>NC_090937.1:132928678-133553678 GCF_040938575.1 Ambystoma mexicanum | reverse complement strand
GCATACTTGCTAGCATAACCCATTCCAATCTGTATGCATGTATCCAGTCCTGTTTTTTTCTCTGCATTCTGGGACTTGTAGTCTAAGTTGTATAATGGAAAAAGTGGAACTACATGTCAGAGAATGCAAAGAACAAACTAGGACTAGATAAGCACCTACAGATCGGAATGGATTATAATGCCATGTATGCTTGTACTGCCAACATATTAAACTTACACACACCAAGTGCCACTTAAAAATGCTCGACAATTCTTTTCCATCTGCTTTTACAAACACATTACAGAGTGCTGCTATAAATGCCCATATGCATTTTTTAATTTTGAACACAATTCTCCTAAAAAGAAACATTTTTAAATGGTCAGCATTTTCAATTTTTCATTCCCTATACATGTCTAAATATCACACTTTCCAATTCATCTCATCACATCCCTTATATTGCCACCATTCTCCACCTGCTCACACATATGTGTACACTGCCAAAGTATCTATATACAACAGGAAACCTTACATATAAAGTACTGTTCTTTCCAAAGCACCACTATAATACACCGAAAATTGCGGCAGCTACAATCTGCCATTGCATTACCACTGGGCCACAGTTTTCCTATTCTTTAAAAACACATTACAAATACATTGCACCACAAACACAGCACCTCTCTTATTAAAATGACCAACACAAAAATAACCTAGATCTGCATCTTTTTTTCACACCCACGTTTGCCCTGTTCCTTGTAATGTCCCAAACAGCACCACTCACACTCCAGTTGTTCTAACAACATAGTTAACATACTTTATTACACTGCCCATAACACCACTTTATTAACTCTTTTTCCCAAAAAATCCTCCTACTTTCATAAATACCAACTTCTCTTACTAAAAGTACTTCACCATTACCACAAATACCCAATAACTTTCTTTTACAAATACAGGAAAAATAAGATTGACGAAGACAGCTACAAAAAAAAGAGCACTCTTCACATCCTACAAAGTAAGTAGATTAATATAGGATGTATATCTCTCTAATTGTAACAATGTATTTATGGTATATATTAGCCTAGAGTATTCTTTTCGAGTCAACAACATTGTATTTCACTCGTACGCATTATATTGCAAAATTTACGTATCTTTCTATTCCCATCTAAACATTGCACTTTATTCAATCCACTACCCATTCCTTACTGGCTAACAACACATCCATCTCTCATCAACTTCTTCACTACAATTTTACCTCTTTATAATTTCAGACCCCAATGGGAATTACTATTCCAGACTCCTGAGCGTCCTCTCCTGCGTGTTTCATTTGCAATCCTTGATTGCGTGTGCTACACGCCCTTTCCATCCTTGTCTTCGCTCGTGCCTGCACATCTTCTTCCTGTGTAGTACCCTCACAATCCTTTAATCCTTTAATCCTTCTATCCTTTGCTACGCTCTCGCATGCACGTCCTCTGTCCGCGTGGTTCATTTGCAATCCTTGATTGTGTGTGCTCCGCTCCCCTTCCATCCTTGGCTACTCTTGTGCCTGCGTGTCCTCCGCCCATGTGGTTCACTCGCAATCCTTCATGGCATGTACTCTGCACCTTTCCATCTTTTGCTACGCTTGCACCTGCGCATCCTCTGCCCGCGTGGTTTCCTCTCAATCCTTGTTCACATGTGCTCTGCACCCCTTCTATCCTCAGCTGTGCCTACGCGTCCTCTGCCCGTGTGGTTTACTCACAATCCTTGATTGCGTGTGCCCCATGCCCTTTTCCATCCTTGGATGTGCTCGCTCCTAGCGTCATTTGCGCGTCTCTGTTCCCCCGGCCAGACCCTACCCTCCTCCCGTTGCCTTTCCCCAACCCAGCCACTTCCCTTACCCCTTTGTTACTTATCTGTGCTCTACTGCTCTTCTTCTCTATGCCCCTATTTGCTTCACTGCTGGGTTCTTGCACCTGCTATCTTTAACTGCTGTATACTTGTACTGCCTTCTTCTGGATGTTGTTCACTCTCCTCCTTTAGGTTCCCTCAATCATTGTTCTGTTACTTAGCCCTCGCTCTGCCTGGTCATTCCCTCTCTCTGTACTGCCACCACCCTTGTTGTGTTCCTTTTTCTTTCAGGTTCCCTTGGTCGTTTCTAGCTATTTAACTGGTTTGTTCTCACATCTACATGATTGCTATTCTTTTTCTCTCAATAAGCCCATCGTGAATTGAAATTAATTTGTTCTAGTCTTGTTCTTGTCTTGTCTGCTTGCACCCCTCCTCTTGTGCCCACCTTCCAGTGTCTCCTCCCCTCACCTTTGTTTCCCCACCCCTCTTTCCCCCTTCTCTCCCTCTTTGGCCCCTCTCTCCCCTCTGGATCCTCTATGGTGCTCTCTCTCTCCTATCTTCTCTAACTGCTTCTCTTTTGACGATCCTGTCCTTCTCACTAAGTCTTGGAGGAAGAAGTTCAAAAGGGATATCCTGGTCTCCAACCAGGCCTCCCTGTCTCTGCTACATACACCAATGCTTCCTCCATGCACACTCTCACCGACTCCACATATGGTCTCTCTGCTCAATCCTTTTTCTCCTCTCCCAATAATGGTGGTACCCGGTGGGAGGCCCTCCTGGCCCCCTTCCACTCCTCTAAGACCATTATTAATGTTTAACTGAATGGCATCATCTTGGTCTAAGGCCCTCAGGCCAACCTCCTCCTTTTTGATAGATGCTTCCCGCGCCTCATTAATTTCCTCTCTTCTCCTGTTATCCTTTATTTCCCTTTTATGGCTGCCCTGCCTACACCCTCTGCCACCTCTTTGGCTTCCTCTACTTCTTCTCTGGTTGCCCTGTTGCCTCCCTCCTCAGCCACCTCACTGGCATCTTCATCCTCCTCCTTGGCTACCTTGCCCTCTCCTCCTTCCTCCTCTGCCCTCCCTCTGGCTCCTTCTGCATTTCTGCAGGGCATACCTCTGACCTGTACCTCTCCACAGAAGTCTTTCAAGGATGGCACCCTACTCCACATTGCCACTCTCACTCAGCTGTCATACGCTAAAATATCTGCCTTCTCCTGGAAGAACGCGACCTTGATGTCCTCAGTCTGACCGAGACGTGGTTCACGGCCAGATCTGTCATGAGCTTTGACACTCTCCTCCATGATGGCTACAAGCTCCTCTCTATGCTCAGATCCAACCATCCCTGGGGGGGTGTAGCCTTCATCTCCCAAAGTGGATCCCTGCCTCTAAGATTCCTATGCAGGTCTACTCCTCCTTTGAATGCCTGGTCTGCAGGCTCTCTCTCACTCTTGGCTGTTTCCTTACTGTGGCAACTATCTACCGGCTGCCTTGCCAGGTTAACTGTTCCTCCTCTTCCTCCTCCTCGCAGACCTTAACATCCACCTGGACTCTTTTGCAACCTCTGCAGTTCTCTTTCTCTCTCTATTCTTCCCTCTGGCCTGACTCACTATGCATGGCACACCTTGGATGTTCTGATCACCTCAGACCTCCCCCTCTCTAACCCTCTCACCACTCATCTCTCCTGGAGTGACCACTTTCACCTCTCTCTCTACTCCTCAGGCTGCGACAACTCCAGCACTGCCACCCACCTTCTTGGTCATCCGACCAATGAAGTGTGTGTCAGTTGAGGCTTTCGCTGCCACTTCCTCTCCACCTCCTGCACCTCTGGCTGACTCACATCCTGACACAGCCCTTTCCAACCTCCATTCGTCTATATCTGACACTGTTGATATACTTGTCCCTGTCATGAGGATCCACTTGAAGCCCAAAGACAAGTGCAACTCTTGGTAGGACTCAGACCTCATCACCCTTAAACGCAAGTGTAGGGTGGCTGAGAGGAAATGACAGGCATCTTGTGCACCTGCTGACAAACTGGCATGCCACCTGATCCAAAGGCAGTACTGACTCTCTGTCCACACCAAGAAGAGTGCTCACATACAAGCCTGCATCTCTGGGGCATCTAACAACTCAGCCAAACTCTTTAACATCTGCAAGGAGCTTGCCAATCCTGCTGCGGTCTCTACCTTTTCTGTTCCCTCCCAGGCCCTTTGCACAGCCTTGGCTTCAGATTTCATCTCTAAAACCCAAGACATCCTGTCCTCCCTCTCTTTCTCTCTGCCTTCTTCCTCTACTCTTTCCTCTACCTCTGACCTTCCTGTGGCCGCCCCTCCTCCTGACTTCTCTTCCTTTCCTTTGTTCACCCCTGACAAGGATTCTAGACAAGTCCAATCTATGACAGTCTCATCAAAACAGGTTCTTCCTGTTCATTCAAAACCATCAAGGACCATATTGACACCCTCGCTCCAGCCTTGGCCGACTTCTGCAAATACTCTTTCACCACTGACAACCTTCCTTTACAACCTTAGGCACTCCCTTGTGCACCTACTTCTTAAGAAACCCTCAGCCGACCCCTCCTATCCTAGGCACACTATTGGAAAATCTGACCATCTTCCAGCTTAACCTTCATACTGAATCTGTTGGTTGTCTCCATGACCATCAATCTGGGTTCAGAGTGGCCAGAAACACAGAAACTGCTCACTTGAACATTGGAAATGAAATTAAATGATATTTTAGTAATATCGCGCTCGTACACAAGTGTTTCAGAGCACGACCAGGCAAACAGGGAGCGGAACAAGGGAGAAAAAACAGAAAAACAGCGATCTTAATAGGCCCAGTGACATTTAAGAAAGCGCAAGTGCGTGGAAAAGGAAGATGGTGGAAAAGTGCATGGAAAGGGGGAATCCCAATGGTTCCAATTAGCTTATATCTAACAACAGAAAATAAATACAAAATAACTGACCCCTTAATAGTTTGCACATACTGCAATACATGTTTTGAGATCGATGGCCTGGTCGCTCAAGAGTCCAATAGGGTAGTGGCTTTCTGAGCAATTACCCCCAGCATGCCCCCCTGCACTGCCCTCTGGGCTCATACCCGCCTGTCGGTTGGTTTGCCTCCACCCTGCACTTACCTGTTGGGTGGTACACCTCCCACTTCACCGGGGATGTCCCCGCCGATGCACTTACCTGTTGCTCCCTTGTTACCTTCCCTTGTGCCTTGTGGTGTTTTCAAACACTGTCTTGTATAAGCGTTTTATAAATATTCAATAAATAAATAAAAGAAATAAATGAAGCTTGACAATGACCAAATGCCATCACGTGCTATCACTAATAACTTCCCACTTCCAAAGACTCTCCAAAAGCTCAACTTGTGTTAGATCATTATAATCCAAACAGTACACCCATTTCAAGCTATAAAACACCTTAAACCAAAAACAACCACATTGCCTCCATCTGAATTACTAAAAGGCATTTGTGGCAAAGTAATATATTTGTCATTAGATCTTAAAGAGCATGTAGAAGATCTAGGAGTAAAAAAGGACAATTTATCAATCTTTGATTGTACTAGTTAATGGCGTACCAACAAAAGACACAAATTAGCACAACTAGTCAACTTAAACAAAGTTAGACATGCCCTACAATATCTCAAAGAAAGCAATTAATACTACATAGATATATACATAGAGGAACACTTAAGATAAACCACCCAAATAATTCAAGTTTCGCCACAAACTGGCCAATTTGAACATATAGATCCTGTTATAGTAGCCAACATTTTAGACTGGTATAATATTCACCCACTACACTCCAAAGACACCATAGTAGATGCATTAGAAACATAGCAAATGCGTCAAGCCAAAGGATTCCTAATCAGCATATGGGAGAAAAGTGTAGTAGCACATTCTTTTCCTCGACTCTTTCCTACAGGAAAAGGGGGAAGATATGATGAAAGATTCACACAAACTACTGCATCACAATGTCGGTCTTTGCAAATGTATTTTGAAGACCCCAGATTCACATACAACCTCCTGTTTTAAAATGTACTATTTATGAGGGTCAAATAAGTAAATCTATGTGTACAATTGTATTCAATTAAAGGTTTTAAACAATCTTGTTTAACAAATGATACTTTTTTTCACAGAAAAACAACCAGAGATTCCAGATTTACTACCTTATGCAACTAAGTAACCATACAAAGTAGCATCCAATGTATTATCTTCACAAACAAACAAATACATATTCCATAAGCACTATCCTCAATTGCACTACAATCATAAATACCACATACACGTCAATTGTAAAATTCCACCATATTACAAATACTGTATACCCATGTTACTATATTGTGTGTGACCAGTAACCAGATTCTTGGGGCCATGCCCTCAAGAATCTGGCCACTGGCCACATCCACCACATTAGAATTACACCATAGAAAAAGTATGTACTATACACCTTCAAATAACAAGACTTGCCCAGAACCCCCCAATCCAAATAACGTCTGCAGACACTCAAATTGACTCCGGACTCGGCGACACCTGCACACCTTTGTTTCACCTATAAAACCAGCTTCACGTCAATTTTATTCCACTCCCCAAACGTTTCCAGGCCTTCTTTTGGTCACTAAATAAACCCAAATGTGTTTTCCAGACTTCTTTCTCACTGCGCTGTCTGCGGACACTAAAATTGACCGAATACCTGGCGGCACCCGCAACTCTTCTATTCACCTATAAAAACAGTTCCCTATCAATTTTTTTCCACTCCCCCATCCTTCTATGCTCTCTTTCGGCCACAACATAACCCCATATATGTTTTCCAGTCTTCTTCCACAACGCGCTGTCCTCAGACAATGATGGTTGCCCGGGGATCCAATATGGCTACTGTTCAAAAAATGATGATGCACCTCACATTTTTTAACATCCAATCAGCGTGCATCTTCGGTGTCTGCGGACACCAAGCCACTGTCTGATTGGTCCAGAGGTGTGCACAGACACTGAATCAAGAAGTGAGTTCATGGACCGGACCCAGATATCACACATTATTTTACCTATCTTTTTGATTTTTTTTTTATTACTGGATGGATTTACACCATATATGCAAAAGCATGCTTTCAGGACCAAACCGCCGATCCTCGTGCAGTTTTGGTGAAAATCCGCCCAGCAGTTTGTGCTGTAGATGCAAGAAACATTTTTTTCCATTGTGTCTACGAGGATTTCAAATATTTTGGGAGCCCCCTTAAACTTTGCTCCCCCAGACAAAACCACAGCAAACTTCACAAAATCCTTTTGAGGGGGCCATATACTTTCTTTGCAAAGTTAGGTGAGGATTCGTCCAGGGGGGCCAAAGTTATAAGCCACTCAAAAAATGCTCTTTCTATGAGCTGAGCAACATAAGCATAACTACACGGCCGGTACCTCAGACCATGTAATAAAAAGAAATAGCTGACGATACATATATATATATATAAACAGTGAAAAAACTTTGTTAAAGGGACGTTATGGTTAAGTTGCGCTGCTAAAAACCTTTCAAATTTAGTGAAAAAACTTTGTTAAAGGGACGTTATGGTTCCAAGTAAAACCCAAAAACCCTTGAAATTCGCCAGTTATGGTAAACTAAGCAACCATAACTTGCGCCACCACCGTGCACTGCTAAGCCTAACACCCAGGACATCAAAGATGACATCACAAATGTCATTGATGACATCACTGATGACATCACATGTCTGTCTCCCCCTTTTTTCCTTTCCTGACATATCTAGGCCACATGATTTTCTTCAGTAACAGTCAGGAACTAAAAATTGTAAATGTACTATATTCGTAGACTTATCCTTCAAGTATGTTCTTACAATAATTCCCTTATGGTCCAGTCATATCATATGAAACATATACATAGGGGAAGACACAACCTTGAAAGACAGCAATCCTTTTGTGCATTAAAATTATCAGTAGATTTATCAGCACTTTCTGATAGTTTTGATGTTTTTTTATTATTGTACTTTCCCTGTATATACTCATATTTGTATATGTTGTACTCACACTATTTTCCTTAGGGTCCAGACACATCATGTGATATATATAGATAGGGTAAGTAACAGCTTTGAAACAGAGCAATCATTTCTCTGCATAAAGGTAATCAGTTAGGTTATGAACACTTTCTGCTTCTATTACTGTTTTTATTTCTTACTTCAATTCCCTTGTATATATTCATATTTGTATGTGGTGTTGTCTCTTTATGATTTGTCTATAATAATGCAATTATGTAGTAAATGGGTTTTATTGCCTACTTATCACAAGTTTCATTGTACGCAAAACTGTAATATGAAAACAGTTATCATTTCACTATTCAACATGGCAAGATTATGAATATTGCACCTCCATCGTGTATGCTGCACACAATGCCTATGTTTCTACATGAGTACCTTAGTAAACTGGATGGAACTTCATAACAGAATGCCATTTATATCAATGCATTGCTTAATGCACTGATTAGTACTTGATATTTATTCCAATAATCTTTGACACTTTTTTTATTAACATTACACTAAGAATCCCTTGTACAGACTTTTCATGAAAGGTAAATGCACATGTGATATCATCTTTGATGTACTGGGTGTTAGGCTTAGCAGTGCACAGTGGTGCAAGTTATTGTTGCTTAGCTTACCATAACTTGCGAATTTCAAGGGTTTTTCGGTTTTACTTGGAACCATAACGATGCTTTAACAAAGTTTTTTCACTGAATTTGAAAGGTTTTTAGCAGCGCAACTTAACCATAACGTCCCTTTAACAAAGTTTTTTCATTGAATTTGAAAGGTTTTTAGCAGCGTGTTAGGGGGAAATCTGTGCAGTTCCCTCTGGGACCACTGCAAAAGATTTAGGACTACAGGTGTTTGGCAGTAAACCCAGTTGGTAGCAGTCTGTACCACACAGATTCACTTGGTAGCTGTGGCTGAGCAGTCAGACTTCTCTCAAGAAGAGTTAAGCAGTATGTGGAGTATACAAAATAGGGGAAATCTACACAGTAAGACAAGCAAACACGCAACAAGGCTTCGGTGTAAAGATATATAGTTATTTATTTATAAAAACACATCTATAGAAAACACTCTGGCACTCAATACGGCAAACGATTTCAAACACAATTACTATACGAAAAAAATATCAATCCCCTTAATAATAGTTAGACAAGTCTAGGTTCAACGGCATCACTTATTTGCAGACAGAGGTGTATGCTTTAACCTAGATGGCACTCTAGTATACGTTAGGATGGGAGAGAAAAAGGCGGGTTAAGAAATCAACTCGATAACAATACTTGTAAGAACAAATGCAAGGCAAGGAGACAGTAGCCACGGTAGATTCCAAAGTTCAGAGGCCAGGCCCACTCGGAGAGAGGCAAGGCGATATGTCCCAAAAAAGTATCTTAGTGGAAATGCGCTCCGAGTCTTTGTCGCAAATTGTTATAGGCAGATTGGATCAGTTCAGAACAAAACGTATTGGAAGCTTGGAGGCGACCCTATGGAGAGGCGAGGATTAAGACACGACACTCTATCCGGCAACAAGGGAAGCCAGGCGGACACAGTACCTTGATTGTGGAGAGACAGCTCCGGCGGGGGCAGTTGTTCCTGGTGGTGGATGCACGTTGGGTCTTTGCCAAGAGTAGAGATGATCTCATCGTCGAAGAAAAGTGAAGTCCGGTGCACAACCAGGGAAGAGACCAGCCGCGGAGTGCTCCGTCACAAGGCACCACCTTTTGGTCGCGGTGCAGGGGTAGTGGCTATCCGGTTGCCGCTGTGCTCTGCACGGGCAATTCGACCACTGCGTCCTGAAGCGAAGAAAAAGAAAAGGGGACTGGTTGTTCCCACCAGTCAGGGGAAGAGACTGTCCGGCAGGGAGATCTCCTCTGTCGTCGGGAAGTGGGGAGTCGGTTCAGCAGGGCTCCACCGGAGGTGTCGTCGTTGCAGGTCGGCTCAGCTTTACCCTCGTCGGATTCTTAGGTCCTGTGACGACTTCTGAAGATCCAGTCCCAAAAGCCCTGCTTTTATGCAGAAAACCGCCATTCATTCAGCCTAGCTGTCACTCAAAACACGCTAAGTGGTGAGCGGGGAGGCTCACCACTTGGGCCAATCACACCAGAGTGCGACTGGAGTTGGCAAGGCAACTCAGTCCAGGGTGCCTAAACCCCCTCCCACACCTCTGTGGTAACCCAGACAGAATGGCACCACTTTGGAGGGTCTCTGTACAGAAGCCCGCCAAAAGTGGAACAAAGGGCTCAACCTTTGGTTTGGAGTCACAGAGACGAACACAGACGCCATTTTAAAAACCGAGTTCTGGCAGAAAATACCACTCGATAGACTTATTTAAGATAAGTAAACCAGTGGTATGTTAGAGATTAACGAGAAAAGGTATTAATCTCCAACAATGGGAAGAATCCCATAGGGTTATATTCGGGGTCGAATATAACAAGTAGTTTCCACTGCCACCAGCCAAAACTCGACGAGGAGGGACGGGACAGTGCCCCCTCGAATAACAGATCCAGGAGTAACCGAATTACCCCTACTAGTACGTCCACAATAGGATGGTTTGTACTAGTTCTGTTAGTAAATTTAGGTCTAGTAAAGCCAATGGTGACTTTACATGCCCGGGAAGACAGTAGTCAGTCCCCGGGTATGGAGTCTATGATGGAGGTCCGCTAGGACGCCCCAGTGCTACGGCACGGAGGGTGCAGTGTAACACACATAGAAAAACATATGAGACCCTATGGAGTAAAAGACCCCATAGCCCATCAAACACATTGACATTTCAAGGAATCACACACATTCATGTCCAAGAGTGGGAGAAAAGAGTCTCACTCTTGGCAGGATGGAAAAAAACAAACTCCAGAAATCCAGCAAAGCTGCTGGGGGACTCACTAGGTTAGGAAATTCAGCCTAAACAGAGAATTTTCCCTAACACAGCGCAACTTAACCATAACGTCCCTTTAACAAAGATTTTCACTGAATTTCATTGGTTTTTAGTAGCGCAACTTAACCATGACGTCCCTTTAACACTGTTTTTTTACTGAATTTCATAGGTTTTTATTAGTGCAACTTAACCATAAAGTCACTTTAACACATTTATTTTTACTGAATGTCATAGTTTTTTATTAGTGCAACGTAACCATAACATCCTTTTCAATGGAGAAGACCATTAGCATCCTAGGTTCTCAAAGTGGGAACCCGGGGTGGTAAAAAAAAGATTTTTCTTCCCAAACCAGGACACCGCAGGCAGGCATCCCGGTGTAGGAAGGAAAATCTTTAACCAAGATGGACAATAGGGAAAGGGAAGGCAGGGTGTATAAAGAGAACACAACAGGGCATCGGCAGGGGGGCGGGAAGACCAGGAGAGAGACACGGGGCATGAGTGGGGCGTAACACGAGGGAGACACGGGGCATGAGCAGGGGGTGGAAAGAAGGGAGACACGGGGCATGAGTGGGAAAGAAGGGAGACACGGGGCATGAGCGGGGAGTGTGGGTGAACAGAGGAGACACAGGCCATGAGCGGGGGAAAAGGAGGGAGACAGACACGGAGCATGAGCGGGGGTGAACAGAAGAGACACGGGGCATGAGCGGGCTTAGGGCAAGGTGGGCCCCCACCCCCGCTCATGCCCCGTGTCTGCCCTGTTCCAACAGTGTGGACACGGGGCATGAGCGGGGGGTGGTGGGGGAAAGAAGGGAGACACGGGGCATGAGCGGGGAGTGGGGGGGGAGGAAGACAGGACATGAGCGGGGGGTTGGGGGAAGAAGGGAGACATGGGTCATGAGCAGGGTTGGGGGGAACAAGAGGTCAACAAGGGGCATCATAGGAGGGGGTGACAAGAGGAAGACACGGCATGAGCAGGGGGTGGGAGGGAACAGGAGGAAGACACGGGGCATGAGCGGGGGGTGGGGAGGTACAGGAGACAGACACAGGGCATGACCAGGGGGTGGGGAGCAACAGGAGAGAGTCACGGGGCATGAGCAGGGGGTGGGGAGAACAGGAGACAGACACAGGGCATGAGCTGGGGGTGGGGGGAACAGTAGACAGACACGGGGCATGAGCGTGGGGTGGAGGGAACAGGAGACAGACACTGGGCATGAGCAGGGGGGTGGGGGGCAACAGGAGAGAGACACGGGGCATGAGCAGGGGGTGGGGGGGTACAGGAGACAGACACGGGGCATGAGCGGAGGGGTTGGGGGAACAGGAGACAGACACGGGGCATGAGTTGGGGTGAGGGGGTACAGGAGACATACACAGGGCATGAGGGGGGATGGGGGGCAACAGGAGAGAGACACGGGGCACGGAGCAGGACATTTTGGGGCAGCCGTATCGGCGCGGGACGATTTGCCGCGGCCGGTTCGGCGCAGGAGCCGGTTCGGCGCGGCACGGTGTGGCAGCCCACGCCGAACTGGCCGCACATAAATGTCCTGCAAGTTCTTCATGCAGGCACCACAGCCACGCAGAGTACACAGCCGGGCCCGCGAAGGTGGGGGCTGTGCGGCTCGGAGCAGTCTGCTTCGAGCAGCATAGCCCCCACCCTCGTGAGCCTAGCAGATCAATTCTGCTCTGTGCGCCGCACCCCAGTGCACATTGCCTGCTGTTTAGGGAAACGTTCAGTGCAGTGCACTGAAAGTGCGAGTTTCAACTTCATCCCACACTATTTTAAAATGAAACCGCTCTAGAACAGTTTCATTTTAAAATAGTGTGGGGTGAAGTTGAAACTCGCATTTTCAGTGCACGTCACTGAACGTTTCCCTAAACAGCAGGCGATGTGCACTGGTGTGCGGAGCACCAAAACATCCCATCGCCGAACCGGCGACGCCGAAACGGGGTGTACCGACGGGGCATGAGCGGGTGGGGGAACAGGAGACAGACACACGGCATGAGCGGGAGGGGGAAACAGGAGACAGACACGGGTCAAGAGCGGGTGGGGGGAAACAGGAGACAGACGCGGGGCATGAGCGGGGGGTGGGCGGGAGGGAAGGATAGAGACACGGGGCATGAGCGGGGGGTGGGTGGCGGGAGGAATAGAGACACGGGGCATGAGCGGGGGGTGGGCGGCGGCGGCGGGAGGGATAGAGACACGGGGCATGAGCGGGGGTGGGCGGCGGGAGGGATAGAGACACGGGGCATGAGCGGGGGGTGGGCGGCGGGAGGGATAGACAAACGGGGCATGAGCGGGGGTGGGCGGCGGGAGGGATAGACACACGGGGCATGAGCAGGGGGTGGGCGGCGGGAGGGATAGACACACGGGGCATGAGCGGGGGGTGGGCGGTGGGAGGGATAGACACATGGGGCATGAGCAGGGGGGTGGGTGGTGGGAGGGATAGACACACGGTGCATGAGCGGGGGGTGGGCGGCGGGAGGGATAGAGACACAGGGAATGAGCGGGGAGTGTGCGGCGGGAGGGATAGAGACACAGGGCATGAGCGGGGGGTGGGCGGCAGGAGGGATAGAGACACGGGGCATGAGCGGGGGGTAGGCGGCGGGAGGGATAGAGACATGGGGCATGAGCGGGGGGAGGGATAGAGACACAGGGCATGAGCGGTGGGTGGGCGGCAGGAGGGATAGACACACGGGGCATGAGCGGGGGGTGGGCGGAGGGAGGGATAGACACACGTGGCATGAGCGGGGGATGGACGGGAGGAATAGACACACGGTGCATGAGCGGGGGGTGGGCGGCGGGAGGGATAGACACACGGGGCATGAGCGGGGGTGGGCGGTGGGAGGGATAGACACACAGGGCATGAACAGGGGGTCAGGGGAGGGGAGAGGCACACAGGGCATGAGCGGGGGTGGAGGGAGGGGAGAGACACACGGGGCATGAGCAGGGGGTGGGCGGCAGGAGGGATAGAGATGAGGGGCATGAGCGGGGGGTGGGCTGCGGGAGGGATAGAGACACGTGGCATGAGCGGGGGTGGGCGGTGGGAGGGATAGAGACATGAAGCATGAGTGGGGGGTGAGCGGCGTGAGGAATAGAGACACGGGGCATGAGCGGGGGGTGGGCGGCGGCGGCGGGAGGGATAGAGACACGGGGCATGAGCGGGGGGTGGGCGGCGGGAGGGATAGAGACACGGGGCATGAGCGGGGGGTGGGCGGCGGGAGGGATAGACAAACGGGGCATGAGCGGGGGTGGGCGGCGGGAGGGATAGACACACGGGGCATGAGCAGGAGGTGGGCGGCGGGAGGGATAGACACACGGGGCATGAGCGGGGGGTGGGCGGTGGGAGGGATAGACACATGGGGCATGAGCAGGGGGGTGGGTGGTGGGAGGGATAGACACACGGTGCATGAGCGGGGGGTGGGCGGCGGGAGGGATAGAGACACAGGGAATGAGCGGGGAGTGTGCGGCGGGAGGGATAGAGACACAGGGAATGAGCGGGGGGTGGGCGGCAGGAGGGATAGAGACACGGGGCATGAGCGGGGGGTAGGCGGCGGGAGGGATAGAGACATGGGGCATGAGCGGGGGGAGGGATAGAGACACAGGGCATGAGCGGTGGGTGGGCGGCGGGAGGGATAGACACACGGGGCATGAGCGGGGGGTGGGCGGAGGGAGGGATAGACACACGTGGCATGAGCGGGGGATGGACGGGAGGAATAGACACACGGTGCATGAGCGGGGGGTGGGCGGCGGGAGGGATAGACACACGGGGCATGAGCGGGGGTGGGCGGTGGGAGGGATAGACACACAGGGCATGAACAGGGGGTCAGGGGAGGGGAGAGGCACACAGGGCATGAGCGGGGGTGGAGGGAGGGGAGAGACACACGGGGCATGAGCAGGGGGTGGGCGGCAGGAGGGATAGAGATGAGGGGTATGAGCGGGGGGTGGGCTGCGGGAGGGATAGAGACACGTGGCATGAGCGGGGGTGGGCGGTGGGAGGGATAGAGACATGAAGCATGAGTGGGGGGTGAGCGGCGTGAGGGAAAGACACACGGGGCATGAGCGGGGGGTGGGTGGCGGGAGGGATAGACACACGGGGCATGAGCGGGGGGTGGGCGGCGGTTTAGGGATAGACACGCGGGGCATAAGCGGGGGGTGGGCGGGAGTTATAGACACACGGGGCATGAGCGGGGGGTGGGCGGCGGGAGGGATAGACACATGGGGCATGAGTGGAGGGTGGGCAGTGGGAGGGATAGACACACGGGGCATGAGTGGGGGGTGGGCGGTGGGAGGGATAGACACACGGGACATGAGCGGGGGTTGGGGTGTGGGGGGTGGGAGGGAGGGGAGAGACACACGGGGCATAAGCGGGGGGTGGGCGGCGGGAGAGATAGAGACACGGGGCATTAGCGGGGGGGAGGGATAGACACACGGGGCATGAGTGGGGGTTTGGCAGCGGGAGGGATAGAGACACGGGGCATCAGCAGGGAGTGGGCGGCGGGAGGGATAGAGACACAGGGCATGGGCGGGGGATGGGCGGCAGGAGGGATAGAGACACGGGGCATGAGCGGGGGATGGGCGGCAGGAGGGATAGAGACACGGGGCATTAGCGGGGGGTAGGCGGCGGGAGGGATAGAGACACGGGGCATGAGCAGGGGGAGGGATAGAGACATGGGGCATGAGCGGGGGGTGGGCGGCGGCGGGAGGGATAGACACACGGGGCATGAGCGGGGGGTTGGCGGTGGTAGGGATAGACACACAGGGCATGAACGGGGGGTCAGGGGAGGGGAGAGACACACAGGGCATGAGCGGGGGTAGGGGGGAGGGGAGAGACACACGGGGCATGAGCGGGGGTGAGTGGCGGGAGGGATAGAGATGAGGGGCATGAGCGGAGGGTGGGCGGCGGGAGGTATAGAGACACGGGACATGAGCGGGGGGTGGGCAGTGGGAGGGATAGAGACACGGAGCATGAGCGGGGGTGAGCAGCGTGAGGGATAGACACACGGTGCATGAGCGGGGGGTGGGCGGCGGGAGGGAAAGAGACACGGGGCATGAGCGGTGGGTGGGCGGCGGCAGGGATAGAGACATGGGTCGTGGGCGGCGGGAGGGATAGAGACACAGGGCATGAGTGGGGGTTGGGGGGGAAGGGAGACACGGGGCATGAGCGGGGGCTGGGGGGAACAAGAGGTCAACAAGGGGCATCATAGGAGGGGGTGACAAGAGGAAGACACGGGGCATGAGCAGGGGGTGGGGGGCAACAGGAGAGAGACATGGGGCATGAGCAGGGGGTGGGGAGAACAGGAGACAGACACGGGGCATGAGCTGGGGGTGGGACGAACAGGAGACAGACATGGGGCATGAGCAGGGGGTGGTGGGAACAGGAGACAGACACTGGGCATGATCGGGGGGATGGGGGGCAACAGGAGAGAGACACGGGGCATGAGCCGGGGGTGGGGGGGTACAGGAGACAGACACGGGGCATGAGCGGGGGGTGTGGGGGGGAACAGGAGACAGACACAGGGCATGAGCAGGGGGTGAGGGCAACAGGAGAGAGACACGGGGCATGAGCGGGGGTGGAAAGAGCAGGAGACAGACACGGGGCATGAGCTGGGGGTGGGGGGAACAGGAGACAGACACGGGGCATGAGCGGGGGGTGGAGGGAACAGGAGACAGACACTGGGCATGATCGGGGGTGATGGGGGGCAACAGGAGAGAGACACAGGGCATGAGCGGGGGGTGGGGGGGTACAGGAGACAGACACGGGGCATGAGATGGGGGTGTGGGGGGGAACATGAGACAGACACGGGGCATGACCAGGGGGTGGGGGGCAACAGGAGAGAGACACAGGGCATGAGCGGGGGGTGGGGAGAACAGGAGACAGACACGGGGCATGAGCTGGGGATGGGGGGACCAGGAGACAGACACGGGGCATGAGATGGGGGGTGGAGGGAACAGGAGACAGACACTGGGCATGATCGGGGGATGGGGGGCAACAGGAGAGAGAAATGGGGCATGAGCAGGGGGTGAGGGGGTACAGGAGACAGACACGGGGCATGAGCGGGGGGTGTGGGGGCAACAGGAGAAAGACACGGGGTACGGAGCAGGACATTTCGGGGCGCCCGGTTCGGCGTGTGACTATTTGGCACTGCCGGTTCGGTGCAGGAGCCGGTTTGGTGCGGCACGGCGCGGCAGCCCGCGCCGAACTGGACGCACATAAATGTTTTGCGAGTTCTTCATGCAGGCACCACAGCCACGCAGAGTACGCAGCCGAGCCTGCGAAGGTGGGGGCTGTGCTGCTCGGAGCAGTCTGCTCCGAGCAGCACAGCCCCCACCCTTGTGAGCCCGGCAGATCGATTCTGCTCTGTGCGCCGCACCCCAGTGCACATCGTCTGCTGTTTAGGGAAACGTTCAGTGCAGTGCACTGAAAGTGTGAGTTTCAACTTCATCCCACACTATTTTAAAATGAAACCGCTCTAGAACAGTTTCATTTTAAAATAGTGTGGGGTGAAGTTGAAACTCGCATTTTCAGTGCACGGCACTGAATGTTTCCCCAAACAGCAGGCGATGTGCACTGGTGTGCGGCGCGCCAAAACATCCCGTCGCTGAAACTGCGACGCCGAAACGGGGTGTACCGACGGGGCATGAGCGGGTGGGGGAACAGGAGACAGACACGGGGCATGAGAGGGTGGGGGAAACAGGAGACAGACACGGGTCATGAGCGGGTGGGGGGAAACAGGAGACAGTCACGGGACATGAGCGGGGGGTGGGCAGGAGGGAGGGATAGAGACACCGGGCATGAGCGGGGGGTGGGCGGCGGGAGGGATAGAGACACGGGGCATGAGCGGGGGGTGGGCAGCGGGAGGGATAGAGACACGGGGCATGAGCAGGGGTGGGCGGCGGGAGGGATAGAGACACGGGGCATGAGTGGGGGGTGGCCAGCGGGAGGGATAGACACACGGGACATGAGTGGGGGGTGGGCGGTGAGAGGGTTAGACACACGGGGCATGAGCGGGGGTGGGCGGCGGGAGGGATAGACACAAGGGGTATGAGCGGGGGGTGGTCGGCGGGAGGGATAGACACACGGGGCATGAGCGGGGGGTGGGCAGCGGGAGGGATAGACACACAGGGCATGAGCGGGGGGTGGGCGGCGGGAAGGATAGACACACGGGGTATGAGCGGGGGGTGGGCGGCGGGAGGGATAGACACACGGGGCATGAGCGGGGGGTGGGCGGGAGGGATAGACACACTGGGCATGAGCAGGGGGTGGGCAGCAGGAGGGATAGACACACGGGGCATGACCGGAGGGTGGGCGTTGGGAGGGATAGACACATGGGGCATGAGCGGGGGGTGGGCGGCGGGAGGGATAGACACACTGGGCATGAGCGGGGGGTTGCGGGATGGGGGAGGGTGGGAAGGGGAGAGACACACAGGCATGAGCGGGGGGTGGGCAGCGGAGGGATAGAGACATGGGGCATGAGCGGGGGGAGGGATAGAGACACGGGGCATGAGCAGGGGGTGGGCGGCGGGAGGGATAGAGACACGGGGCATGAGCGGGGGTGGGCGGCGGGAGGGATAGAGACACGGGGCATGAGCGGGGGTGGCCGGCAGGAGGGATAGAGACACGGGGCATGAGCGGGGTGTAGGCAGCAGGAGGGATAGAGACACGGGGCATGAGCGGGGGGAGGGATAGAGACATGGGGCATGAGCGGGGGGTGGGCGGAAGGAGGGATAGACACATGGGGCATGAGCGGGGGGTGGGCGGTGGGATGGATAGACACACGTGGCATGAGCGGGGTGTGGACGAGAGGAATAGACACACGGTGCAAGAGCGGGGGGTGGGCGGCAGGAGGGATAGACACACGGGGCATGAGCGGGGGGTGGGCGGTGGGAGGGATAGACACACAGGGCATGAACGGGGGGTCAGGGGAGGGGAGAGACACACAGGGCATGAGCGGGGGTGGGGTGGAGGGGAGAGACACACGGGGCATGAGCGGGGGGTGGGCAGCGGGAGGGATAGAGACACGGGGCATGAGCGGGGGGTGGGCAGTGGGAGGGATAGAGACACGAAGCATGAGTGGGGGGTGAGTGGCGTGAGGGATAGACACACGGGGCGTGAGCGGGGTATGGGCGGCGGGAGGGATAGACACACGGGGCATGAGCGGGGGGTGGGCGGGAGGGATAGACACACGGTGCATGAGCGGGGGGTGGGCGGTGGGAGGGATAGACACATGGGGCATGAGCGGGGGTTGGGCGGTGGGAGGGATAGACACACGGGGCATGAGCGGGGGGTTGGGGGGTGGGGGGCAGGGGGGGAGGGGAGAGACACATGGGGCATGAGCGGGGGGTGGGCGGCGGGAGGGATAGAGACATGGGGCATGAGCGGGGGGAGGGAGAGACACACAGGGCATGAGCGGGGGTGGGGGGGAGGGGAGAGACACACGGGGCATGAGCGGGGGGTGGGCAGCGGGAGGGATAGAGACACGGGGCATGAGCGGGGGGTGGGCAGTGGGAGGGATAGAGACACGGAGCATGAGTGGGGGGTGAGTGGCGTGAGGGATAGACACATGGGGCATGAGCGGGGGTTGGGCGGCGGGAGGGATAGACACACGGGGCATGAGCGGGTGGGGGGAAACAGGAGGCAGTCACGGGACATGAGCGGGGGGTGGGCAGGAGGGAGGGATAGAGACACCGGGCATGAGCGGGAGGTGGGCGGCGGGAGGGATAGAGACACGGGGCATGAGCGGGGGGTGGGCAGCGGGAGGGATAGAGACACGGGGCATGAGCAGGGGTGGGCGGCGGGAGGGATAGAGACACGGGGCATGAGTGGGGGGTGGCCGGCGGGAGGGATAGACACACGGGACATGAGTGGGGGGTGGGCGGTGGGAGGGATAGACACACGGGGCATGAGCGGTTGTGGGCGGCGGGAGGGATAGACACAAGGGGTATGAGCGGGGGGTGGTCGGCGGGAGGGATAGACACACGGGGCATGAGCGGGGGGTGGGCGGCGGGAGGGATAGACACACAGGGCATGAGCGGGGGGTGGGCGGCGGGAGGGATAGACACACGGGGTATGAGCGGGGGGTGGGCGGCGGGAGGGATAGACACACGGGGCATGAGCGGGGGGTGGGCGGGAGGGATAGACACACTGGGCATGAGCAGGGGGTGGGCAGCAGGAGGGATAGACACACGGGGCATGACCGGAGGGTGGGCGTTGGGAGGGATAGACACATGGGGCATGAGCGGGGGGTGGGCGGCGGGAGGGATAGACACACTGGGCATGAGCGGGGGGTTGCGGGATGGGGGAGGGTGGGAAGGGGAGAGACACACAGGCATGAGCGGGGGGTGGGCAGCGGAGGGATAGAGACATGGGGCATGAGCGGGGGGAGGGATAGAGACACGGGGCATGAGCAGGGGGTGGGCGGCGGGAGGGATAGAGACACGGGGCATGAGCGGGGGTGGGCGGCGGGAGGGATAGAGACACGGGGCATGAGCGGGGGTGGCCGGCAGGAGGGATAGAGACACGGGGGATGAGCGGGGTGTAGGCAGCAGGAGGGATAGAGACACGGGGCATAAGCGGGGGGAGGGATAGAGACATGGGGCATGAGCGGGGGGTGGGCGGAAGGAGGGATAGACACACGGGGCATGAGCGGGGGGTGGGCGGTGGGATGGATAGACACACGTGGCATGAGCGGGGTGTGGACGAGAGGAATAGACACACGGTGCAAGAGCGGGGGGTGGGCGGCAGGAGGGATAGACACACGGGGCATGAGCGGGGGGTGGGCGGTGGGAGGGATAGACACACAGGGCATGAACGGGGGGTCAGGGGAGGGGAGAGACACACAGGGCATGAGCGGGGGTGGGGTGGAGGGGAGAGACACACGGGGCATGAGCGGGGGGTGGGCAGCGGGAGGGATAGAGACACGGGGCATGAGCGGGGGGTGGGCAGTGGGAGGGATAGAGACACGAAGCATGAGTGGGGGGTGAGTGGCGTGAGGGATAGACACACGGGGCGTGAGCGGGGTATGGGCGGCGGGAGGGATAGACACACACGGGGCATGAGCGGGGGTGGGCGGGAGGGATAGACACACGGTGCATGAGCGGGGGGTGGGCGGTGGGAGGGATAGACACATGGGGCATGAGCGGGGGTTGGGCAGCGGGAGGGATAGAGACACATGGGGCATGAGCGGGGGGTGGGCGGCGGGAGGGATAGAGACATGGGGCATGAGCGGGGGGAGGGAGAGACACACGGGGCATGAGCGGGGGGTGGGCAGCGGGAGGGATAGAGACACGGGGCATGAGCGGGGGTTGGGCAGTGGGAGGGATAGAGACACGGAGCATGAGTGGGGGGTGAGTGGCGTGAGGGATAGACACATGGGGCATGAGCAGGGGTTGGGCGGCGGGAGGGATAGACACACGGGGCATTAGCGGGGGGTTGGGGGGTGTAGGGGAAGGGGGGGAGGGGAGAGACACATGGGGCATGAGCGGGGGGTGGGCGGCGGGAGGGATAGAGACATGGGGCATGAGCGGGGGGAGGGATAGACACACGGGGCATGAGCAGGGGGTGGGCTACGGAAGGGATAGAGGCACGGGGCATGAGCGGGGGGTGGGCGGCGGGAGGGATGGAGACACGGGGCATGAGCAGGGGGTGGGCGGCAGGAGGGATAGAGACACGGGGCATGAGCGGGGGTAGGCGGTGGGAGGGATAGAGACACGGGGCATGAGCGGGGGCAGGGATAGAGACACGGGGCATGAGCGGGGGGTGGGCGGCGGGAGGGATAGACACACGGAGCATGAGCGGGGGTGGGCGGCGGGAGGGATAGACACACGTGGCTTGATCGGGGGGTTAACGGGAGGAATAGACACACGGTGCATGAGCAGGGGGTGGACGGCGGGAGGGATAGACACATGGGGCTTGAGCGGGGGGTGGGCGGTGGGAGGGATAGACACACAGGGCATGAACGGGGGGTCAGGGGAGGGGAGAGACACACAGGGCATGAGCGGGGGTGGGGTGGAGGGGAGAGACACACGGGGCATGAGCGGGGGGTGATCAGTGGGAGGGATAGAGACACGAAGCATGAGTGGGGGGTGAGTGGCGTGAGGGATAGACACACGGGGCGTGAGCGGGGTATGGGCGGCGGGAGGGATAGACACACACGGGGCATGAGCGGGGGGTGGGCGGGAGGGATAGACACACGGTGCATGAGCGGGGGGTGGGCGGTGGGAGGGATAGACACATGGGGCATGAGCGGGGGTTGGGCGGTGGGAGGGATAGACACACGGGGCATGAGCGGGGGGTTGGGGGGCAGGGGGGGAGGGGAGAGACACATGGGGCATGAGCGGGGGGTGGGCGGCGGGAGGGATAGAGACATGGGGCATGAGCGGGGGGAGGGAGAGACACACAGGGCATGAGCGGGGGTGGGGGGGAGGGGAGAGACACACGGGGCATGAGCGGGGGGTGGGCAGCGGGAGGGATAGAGACACGGGGCATTAGCGGGGGTTGGGCAGTGGGAGGGATAGAGACACGGAGCATGAGTGGGGGGTGAGTGGCATGAGGGATAGACACATGGGGCATGAGCAGGGGTTGGGCGGCTGGAGGGATAGACACACGGGGCATGAGCGGGGGGTTGGGGGGTGGGGGGCAGGGGGGGAGGGGAGAGACACATGGGGCATGAGCGGGGGGTGGGCGGCGGGAGGGATAGAGACATGGGGCATGAGCGGGGGGAGGGATAGACACACGGGGCATGAGCAGGGGGTGGGCTACGGAAGGGATAGAGGCACGGGGCATGAGCGGGGGGTGGGCGGCGGGAGGGATGGAGACACGGGGCATGAGCAGGGGTTGGGCGGCAGGAGGGATAGAGACACGGGGCATGAGCGGGGGTAGGCGGTGGGACGGATAGAGACACAGGGCATGAGCGGGGGCAGGGATAGAGACACGGGGCATGAGCGGGGGGTGGGCGGCGGGAGGGATAGACACACGGAGCATGAGCGGGGGTGGGCGGCGGGAGGGATAGACACACGTGGCTTGATCGGGGGGTTAACGGGAGGAATAGACACACGGTGCATGAGCAGGGGGTGGGCGGCGGGAGGGATAGACACATGGGGCATGAGCGGGGGGTCAGGGGAGGGGAGAGACACACAGGGCATGAGCGGGGGTGGGGGGGAGGGGAGAGACACACAGGGCATGAGCGGAGGGGTGGGCGGTGGGAGGGATGGAGACACGGAGCATGAGCGGGGGGGTGAGCGGTGGGAGGGATAGAGACACGGAGCATGAGCGGGGGGTGAGCGGCGTGAGGGATAGACACATGGGACATGAGCGGGGGTGGGCGGCGGGAGGGATAGACACACGGGGCATGAGCGGCGGGGGAGGTGGGCGGCGGGAGGGTTAGGCACACGGGGCATGAGCGGGGGGTGGGCGGGAGGGATAGACACATGGGGCATGAGCGGGGGTGGGCGGCGGGAGGGATAGACACACGGGGCATGAGCGGAGGGTGGGCAGTGGGAGGGATAGACACACGGGGCATGAGCGGGGGTGGGCGGCGGGAGGGATAGACACACGGGGCATTAGCGGGGTTAGGGGGCGGGGGGAGGGGGGAGGGGAGAGACACACGGGGCATGAGCGGGGGGTGGACGGCAGGAGGGATAGAGACACGGGGCATGAGCGGTGGGAGGGATAGACACACGGGGCATGAGCGGGGGTTTGGCAGCGGAGGGATAGAGACACGGGGCATCAGCAGGGAGGGGCGGCGCGAGGGATAGAGACACGGGGCATGAGCTTGGGGTGGGTGGCGGGAGGGATAGAGACACGGGGCATGAGCGGGGGATGGGCGCAGGAGGGATAGAGACACGGGGCATGAGGGGGGGTAGGCGGCGGGAGGGATAGAGACACGGGGCTGAGCAGGGGGAGGGATAGAGACATGGGGCATGAGCGGGGGGTGGGATAGAGACATGGGGCATGAGCAGGGGTGGGCGGCGGGAGGTATAGACACACGGGGCATGAGCGGGGGTGGATGGAAGGAATAGACACACAGTGCATGAGCGGGGGGTGGGCGTTAGGAGGGATAGACGCACGGGGCATGAGTGGGGGGTAGGCGGTGGGAGGGATAGACACACAGGGCATGAACGGGGGGTCAGGGGAGGGGTGAGACATACAGGGCATGAGCGGGGGTGGAGGGGAGGGGAGAGACACACGGGGCATGAGCGGGGGTGGGCGGCAGCAGGGATAGAGATGAGGGGCATGAGCGGGGGGTGGGCGGCGGGAGGGAAAGAGACACGGGGCATGAGCGGAGGGTGGGCGGCGGCAGGGATAGAGACATGGGGCGTGGGCAGGGGGAGGGATAGAGACACAGGGCATGAGCGGGGGCGGGGGGGAAGGGAGACACGGGGCATGAGCGGGGGGTGACAATAGGTCAACAAGGGGCATCATAGGAGGGGGTGACAATAGGAAGACACGGGGCATGAGCAGGGGGTGGGGGGCAACAGGAGAGTGACACGGGGCATGAGCAGGGGATGGGGAGAACAGGAGACAGACACGGGGCATGAGCTGGGGGTGGGGGGAACAGGAGACAGACACGGGGCATGAGCGGGGGGTGGAGGGAACAGGAGACAGACATTGGGCATGATCAGGGGGATGGGGGGCAACAGGAGAGAGACACGGGGCATGAGCGGAGGTGGGGGGGTACTGGAGACAGACACGGGGCATGAGCTGGGGGTGTGGGGGGAACAGGAGACAGACACAGGGCATGAGAAGGGGGTGAGGGCAACAGGAGAGAGACACGGGGCATGAGCGGGGGTGGGGAGAACAGGAGACAGACACGGGGCATGAGCTGGGGGTGGGGGGAACAGGAGACAGACACGGGGCATGAGCAGGGGGTGGAGGGAACAGGAGACAGACACTGGGCATGATCGGGGGGATGGGGGGCAACAGGAGAGAGACACGGGGCATGAGCAGGGGGTGGGGGGGTACAGGAGACAGACACGGGTCATGAGCTGGGGTGTGGGGGGGAACAGGAGACAGACACGGGGCATGACCAGGGGGTGGGGGGCAACAGGAGAGAGACACGGGGCATGAGCGGGGGGTGGGGAGAACAGGAGACAGACACAGGGCATGAGCTGGGGGTGGGCGGCGGGAGGGATAGAGACACGGCGCATGAGCGGTGGTGGGCGGCGGGAGGAATAGAGACACGGGGCATGAGCGGGGGGTGGGCGGCGGGAGGGATAGAGACACGGGGCATGAGCGGGGGTGGGCGGCGGGAGGGATAGAGACATGGGGCATGAGTGGGGGGTGGGCAGCGGGAGGGATAAACACACGGGGCCTGAGCGGGGGGTGGGCGGCGGGAGGGATAGAGACACAGGACATGAGCGGGAGGTGGGCGGTGGGAGGGATAGACACACGGTGCATGAGCGGGGGGTGGGCGGCGGGAGGGAAAGAGACACGGGGCATGAGCGGAGGGTGGGCGGCGGCAGGGATAGAGACATGGGGCGTGGGCAGCGGGAGGGATAGAGACACAGGGCATGAGCGGGGGTTGGGGGAAGGGAGACACGGGGCATGAGCGGGGGGTGACAATAGGTCAACAAGGGGCATCATAGGAGGGGGTGACAATAGGAAGACACGGGGCATGAGCAGGGGGTGGGGGGCAACAGGAGAGTGACACGGGGCATGAGCAGGGGATGGGGAGAACAGGAGACAGACACGGGGCATGAGCTGGGGGTGGGGGGAACAGGAGACAGACACGGGGCATGAGCGGGGGGTGGAGGGAACAGGAGACAGACATTGGGCATGATCAGGGGGATGGGGCAACAGGAGAGAGACACGGGGCATGAGCGGAGGTGGGAGGGTACTGGAGACAGACACGGGGCATGAGCTCGGGGTGTGGGGGGGAACAGGAGACAGACACAGGGCATGAGCAGGGGGTGAGGGCAACAGGAGAGAGACACGGGGCATGAGCGGGGGTGGGGAGAACAGGAGACAGACACGGGGCATGAGCTGGGGGTGGGGGGAACAGGAGACAGACACGGGGCATGAGCAGGGGGTGGAGGGAACAGGAGACACACACTGGGCATGATCGGGGGGATGGGGGGCAACAGGAGAGAGACACGGGGCATGAGCGGGGGGTGGGGGGGTACAGGAGACAGACACGGGGCATGAGCTGGGGGTGTGGGGGGGAACAGGAGACAGACACGGGGCATGACCAGGGGGTGGGGGGCAACAGGAGAGAGACACGGGGCATGAGCGGGGGGTGGGGAGAACAGGAGACAGACACAGGGCATGAGCTGGGGGTGGGCGGCGGGAGGGATAGAGACACGGCGCATGAGCGGTGGTGGGCGGCGGGAGGAATGGAGACACGGGGCATGAGCGGGGGGTGGGCGGCGGGAGGGATAGAGACACGGGGCATGAGCGAGGGTGGGCGGCGGGAGGGATAGAGACATGGGGCATGAGTGGGGGGTGGGCAGCGGGAGGGATAAACACACGGGGCCTGAGCGGGGGGTGGGCGGCGGGAGGGATAGACACACGGGGCATGAGCGGGGGTGGGCGGCGGGAGGGATAGACACACGGGGTATGAGTGGGGGGTGGGCGGCGGGAGGGATAGACACACGGGGCATGAGCGTGGGGTGGGCCGCGGGAGGGATAGACACATGGGGCATGAGCGGGGGGTGGGCGGCGGGAGGGATAGACACACGGGGCATGACCGGGGGGTGGGCGGCGGGAGGGATAGACACACGGGGCATGAGCGGGGGGTGGGTGGGAGGGATAGACACACGGGGCATGAGCGGGTGGTGGGCAGCGGGAGGGATAGACACACGGGGCATGAGCGGAGGGTGGGCGGTGGGAGGGATAGACACATGGGGCATGAGCGGGGGGTGGGCGGCGGGAGAGATAGACACACTGGGCATGAGCGGGGGGTTGAAGGATGTGGGGAGGGAGGGAGGGGGGAGGGGAGAGACACACGGGCATGAGCGGGGGGTGGGCAGCGGGAGGGATAGAGACATGGGGCATAAGCGGGGGGAGGGATTGACACACGGGGCATGAGCGGGGGTTGGGTGGCGGGAGGGATAGAGACACAGGGCATGAGCAGGGGGTGGGCGGCAGGAGGGATAGAGACACGGGGCATGAGCGGGGGGTAGGCGGCGGGAGGGATAGAGACACGGGGCATGAGCGGGGGGAGGGATAGAGACATGGGGCATGAGCGGGGGGTGGGCGGCGGGAGGGATAGACACACAGGGCATGAGCGGGGGGTGGGTGGTGGGATGGATAGACACATGTGGCATGAGCGGGGTGTGGACGGGAGGAATAGACACACGGTGCATGAGCGGGGGGTGGGCGGCGGGAGGGATAGACACACGGGGCATGAGCGGGGGGTGGGCGGTGGGAGGGATAGACACACAGGGCATGAACGGGGGGTCAGGGGAGGGGAGAGACACACAGGGCATGAGCGGGGGTGAGGGGAGGGTAGAGACACACAGGGCATGAGCGGATGTGGGCGGTGGGAGGGATAGAGATGAGGGGCATGAGCGGGGGGTGGGCAGCGGGAGGGATAGAGACACGGAGCATGAGCGGGTGGTGAGCAGTGGGAGGGATAGAGACACGGAGCATGAGCGGTGGGAGGGATAGACACACGGGGCATGAGCGGGGGGTGGGCGGCGGGAGGGATAGACACATGGGGCATGAGCGTTGGGTTGGGGGGAGGGTCAAAACACACAGGGCATGAGCGGGGGGTGGGCGGGGGGAGGGATAGAGACATGGGGCATGAGCGGGGGTTGGGCGGCGGGAGGAATAGAGACACGGGGCATGAGCAGGGGGTGGGCGACGGGAGGGATAGAGACACGGGGTACGGGGTATGAGCGGGGGGTGGGCGGCGGGAGGGATAGAGACAGGGGACATGAGCGGGGGGTGGGCGGTGGGAGGGATAGAGACACGGAGCATGAGCGGGGGGTGAGCAGCGTGAGGGATAGACACACGGTGCATGAGCGGGGGGTGGGCGGCGGGAGGGAAAGAGACACGGGGCATGGGCGGTGGGAGGGATAGACACACGGGGCATGAGCGGGGGGTGGGCGGCGGGAGGGATAGACACATGGGGCATGAGCGTTGGGTTGGGGGGAGGGTCAAAACACACAGGGCATGAGCGGGGGGTGGGCGGGGGGAGGGATAGAGACATGGGGCATGTGCGGGGGTTGGGCGGCGGGAGGGATAGAGACACGGGGCATGAGCAGGGGGTGGGCGACGGGAGGGATAGAGACACGGGGTACGGGGTATGAGCGGGGGGTGGGCGGCGGGAGGGATAGAGACACGGGGCATGAGCAGAGGGTGGGCGGCAGGAGGGATAGAGACACGGGGCATGAGCAGGGGGTAGGCAGCGGGAGGGATAGAGACACGGGGCATGAGAGGGAGGAGGGATAGAGACACGGGGCATGAGCGGGGGTGGGCGGCGGGAGGGATAGACACACGGAGCATGAGCGGGGGGTGGGCGGCGGGAGGGATAGACACAAGTGGCATGAACAGGGGGTGGACGGGAGGAATAGACACACGTGGCATGAGCGGGCGTGGGGGGGAGGGGAGAGACACACAGGGCATGAGCGGGGGTGGGGGGGAGGGGAGAGACACACGGGGCATGTGTGGGGGGGTGGGCGGTGCGAGGGATAGAGACACGGAGCATGAGCGGGGGGTGAGCGGTGGGAGGGATAGAGACACGGAGCATGAGCGGGGGTGAGCGGCGTGAGGGATAGACACACGGGACATGAGCGTGGGGTGGGCGGCGGGAGGGATAGACACACGGGGCATGAGCGGGGTGGGCGGCGGGAGGGATAGGCACACGGGGCATGAGCGGAGGTGGGCGGGAGGTTTAGACACACGGGGCATGAGCGGGGGTGGGCGGCGGGAGGGATAGACACACGGGGCATGAGCGGAGGGTGGGCGGTGGGAGGGATAGACACACGGGCATGAGCGGGGGGTGGGCGGCGGGAGGGATAGACACACGGGGCATGAGCAGGGGTTAGAGGGTGGGGGGGAGGGGAGAGACACATGGGGCATGAGCGGGGGATGGGCGGTGGGAGGGATAGAGACACAGGGCATGCATGGGGGGAGGGATAGACACATGGGGCATGAGCGGGGGTTGGGCGGCGGGAGGGATAGAGACACGGGGCATGAGCAGGGGGCGGGCGGCGGGAGGGATAGAGACACGGGGCATGAGCGGGGGGTGGGAGGCGGGAGGGATAGAGACACGGGGCATGAGCGTGGGGTGGGCGGCAGGAGGGATAGAGACACAGGGCATGAGCGGGCGTTAGGCGGCGGTAGGGATAGAGACACGGGGCATGAGCTCGGGGTGGGCGGCAGGAGGGATGGAGACACAGGGCATGAGCGGGCGGTAGGCGGCGGGAGGGATAGAGACACGGGGCATGAGCGGGGGAAGGGATAGAGACACGGGGCATGAGCGGGGGGTGGGCGGCGGGAGGGATAGACACACTAGGCATGAGCGGGGGGTGGGCGGCGGGAGGGATAGACACACGTGGCATGAGCGGGGCGTAGACGGGAGGAATAGACACGCGGTGCATGAGCGGGGGGTGGGCGGCGGGAGGGATAGACACACAGGGAATGAGCAGGGGGTGGGCGGTGGGAGGGATAGACACACGGAGCATGTGCAGGGGGTGAGCGGCATGAGGGATAGACACACAGGGCATGAGCGGGGGGTGGGCAGCGGGAGGGAAAGAGACACGGGACATGAGCGGGGGGTGCGCGGTGGGAGGGATAGAGACATGGGGTGTGGGCGGCGGGAGGGATAGAGACACAGGGCATGAGCGGGGGGTGGGGGGAAGGGGGACACGGGGCATGAGTGGGGGGTGGGGGGCAACAGGAGAGAGACACGGGGCATGAGCGGGGGGTGGGGAGAACAGGAGACAGACACGGGGCATGAGCTGGGGGTAGGGGGAACAGGAGACAGACACGGGGCATGAGCGGGGGGTGGGGAGAACAGGAGACAGACACGGGGCATGAGCTGGGGGTAGGGAGAACAGGAGACAGACACGGGGCATGAGCTGGGGGTAGGGAGAACAGGAGACAGACACGGGGCATGAGCGGGGGGTGGGGGGGTACAGGAGACAGACACGGGGCATGAGCGGGGGTGGGGGGCAACAGGAGAGAGACACGGGGCATGAGCTGGGGGTAGGGGGAACAGGAGACAGACACGGGGCATGAGCAGGGGGTGGGGGGGTACAGCAGACAGACACGGGGCATGAGCGTGGGGTGTGGGGGGGAACAGGAGACAGACACGGGGCATGACCAGGGGGTGGGGGGCAATAGGAGAGAGACACAGGGCATGAGTGGGGGGTGGGGAGAACGGGAGACAGACACGGGGCATGAGCTGGGGGTGGGGGAAACAGGAGACAGACACGGGGCATGAGCAGGGGTGGAGGGAACAGGAGACAGACACTGGGCATGATCGGGGGAATGGGGGGCAACAGGAGAGAGACACGGGGCATGAGTGGGGGGTGGGGGGGTACAGGAGACAGACACGGGGCATGAGCAGGGGGTGTGGGGGAAACAGGAGACAGACACGGGGCATGAGCGGGGGGTGGGGGGTACAGGAGACAGACACAGGGCATGAGCAGGGGGTGGGGGGCAACAGGAGAGAGACACGGGGTACGGAGCAGGGCATTTCGGGGCGCCCAGTTCGGCACGTGACGATTTGGCGCAGCCGGTTCGGTGCAGGAGCCGGTTCGGCGCGGCACGGCGTGGCAGCCCGCGCCGAACTGGCCGCACATAAATGTCTTGCGAGTTCTTCATGCAGGCACCACAACCACGCAGAGTACACAGCCGGGCCCGCGAAGGTGGGGGCTGTGCTGCTCGGAGCAGTCTGCTCCGAGCAGCAGAGCCCCCACCCTGGTGAGCCCAGCAGATCAATTCTGCTCTGTGCGCCGCACCCCAGTGCACATCGCCTGCTGTTTAGGAAAACGTTCAGTGCAGTGCACTGAAAGTGTGAGTTTCAACTTCATCCCACACTATTTTAAAATGAAACCGCTCTAGAACAGTTTCATTTTAAAATAGTGTGTTGTGAAGTTGAAACTTGCATTTTCAGTGCACGGCACTGAACGTTTCCCCAAACAGCAGGCGATGTGCACTGGTATGCGGCGCGCCAAAACATCCCGTCGCCGAACCGGCGATGCCGAAACGGGGTGTACCGACGGGGCATGAGCGGGTGTGGGAACAGGAGACAGACACGGGTCATGAGCGGGTGGGGGGAAACAGGAGACAGACACGGGGCATGAGCGGGGGGTGGCCGGGAGGGAGGGATAGAGACATGGGGCATGAGCGGGGGTGGGCGGGAGGGAGGGATATAGACACCGGGCATGAGCGGGGGGTGGGCGGCAGGTGGGATAGAGGCACGGGTCATGAGCGGGGGGTGGGCGGCGGGAGGAATAGAGACATGGGGCATGAGCAGGGGTGGGCGGCGGGAGGGATAGAGACACGGGGCATGAGCGGGGGGTGGCCGGCAGGAGGGATAAAGACACGGGGCATGAGCAGGGGTGGGCGGCGGGAGGGATAGATACATGGGGCATGAGCATGGGGTTGGCGGCGGGAGGGATAGAGACATGGGGCATGAGCGGGGGTGGGCGGCGGGAGGGATAGACACAAGTGGCATGAACAGGGGGTGGACGAGAGGAATAGACACACGTGGCATGAGCGGGCGTGGGGGGAGGGGAGAGACACACAGGGCATGAGCGGGGGTGGGGGGGAGGGGAGAGACACACGGGGCATGTGTGGGGGGGTGGGCGGTGCGAGGGATAGAGACACGGAGCATGAGCGGGGGGTGAGCGGTGGGAGGGATAGAGACACGGAGCATGAGCGGGGGGTGAGCGGCGTGAGGGATAGACACACGGGACATGAGCGTGGGGTGGGCGGCGGTAGGGATAGACACACGGGGCATGAGCGGGGTGGGCGGCGGGAGGGATAGGCACACGGGGCATGAGCGGGGGTGGGCGGGAGGTTTAGACACACGGGGCATGAGCGGGGGTGGGCGGCGGGAGGGATAGACACACGGGGCATGAGCGGAGGGTGGGCGGTGGGAGGGATAGACACACGGGAATGAGCGGGGGTGGGCGGCGGGAGGGATAGACACACGGGCATGAGCAGGGGTTAGAGGGTGGGGGGGAGGGGAGAGACACACGGGGCATGAGCGGGGGATGGGCGGTGGGAGGGATAGAGACACAGGGCATGCACGGGGGGAGGGATAGACACATGGGGCATGAGCGGGGGTTTGGCGGCGGGAGGGATAGAGACACGGGGCATGAGCAGGGGGCGGGCGGCGGGAGGGATAGAGACACGGGGCATGAGCGGGGGGTGGGAGGCGGGAGGGATAGAGACACGGGGCATGAGCGCGGGGTGGGCGGCAGGAGGGATAGAGACACAGGGCATGAGCGGGCGTTAGGCAGCGGTAGGAATAGAGACACGGGGCATGAGCTCGGGGTGGGCGGCAGGAGGGATGGAGACACAGGGCATGAGCGGGCGGTAGGCAGCGGGAGGGATAGAGACACGGGGCATGAGCGGGGGAAGGGATAGAGACACGGGGCATGAGCGGGGGGTGGGCGGCGGGAGGGATAGACACACTAGGCATGAGCGGGGGGTGGGCGGCGGGAGGGATAGACACACGTGGCATGAGCGGGGCGTAGACGGGAGGAATAGACACGCGGTGCATGAGCGGGGGGTGGGCGGCGGGAGGGATAGACACACAGGGAATGAGCAGGGGGTGGGCGGTGGGAGGGATAGACACACGGAGCATGTGCAGGGGGTGAGCGGCATGAGGGATAGACACACAGGGCATGAGCGGGGGGTGGGCGGCGGGAGGGAAAGAGAAACGGGACATGAGCGGGGGTGCGCGGTGGGAGGGATAGAGACATGGGGCGTGGGCGGCGGGAGGGATAGAGACACAGGGCATGAGCGGGGGGTGGGGGGAAGGGGGACATGGGGCATGAGTGGGGGGTGGGGGGCAACAGGAGAGAGACACGGGGCATGAGCGGGGGGTGGGGAGAACAGGAGACAGACACGGGGCATGAGCTGGGGGTAGGGGGAACAGGAGACAGACACGGGGCATGAGCGGGGGGTGGGGAGAACAGGAGACAGACACGGGGCATGAGCTGGGGGTAGGAAGAACAGGAGACAGACACGGGGCATGAGCGGGGGGTGGGGGGGTACAGGAGACAGACACGGGGCATGAGTGGGGGTGGGGGGCAACAGGAGAGAGACACGGGGCATGAGCGGGGGGTGGTGGAGAACAGGAGACAGACACGGGGCATGAGCTGGGGGTAGGGGGAACAGGAGACAGACACGGGGCATGAGCGGGGGGTGGGGGGGTACAGCAGACAGACACGGGGCATGAGCGTGGGGTGTGGGGGGGAACAGGAGACAGACACGGGGCATGACCAGGGGGTGGGGGGCAATAGGAGAGAGACACAGGGCATGAGTGGGGGGTGGGGAGAACGGGAGACAGACACGGGGCATGAGCTGGGGGTGGGGGGAACAGGAGACAGACACGGGGCATGAGCAGGGGTGGAGGGAACAGGAGACAGACACTGGGCATGATCAGGGGAATGGGGGGCAACAGGAGAGAGACACGGGGCATGAGTGGGGGGTGGGGGGGTACAGGAGACAGACACGGGGCATGAGCAGGGGGTGTGGGGGGAACAGGAGACAGACACGGGGCATGAGCGGGGGGTGGGGGGTACAGGAGACAGACACAGGGCATGAGCAGGGGGTGGGGGGCAACAGGAGAGAGACACGGGGTACGGAGCAGGGCATTTCGGGGCGCCCAGTTCGGCATGTGACGATTTGGCGCAGCCGGTTCGGTGCAGGAGCTGGTTCGGCGCGGCACGGCGTGGCAGCCCGCGCCGAACTGGCCGCACATAAATGTCTTGCGAGTTCTTCATGCAGGCACCACAACCACGCAGAGTACACAGCCGGGCCCGCGAAGGTGGGCGCTGTGCTGCTCGGAGCAGTCTGCTCCGAGCAGCAGAGCCCCCACCCTGGTGAGCCCAGCAGATCAATTCTGCTCTGTGCGCCGCACCCCAGTGCACATCGCCTGCTGTTTAGGAAAACGTTCAGTGCAGTGCACTGAAAGTGTGAGTTTCAACTTCATCCCACACTATTTTAAAATGAAACCGCTCTAGAACAGTTTCATTTTAAAATAGTGTGTTGTGAAGTTGAAACTTGCATTTTCAGTGCACGGCACTGAACGTTTCCCCAAACAGCAGGCGATGTGCACTGGTGTGCGGCGCGCCAAAACATCCCGTCGCCGAACCGGCGATGCCGAAACGGGGTGTACCGACGGGGCATGAGCGGGTGTGGGAACAGGAGACAGACACGGGTCATGAGCGGGTGGGGGGAAACAGGAGACAGACACAGGGCATGAGCGGGGGGTGGCCGGGAGGGAGGGATAGAGACACGGGGCATGAGCGGGGGTGGGCGGGAGGGAGGGATATAGACACCGGGCATGAGCGGGGGGTGGGCGGCAGGTGGGATAGAGGCACGGGTCATGAGCGGGGGGTGGGCGGCGGGAGGAATAGAGACATGGGGCATGAGCAGGGGTGGGCGGCGGGAGGGATAGAGACACGGGGCATGAGCGGGGGGGTGGGCGGCGGGAGGGATAAAGACACGGGGCATGATCAGGGGTGGGCGGCGGGAGGGATAGATACATGGGGCATGAGCGTGGGGTTGGCGGCGGGAGGGATAGAGACATGGGGCATGAGCGGGGGTGGGCGGCGGGAGGGATAGAGACACGGGGCATGAGCGAGGGGTGAGCGGCGGGAGGGATAGAGACATGGGGCATGAGCGGGGGGTGGGCGGCAGGAGGGATAGAGACACAGGGCATGAGCGGGGTTGGGCGGCGGGAGGGATAGAGATACGGGGCATGAGCGGGGCGTGGGCGGCGGGAGGGATAAAGACACGGGGCATGTGCGGCGGGAGAGATAGAGACACGGGGCATGAGCTGAGGGAGGGATAGAGACACTGGGCATGAGCGGGGGGGCGGCGGGAGGGATAGACACACGGGGCATGAGCGGTGGGGTGGGCGGCAGGAGGGATTGACACATGGGGCATGAGCAGGGGGGTGGGCGGCGGAAGGGATAGACACATGGGGCATGAGCGGGGGGTGGGCGGCTGGAGGGATAGAGACACGGGGCATGAGCGGGGGGTAGGCGGCGGGAGGGATAGAGACATGGGGCATGAGCGGGGAGAGGGATAGAGACATGGGGCATGACCGGGGGGTGGGCGGCAGGAGGGATAAACACATAGGGCATGAGCGGGGGGTGGGCGGCGGGAGGGATAGACACACGTGGCATGAGCGGGGGGTGGGCGGGAGGAATAGACACACGGGCATGAGTGGGGGGTGGGCGGGGGCGGGATAGACACATGGGGCATGAGCGGGGGATGGGCGGTCGGAGGGATAGACACACGGGGCATGAATGGGGGTCTGGGGGTGGGGGGAGGGGAGAGACAAACGGGGCATGAGCGGGGGTGGTGGGGAGGGGAGAGACACACGGGGCATGAGCGGGGGGTGGGTGGAGGGAGGGATGGAGACACAGGGCATGAGCGGGGGGTGGGCGGCAGGAGGGATAGAGACATGGGGCATGAGCGGGGGGTGAGCAGCTTGAGGGATAGACACACGGGGCATGAGCAGGGGGGTCGGGGGGTGGGGGGAGAGGAGAGACACACGGGGCATGAGCGGGGGGGAGGGGAGAGACACACAGGGCATGAGCGGTGGTGGGGGGGAGAGACACACAGGGCATGAGCAGTGGTGGGGGGAGGGGAGATACACACAGGGCATGAGTGGGGGTGGGGGAGAAAGAGGGATAGAGACACAGGGCATGAGCGGGAGGGAGAGAGACACACGGGGCATGAGCGGGAGATGGGCAGGAGGGGGAGAGACACACGGGGCATGAGCGGGGGATGGGCGAGGGGGAGAGACACATGGGGCATGAGCGGGGGGTGGGCAGGAGGGGGAGAGACACACGGGGCATGAGCGGGGGGTGGACGGGAGGGGGAGAGACACACAGGGCATGAGCGGGGGTGGGCGGGAGGGGGAGAGACACACGGGGCATGAGCGGGGGCGGGGGGGAGGGAGAGAGACACACGGGGCATGAGCGGGGGTGGGCGGGAGGGGGAGAGACACACGGGGCACTAGCGGGGGGTGTGCGGGAGGGGGAGAGATACACGGGGCATGAGCGGTGGTGGGGGGAGGGAGAGAGACACACGGGGCATGAGCGGGGGGTGGAGGGGGAGAGAGACACACGGGGCATGAGCGGGGGTGAGGGGGAGGGAGAGAGACACACGGGGCAGGAGCGGGGGGGAGGAAAGAGACACACGGGGCATGAGCGGGGGGTGGGGAAACAGTAGGGAGACATGAGGCATGAGCAGGGGGTGGGGGGAGGGAGAGAGACACACGGGGCATGAGCGGGGGTGGGGGGAGGGTGAGAGACACACAGGGCATGAGCAGGGCGTGGGGGGAGGGGAGAGACACACGGGGCGTGAGCGGGGATGGGGGGAGGGAGAGAGATACACGGGGCATGAGCGGGGGGTGAGGGGAGGGAGATAGACACACGGGGCATGAGAGGGGAGTGGGGGGAAGGGAGAGAGACACACGGCGTTCGTGTGCAGGCGGCAGACCCCACTCCTCGGCCCTCCGCTGGCCACCATGTGCCGATGGCGTGAGTGGGGGGCTGGAGGAACAGGGGAGACACGGAGCATGAGTGGGGTGGGAGGGACAAGAAGGACACACAGGGCATGAGCGGGCGTGGTAGGAACAGGAGACAGACACGGGCGGACTTACTGTGCAGGCGGCAGATCCCGCTCCTGCAGACAAATGCGAGGAACAAAAATGGCGGGCGTCTCTGAAGCCAGACGCACTACACGCTTTCACCGCATCCAATGAGAGAGCAAGTCAGTGATGTCATCAAAGACATTTGTGATGTCATCTTTGATGTCCGGGGTGTTAGTCTTAGCAGTGCACGGTGGCGTGAGTTATGGTTGCTTTGCTTACCATAACTGGCAAATTTCAGGGGTTTTTCGGTTTTACTTTGAACCATAACGTCCCTTTAACAAAGTTTTTTACTGAATTTAATAGGTTTTTAGTGGCGCAACTTAACCATAACGTCCCTTTAACAAAGATTATTTTACTGAATTTCATAGGTTTTTAGAAATGCAACTTAACCATAATATCCCTGACTTTATATATATGTGACATAGAACATACTGAACCCTCAGCTAGAGATTTTGATGTCCGCGGACTGTGCGAATGTCCGCAGACAGACGCGGACAACAGCAACTCTGCCCAAAAACTCAGGGGTATCTTAAATTGTTATATCATGCCATATGAACACTGCACAAGTTGAAAAACCAATACACAAACACATTGGCCCTCATTACGACCCTGGCGGTAAGGGGTTTGCGCCAGCGTTAGCTGCGCCGACCCCTTACCGCCAACTACGAGTTCCCATAGCGCCATGGTCACTTTTCCGCCCGCTTTTTGCGGGCGTAAAAATCCATGGCGCTATGGGACCTTGGTGTTAATTACGCCACCGTAATGTACGGTGGCGTAATTAACGCCTTCCCCACTCCCATTGAGCCCTATGGGGCCGAAATGGGAATGGGGAAGGGTAAATGGGTCAATGGGGACTTACCGCCCCGCCGACCTCGGAATGGGGCGGTAAGTCCGCCATCCGCCATGGCGTAAACGGACTTTACGCCATGGCGGAAAAGTCCGCCGATGGCGGAAAAAATCCGCCAGGGTCGTAATGAGGGCCATTATATGTAGTAATAAATAAGAAGTAGATCCTATATATATAATACATCAACCATCTATTTAAATACCATATATACTAAAATGGAATATACTAAAACAAGAAAGATATGCTTCTAACATAATTACATCACAGAAACTGCACAACTAGGAGCAAAAGCAGACCTATAGAACAGTGAGAAGACAACTTACCACAAACTAGTAAGTAAACTTCGTTTTTCTTATATATTTCTAAAATGTCTATATTAAATACAATAAAAGTCATATCTTTTTTTTTTCCTCACAGAAATGTCAAATACTTTAGAATGTCTTTAGGAGAATTTCCCACATGGTGAAATGTCTGAAGATAGTGAAACTAATGGTAGACACTTCTCCATATAACCAAATTAATAAGCATTACTTTATGTGCACTTTATATATATACATATTTTTTTAACAGACCATACAAACATTGAAAACAATACACAACAAGATACTTTAGAACAAAATCTCCAGCGCATGGAAGAAAAAAAGAACAAACTCATGACAAATTTCCACCTTTTGGAAGATTTTGTGGAGGACCAAATAAAAGAAAAAAATTAGATACCATTGTGCAACATGTACCTGTCCCCTCTCTCCATATCCCAGTCAATTATCCCCAAACCCTCCCCACATAGAAAAATGTTTTGATGAGACTTCCATCCCTTCATCTTCTCCTGTCCATCCTCTTGATAACCCCAGTTCCCCTGTGTTTGTGTCAGTTTCTGCTTCCCCTTCTCTATCATAAATTGTACATATATATAATATAATGACAAATCAATCTGATGTGTGTGTTAATTTACTCCTTTGTGCTTTTTTTAAACAAATGTCAGTTTTGGTGTCCGCGAACAACACAGGTGTCCTGAAATGTTCGTAAGTAAACAAAATGGGGGTGTCCTGAGGACACTATACCTGTCCGTACTGTTCGTAGGCAGGTTGAAACTGTTCTAAGAAAACATCAAGTGTCCTGGGATGTTCGTAAATAAACAAAATGGGGATGTCCTGAGGACACTATGTCTGTCCATATTGCTCGTATGCCTTTCCGTAGCTGTTCGGCACACTTGTGTCGCACTTTTAATTACTTTGAGGACCCGAAAACTGTCCGTAGAACACCAACGCACATGCGCAAAACAGTTCTGTGCATTTGGTGTCCTGTGGACATCCGTTCCCTTCACGGACATGTTCGCAACGTCATCATGTGACCACGCCCACGCTGAGCGTGTGTTCTGACTGCGGACACTGTTCATGTCCCCGAACAATTTAGAAGTTACTTTTCAGGCAAACCAGAATATTTTATAATAATAAATCACCATAGCGCATGTCCCAGACAATGATCCTAACTTTCTACATACTTATTGGGACTTTTTGAGCCTTTTTTTAGTGTTCGATCTGTCCGCGGACAGCGGGGGAGTCCGCGAAGCGCGCACCAGCACCCCTATAAAAGGCCACACCCCAGAGCTCATTCTCATGGTGTTTCTGGCTACCTGACAGAGCACTGTACTTTGGCTGCCAATCTTCCTGATTTTTCAGAAACCTGATGGCAACCGTGGAGCCTCTGCTTCCACCCTGTGCTATATCTGCCTCAGCACCACCCCCACTCCCTCCACCACCACCACCTCCTCAAGGGCCTGAAGAGGGGAACAGGAGTGAGGATGTAGAGGAGAATGAAGGGGATGAAGAGGATGAGGTAGTGTAAGTCCCTACTACCAGCACTCGCCGTGACTCTTGGGTGTTCCGGTTATTTACCATTCATGGTAACGTACCCAAGGCGTGTGCGGACAAAGTAACCTGCAAAGAGTGCAAAATGGTGCTCAGTCGCGGGAGGCTTGGTCCGTACAGCTTTGGTACGGCAACTATGAAGCGAAACCTAAAGTCAGTCCACGGTGGGGCCATTCGCAAGGTTGTACCTTGCGAGGAGCATAGTAGGTTGACTTCTTCTACTACATCCTCCGTTTCCGATCCTGTCACCACAAGGAACACTTCTTTGGGAAAGCGAATTCCTCCAGCTGCCTCACAGGCCATTCACAATGCTGATGACCCTTACCTTTCGAGGGTCACAGTTGTGTGTATGTACTGTGAAACAGTACTCTGCAAGGGGGAGAGACTTCATAGTGCTTTCAAGACTACGATGTCAAAGCACGAGAAGACCTGTCCACTACATAAGTAAGGCTCACCCTACATCTTCTTCTCTCCACCCAGCCTTTCTTATCCCCATTGTTGGTGTCCCCCCTTACCCTCCTTTCCCCTCCTCTCCTAGTGTGTCGTGTGTAAAAACCCCCAAAAAAATAAAACAACAAAAATAAAAAAAGGCTCTTTTCAGAGCCGCCTTTCAAAGTTTAAAAATAGAAGTGGCAAATAAATGGAGCAGGGCCCTGTGTATTTTTTAGAAGTCCGCGGACAGTTCACGGACATCTAAAATTTTGGGGTGCTGCCCTATCATAACCATTGCACTTTTCTCTGAGAGGAAGTGGTGGCTCTGAAAAGAGCCTTTTGGTGGTGTTTGTTTGTGTTTGAAAAACTTGAAATGGTCAACACCTACTGCAGAATGGATGGCTGTAATTCCAAAAGAGGTTGCAATGCATTTTGTACATTTCTCAGAAAAATCTGATTGCCAGCATAAGTAAGATGGACTCCATCTCTGCGAAATATGTATGTGCTACGAAACATAATATTTTCATTGTGAAAAGAGGACATGCCAACATCTCTTAGAAAGGCACAAACAGCCTTATTGACATTGCGCCTCGCTTTCTCCATTTGTGGACCAAATGAAGAAGAATGCAGCCACATTTGTCTCTGTGCAATCCGAGAAAAAATTACTTGAGAAATTGGAAACATGTCCATGACCTTCCCAAGTCCTTCTTTCATTGCAAATTGCAAAGAAATTCCAGACACATGTCCTAAACTATTCCCTCCACAATGAATTATCATTATGTCTGGATGATGCTCTGTCTCCAAAGTAGCACAGAGAGGTACCAAGTCCAGCCACTTCATTCCACGCACTCCATGCCAGTGCACTTCCACATGTGGGAATCCAAGATCTACAGCTACTCCACAGCTTTCTGCATGCACCTTCAACCAATGTATCCACGAATCTCCCAAAATCCAGACAATCTGTTTTCTGAAACACACAGCCATAGCTATCTGTTTTTCTCTCAGGAAAAATACTTTCTGACAAACTCTCTCCTGACACAACACACCCACTAAACTTTACTGACGAATCCCTTGCTCTGCTCATTCTCATTTGCATACCTTCCCACCCCAAAATCCCCATATGTAACACGCGATGTCCGCGGACTACCGCCATGTCCGCGGACATATCGTAACATGGACAACCCTTCTACCATTTCAAACCCCCTACAACAACTCAATTTATATGAGAGCATCATAATTCAAACAGTTCACCCCTTTCAAGCAATGATACGCCTTCAACCAAAAACAGCAAAATTACCTCCCTCTGAATTGGTGAAAGGCATTCGTGGAAAAGAAGAGTATTTACCATTAGATCTAAAACAAAATTTGCACACTTTGGGATTGCAACGTCCAATAGAGCAATCTTTAATTATCTTAGTAAATGGTGTACCTACAAAAGACCAAAAAAAATTGGCAACAACTGGTAGACTTACATATAGTTAGACAAGCCTTGCAATATCTAAAAGACAATAATGAATACTACAAAGAAATGAATATTGAAGAAAACTTGAAGGAAACCAGTGAAATAATTCAAGAGTCACCAGAAACTGGTCAATTTGAGCTTCTAGATCTTGCTACAGTATCCAATATTTTAGACCATTATAAAATTCATCCATTGCACTCTAATGACACCCTAGAAGATGCACTAGAAACGTACCAAATGCGACAAACGAAAGGATCACCAATCAGCTTATGGGAAAAAAGTATAGAAGCACGTGATTTTTCTCTACTCTTTCCTACTGGCAAAGGAGGAAGGTACGATAATAGACCTATTCAAATAACAGCATCAGAATACTGCTCGTTACGGATGTATTCTGAAGATCCCAGATTTAGGCAAAAAGACAAAATGTGGAATACATAGTCCACCTACTCTTTGAAAGTGAACTAGCAACTCTATGTTACGGAGTTGCACACACATTAAAATCAGGAACCCACTTTCAAAATATGTCAGCTATGCAATTATTACAAAAAGTGCAAGAAACAGATGAGGTTTTACAATCAAGTATTACAAATCTATTAGCAAACATGTGTGGTACTAAAGAGTACTGATTCCAACGTCATGGAGATGTACGTTGTATGATAAGAAACCTTGGCCCACCCACTTGGTTTGTTACATTAAGTTGTGCAGAATATGCATGGGAAGATTTACATGATTTCCTACGCCTATCAAACAAAAACAAAATAAACATAGATATACTAACACCTGGAGAACTTTGTTCTCTAGATCCTGTTAATGTTTCAAGATATTTTCACCATCGCTTCATTGCTATGCTACACTTTATTTGTAATAAAACTGTTCCTCCCCTCGGAGAAGTGCAACACTTCCTTTGGAGAAATGAATACCAAGCCAGAGGAGCACCACATATCCACATGCTTTTATGGATTAAAGATGCTCCTAAATTTGGTCAAGACAATGATGCCACTGTGTTACAGTTTATCGAAAAATATGTCACTTGTGAAATTCCATCGGAAGCAACAAATAGTGATCTTCATGCACAAATTTTACAATTTCAAAGACACAAATGTGCCAAATATTGTTGTCGCAAATACAAAAACAAAGGGAAATCCTAAACCAAATGCTGCTTTGGTTTCCCTAGACCGGTTACAAAAACAGGTCAAGTGAACAACTTCATATCTTCAGTTAGACATAGGCCCTCATTACGACCCTGGCGGAAAGCGACTGACCGGACCGCCACAGCGTAAATAGCGTTTCCGCCATTGCACGATGGAGCAAAGTGCGGCCCATTCCGACCCATCGGGCACGAGCTCCACGCCATGGCGGAAGTGCAAAGTCCGCGATGGCGGAAATGACCCCAAAACGGCCCACACCGCCGCCGTACGGCGCCCTAGGTGCAATACCGCCCCCCATCATAGCGGACACCGCAGTGAGCGCCAACCGGAAAGTACGGGGACCGTAAATATACGGAAACGGAAGTAAAAACATGGGCCCGGAACGGGAAACAACACCCCGTACACCTATAAAACCACAAAATACACACAACCACTAAAAACACCACCCTGAGACACATCCCAACCCGTCATCCACCCTAGTGAAACCAAGAAAAATGGGAAAAGTAGCGAAGAAAGCGTGCGACCGCAAGCGGCAGGTCCACTTCTCCCGTGAGGAACTCACCGTACTCACAGAGACCCTCCAGGAGAATGCCGCCGCCGTCTTCTCCAAGCAAATGACCAGGACGGCACTTGCGAACAAGAAGGCCATATGGGCCCTGGTGGCACAGCGGGTAAGTGCGGTGGGGACCGCACCCCGCAACCCACAGCAATGCAGGAAGCGGTGGGACGACCTGCGGATACGCGTCCGTAGCATACTTTCTGCCAACCGCAACATTGCCACAGCCACCGGGGGAGGGTCGGAATCACCCATCAAGTTGACCCCCTGGGAAGAAATCTGTGCCTCCACCATTGGAATGGAGAGCATAGAGGGAGTCGGAGGGATGGAGAAAGGAGTGCAGACATCCGGAGAATCAGGTAGGTGGCCCAAATAAAACCATGCCAAATCCACAATGTCCAATCATGTGACTCACATGTGTCCACATAGCGCAACAGCAACACATGGCCAGGAGAACGTCCACACACATTGGCCTGATAGCGCACTTTAAAACCACAATAAATACATAAATAATTAAAAACCCAAAAAACACCCACTACACGTGCAGCAGGCACACCCTAACTGCAGGCTGCCAAACAACTGCACCCTCACTCCACACACAAATGAAAGCACCTCCAAGGCCCCGACCCAAATCACCCTCAGGTACCACCCCAATGCATGTGATACATTGCCATTCCAATTCCCACAGACCCATTAATAACGCTCGCCCTCCTTTACTCCACCACAGGGTCCGATCCAAACGACGAGCTCCAGGACACCCCTACCAGCACACCTGCAAAGAGGGACAAGACCGACGGCCAAAGACCCTCCACCTCAGCTGCACGCATCAAGACACGGCAGCAGCACATATCAAGTGGCAGCACACAGGAGGGAACATCAACAGGCACCCCAGCAGCCAGCATGCCCACAACAGCACCACCACAGGTCCCCCCAATGGATGCCACAGAAGGTACTGCCTCTGGTGGCAGCAGCACCATAGGTGACACCCCATTAATGGCAGCATGCTCCGACACAGAAGACGGGGATGTCGAAGTCAGATCCATCCATGACCTGTCCCAATCCCCCTGTCTGTTCCATCCCGTACACCATGAGGATACCACGCAGGGGCACCCACAAGACGACGACTGGCCATCCCCCACAAGCCCTGTGGCAGGGCAACATGAGGCGAACAGCCCCTCTGTGACACCACCGCAAATGGCCATGGCCCAGCAGAGGCAACAGTCCCTCGACCAGTTAATCGTGCAACAGCAGCAACTGGCCACGCTCCTCAAGGACCATGCCGATGGATGTGGGGGCACTAAGGCAGACATAGAAACATCAACTGAGACACTTAGGGCACAAATCGAGAGTAGCACCGAGAGCCTGAGAGTCCAAATGGAGAGTAGCACCGAGAGCCTGAGAGTCCAAATGGAGAGAAGCATCGAGAGCCTCAGGGGGGAACTGCATGCGACGTCCAAAGACGTATGTGCCGAACTTGCTGCAGTGCGCCGTGTGCTCACTGAGCTCTCACAAACCCTTAGGGACATGCATGGACGTGAGCAGGCAGAGACATCATCCGTTGCAAGTTCCGTCCAGGGCAGCCCCCAACGTAGATCTGGGAGGAACCTGCGCTCCACAGGCAGGGGTGCCCCTGATACCCGCAGAGGGGGCTTGCAATAGCGACTGCCCACTGACAATGAGCATCTTTGGACACTGGTGTTCGGGGGGGAGGTAGGAGGGCGGAGGGGGTGTGTTGGGCTCACTTGGGTGGCGGGTCGATAGGGTGTTCAACATGATATCACATATGCCATAAACAATGCACGATCAAACAATGAGATGTGTGGACAATGATCTTTGTGTACTAGGCCATCATAGGCGTACAGTCCATTTTGTGCATGTACCAGACACACACAGTGCCACGAGTCCCGTGTCCATGTATCAGCCACCAGGCGTGAGTGCTAGAAGCATGCATCTATGAGATGCTGACGAATTTCACGGCCCTCCTGTGCCTCGCAGACTCCTTGAGGTGCTGCCACATCCCCACCCTCATCATGACCATCTTCAGGTGCTTGCAGTTCTGCGTCAGGGGGCATGGTTGTAGTCCTCCTCATGCTGGTCCCGTGGGTTCCGGACTGGTGTGAGGAGCCATCTCTTCAGTGGATATCCGGCATCACCTGTATGTGGACGATAAACGAATTATGTGGAATGCCATTGCTACGTACGCACCCCCCCCCTTCCTGCCAGGTCATTGCCGCATCACATACCCCACATCATCATGCATGAAATGAGACTCACCGAGTAGCCAGGATCTGTTCCCTGCGTGTCGCTCCATGTAGCGTGGTATTGTAGAGTTCCTCAAGACCATAGGATCATGGGTTGATCCAGGGAATCGGGCACAACAATGTGTAATGATCCTGTTGGAGTCACACACCATTTGTACATTCAGTGAATGAAATTGTTTTCGGTTGCGGTACTGGGCCTCCATGGCATGTGGGACGACCAATTCCACATGGGTGCAGTCGATGGCACCAATGCAACCCGGTATGCCGCCAAGTGCATGGAATCCCACTATTGTGTTGGTTATTTCCTGCTCCGAGCGTGGTAGAGAGATGTAGTCGTCTGCGTGCTGCAGGAGGGCATCGAGCACTTGCAATAGTGTCCGTGAGAACAGTGGCTGAGAAATGCCATGCAACTGTCCGACTGTGTGCTGGTAGGTGCCTGTGGCCAGGAAGTGGAGTACAGACACCACCTTCAGTAGGGGTGGGATGGCGGTTGGGCTATCTATCATGCTGACAAGGTCAGCCTGTGTCATGTCCACAATGGCGGCTATGGTGTCCCGGTCCAAACGGTAGAGGGTGTGGATCTGCTCAGCAGTGAGGTTGAACGGATGTGCTCGGAGGCGTGGGATTGCGGGCTGCCTGCGTGGTGGTAGTGGCTGTGCTGGCAGCCCTTGCTGGCCCTGCCTTGCCCTCCTCCTCCTCCTGCGTCTCCTCCGTGTGGCCGGTTGTAGTTGGTGTTCGTCTTCTTCTTGGAGTTGGAGTACTTGCAGTGCTATCAGGTCCCCCAGGGCCAACATCGCGAGTCCTGCCGGTAGCATTTCGGAGTGGTTGTGGGAGGAGACTGGGCGTGCAATTTATGTGTTTTCAGGCTGTATGGCCTCCACCTGTGGTGATTCATTCCACCTGTGCAAGCTGCTCTTCCCTTTGGGCGAGCACGTCCCGCACACAACGCTGCAATTCGAGGAATGGCATCTTGCTATTACAATCATGTATTAGTACCCGATGGCCGTGTAACATTGGTTGATATGTTCATTCGGCTATGGTCCCATTGTTTCACATGCATTCTTTGCAGTCGCGAACAGACTTGTGAAGGGTCAGTGGAACGTAGTACTCGAGTAACGGTGGGCCCTCATGCATCACTGTACCGAGTTGCACCGACGGGCGGGGCGTCCCATTTGTGGGTGAAGGCAGTTGCCATTTTCACACACAGCCGCACTAGATGGTTTAATTTGTGATTTCAAGCGGCCACAGATGCCTTTTCGACGTGATGTTGCAAATGAGGAATTCGAAGGGCGGCGCTTTCGGTCTTCAGCTAGCGGCGAGGAGATGCCCACAGGTCTGACTGCAAATATAACGTTCTATTGTTCAGTGTCCTTGGGACAGGGGCCATGGCGAGGATGCAATGATTGATATGAATAGTTTGGGATGCGCAATAGCGAAGTGGATGATGAGGCCGGACGTTCCCAAATACATGTTACTTCACAACACTGGAATTACGGGCTGGGGCACAGTGGATTTTGCAGGCTGCATAACGCACAGACTCAATGGAATTCTCACATGTTATGTGAGTATGGTAACAGGCGTTCTCATTACGGGATGAGGGAATGATGAATGGATGCATGGGCAGATGATTTGATACGGTGTTTGCCATGTACAGGGCTTCTTAGAATCTGTCCGCCTCCCCTGCGCTATGTGATGCAGGGCTGCCATAGTGGGACCATCGTCTATCTGGCCTTGTTGAGCCCTCCCTGTCTCGACGCGCCTTCAGACACTTGTGTCCATGCACGTTACCAATCCCATCTGATGGATTCTGTTTTCACAGACGCATGCACAGGTACACTCGTTTGTGATGGTGTTTTCACCTCGATATGGATAGTTATGAGTCGCAAGTGGTTTTGGGGTGGTGATGATCCTTTGGAGTGGGCTTGCATGCATATGGCTGTGGATTTAGTGTGATCATTGAGGTGAGTTGTTCGGATGTAGTTCTGATGGCCATTCTATTCTTTTTCTTTTCTTTTGGTTGACAGGTATCTCCTCCCCTTTTGCCACTGCCATCTGTATGCCACTCCTGCAGATGGCTTTTACTCCCGACACCTGCTGCTTCGTGTTAATCAGTGGAGCAGCATTACGATCTTATGGGACGATCGCCAATGGGCCACATGCCCTTACGCAGTACTAGTGGCTCGGAGCAACATTTCGGCCTTTCAGCTGGACTAGTGCCTCCCTATTGGGACGGCCCTGCGGTTCTAGGCGCTTCCATGTTGCCTTTTTGTACGGAATGTAGCCCCTGTGTACCATGAAGGAACAGGGCGTCACACAGGAAGTAGCTGGTCATTTCTTGCGGATGCAGCCCACAATGGTGAAATGTGTTTTGGAGTTCATGGCCTAATGGCTGTATGGGCTTGGTGAATCTGTTGTGCATTAAATTTCTATTCTGATATGGGCCGTGTAGCGTTCTTCTTTGCAAGTGATGTGGCATATTCCTATTTGGGGAGCGATGTATTGTGAGGAGATCTGCATTGGGTTCCAGCTTCGGAGTATAGTTGCGTGGTACTGTGCTGGGCGCGTTTGCCTACGAAGCCCAGTGAGGTCAGGGGTGAGGGCTGCCAATATGACTGTTTGGATGATGTCATGCTCAGGGGCGGGGGATTAGGTTTTGTGTAACAGATGCCGGTCAGCCAGGTGGATTGGTGGAATGATGTGATTATCGGAATTATGCTGCCTGTGTTTGCGTGCGTTTCTTGGTGGGAGACTGAGGTCATGTCCATTGGTATAGCTTCTGTATTCGTGCCATCTGTGCCCTGCAGCTCCCATTGGCCCCTCTTGTGATTCTTTTGTTCGTTGGCATGCATGGGTGACTTGTACATTTCACTGGTTGCATTGTGACTTCGTTGCACCTACGGGGAGTTGTACTATGTGGCTAGGGAGCGGTGTACAGGCACTCAGTGGGGCCGTTTACGGTTGATTCGCGATGCCGTACTTCTCACCATGGCGGAATGGTACTTTCCGCCGTGCTTGATGGCGTTAGGTACATGTCCGCTAGGGTCGGAATTCGCGTACCCTTGCGCCATGGTGCTAATTACGGTTTGGCATGGCGCGCACGCGCGTACTTGGCGCAGTTAGCGTTGGCGTTCACTATGGTGTCGCTAATGGCATCGTACTTTACGGTGACGGGTCATAGTCGCACCGAGCGCTATTCGATGGCGGTATTGCATTTCCGCCATCGTTTTTCGCTTTCCGCCAGGGTCGTAATGAGGGCCATAGTCTTAAAAGTAAATCATCTAAAAATACATATTACATAAAAAGAACAGAAGAAGCAAAATATATCAATGATTACAATGCAATCATTGCCCTCTTATGGAATGCAAACATAGATGTGCAGTACATTGCAGACAATTCCACTGCAGTTGCACGATATGTTACAGCATACTTAACCAAAGCAGAAAAAATAGAGCTTCAAGACCTCTGGAATGACCTGTCATCAGACAAAACACTGTCTCGGAAATTGTACAGCTTGGGCATAAAAATGCTCTCCCATAAAGAATGTGGCTCCTATGAAGAAGCAGATCGTTTAACCGATACTGCTTTGTATGGAAAATCTGAAAATATAGTATGGCTAAGTCTTGGTACTGCTAAATCTAGAAAAAGAGTTCTCAAATCATAGGACAACATAGAAACAATAGCCACAAATGATCCCAACAGCCAAGACATTTTGAAAAACAATTTGCTGGACACATACTACCCAAACAGAAGTACCACTTTGGAAACCATGTGTCTATACCACATAGCCCAAAACATCACATAAAAAAATAATATAAAACCCGATGAAAAAAAAGGTAGCTACAGAGTGACAAATTGTGAAGGCAGCTTAGTAAAAATCACCAAACCAAGTTTAATTAATCATATCAAATTGTCATTAAAGAATCCTCAACATAAAGAACTATATTACATGTCCCTGCTACAACTCTTTAAACCATGGAGAAAAGAAGAAGAAATACTAGATAACTATGACTCCTACGAAGACGCTTTCAAAGCAAATGAAAGCACAATAAACGATGTAAACTTTACACACTACAAAACAATGTTGCACAATGAACAGCAACACGAAGAAGAACTCCATGCCCAACTAGGACACTCCTGCCAGTAGTCAACCTTCTGTAAGAGGAAGCCAAGAACCACTGGGACATCCACTAATAGAAAATGAGCCAAAATTAGCTATGACAGAAGTAGAAAACATCATGTGTCAGTATGAAGATAAAGAAGACTTAACTATACAACAATCTAAACAATGACAGCGTAGCATTTTTCAAGAAGTAACAAAAGAACATGCACATGGTGTACAACATGAAAATAAAGAATGCACCTGCCAAAATTACAAACCTATACTACTGTACGTCAGTGGTGAAGCTGGTTCAGGCAAAACATTCTTAATCAAAATCATCAGGAAGTTCCTTCAACAAATGACAAACAACAAACTGTCAGCTGTTGTCACTGCCCCCACAGGTTTAGCTGCCTACAACATAGGCGGTGTCACTTTACAGAGATTACTACTCCTGCCAGTAGAACACCAAAACAAATTAGACTATTACAAACTTTCTACAGAAGCTGCAATGGAACTACGCAGAGTGTTAAAACAAATGAAGATGCTATTAATAGATGAAGTGATCATGGTCTCCAACCTAATGTTGGTTTTGATTCACCTCAGATTACAAGAAGTACTCAAAACAAACTACGAAGAGCTCTTTGGAGGAAAACACATTATTGTTTTCGGAGATCTTCTTCAATTGACACTAGCGAACGGTGAGCCTATTTTTAAAACCTTATGACACATACTCAGCCGGAAAACTGTTGGCAGCATAGGAAATCTCAACCTTTGGCAACATTTCCAATACAGAGAATTAACAGAAAACATGCAGCACTTTATGGCGATAATGCATGTGCTACTGATGTTATGGAACAATTAGTGCACAAAAATGTCAATTGTATGGCCTTAATGCCAACTCTTGCAAGCTGTTTCAAATTCAATGAAACAATGTTAAATAAAGAAATGCAACCAATAATGGAAATTAGCGCCACAGACAAACTAGACATACATGGTATGACACTACCGATGTGTGAGCAAGCCACAACAAGACTAAATAGTTTAGAAAATTCAATCTCCATCTACTCAATTTAAGCTAACCATCTACTAGGCTCACGCCAATCGGGCTTCCGCCCTCTCCATGGCACTGAAACAGCCTTGATAGATCTTAAAACTGAAATTGAGGAATTCAAGGATAGTGGGAATACAGCGCTGCTACTCCTACTGGACTTGTCAGCAGCTTTTGATTTGGTGGATCATGCAGTTTTATGCAACCACCTCAAGCTCGCTGCCAATTTCACAGGGGAAGCTATAGCATGGGTCCAATCCTTTCTAGCCAACCGGACCATGAGATTCTTTTCCACCTCTACCTCTGCCGATCCCATCCAAATTACACGTGGAGTCCCACAGGGCTCCTGTGTCTCACCCACTATGTACAACATTTTCACCAAGACATTGTTCGACAAGTTGGACAGACTGGGTGTCACCTACACAAATTATGCAGATGACACCCAGATCCTTATACCCCTTTCGGGCAACTATGAAGTGGACCTGGCTTTGGTGAATAAAATATACATCCTCATTCAGGCATGGATGGCAACCCATGGCCTCTGCCTGAACGACGATAAAACTGAAATCCTGCTCCTCGGATCAGACCATAACCTAACCAAACTCACCCCGGACTATGCCTCATTTAACATCGACAATAATACCATTAAGGTTATGCGAGAGGTTAAAACTCTAGGTTTTTACCTCGACTCAGCTCTCACCCTTCAAAAGCAAGTGAACTCCCTCGCCTCTACAACCACTTACACGTGTAAACTCATCCGTGCTGCCAGACCATTCCTGTCCAGTGCCAGCTGCCTCACCTTGGCCAATGCCCTTGTCATGTCGAGACTGGACTATTGCAACGCCCTATACTCAGGTGCAAATAAGTCGGTCATTGATAAACTCCAGAGATTAAAAAATAATGCCCTAAGAGCAGCTTTGAATATCCCACATAGAGAGCATATTTCCAAACACCGGACTGAGGCCCACTGGCTATAGATAAAGGACTGAATCCTCCTTAAAACTATTTCTCTCACATCCAAATGCCTCAACAATCAAGCACCCCCCTACCTAGCTGAAAGAATCAACTGGAGACCCTCAAACCGACTGACGAGATCTGCCAACACCTTCTTACTTGAAGTCCCGAGATTCAAACTTACCACAGCGGGTGGATCTAGCTTCCCTGTTAGAGCTGCACAATCATGGAACATACTCCCACCTGACCTCAGACGCCCATTACCCTACACTAGATTTAGATGTAACGCTCTCAAAAGGCTGCACAACAATGATATGTAACGATATTCACCCTTATCTAGCTGATCATGTTATACATATTTTAAGATGGTATTCTTCTACGCTTACCCATCTTGATCCTTTATGTACTGTATCACTTGTATCATTTGTTGTAAGTTACCTCTGTTTTGTAATAGCCTGTCAGGCACTGTAACTAAGTTTCGAGTCTACTTGTATTGTTGCGCCCAGCTGCCCAAGGGCTTGGAGCGCATTATCAAATAAACAAACAAACAAATAAACACCACTGGGTTGGAAAAAATATTAAAATGATCCTTAAATTGTAAAGTAATGCTTAAACATAACCTTGACGTGGATCAAGGACTAGTTAATGGAGCACTGGGTACAGTTGTTGGCTTTCAAACATACCCACATGACAACAACATTCAGTTTGTCAATATTCTCTTTGACAAACTTTCAGAAGTGAAAAGGATAGGACACTCAACAGCTCGACTCCTTCTCTTCAAAGACATGTATGTACGCAGAGAACAATTTTCTCTAACTCTTGCATATGCAGTCACCATTCATAAATCACAAGGTCTTACCCTAGACAAAGAATAGATAGATATTGGTAACACAGTCTTTAAAGAAGGCATGAGCTACATAGCACTATCACGCTTACGTACACTTGACGGTCTATTTCTAATCAACTTTGATGCAAGTAAAGTAAACGCTGATATTCCTTGCATTTTAGAATCCAATAGACTACGTTCAATATACAACCCCCATCTAAAAAGATATCCTGTTCCACAAAAAGTAAAACGTTATAAAAGAAAACTAATTCAGACAGAAATGCAACAGGATGTCACAGCAAATCCTCCAAAGAGAGTAAAAGAAGCTAATACTTCATCAATTATCACAACCAAAGAAGAACCTATTACTCAAAGTAACTCGGGTACTTCTTCAAAGAAACAACACACATTCCGAAAAAATGACTTGGACCCAGACCTATCTGGTCCATTTAAATTTTCAAATATAACTGGTGTAAGTTGCTACGCAAATGTAGCAATTAATATTCTATTTCAATTGCCACCAATTGTTGACAACATTTACTTACACAGTAGAGACCAATTGTGTTTGCAAATGTTAGTACTTCATAGAAACACAACAAACAATTCTGACAATACGTATAGTGTTAATAGAATAAGGCAACAATTGGACTACTGTGCTGGAATGGTGAAATTCACTAAAAACTCACAGGAAGATCCACAAGAATTTCTATTGTACTTACTACAAGTACTGGAAAACAAAAACATACCTATAAATTAAATCTTCCAGATTTCATACATGTGGAAACATACATGCACTCTCTGCAACCATGTGACACAGGAACAAATCCCTAATGAGCGCTTTGTGTATGAATCCATACCTAATTGTGAATCTGTTCCATTTCAGCAAATTGTACAAAATGCAAACCATGGTAGATTATGTACTACCTGCAATTCGGATACACACTCCACCTTACTAATACAAACACATCGTAAATAAGTAATACTAATGCTTGTACGTTACAATGCAGATGGTACCAAAAACAACTGCAAGCTGACTGGATTCACACATGCTCAAGTATCACTTGCTAAGAAAACTTTCACAACAATAGGTATAATCTACCACGCAGGAGCCACAACCTGCGGGTCATGGACATGGGTGTAGGGTGGACCCCTGTGGTGTGGGCTGCCAGCAGGCCCCGACTCATGTCCCCCACCCCACCCCCATTGATGGCAACCTGCCAGCAGGCCCCGACTCATGTCCCCCCACCCCACCCCCATTGACGGCAACCTGCCAGCAGGCCCCCGACTCCTGTCCCCCCACCGCATCCCCATTGACGGCAACCTGCCAGCAGGCCCCGACTAATGTCTCCCCACCACACCCCCAATGTCTGCAACCTGCCAGCAGGCCCCGACTCATGTCCTCCCAACCCACCCTGAATGACAGCAACCTGCCAGCAGGCCACGACTCATGTCCCCCCACCCCACCCCCATTGACGGCAACCTGCCAGCAGGCACGACTCATACCCCCCCACCCCACCCCCAATGACGACAACCTGCCCGCAGGCCCCGAATCATGTCCCCCCACCCCCAATGATGGCACCCCACCCCCATTGACGGCAACCTGCCAGCAGGCCCCGACTCATGTCCTCCCACCCAATGTGATGTCAGAATAGAGGCCCATGTCAGAAATGTAAACCCTAATCCCACCCCACGCTGCAGCACCCCAGTCCAAGCACATAACCATATATTGTACCCACTCCCCACTATAAGTACCAGGCCTTGACATTCAAAAAAGCACACGCATGCACCCAAAGACATGTCCAACAGAGCCACACAGTGGTAACACATGACAGAGGCAATGGACAGTGACACATGCACAAAACTAATGAGAGTAGACCACACCAATAATGAAGATTTGTGAAATGTATTAAAAAGAAAACAAAATGACAACATCAAATACCACACAGTACCAAAAAGAAAGTACAATCCAAGTAAAAACAAAAATCCAAGACATGAAAACTGAGAAGTGGTCCATCGCCAAAGTCCATAGAAATAAATCCAAAATTGAAAAGCATAACAAACCATTACTCCATGGGATGACGTAAAAAAGAAAGTATGTACATGTCCGGAACTATTTACAATGAAAGTCTGAAGGGTCCATGATCCCAAAACAAAAGGAAACCTACAAAAAACCCTATGTAAAACACAACTATATACAAAATGTGGAACAAAGTCAGTGTACTCCAAATCATAAAAAAACAAAATGAAACCTAAACCTAAATAATTATATACTAAGGCGGTGGGCTAGTCCGACAGTTCACTTTTTGATGTCCCGGGCCAGGGAATCATCAAACTCCACGTAGATGTTCCGGAGGCGGGCCTCGAGGCAGCCATGACATCCTCCAACTCCCTGCGAGTTGCCTCGAGGCACTCAGCCCACCTCAACGCCCATTGCATGGAGTTCTCCTCCCTGAACATTGTGATCGGTGCCCTCTCCACCCGCCGCCGCTCTGCATCTATTTGCTGGCCCAACCGCTGCCACATGGAAGACACTCCCAATCCTAGGTCCTCTTGCCCGCCGGCCGATGCCTGCCCCCAGGATGTTGATGGCCCCGAGCCATGATGCCTCCCATGCTGAGCCTGCTGCTGCCTCCAATGCAACTGCCTCTGGCACCACAACAGCATCCAGGCCGATGGAATCCCCGGTCCCCTCATGCACATGCCCTGCTTGTTGATGCCTGCACGTCCTCCATTTGTTGGGGTCCAGTTGGTGGGGTGGCCACCCCTGCTGGACCTCCCACTCCCGACTGTGGAAGGGATGTGTCCTCTACCAGCCTGGTCGCAGGCACAGGTGCAGCTCCACAGGGGGCCCAGGTGATACTTGGGCGGGAAGACGGCATGGAGGATGACTGGCACATAGGGGGTTCAGTTGAGGAAGGGGTCGCAAGAACCTCCAGCACACGGAGGAACCCAGTGCCAATGACATGTCCTAGTAGTTCGATGCGCCCGAACAGGTATTCAAAATGACGTGCAGTGTCCTGACGAGAACCCTGCATGTCATCCCGAATACCACATCCATGCAATGCCAAACCAGCTAGGACAGGCTCAATCCCGTCATGGATTGCCACGTCCGCAGGGAGAGGAAGGCCAGTTGTTGTTCATGCATCCCCTCCCTGAAAAAGGGTCTGGATGAAGGCATCCCTGCTGGTGCAGGATGATGCAGTCACAGGATTGCGGACATGACTAGACACAGGCACCTCCGCGGCGGCCTGTGCTGCCTCCTGTCCCTGCCCCTGGACTGCACCACTAGCACCAGTGGAATCCCCCTTCCAGGCCCCATGCGTGGGGCTGCCAGGGCCTCCTCCTCATCCAAACCCCCCACCAACCTGGATGACTCCGTGCCGTCTTCCACAATAGGCCCCTGTGGGGGCACAGCTGCCACTTCTGCTGCTGAGGATTCCACCTCCATCCTCCGCCTCTTGGACCTTCCCTCGGCAGCTGCGGCCAGGGACGCAGCACCAGACTCCTCACTCCCGGAAGATATGATTACCTGGGAGGGGAGCCGGGTCTTGCATCTCCGGCAGGTGGTGGCATCCCTGCCGCTGTACTCCACAGCATCGTCTCCTCCCTCCTCATCAGTCAAAAGCTGCGCGCAGGGAGAGATAGAACACAGGCATCAGGGCACTGTACAATGGTCTGATACACACATGACAGTTGTACATGAGTGGCAGTGTCAAACTTCACAGATGTCATCACACTCCCCAACACTCATATCTTTTGAACCCACACACATGCACAAATGAACTAGTATCGTGCAACAGGCATCAGCATCCATACACATGTAACTGCATGAACAACCAAAGGTTGGCATGACATCACAAGCAACATGGGGAATGCCGATGACATGCACACACGCCACTAGACAGACATGCATCTGTACATCTCCACCACCTGTCACAGTGCAATCGTTTGCAAGTAAGTCACATCTGCTAATCAGGTACCCACATGTCCGGGTCACATGCATCCATGGCGTCTCACAGTCACGCACATGTCAAACACACACACGCACATGTACACCATGCACGTACATGAAGGTGGGATCAGCATCCATGTGTCACACACCAACCATGGCATAGTACATACCCAGAAATGCAAAAATGTGTGCACCTCCACATGCAGTTGGGCATCATGCATTGGAACACATACACCATTGATGTGCATCAGACATGACTGGACTCACATGCAGCACGGGCATGTCCCTGCACACACACACATCCATACATGGGCCATGTCAGACATATGTCCAAGCTGCACACTCCTGCCACACCTCAACATGCACTGCGTCCAATGAGTACACATGGACACTTACCGTTCGACTCCAGACAGGTCTGCCTCTCGAGGACCTGGAGGTGAAGCGCTGGGCGAATGCATTCCAGGACCCTCATCTGGTCGGTGGTAAGAAGGACCCGGCACCCCACTGCATCCGCTGTGTCCAAGAGGCGCCAGGTCTTCCTGAGGGTCCTGGACCTGAAGTCCTCCCAGCGCTTATGGACATGTTTCAGGTCACAGGTTTCCACCCCCTCCGCGTTGATGGCACCCATGCTGTCCAACCAGATCCTCCCATGTCCATCCTTGTCGGCGCGTGCTCAACCGAAGAGGGCATCATAATGCACCAGGACTTGCTCCACCAGGATGCAAACTTCTTCTGCAGTGAAGCTGGCAGCCCTCTGCCTCTCTGCCTGGGGTCACCACGAGTCCCAGATGGAGTTTGGCCCGACATGGCAACCCCCGAGGCAGGTGTGGGTGGACAACTGGGTCCTGGTGCTGGGCTGTGGAGCTATGAAACACCAGTCTGGTTTCTGTTCCAGCAGGGTTGGTCACAGCAACTGGACCCCTGCAGATGGATGATGTGCAGGCACCAATTAGCAGGGCATGTGGCCAGCAGGTAGGCAGGCATCAGCAGATGGCTCGTGGGAGGCTGCTTTTGGCTATGTGGGGCAGGAAAATGGCCTTCTGGGCAGGAGCATGGTCTTCCGTGTGTTGTCGTGTGGCCATCTTGATGCACAGTGAATCTGCATGTGAAAAAACAGCACGTCAGCATGTAATAAGTGACGTGATGCGCGCTGGTGATTCCCTCGGCACGGGGGCTAAGTGAATCTGCACGTGCAAAAACAGCACATCTGCGTGTGAATGTGTGTAATTCCAGGAAAGTGCCTAAGCGCGTAAGTGACGTGACGTGCGTGGGCGTTTCCCTCGGCACAGGTTAAAGGTGAGCGCGGGCCAGCAGTTTACTGTACATGCCTTTCGTGTAGACCGACGTGTGTGTTGCTACTTCTTGTTGTTTCATGCGCCATCATTTTACATTGGATCGAGGATGTACCTCTTCTTTTGGCGCGGGTCTTGCCAACACATGTTTTTCTTTCCCACGCTAGTCAGACGGTGAGTCGCTTACGCTATTTTTCCCACTGCGGGTCCCCCTGTGTATTGCTTTCCTGTTTTTGAGGTCATAGTGGCCTGTGTGTCCCACGCAAACACATTTTTTGTGTCCCTGGGTGTCACTGCGTACACATGTGCTGCCGTGGGTTGCGTGCATGGTTTTATTGCAGATTTGGGGTGCCTGAGCATTGCGTGACCCGTCATTTTCTCACAGGGTTCACATACAGCCTTGCAGGAGCACAGGGGTGGTATTTACATCACATACCCCACACCCTTCACCCCAATTGCCCAGAACAATTGTTGTCTACTCCTCAAATTGGCACTAGTACACCCGTGCCATGGTTGGGAGGCCACGAAAGGTGAGAGGAGCCTCGGTTGGGCATCCTCCACGTGGTTGGCATGGTCAGGGACATGGCAGGGGTGACCAGGGAGTAGGGGGAGTACAGGGTGGCTGCAGAGGGGAAGAGGCAGGGTGCGCCACTTTGGCAGGATGTTCTGCCACGTGTTGGTGCAGTCATGCCACCACCCCCTGCGGCTCCGGGAGATGCAGCTCTTGCATCTGACACTGGCGCCATGTGACCCGGCCGTCATTTTCATTTACTGCCATGGGCCCAACGGTAGAGGTAGCTACAGGTGCAGCTGTGGCGACCACAACCCAGGCTCAGGGTCGGCCAGCACATGATGCATTGGCACTGGAGGACTCCCTGGCAGAATTCCAGGTGGTCAGGAGGCACAAGCAATGTGCACACTGTGATGCTCTGACTGAGGCAAATGTCTCTGGAGCAGTGTTGTCATCTGCTGCCCCAAGCAGCCGGGTGTTGGCAACTGCATGGGCAGATGCAGCCAACACCACCCCGGCTGTGAGTCTGCCAGCCAGGACAGTCTTGGCTGTTGCTCCGCTGGGTCCTCTCAAGAGCACCCAGCAGCCACTGACGCAAGCAGGGCTTCCATCATAGTTCCACCTGCCACTCCCTTCGTCTAGTCCGCCAGCGCCACTGCCCCTATTGATAAAGGTGGCATTTTCCAGTCAGGGTCCAGACCACTGCCCAAGAGGAGGAAGGTTGCTCCTGCGCAAGAGGCTGGGACCCCAGACATGGCTCTGGCCTCCGGCACATCGAGGAAGAAGCCTTTCGGCAAGCAGTAACTGGACTTCCTTGTGGGCTACATGTCAGAACACAAACGCAATATGCTAGTGGGACCAAATTGCCCAGCGTTGGGTACACTGGAAGCATGGGACGGATGGTGTTAGTGCATTCGGATATGAGGTGCACACAGCTCAGGACTGCAAAAAGCATTGGGATGACCTCCGAAGCTGTGCTAAGCATAAGCGTGCCTCCAATTATGCAGTGGGCCAGCACCTCAGGAGGAAGAACTCACTCCGCACAAGGTGATTGCTGCAGAGTTCATCCCGTCAGAATTAGTTGAAGGAGTGGGAGAGATGCAGGATTATAATGCCCTGCCCGGTGAGTGTTCGGTGTTTGTCCAGCCCATGAGTGGTTTGCTTGTGTGATGTGTTGTGCTTGACTGCCACTACATGCTATGTATACATGGTTCTCATGTGTGAGTCATGCAATGCTTCACTAATGCATGCCTATTGTGATGCTTGATGGACATGTGAAGCAAACTGGGACTGTCCTCATCACCACACATGCACCCTACTAACATGCTAGTCACCCGGCTGCCCCTCCTGTCCATGATCCAGCTCACTGACCTGTAGCCTGTGGTATCTTTCCACTCAGCAATCGGACTAAGTCATCACATGACTGACATGCATGTGTGTTCAGCCTGCATGCGGGTACACCACGCGGGCATCCTTCCTTGCCCCTCTGCCCCCCTGCTCCTCAATTTCACCATGGCACTGGTGTGTAACATGTCGGACTATTGCAATGGCCTGTTCCACGCTCCTATGTACATGCACACTTCCCCCTTCGAATCTGCCAGACATATACTGTGGATTACATCCTTTGTTCTTGATGCAGGATGTCTCACTCGGACTGCGCAGATGGCAGATGCTCCCCAGGGACATGAGTACCCATTCATGCTCCATGTGCATTCCATGCATGCCCCTGTGTGTCCTTGACAGGATGATCATTGTAGTACGTATCCAGGATTATCATGGCATTTGGTCATCCATTCCATGCTCACTCTGGCTCAGTCCTGCATCACGTCCTGCATCACGCACATGTTTAGGGTGTCCTTGTTTGTGTGGGGCAAAGGCCTCCCCCTGTTGCAGGCCCCCTGACTCTGTGCAACTGGTGTAGTGCCTTCTGCTTGAATGGGTGTACTACTGAGGGATAGCATGTGTCCTGCTTACTGTCTCACAGTTCTGTGGTCAACGGTTCATTGCCATGCAATGCCTCCCTGCATTTCCACTAAGGGGCGAGGGTTACCTATAGCCATACAACCCAGTGCATGCACATTGCACATGATGGATGAACCTGCCCTTACACTGCCGTCATGTTTAGTGATTGACATCAAAACGTACTTGTTGATGCTGATTGTCGGTAATGTACACATGTTCTGCACTGCACCCACCCACTTCTTAGCCATGTTACACCGTTCTACATGCCTACTCACTGCTGCAATGTCAAAGTGACCTGGCATGTATGTTCAGATTTTCATCCCTTCACTGTTATGAAATGCACTAGCACAGGTGCATCCTGTGACACATGTGCTCTGTATAGGAACACCCTAGCGGTTGTATAGCAAAGTCAATAGGTCAATCTGTGGGATATCCTGACTGGTATAGGCCGCTGATTTATTATAGCTTGCCAATTGGGTTGTAATTACTGTGGAGCTGCCTGCACATGTGTATGTGTAGACTTTCACATACAACAAAGCAAGCAACGTTGGAGCTGCTTGCTTTGCTGTATAGGATGCTGTTCATATACACCATGCGGGTGTATTTTAACACTTTCACGTATACATATGCAAGCAGCTTCAACATTGTGTAGTGCAACATTGCAACTACTTACTTAGGTGTGTGTGAAAGTGTTGATTTACACATGTGTTCTCAGCAGCATTTTTGTTGAATAACTAATATGTGGTTATTTACATTAATGCTGCTTAGATTTCAGCATTGCGCCCATTATGTTCAACAGGCACAATCCTGAAGGTGCACTGTCATGCAGTACCTGTACGTCCAGGCCAACTTAGCAAATCCGGTGGGGCCTGGGCGTGGTGATTTGACACACTGAATGTTTTTTGGCACATTCAATGCACAAAGTGCTGAATCAGGCCCTGAAGGGTGTTTTGGAGGCTTCATGGACCAGTAGCTCGAACCGTACTGGGTGTTATGGTCCCTCATACCTCGTTGTAGGCCCTTGCTTTGCTCGGGACATTCACTATGTCTTCAGGGCCCATGACGCCCTGTACGGGCCAAGCTGCAGATGGATGTAGCTATATTGGTGATGATGATTTAGTGATGCATGTGTACATGCCTATTACATGTGTCATGGTGTGTTTTGATTCACTTGCAGCTGTGGCCATTTGGCTGTGCAAACATGCTTATGCTACATGCCATCTTTTTGTTGCCATCTGTCATTTCTGCCTGTGATATGTGTGTGATGGAGGTGATATACTACATTCAGTACATGTGTAGGCTTCACAATTTACACACATCCATTTCTGCTTTCGGGATGCCATTGCATATCAATGCCACTGGATGCATGCCAGAATTTGAGTTGTGTTTGACATATCTGCTTCATGTGTTGGCTGTCAATGTGATGTGAATGTGTGTGCGTTATGTGCTGCTGACATCTGTACTCATGTTTCTTTTCATCACGATATAGGTGATGCCGCAATGGAGCAAGAGGACGGTGATGTCATTCCAGACACGGGGTTGCTTTTACATCAGCAACCCGGCACAAGTGGGAGTCGTGGGGTGGTATACCACGAGAACCCACTTGTGCTCCAGACCATCATGTTCAGGGCTGGCAATCAGTCACGCTCTGATGATCACTCTGAGCACAATGTTGAGTTGGATGTGTATAATGTCCATTCATCGCCGATGATTGATCCTGATGTGGATGATCTTCTGTCCGTGACACCTGCACTGAGGCAGCCAGACAGTGTTAGAATGTCTGCCTGTGGTGGTCCTGGATGCACGGTTACACTCCACACCAGTTGCTGATGTGCCTGGGGCAACATGTCAATGGAGGGATGTAGTCCTGCAGCCGTGGGGGGGGGTGTCAATCCACCAAGGACCACGGCTCCTTGGGCCCCGCAGGTGTAATGTCCAGCAATGCGGGGCTGTGCGCCACCGGGCTATACTGAGTGGGAGCAATCCATGTATGCCAGTTCACAGCAGCAGGGGGCAGCTATTGATAAGATCACTCAAGGCATGGAACGTGTGGCCCAATCCGGGCTCCCCCCTAATAAGCAGGTGAAGCTCCAGCAGCCGGCAGAGCAGTCCATGGGCCGCTCACTCAGGCTGGGCATGGCGGCCTCAGACAGTGCACGCCGGGCTCAAATGGTGTCTCTGCGCGAGGCACTTGCTGCTCAGGCAGAGGCACACAGGGGGGCCCTGAGGGATGATCACCAATCCCTGAGATCTACTCTGGGTGTGCTCAACATGTCTCAGAGGCAGCGGTCAGAAGAGAGGTTGGAGCATCTTGAGAACACCATCTCGGCTGAGCAACGTGCATGCCGGGAGGTGCTTCAGATGTCATGTGAGGCCATGCAGGCAGAACTCCATCATACACATGCTACCTTGCAAGAGGAAGCACGTGTATCATGTGAGGTGCTGCATGCTGACCTATGTGCCATTGCCACACAGGACCGGGCTTACCAGACCTGCATGTTTGCTGCCGTCAAGGGGCAAGCTGCGGATAGGCATGGTCAGGTAACTCTGCCACGTCCACCTTCTGATTTCCATCCAGAGGGTGAGCATGATGACGACTTTTGTCCCACACAGGTCGGGCCGTGCAGGCTTTGAGCCCATGGAGGATTTTTTTTTATCTCAACATCATTGCATGTGGGTGTTGAGGTGCACCCTGTACCTCCCCCCTCCTTGGTGCCCCCCCTTCCGGGTCGTATGTGGGCATTTTTATTTTTTTGTAATAATATTGTCTATTGTGCATTTATGTGACGGTGTGGTGCTTTGTGGCTTTTGAAAGCATCCACTGTGGGTTCCAGCTGGGCCCACTCAAGCTTGTCTCGTGTATGTGTTTATGCCTTGGGGTCCAGACACATATGCCACTCCTGCTTCCCCTTTCCATGGGCTTGCAAGGATGGTTCTGTGTGACAGCAAATTACACAAGGGCATTTGACTTTCGTCATATCTGTGGCCAGTCTGCTGTACTACTTGTGTTTACACCCCTAGTGGGGATTATGGATGTTTTCTCCATGGCATGTCTGCAATCAATTTTGGTGAGTACATTTTTGAACTGTGCATTTATTGAAGTTGATTGTGATGTTTTTTCATTTCTTGCCTGTATACGTGCTTGATGCACTTCATGCTGTAGATGGAAGCTGCACCCTTCAGCTGTCAAAACCACACTGATGGTTGGAGGGGGCCGGGTGGTGACAATGTCAAGTTGGTATGTGTTAGGTTCAGCCCCTGGGTATTGTGACAAAGGTGGAAGCATTAGGAATGTGACCCAAGAACCACAACTGTCATGACCCATAGAACTTGCCCATTCTGGACTTCCTGGTCCTTATCGCGACAAGGCTTGTATTCTTTGTTACTTCCAACATGGCCGCATCAAGCAACTTGCCTCGCACCAGTCTTCACGTCGCACACGGCATGTTATATAAATTGGCCACGCCCCTGCGGCCCCGCGCGTCTCAACGCTATCATTAGGTAGAGACTTGACGTGTGTGTGCTGTGCGGCGAATCCACTATTCCGAGATCCTGGTTCCTTCTTCCTTCCTTTCACCCCTTCCCTCTAATCTGCTCCCGGAATCCCCATTCTTAGCGACCGCTACCTTTTTCCCTGGACATCCTGGAACAGCGGCCTTCCCGGAACTCTGAACGCGCTCTGCAGCTGGACGAGACTGGAGCGAGCCTATACAAGACCCGATCCGTCCACAAGAGGAATCCTCCCGCGGAACAGAGCAAGAAGCGATCCCAGGTGAGACGGGGGGAGATTTACGACAGTTTGAAATGCCAAACGACCGACACTGATACTGCTATGGAGAAAGCAGTCCAAGACCTTATGCGTGGCATGCAAGAGCTCACAACTGAAGTACAGAACTTAAAGGCTGAGAATGCTGCTTTAAGGCAGCTTGTTTTGTCTTGCGACCCCACTAACAAGGACAGTGTGTTACTGGGTGGAGTGGTAGACAAATATGATGGATCGGCAAAATCCTTACGTGGATTCCTGGATTCCTGCTTGGTGCATTTTACTTTTAAGCCATATTATTTTTCAACTTCTAGGGCGAAGGTGGGCTTCATAATCTCGCACCTCACAGGGAATGCGTTGACCTGGGCCACTCCCTTAGTCAATTCAGGGGATGCCCTCCTGGATGATTATGATTGTTTCATTCAGGCACTCAAGACTATGTTCGACCGCCCAGAACAGGTTTTTAGTGCTCAGGAACGGTTACTTGATTTCCGACAGGGTACTCAGGATATGCTAACGTACGTTACTAGATTTAAACAACTGGCCAAGGAAGCGGATTGGTCCTCAGAAGCAAGTTTCACTCTATTTCGCAGGGGTCTAAACAAGGACATTAAGGATGAATTAGCAAGGGTGGCTCGTCCTAGTTCATTCCAGGCTCTTATGGATCTAGCCATGCAAATAGACTTCCGAATCCAGGAAAGAAAGGCTGAAAGAAGAAAGACCAAGATACCCTTTCAAAAGAATTCCCTTGAGACCTCTGTTAAAACCGATTCTGCCCCAACCCCTGACATAGATCCGGATAAACACCTTGTTAGAGAATGCCCTCTAGCCCCTCCACGGCGTTCGGGAAACGCCAGCTCCCGATCCTAGATGGAGCGAGGTGTCGGGAGAGAGATGTTTGCTCCACATCAATTCCATCCTTGAACTCTCCTGGACAAAACAGTTTGGTGATACTACAGGCCTTCCTGTCGCCCTCCAAAGACAAGACCTTTCCCATTCTGGCCTTGGTGGACTGCGGAGCTATGGGAATTTTCATTAATCAAGACTGGGTTGTTAGTCATCATATTCCGTATGAGACACGAAACACCATGCAGCCGGTGGAAGTAATTGACGGAAGACCCCTCTCTTCAGGACCCATAAACCTGCATTCTAAAGAGATCCAACTTTCCATAAACCATCATCAAGAGAGGAATACATTCAACAGCATTAAGTCAGCCCATTACCCCATGGTTTTGGGTATGCCCTGGTTACAAAAGCACAATACGTATATATCAATTGGACAGCAGGATCATTATTCCTGGGCTCAGAGTTCTGAATGTCCCACTGTCTATCCCTGGACCCCTCCTCGATAACTCCTAAAGAACCACCAAGAGACCAAGAAACACCACTCATGGTTCCCAATATCATACAAGTTCCAGAGGCCTATCAGGGATATGCTGATGTATTTTCTACTGTCAAAGGTCCAAGCCTTACCCCCTCACAGGCCCGAAGACTGTGCCATAGATACAGATCCCTCAGCTGTAATTCCCTTCGGCAGAATGTTCATTCTTTCCGAACCTGAGAAAAAGGTCCTTCCGGAATACCTAGACACCAATCTTGAAAACTGCACCATAAGACCCTCGAAATCTGCAGCGGGTGCTTCTTTGTTCTTCGTTCCCAAGAAGGATACCAAGGAACTCAGACCTTGCCTCGACTATCGAGCCTTAAATCAATGCACCCTCAAAGATCGGTACCCACTGCCCCTGATCTCGGATATCCTGGAAGCTGTGAGAGGCGCCATAATATTCACAAAGTTGGATCTCCGGGGTGCCTACCACTTAATCCGTGTCCGGGAAGGAGACGAATGGAAAACAGCCTTTAGAACACCCTTTGGTCACTATGAATACCTAGTCATGCCTTTTGGACTAGCCAATGCTCCCACAGTCTTTCAGCGTTTTATGGATAGGGTGTTCTCTGATATGTTGTTCCTCTTCGTCATTGTCTATCTGGATGACATATTGTTTTTTTTCAAGGATCCTCTAAAACATGAAGAACATGTAAAGGCAGTACTATAATGACTTTGTGAACACAAACTGTTAGCCAAACCCGAAAAATGCTTGTTTCATGTTACTTCTGTTCACTACCTAGGATTCATCCTTAGCCCATAAGGAATTGGTATGGACCCTTCAAAGGTAAAGGCCATACTGGCTTGGCCCGCTCCCACATATGTGAAACAAGTTCAATCCTTCCTGGGGATCGCCAACTTCTACGGGAAGTTTTTTTCTACCTTTTCCGAGATCGTTCAGCCGATCGTTGCTCTATTGAAGAAAGACACCCCCTTTATCTGGTCTATGCCGCAAGATAAAGCATTCCAACGATTGAAGACAGAGTTCACGCAAGCCCCCATCCTGACCGAGCCCGACATAAATCGCCCATTCCTAGTGGGAACGGATGTCTCTAACTACGCCATAGGGGCGGTCTTGAAACAGGAACTTGAGGATGGACTGGAACACCCCATTGCTTACCTTTCACGAAACCTGACTCCCAGCGAGACACACTATTCCGTCCTGGAGAAGCAACTGTTGGCCATCCGCCAAGCCTTCACTGAATGGTGACACCTACTTCTGGGTGCTAGATATCCAGTTCAGGTCCGCACAGACCATCGGAATCTCCAAATTCTACAGTTGTTGGAGTGCAGGAACAGTCGTCAGGCCCGTTGGGCCTACTTCTTTGCCCAGTACCAATTCCAAATCACTCATGTTCCCGGATCACAAAACATGATTGCTGACACCTTATCTCGACGTACTGACTACGTAGCCACTGAGGACAAGGTCTATCCTAAGATGTTTCCCCACACTATCTTTGTAGCTCAAGCAATCAACCTCCTGGAAGAAATCCGAGTGCAAACCCAGTCCTCTGACCTCTGGAAGGATATTTCAAGGAAGAATCCATGGAATCTAAGAGTTAAGGAAGAATATCTATTCAAGGACAATGCACTGGTTATTCCTACACAGAAATTACAACAAAGGATAATAAACCTCTGCCATGATACCCTTCACTCCGGTCATCGTGGTATAACTAACACCCTCCGTCTTATACAAAGGCAGTTTTGGTGGCCTCGAATGAAGACCGACGTACAACAGTACGTCAAGGCTTGTGCTATCTGCAGTCAAAACAAACATGATAACAAGAGGCCGGCGGGTCTTCTACTGCAACCATCGCTGCCAACAAGACCATGGGAGTTTATTGCTACATACTTCATTGTGGAATAACCACCTTCTCGAGGATACACGACCATCATGGTAACTATAGACTTGTTCACTCATATGGCTCATTTTACACCTTTGTATAAACTACCATCGTCCTCAGAACTTGCTGGAATCTTCCTGGAACATATTTTCCGTCTTCATGGACTTCCTTCCAAGATCATATCGGACCGAGGACCTCAATACGTCTCACAATTCTAGAAACATCTGTGTCGTATTCTAGGGATCCAACGCGCTCTCTCATCAGGTTATCACCCACAAACCAACAGAGCCACGGAACGTGTAAACCAAACTCTGGAGCAATATCTTCGTTGTTTTGCCAGTAAGGTTCAGGATGACTGGTCTCTCCTCATACTCATGGTCCAGTCCTCACCTGAGATGTATTCCTAGACTACTTCTACACTCCGTTCTGTTTGGATGGCAAGTTGTATCTGTCTTCCCTCTTGGACTTCGCTGCTGCGTGACGGCACAATTTTCCTACTGGACTAAAGCTCTTTTACTTGTTTTTCACACTCTGGTGTCTTTGGTTCCTGTTTTTCTTCCTGCTACTGTCCTTATTGCAGATCTGTCCGCCCGTCTCTCGGGCAGTTATTTCCATGTACTCGTAGGCTGCCTCGGTTTGCCTCAGTACAATTCTGTACCACAGCATCTCTCGCTCTCTCTCTCACTTCTCCTATATTTCATCTATTCCATCTATATCTTTATGTTGTCTTTGGCCTTTTACCAAAGCTATTCAACTGTTCTGGCTCTTAACTTGCTGTCGGCTGTTTCCAGCAATCTCGCATTCACTCTGCCTTTCCAGACTTGTGCTGTCTCTGCCTTTCTCTGTTCACGCTATCAAGGATTGATAGGGTTTCAGCTCAACCATCCAGTCATGCATTCCTCCTTGGTTATTTCCTACTCAAGTTCCAGCTCTACCCATCAGTTGTGGCATCCTCATTGATTGTTGTCTATTCAAATTTGCACCCATCCTGTTGAACCATTCTACAACTGTGCAACCTTGGAAGTTATTCTGTCATTCTGCTTGGACATGTACTTGCCCATATTCTGCAAATTCAAGTCATCTACTGGAGACCCTTCAAGGTTTTTTGGTGCCTAGAGGCTTTTTCCCTGGTTTGGGGGTTTGGCTCCTTGGAGTTCTCTGTGATTTGGTATTTTTACCGGTCAAGGTGGCCTCTGAGGGGGCTAGACCCTATTTACACAAAAGGAAGAACAAGGAAACCAAGGGGAAGGTTGATCCTGAAGCCAGGTAGACTCGAAGGAAGAAGCTGACTGACCCCAGATACAGTTATTCTGAAGGTCAAGGTGATGAGTAAATGAGGGAGGGGCTTTTGTTGTCAGACAGTATGCTTAGGCTACAGTGATTGGTCACTGTCTGACATTGTCAATGTGGGTTCCTATGTACATGATGTGTTCTGCTGGTCAATGGATGTTCCTGTGTTAGGTTTACTTTTCAGGTGTCAGGGGATTGGTGTGGTTTAACACACCGGGGTGTCCACATGGCCAATGATCACATGTGATGTGTACAGGACACTGAGGGTCACTTCATTTCACATGCATGTATTGTGTGCATGTCCCTACTGACACACACACTTACACAATGCACCAACACACATACAACCACCCATCCATGCCCACACGTGCACACAGATGGCCTTCTCTGCCATGCTGTGTCCCTGCAGCGCATGATCACTTGCAATTTTAGGATTGTGTTCATGCGTCACTGGGTATTTTTAGTTGCTTGTCCTTTTTTATATGATGCTCAAGGGGTATCCCCAAAACAATGGCCGCTCACTGTGCTGTGTGCTGAGCGGTGTGTTGCAGGGGACACACACAGCAAACGGTTTTGGGATTTGCGGATTTGGATTGCCCAATGTGCATGCCAACAGGCATTCTGTCTTTTGTTGATGGTACTGCTGGTGACTTTTTTTTTGTGTGTGACTTTGTATGTGTGGGAGGTTATGGTAAGTCATTTAATTTGATTCCATGTCAGGTGTGATTGTCTCAGGCCTGTTTCCATTTATGACGTGGCACTTCGTAACTAATTTGTCATGTGTTGTACATTTGGTTTGCTCTTTTGCTGTTGCATGCCATGTCATGGTGTGGCCAACAAAGGTAATGGGGGTTGGGAGGGTTTGGGTGACATACCACTGATTTTCATGGCCTGTTTTGCAGGGGGTGGTGGGATATGCACCTTGCATGTGTCCCTTTTGGTGAAATCGGATTGGTTATGTTTAAGTAGCTAGGGATGCAGACAATGTAGCACTTCCATGGAAACATTTTCAGGGTGGTAAGGTTGTGACAGTTGACTGTCTCTTTGTCATCATCGATTGTCACCTGGTATGTGCCAGGCCTGTGTGCACTCCGCAGGGGTGGGAGTGTAGGTGAAAAATGTAGCCACAAGCTGGGTCTGGGCTGCCTCGCCAGGTGCCCTTTCCTCTCCCATGAGCAGTGCCTGTGCATGTGGTTGGGGATGTGGGGGCACCACCATGCCCACCTGTACGCCCCGCCATGTTGCAACTTTGTGCAGGACACATGCTGCCACAATGATCCTGCACACTACTGGGGGTGCATATAGTAGCTGGCTGCCAGAGCGGTCAAGGGAGTGGAAGCGTGACTTGAGCACTCCGAATGTGCGCTCCACTATACCCCTGGTTGCAATATGGGCTGCGTTGTAGCGTACCTGGGGTGGTGTGGTGGCGTTCTGTATTGGCGTCATCATGTGGATGCTCGGAGGGTAGGCACTGTTCCCAGGGGAGTTGATGATGGTCGTCATTAGTTGGGTTTGTGTATTTGTCTGCGTGTGACATGCATGCATGTGCAGAGACATTTCTACTCACCAATGAGCCATGTGTCGCCATGCTTCCCAGCTTCCAGGTCCCGGCTCAGGGCAGAAATTCTGTATGTGAAACTGTCATGGGTGGACCCTGGATAGTTTGCATAGACAGAGGTGATGATTCCCTTGGCATTGCATACAACCTTCACATTGATGGAATTCCAGTGCTTGCGGTTGCGATAGATGTTCTCAGTGGCCGTAGGTGGACGTAGGGCCACATGGGTGCAATCTATGGCACCGAGCACTTTGGGGAAGTGTGCCACCCTGTAAAAGTCCAGGACCACGGCCTGCCTTTCTGCGGGAGTTCTGGGTATGTGTATGTGCCTGCAGACTGAGGGACGCACAGTCATGATTGCCAACACCTGGTGTAGGCAGCATGACTGCCTGGGCTGTGAGACACCCCTAACTATGGCAGTTGTCCGCTGAAATGACCCAGTAGCCAAAAAATGCAGGACATTGAGCTCCTTTTCGAAGGGGCTCAGTGCTTGGGAGCACAAGGTGGTTGATTTGAGGACATCCTCCCACTCAGTCACCAGGTCTAGGATGATATGAGGTGCAAACCTATACCTGCCATAGACCTTGTCATCGGGCATCCCAAAAAGGCTGGTCCTGGGCAAAAAAATGCTGGGCCTGGCTATTCTCCTCCTCCTGCGGTGTCCTATGATCACTGCTGCGAGAAATGGGACATTCATCGTAGCTGTATATACGTGTTTGTTGATTGCGCGCACTTTTATACTGCGTGGGGCTGCTCCCGCCTGCCTTCGTTTGGCGGTCGTGTTTATGGCTGAGCGTGTCTTTTGGTGTGTGTGGCTTTTCCCTATTCGATTCCATGAATACGTGTTGTTTGCGCGCATGTGGGCATTCCATGTATTTCCCAGCAGTACTCCCTAGTTACGCCCTCATTTTCATGTGTTTTTCCCCATTCCGTGTGTTCCGCCCCCTTTTTGATGTGTGTGCTACATGTTGTGCGCTTTCACTGTGCACATTGCGCACGCCGTTCGGGATGTCGCAGTGACGTGTGTGACCATGTGCGCCACATGTGGTTTTGGCACAGCTCCCTGGAAAAACACGCGCACAGACTTCCATGAATCGCTTGCGGGCGATTCACACGCGTGCGCTGGATTTTTCTCACTTGCGCCACCGATTTCAGTGCACAATTATTCCATCCATTATCGGCCCCATTCATGTGTTAAAATATATCTGGCTATGCACACTGACCATGGCTGAAGGCCATGCTTAATGCCATTTTCTGTTGTAATGTAAATAGTGATGTAATGAGTGATGTGATACCATCATTGTGGTCATAGTCTGCACAACAAGGGGTGCAAGGCTAAGGTAGCTTTAGCTGAATTTCCAGGGTTTTGTTGCATTACGTTCTCACCTTGATTTCCCATCAACTAAACTTTTTTCCTAGAATTTCAAAGGTTTTGTTACAAAGTTTTGATCACCTTAACGTCCCTGCAACTTATGTTTTTCCTTGAAATTGAAGGGTTTTGTTATTCCATACCTTTTAGAGCACTAGCATGGTCTTTGGCCATGGTTTGTGGGCATGGCCTTTGGCCATGTCCACTCTCCATTTTAAAATTCTTCCAGACCTCTAGCCATGCCCTTCGGATGGCAAGTTTTGAGAACTCACAATGTTTTTAGGCAATGCGCAGGGAGATTATATTATTTGCCATGGAGCACACACTTAAGCAGAGTTCTGCAAGCGGTACACCCCTTTTCAGCACCATCATTTTGGTGCGGGCCAATTTGGCACGCCCACTTCGCCGCAATGCCAATTTCACTGTGCTCTTTTCTGGCATGAAAGCTATTCTGGCGCTGTTATATTGGCGCGTGTGATATTTGGACAAGGCTGACATTGGAGCAACGTCTAAATGCCCTCATGCTAGATAAGATCACAAGACTGCTTTGCAACAAACCTCGCCACCTCTTACTTGAGTTCATATTCTTCTAGTTAAATTAATTTAGTTAAATACACAAAAAAATACAGTCTTGAACCCTGGTCTGCCAGAGTTCGAGGCCCAGCATTTAACCACTAGCCACAATGGTTTGCTGCTTCATGGGGCATACTTTTCATACTTAGCCTATAATTTAATATGTTCAATGATAAAAGGCTTTGGGCCTCATTACGACCCTGGCGGAGTGGGTTTACGCCAGCGTTATTCGCGGCGGACCCGTCCGCCCTACTATGAGTTCCCGTAGCGCCATGGAGCGTTTTCCGCCTGGTTTTTCCGGGCGGAGAAATCCATGGCGCTACGGGACCTTGTTGTTAATTACGCCACCGTATTTTACGGTGGCGTAATTAACGCCTTCCCCACTCCCATTATACCCTATGGGGCAAAAATGGGAATGGGGAAGGGTAAAATGGGGGATGGGGATTTACCGCCCCGCCAAGGTCGGAATGGGGCGGAAAATCCGCCAACCCCCATGGCGCTATCGGCAGCTTTCCGCCGTGCTCCATGGTGCATTTGCACCGCGATTTCCGCCAGGGTCGTAATGAGGGCCTTTGTATGAAACTTGTGAAAAATCCAAACAATAACATAATTGTAGCATAATGATTAAGTGCTGCGTCTCAAACTCCTTAAGGCTAGGGTTCTCTGATAGCAGTGTTCAGCATAAATGTGATTTTTTTTATTTCATTTTTTCTGTTTTATAACAATGTGGATTCTGTGTGTTATGAGCTATTTAAAACAAAGAAAACATACAGCATTCAGGACCATGGACTGTCTGTCATCCATGCAGTAACCGGGACCAACCAAGTTTAGCTTCAAAGTGAGGAAGGATGCAGCTCCTGTAAACCATGTTTCTCAAAGTGTTCTTCTCGTGGGGGGGGGCATATATTAGGCAAAATGGCCTTAGTGGGGTGACCCCTTCCTCATTTTGAAGCCAAACAGGATTCGTCCCAGTTACTGCAAGGATGGAAAATCCCCAATGTTGCAGTAAACATACTTACTTGTTTTATTTTTTATTATTCACTGGGAGACTACAAATACCAGAATGCAATTCAGAAAAAAGGCAAACAATCGTCTCTGAGAGAAAAACCTTCAACGACTGACAGTAGCACAGTTTAAAAAAGTAAGTAATGCAGATGATCATTCAGTCACCCATCCATGCAGTAACTGGTACTGACCCTGCCTAGCTTCAAAGTGGGGCTGACCCTGCTTAGCTTCAAAGCAAGAAAAGGGCCCGCCAATTCCTCTTAGCTGTCTTGTAAGATTGGCTCATTTATGGCCACTTCCTTACTTTGATTCTAAGTACAGTCTGTCCTGGTTACTGCATGCATTGGAAACCTGGATGGCAATTGAGTCACTGGCATGACCTTCCACCAAAGCCAGTGAGATCTTTCACCCCCGATGTTGCTATAGTTATAATATCTTTCTCAAAAAATGTTTTTTTTAAATGTAACTTCGGATACCTGCAGTCATAGCTTCAAAACAGCCAAAAGAAATAGATGCTTCCCTGCCCCCGGGCCATCGCCAAGTAACCCCTTAATCTATGCAGCTTCCCCACTCCTCAAATGGCCTCCTCACCTTCCCTGCCCTTTCCCTTTCACCCCAGAGCACATGCTGCTTCTGTGACGCATTTTGCTTTCAGATGTCGGCTATTCACGGCTGTAGCCGAAGCTACAGAAAGCTTTGTGTTGCAAACACGGTCCATGGACCCAGTCAAACTGCCAAATTTCACTCAGTGCTTTTAGCCATCCCTCCCACCTCTACCCTGATGGCATTTGTAGGTTTTTTGACCAAAATGGTGGCCATTTCATTTATGAAAACCATGATCCTGCAATGCACCATGGGAGATATAACTATACTTTTTGAGGAATGGTGAACCCCCTTCTATGTCACATATTTAAATATCTACAGCAGGGAATAACCCCAAACCATGCATGGATCGTGAGTCAAAGCTTCATTCCCAAGTTGGTTTGGACCTAGTCCAAATCGATACAGTGGTTTAGGCTGTGCACTTTTGCAAAAATTTAACTCTTTTGTCTATGGGAAAATGAAAAATGTTGACACTTAATACATTTTTTATTGTTTAACAAACTTTACGAAACTTTGCAGTGGGGGGGGGGGCAGACTTTTGAAATTTCTGTCCAATCAGTTACTCGAACCCAAAGTTATTAACACTAACATTTTGAGGTGTTCCTATGTGTCTCTGACTCACCTTAACTACAGGGCAGCGACTGCCACCCTATAATATATGTGTGTATATATATATAGATATATATATATATACATATAAACCTATGAAATTCAATAAAAAAACGTTTTTAAAGGGACGTTATGGTTACATGTAAAACTGAAAAACCCCAGAAATAATATAAGCAACCATAACTCGCACCACCATCGTGCACTTATAAGACTTACACCCAAGACATGAAATATGACATCACAATTGCCCGTGTTACAGGCCCTAGTGTAGCGAGGGCGAAAAACGAGGGCTCCAGGCCGTTATCCCCCCTTCAAGCCCCTGCAACCTCAAATGAACGCCAAAGCGGTAATCCAGAATGCAAAAAAACAAAGATTTTCCTTCCTACAGCAGGACGCGCACAGCGTCCCGCTATAGGAAGGTAGGAAGGAAAATCCTTTTCCAAGATAGCGACCATGGAAAGGGAAGGTTGGGCTATGTACGGGAGACAAAGAGAAAGAGCAAATGCAGCAGCAGCAAAATAAGGTAAGTAGAGGGGGCAATTTGCTTTGCCAGCCTTGCATAGCTCATTCGAAATGCTGGCTGGGGCACTGCATGTCTGAATGTGCGGGAGGCACATACAGATAGAGCAGCCTGATGCAGGGCATTTCAGCACCAATGTGCAGGCCTCTGCAGAAGGTATGTTTATGTCCATTTATTTTTGATTTAAATATGTGTATGGATGCTTGTTTGCTTGTGTTATGAGTGAGTGTATGGTGATAGGTGCTCGTAAGAATGATAGAATAATTGCTGTGTGAATGTGTGTCTGTGTGTTTGTTGATTGGTTTGGACTCCCTCATTGCTCTTGGTCGCTATGGTATTTTTGTGTGAAATATTTATGCCCCTCCACTTACAAAATACACCAGCTGCCACTGGCCCTCGGGCTCTGTTGTTAATGGGGTGGCGGGAGCCGAGGGACTGTGGTGGGAGCAGGATGGGCGGTAGCACTGGGATGGTGGTGGGGAGTGCCCATGGTCTGTGATGGGGTGGGGAGAGCCCAGGGTCTGGGTAGGAGTGGGATGTGGGAGCCCAGCGACTGTGATGGGAGCAGGTGGGGAAGCGCATGCACTATACTGGAAGTACGGTTTAGTGACAACGCGCAATAGTTCATAGCCATTTGTACAAACTGTCCATTTGCCATTTTGGGGGGGGGGCTTGCCCAAATTTTACCGAGGGGGGGCCCAGGCCAAACAAGTTTGAAGACCACTGCCTTAGGCCATCACCCGGACAATCTGGCCACTGCCCATTGCCACAGGCTATACCTCAGTCACCAAAGCTACATCACTATTATTAGTACCTACATTATGACACTTAAAAAAAAAAACACAATTTGCTACAAATCTGCCCATGTTTTATTTTTTCAAAAGTGTCAAAATGTACGTACATACAATAGTCATATAACTTAGCCCCCAATTGACAAATATCCATTCAGACTTTGCACACACATTCATGGTTGGGTCTATAATCCCTCTGACAACCTTTATCCACATTCGTCAAATGGTGACAAAGTTATAAGCCACCTATAAATGTCGAGACCCTGTCTCTTATTGTGCCCCCCTTTACAAAATCCCACCAGTCTTTGCAGAAATACTCATATCTAAGTCTAAAATCTGTATGAAAACTTTTGTGCAGATTCATCTAATGGCACCACATTTATAAGCCTTTAAAATATGTTGGGACCACCCTCTAATTTTGTTCCCTCTTGACAAAACAGCACCACACTTTGTAGAGCCATTCAGAGTCAGGTATAGAATAAAGTTTCAAAATTTCATGTAGTTTCATTGAGAGGCGCCAAAGATATAAATTGTTCAAAAACTGTTTTTCGCCAACCCTGTAATGCAGAAATAAGCATACATGTTCCTGAACACGTAGGATGTTCGCGAACATTACAGGACTGCCCCGGACATGCTGACCATTCGCGGACATAGGTGTTGGAAACCAACCAATTTTTGGGGCTGTTTAAGGTCATATGCCATCCGATTCTCATCACCCCCCACCTCTCCAAAGATTGTTTTATTAGTTTGACAAGTGCAATATTGTGTTTTTTAATATGTTTTAACCGCGATGTCCGTGGACAATGGTGGAAGTCTGCGAATCCAACATGGTAGGCGTTTCCAAAAAATACGATGCACCTCACGCTTCTCACCATCCAATCATTGGGCGCTTCCAATGTTTGCAGACCTCACGCCGCCCGCTGGACCAATCGGAGGCCTGTCCACGGATCAAACATGGAAGTGAGTCTGCAGACAGAACCCAGATAACATTAATTTTTGCTTACCTACTTTTTGGCCGTTATTTAAAAAAACTACTGGATGATTTACACCAAATGTACAAAAGCACGCTTTTGGGACCAAACCGCTGCTCCTGCTGCAAATTTGATGAAAATCCATCCAGCGATTTGCTGTAGACATGAGCAAAAAAACATTTTCCATTGCGTCTATGGGAAGAACCACACATTTTGGGACCCCCCTATAACTTTGCCCGTCTGCACGGAACCTCAGCAAATTTCGCAAAATCGATGTGACTGGCCATAAACTTTTTTTCTGCAAAGTTTCGTGAGGATTCGTTAGGCAGAGCAAAGATATAAGCCGACAAAAATGGTCTCTTGCTTTGGGTTGAGCAAATAAACCATAACTACAGGGTCGCTACCACAGGCCCTGTAATTTAGTGAAGTTTCATGTGGTTTTGAGAAAAAACACCACATTTATTGGCAAATGATTAAAAGTTCTTTCTATAGAGAGCCCAAATGAAATCATTTTTGAAGGAGACCCTCAATGCCACAATGCCGCCAGTGTATAGGAAATCTGAATAGGCACTGGGACAAAACAGATAACTTTAAGCAAGCAGAAAGTGATTAAATAATCTTCAAAATCTGCAGTCAGGGAAAGGCGCCAACAGATTTCAACTGAGGAATGACTTTATTTACAAGCAACAATTTGATTAAATATATTTGTTTACAGCATGAATGTTAATGGACTGGAAGATTTCTTATTTTTCAACCGGAAAAATTCATATCCCTGGGACTGTTTTAGCAGCTTGCTTAGAGACAAACACAAATTAATAAGTGTAAATGTCTTAACATCTGGATCTACATCATCTGCCTCATTGCAGATCAAATGATCTGAGCACTAATACCTCTGTAAGACTGTCTTTTTTTTGTCCTAATTAAGAATATAGCTGAAGTTAGCAGTTTTAGCAAACAATGCCACATATTTGATGGCTGCCTGATTATGTGACAGTGTTGTTATGCTGGTGCGCTTCTCCTTCTCCTACATTCCCAAGGTGCCAGCGTATCTCTCAAGACTCAGGATGCTCGGGTGGCAGCAACGGCTAAGATCACTCTTTGTTTCAGAGCCAGATGTCCGCTTCTGAAAGTGGCTTATGTGTTAGGGCAAGTCGTGCAGCAGCCAATAGGTAATGTATCCATTGAAGAAAACAGTTCACAAGAAATAGACAAATACTATCATAAATACAAATGGGATCGTCAGCAGAATCCTGCAAAAGCAGATGCAAGCCAGAGAACGAGCATGTCACGAAATAATTAAATAACAATTATGCTCTGAATAATTCAGGATGTACAATCAATATTACTGTGCAATTGTGGTGAACATGCATAAACAAATCTATGTTTCTTTTGCTATGGAGTGGTCTGCAACCTGCAGCACTCCGCATGTTTACAATTATAACTATCATGAGCACTCACCCCTGGTTATGCTGATATGGATTAATGGGAGTCTCAACCGAAAACCTCTGGAGGGCCAACCGTTGAAGCCTCCTGTCCCTGTACTTAGGGCCTCATTCATTGATGTTTTTGCATGCTGAAAAGTGACTTTGCGCATATTTCAGGGTGCAAAACTCCATTTACTGATTCATTGATTGAATTTTGCATGTCTTTCTGGACTTTGCGTTGCTCCATCATTACTTTGCATCAGGTGGATTGCTTTGTGTGACACACTGTGCAAAGTGTCGGACCTGCCTGCGCAAAGAAATCAATAGGGGCGGAACATGCATATTCCCCATTCTCCCTATAAAATGAGGATGAACAAGGAATAACGTGGGCGTGTTGAGGGACGCACCACACAGGCAAATTGCACACCCAGTCAAGCTCAAACCTAACCTAATTCAAGGATTCCAACACGCAACTTCATATCACACGCAAACTTCATGATCTTACTGCCACATGACAGGTGACGCAACGTTAAATGTGCAACACACAAAGGGAAAGTTCATAAAGCATGCAATGCACACCACTCAAACGACCCTCAACCCAGGTGAATGCATGTATACTTGGAGCAATCGTATATGTCTATAGGAGGAGGAGAAGGAGGATGGTGAGAGACAGGATACTCCTACCACACACTATGGTATTTGAGATGCCAGATGAACAGGTGTATGCAAGGTACAGGTTCCCACCCCATGTCATCTTAGTCCTGCTCAAGGGTCTGGAGGAAGACGGTGAATCAACCACCATCTGCTCCCATGCCCTCACACCCCTGGAAAAGGTGCTGACAGCCCAACATTTCCTAGCCACAGGCACATTTCAGCACACTACTGTCACTGTTGGGGATATATCGCAGGCCATGCAATCCTGGTGGCTTCACCAGCTATTGGGCTGCATCACATCAAGTGCGTGTGTGCGTAGGCACGTGTGTGCGTCGGCACATATACATGCCACACACATTGCAGGCAAGGCAGAAAGTGTGCCAGGGGTTTTATGCCATAGCACACGTCCTGCAAGTGCTCAGAGCCATTGATTGCATGCATGTTGAACTACAGCACCCCCAGTTGATGGAGCACATTTACTGCAACTGGAAGCATTGATATTCCATCAAGGTGCAGGTGATCTGTGACACCATCCCTCCCACCAATGACACCGCACCCTGTGTCCCCTGAGTGCCATGCAACAACTGCAAGAAATGACTCATCAGCCTCCCATCAACATGTCTCAGCTGCAGCCATGCAGCAGGAACTGCTCACCTCAGGGCAATCACATTAAAAACACCACACACAGTGACAACATCGACACCCACAACACCTCCACTGCCTACCCCCTTGAGTGCTATACTGTGAAGGACCAGGTTCCACTTGCCCCTTGTTCCATTGAGGGGTCATTGTGATCCTTCAGATCTGGCTGTACTCAGAAGCACACTGAGATCACTGAGAGTTTGGAAACCCAGAATCTCCATGGAGGGTGAAGGTCTGACTGGGAAACAAAGGTCACTTACGAAGGTGGAATCCTCAGCTTACCATCACCAAAACAACATGGTAAACACACTATGGCATGTAAACCAGAAAGAGACCCAAGTTCAAAATATCCACACAAATAAGGCTGTTCTACCCCTACTCCCGACCCTACGCCACCCACCAACACCGCCTGTTGGACACCATAGTTCATGGACAGGTCATCACTCCCCAGCTGTTGACTCCCCCTCTAACAGATCACATACACTGGATGAGCCCTTCCCACTTGCAGGGATGACAGATGAAGAGAAGTTGTGGGGAGGGGATGATGTTCCACATGCATGTGTCCACAATGCACATGCACATACAGTGCAGTCACTCACAGTGTTGTATTACAACAACAAGTTATGGAAACACAAGTCATGCAATGCATTTAGGAGGAGAGAACATACAGAAAAACAGCAATAAACAAGTGACTTGTATGGAAAACACAGGTAAAGGCTGTTTGGGGTCCACATGTTCAAACCAGTACAAAAATAGATGTTCCAAGTGTGCGAAACTGGTCTTCTGGAATGCATGAAGACATTCAGCCAGAATTGTGTTTAACCAGGCAAGGTCATGATGGAGAGCAGCCAAGGTCTTGGTTATCCTTGAATAGATGTGTGTGTAAGACATGTAGTTTTAGCAGGGCAGGTCATGTGAGCAGGTAAGGGTGTGGAGAGGGCACAGAGTAGGGTGGCCAGGGAGTACACCTGCAGGACCATGTGGGGGAGCCACGGGGGGCTGGTAGAAAGAAGACTTGAGAAAAGTCAATATGGTAAGAGGTGAACATTCTGAATGCAGTGCCCAGATGTCCATAGATTGGAGTCTGAGGAAGAGGATGCTGTTGTAGAATGTGTCAAAGACTGCCAGATGCTCAAGGGAGATTCGTGTTGCACAGTCTCCCGAGTCTGTTGTCCTTTGTGGAAAAGTAACTAGAAAACAAATGTGTATGCATGGATGTTGAAGGCGATATACACACACAAACTTGTGGACAAACTCAGATATACACTGACAGTCACCATCCCAAAATGTCATGACCTGTCAAAACCCCACATGTGCCGCTGCATGCCAGCATTGTGGTGCACACATAACCAGAAAATGACATGATTGCCAGTGCACAACCTTACCTGCCAGCAGAGCTGCCTTGATGTGATTCCCTCATCACCTCTACCAAACTCTGTTCCTACACATGTGTGAATGGAGGGCCAGTGCATGGCAGAGGGTATGGGGACTAGGGAGGTGAAAGGGTGCTGGGTGTACCTCAGAAGGAGTGAAGCTACTGGATGAGTCAGGATCCCTGCAATCACATGGGACACCATATTTTACCAGCCATAGTTTCTTTCAACACATATTCCTTGGAAGATTTATCTGGGGAATACACTTTATGTGCTATCCAACCTATCGCTTGTGCGCAACATCCCCCTAGCATCTAACACATACCAGCTAGACACTGAATATAGCAACAAAGAAACAACAGGATTCCCAAAATAATCAGCAAGACCGAGAGTACCTTCCAACCCCAAGATCGCAAGAAGTCCCAGAACCAAGCGCTAAGATCCCAGTTTCCCTCGGGAACATGCACTTCTGAACTAAGGACGTACAGATTCTGTATTGCCTTGAAGATGGTTGGGGAGGAATCTGGTACGAAAACACAGCAAGCGGACCCCACTAATTTACACACTCCTCACGTTCAGCCAGAAGTACATCTAATGCCATCTGGTTTTGAAGTGCTACTAGTCGTTTCGCCTTCTGTTCTAATGTCATATTATAAAGTATGTCCGTGGTCCAGTTGATGGTTATCTCCAGTACTCTCGCTAGTTTTCTGATATCCTCTGAATTCGCTATCTGCCCCCAAAATGGCACAACTGATTTAGCTATATCTCCCAAGATTTGTGCTGGGGTGTCACCATTCTCGTCCCGCCGTGGACGAGCCTTTGAAACTTCTTTTGTACTACCTATAAACACCCCAGGTAACAGGCTCGGTAAATAACAGGTTCCCTGCCAATCCCTGGGCAACCATGGGAATGCTACATTACTGCAGACAAAGTAGACAGGTTCGCCTACATACAAAGGTCTGTTTTCCCCAGTCAAATTTGCAACGTTGGCACAACCTAGAAAATCTCCCATTGGCTGAGTTCCATTCCTCTGTATGCAAAAAGAAACTGAATCGGGGCTATGATTAACAGTGTAAGAAGGAGGCATGACATCCTTATTGGCTATTGGAGCCATCTTAAACCAAATCAAAGATTGGAAAGGACGAGACAGTTTATCAGAAGGCCTAATAGAAGCAACGTTAGGTTTACTCCTGTTTGCGAAAAGCGAGCATCCCAGGGGAGTCAAAACACGTTTCTCAAAACTATTCAAATTGGTGCCATCAAAGTTCCCTGAGATGCTATCATTCCAACGGCCAAAGAACAGTGCTCTAAGAGAAGCATAGCAAGAAGTTGTCAGAGGCAAAGGATAAATGTACCAACCTAACCCCTTATCCCCGTGTTGTGGTAAATGTGAGCAGACCCAACAGTTAGATTTATTAAAAATGGCATGTGTAGCATTCATGATAAGTGGTAGAGTATTATTGTGGTACCTTTGTCTATGCTGAGAGTCCCTAGGGGATAGAGTATGCAAATGTACAAAGGGAGTAGGAACAATACGTATAATTTCAGTAGGTAACAAAAGTTCTAAACAATGAGTTTCGTCAAGGTACCACAATCCTAAGGCAGTGACTATTAAAAACCCAAATATCATTATAAAAACACAGCAATACATTTTCGGGGCCCCGGCGTTTTGTCCATCGTCCTGGTTGGTCACCCCCTCATTTACAAGTCCCATACGAGCAGTAGCGTTAGCAGGCATTGTAGTCTTCAGACGGATACCCCAATGTTCGTTGCTGGCGACCTCCCGGTCGAGCGACTTCTTAGTCCTTCCACAACCCTATCCAACAGAATCCCCTTTCTCAAATTTGGGCAAAAACAAGCCCTCAATGATCCTTTTCTTCTTCAAATGCACAGCCGAACCGTGCCGTAAGTCTATCAGATGCACAGCAAAACCGTGCCGTAAGTCTATTTTCTTGGACGCAGATTGTACCTTGCTTTTCCCGGTACTGATTGATCCGGAAACAATATGTCGTCACTTCCTGTTGGAAGCAACGTGTCAGAGACAAGTGAAGATGCCGAATTTAAAATAGCAGTTTCCGGATGCAAAACTTGTGGAGAGTGTGAAGACAAAATTGCATTTTCCACAAGCCTCACGGGCTCAGAGAGATTCTCCGACACACTCTCAGTGCTACTTACTGCTTTGGGATCATTGGTTGCAGTATTAGCGAGGGGTTCTGTTTCTTCTGTAACGTGTGGCCAGGGTGAGGAAGTTTCTTGACGTGGGACGTGTGGATCCAGTTCTTTCTCCCAGAGACCCGCACCGCTGTCTGGGTGACCAACAGGACTTGGAATGTCCCACGCCAGCGAGGCACAAGGCAGGAAGCGTGCTCGAATGCTTTGACGAGCACCCAGCTTCCAGGCCGTATACTGTGGCCCGGGCCCTCGTATCGCACAGGTAAAACTTCTCGTACCTGGTGATAAATCAAATACAGGTTTTTAGTCAATTGGCTGCAATAATCTGAAAGTAATACATTTTCAATATTTCTCAATGAATTGCATTTAGGAAGGTTCCAAATATTGGCAGGTCTCCCCATTACCACCTCAAATGGAGAGAGCCCAGTCTTAGTTTGAGGGGTTGTACGCATGGATAATAATACGATCGGTAAGGCGTCCGGCCATTTTAGTTTGGTGCCGGCACACGTCTTAGCGAGCTTGTTCTTAATGATACCGTTGTGTCTTTCTACTAGTCCAGCGCTCTGAGCATGTCTGGCCGAATGGATCCGTTTGTCAATTTGTAACGCCGCACATATCTGCAGAATTACAGCAGCGACAAAATGTGGACCATGTCCGACCAGACAACTCTTGGTAGCCCGAACTGCGGGAAGTATTCCCTTAACATGGTTTTTGCAGTAGTCATGGCTGTAGCATCCTTAACAGGGAAAGCCTCAACCCATTTACTAAAAGCGCAGATGACCACCAGTACATACTTCTTATTGTCACATCATTCCATTTCAATAAAGTCAAAGTGGATAACTTCGAAGGGGACAGAGGGTGGCCCAAAACATCCCCTTGGAGTTACTGTCCCCTTTCCCACATTGTGTTGTAGGCAAATCATGCAATCCTGGACGTAGCGCTGGGCAATTTTCAAAATTTTGTCATTTACCCAAACTTTCTCTAACATTTTTGTCATCTTCTGGGCACATACATGTGTAGGACCATGGGCCATGATGACCATCATCATTACATACGCGTCAGGGAGTAGCCATTTCCCTTCCGCTATATCCACCCAACACCTGTCATCATCAAGTTTCCCCAAGCCTTCAGACCACCTTTTGGATTATTCTAACGTGGCATCAGCTTGGATATCCCGTACAGACCCAACACCCTCATCCATTGCATAAGCATTTACAGGCTCCCTTGAAACATACATCTCCATAAGGGGATCAGTAGCAGTTTGTCTAGCTATTTGATCAGCGAAAGCATTCCCTTTCCCTATATCATCTGTAGCCTTTCGATGTGCTGCACATTTCATAACTGCTAACTGAGTAGGGAGCGCAAGCGCAGAGAGTAGTTGTACCATTAGAGAGCCATGTTGGATTTTGGTGCCATGTGAAATTAAAAAACCCTCTCTCTGACCAAAGTCTCCCAAAGTTGTGAACCACCCCAAAGGCATACTGACTATCAGTATATATATTTACTGCAAGCCCTTCGGAAAGTTCACAAGCTCGGGTCAATGCTATAATCTCTGCGGCCTGCGCAGAATTATGCGTGATTCTCTTAGTTTCCACAACCGTGCTTAATGTAGTGATTGCATAAGCAGCTGTGGATGTACCATCCGGAGGTTTGAAGCAAGAGCCATCACAGAACAGCTCTCCTTGCGGATTATCCAAAGGAGTGTCTTTCAAATCAATTCTATCCTTTGTCTCTTGTTCGGTCGTATACAGACAGTCATGTGACTCTTCATCGCCGCAAGTAGTATCTTGCGGGAAAGGTAGGAGTTCAGCCGGATTAAGAACACAACACCTCTTAATTTGAATGTGAGGAGCAAACAAGATCAATTCATATCTCGTCAACCGTGCAGAAGTGAGGTGTTGCGTTGGGTTCGGTTCAGTAGAACATCTACAGAGTGATGCACCATCAGGGTTAGATCATGGCCTAGGACCATTCCCTCACTCTGTTTTACAGACGCAGCAGCGACAGCTCGCAAACATCTTGGCAAAGCGCATGCTACAGGATCAAGAGCGGAAGAAAAGTAACCGCACAGCCTATTCTTCGCTCCATGTTCCTGCGTTAATACAGCCAAAGCACATCCATCACATTCATGCACAAACAACACAAAGGCCTTTTCATAGTTTGGTGTGCCCAAAACTGGTGCAGAGCATAATGCAGTCTTAAGCAAGTCAAGCGATTGCTGGTGTTCCGCGTTCCATGCCAATGGAAAAGAAATGCCCTTCTTTGTCAAAGCCAACACCGGCTTTGATCACTAGTGAAAAATGTGTGATCCACAACCTAGAGTAAGAAGCCATACCTATCAAGGCTATAACTTCCTTCTGTGTATTTGGGACAGACATGCCAGAAATGTATTTTATTCTTTCAGGTGTCAATCTTCTTCCCTCCTTTGACAGGAGATACCTAAATAGGCAATCTCCTGGCAACAATATTGAAATTTTTTAAGCAAAGCTTTATGGCCATGCTTAGCTAGATGGATAAGCAATAACACAGTGCCCTCCTTACAGGCGCTCTCAGAGTCAGCAGCTAAAAGCAAGTCATCAACGTATTGAAGCAATGAACAGGTAGAGGGCAATGCAAGGGTATCAAGCTGTTCTTTCAAAGCCCTACTATAGATGCTAGGACTTCTGTGTACCCTTGACGTGCACGAGTAAATGTGAACGAGCATCCCCCTAAGGTGAACGCGAACAAGTATCTACTATCCTTGTGTATAGGAATACTAAAGAAAGCATTCTTTAGATCCACAACACTAAAGTAAGTAGCTGTAGCTGGAATCATGGTTAAGATTGTCGACACATCAGGCACAATTGGAAATTGTGGAGCGATGACTTTATTAATGCCACGTAAATCAATTATGAAACGGAATGGAATTGCATTATCGCCTTTCTTGTACACGGGTAAAATCGGACTATTACACAAACTTCCTGAAATTTCTTCAATCACCCCGCGATGCAAAAAATCGGAAACAATGCATTTCAAAGCCGTTCGCCCTCAACTGAAATCTTATACTGGGGAATGCGTGGCAGCTCAATTCCGTGTTTCAAAACTATCTTAACAGGTTCAATCTGTAAAACACCGACATCATTGTCGTCAACAGCCCATAAGCTCTCTGGTACATTAATGAATTCTGGCGGCAAAGGACAAGTCAAGAATTGCGAGACAGAAAATTGCTGTGGTGAATTCGTCAGGCGTATTCCATCAGAAGAACAATAAATCACTGCATTTAATTCTTTTAACAGATTCAACCCCAGCAAGTTCTCTCCACAATTCGAAGTCAACAGAAATGGACAGTGGTCTGTAAAGGGACCCAAAGAAATAGGTACCGGCGAAGAAACCGGACAAACAACTGGTGTGCCAGAAAACCCTACAGAAACATTGGTTTGCCCTGACAGTGGAATGTTTGGAACCCGTGAATGATCAATGGAACACTTCTGTGCTCCAGTGTCTATCAAAAACTGATGTTTCCTATTTCCCACCATCATTTCAACGTAGGGACCTTTCTGATTGACGGGAATAGGTGTAGGTTCCAAACCCTGCTTCGGCAATCCTAACGAAACAGAATGTCAACAAAAGGAAGCTCTTCAGATAAATATGCAGCGGAAGGATGATCAAATATGTTCCTGTTGTCCACACTCGAAGTCTGATTGTCCTGCGAGGATCCTGTGTAAACTGACCTCTACCAGGGCCCCCTACACCCGGGCGACCCCTGGATCGTCTACCCATATTCCCGAATGTATTATTTGAACTTTGTTGAAGGATGGGGCATTGTGCTCGCCAATGACCCTCTTGACAATAGGCACACTGGTTAATGTTCACAGGACCGAAGGGCACATTCCCTTGCAGGGCATACTGACCTCTAATCTGAGAACTACCCCCTCTGGGGCCTCTAACAATTTGCTGCAATAGCACTTTAGTTTTCAAATCACCTTTTCGTTTTTCAACTCTATCTTTTTCATTATTGACACGGTTCTCGTAGTACTGAGCTATGTGCAGTACTTCTGATTGCGATTTCACCTGCCAAGCACTCTCAGAAGACATAATTTGTGACTGGATGTCAGGCAGCAATCCACGCACAAATTTGTCCACAAATAATCTTTTCCCAGACTCTGTGCCTACGTCTTGTCAACTGAAATCCGAGAATACCTGTTCGAACCGATTAAAGAACTCGGTAGCACCCTCAGACTTTCCTTGGACACAGGCAGTAAGTTTGTCCCATATAATTCTTTTCTCTGGAATTATGGGTTTCAATTTTGCAATGATTCTATCAGGCAAAGTTAATATCACTGAGGCGGTCTTCACCAGCTGGCCTTTCTCCATCGAGTCTAGTTATATTCACCCATGTATCTCCCAACCCTGGCATGTCGTCTATAGTTCTAACTTGTTTCCACAAATCTACAGGCAGGAGTACAGGGAATAACAAATCGATATTGCCTAAGGTGAACACTGAGGATTGCAAGACGGACTCTATTTGTTTATAGAATCCTGTCAGATTTTTCCTAATATCAGGAATAGATTGCCTAATAGTATTCACGAACTGTGATACATAATGTGCAGGAATGTTCACAGCAACTTTACCCTGTGCAGCATCGGCCGCAACCTCAACCTTCGGGACAAATGTCGGAGGAACCTCTCTCATAGGCAACTGAGAAGTAGGTGACTCCGAAAGCTTACAAAGCATCAGAGTTAAATCGAGCGCTAAAGCAATCGAAGAAGTGTCAACTGAAAAAGCTCTCTTGTAAATACTCAATAACTCTGTGGGACAACTAATCTTTCTTTTTACACAATCATCCTGTAGGTACTCTATCATTACCTGTATCACTTTCCTCTGCATTTCTGGTGTATACTGACTATATGTGTCATATACTTCAACTGGAGTTATCGACGTATCCAAAATCCATCTAAGTGCATCCTTCGTACAAATTCGTACTTCCTCAGATATCGATTTACGACAAGGAATGAACCGTTTCTGTACATACATACTTTCCTACTCGTCATCCTCATTCTGCAACTTTTCTAACTTCTTTCTATACCCAAATAACCTCTCGAGATGCTCATTTACTTTCTCCAAAGTGTCTCTAGAAAACGCTAGTATTTAGATCCCTTAACCCTTGCGGGAGATCTGTATTATTTAACTTTCCCCACATTACACATAAATGAATCCCTAAACCTTCAATAAAAACATTTTTCTCATGAAAATTATCCATATTACAAAGTGTGGCAAAATCATTAGCTTGATCATCCTTCTTTATGCAATGCTTAGCCAATGCAGTTAACTCACGTTTCTTCTCCGGTGGTACAGTATTGCGAGAGACAACCTTTGACCCTGCACCTCGATCAACTACAAGCGGTTCAGGACCACTTGGAAGAGAGGGAGCAGGCAAATTCAATGGAGGTACTGTAACTGGTGCGATAAGAAGAGGTGGAGGAGCTGGCGGAAGGGGAACATTAGGAGGAGCAGGAACAACGGGAACAACAGCAGGTAGAGCAGGAATAATAGGAGGAAGAGGCAAAGCAGAAGGAAGAGGAGCATACGGCGGTGGCGCAGAGGTACCAGGCCTTCGTTCATTTAACAATTTATCTATAAATTCATCAGTAGCATGGAGGTCTTTGGAAGGATATATTTTTTTTAATTCCAAGTGAGAAAGCTCTATCCATATTCCTAGTTGATTCAGAATGTTTATCTTGGTCATACGATAATGCTTTTTCGGCGTTCGTCTTATGACGGTGCGCATGTTTTTCTCTACTTTTAAGTTGTTGCAACGCTTCTTTTTTCCAAATCTGCAAAACATCAAATGCTGCAGACCTAGCCTTTTTCTTTAATAGAATTGACTCTAAATACTCAATATGAGGGATTTCAAAACTACCATTGATTGGCCACTTAAGTTCAGAGGCATGTCTGGTTTGTCTGTGCCAAATGTCATTAAATACTATACTTCCAATGCCATGCTTACAGTACATAGTACATGCCGGCGACCCCTCCTGTGGTGCGGGACAACTAAATTCCAAAGATTGTCTATCACTGCGGAACAACACCCTGAAGCGGGTAGACAATTTCCCAGGCATATCAAATTATTGGTGTTACCTGGTCAATAATTGTGTCTGCAGATACAATGCACCAAATTCAAATTATCAGGGTTCAATTAAGAGTCGGGTCATGACTCACCTGAACAAACCTAAGGAGGTCCGATCGGATTTCAAAGAATCTTACCTAACTAATCTTACCTCGCGTATGGTGATTTCGGCAAATCTGCCCGCCTCGATAAGTGGACCCTCGTCAAGATGCCGTCTCGGACCACAAGCTAATCGTCCAGGGATCGGGTCATGCAGCGCTGCTGAGGTGTCGCGTCTCGTTCACTGGGGCCCCTTTTTGTCACACCGTCCGATCCCGATCCGATAGCCTGAGTCAACATTCAACAATCCGGCATCAATCTTGAGGGCCCTGTTCGGGCAGCAACTGTGAAAACAAAATCAAAATATCGAGGCTGAGTACCCCAAAAGGAAATACACCGAACACGGGTTACAAAGACAGATACAAAGTACTTTATTTTATATTGAATCCAGTTACAAAAACAGAGCAAAATCAGATAGCTATCGGCCCTCAGTACAACACAACAAACTCCAGCGTGGTTCAATGTGTTCAGTGAGAGACGCTGTACATTAGAATGCATTTGCTTTTTATACATTTTGTGAGCACGATGTCCAGCCCCACTTCGGGTTAATATTCCACTAATACATCACCGATCTAGGGTTCATGCCAAGTCTCGAACAACCGCATATAACTGGTTTGCTTTTAATACATGTATCAACAAGCCTATACAGCAACTGTGTATTCTGGGATTTTCCATGTAAGTCTTCTTAAACATTAATACAATGTGGTTTAAACAAATGTTCTATGTTCAGTATTTGAATTCATTGTCTTTATAGTATACTCGTGGATTAGTTTCATTACACGAGTAATCCCTTACACACAGGTCAACGAAGGACAAGGCCTCAGTTCACGACCTCAACAAGTGGCCTGGAGGCAAGTTACATATTAGCTACGTACAGAGGTCAAGACGGCCATGTTGTATTTTGGAATGACATCGACCACCATTTTAACTCACAGGGTGACTTTACAAAGCAAACCTAAACTGGCGGATTGACCTAAAATGGCGGCTTACATTGATCTAAAGGTCAGGACCTTGCAACACGGATTCTTTTGCAAGTGACTTTTCGAGCACCTTGGCGTAGGCCAATATACATATATTTATTGCAATAGGAGGCACGATATAATTTCTCTTTTGACGATAGGAGCAAATCATGCAGACTGCACATATGCACTACAATGATATGAGTGATATTCATCTGTATGTGTGATACTGTTGCAGTCAAATGAACCATGGCAGTTGACACCACTGTACATGGCTGCATGCCCAGTTACTCATTCATAAAGTCCTTGAGAGGGCAACAACACATCTCTCCAGGTTGAAAAGAAAAGAAAAAACAAAGATATGTCCATCCCGGACAGGGGTAAAAAAAAAGAAAAAGGCGTCCCTCCTGGACAGCAGTACAAAAAATGTGTTCAATGTGCCATCCCGAACAGGAGTGTAAAAAATGAAAAATCCGACCATCCTGGACAGGTTTGTAAACAGAAATATTGTCCATGTTGGACCTGGGGGAGAAAATGTACACCTTGGAGGGGAAGGGGAAGTGTGTGTGGGTGTCCATATCCACATGAGTGGATGAAAAAAAAGTCAACACAAAAAAATACCACTCCATTGGCTCATGCACAACAGGGCACAGATGGTTGAGGTGGCATGCGTAGAGTGGGACTGACAACATGCAGTGGATCATCGGGTTTTGGCAGGGGTGGTGATGCATCCTGCGCCAGTATTCCAATGGCTGTGATGTCACAATTAACTCACTACCAAGTGGCAAACGAGTCTGCATGTGTGCTCACTCATGACGCATAAATTTCCTGGGACAACGTCTGCCTCAAGGTGTCCATCTCCACGTGTAACTGGACCTTGTGGCTGAAAATTCCTCATGCAGTGAAGCTCTCAAGCTCTCCATCTCATGGTGATTGAAGTCTCTAGATGGCAACATCTCCCACTCCAGGGATTCTCTATGTGCCACTCCATCAGCATCCACATGCAAGGAGTCCTGCAGTAATTTCAGATTAGCCCGTTTGCCCTTTATGTTGGCCTCCCAGCCCAGTTTGTGGGAGAGCTTTGAGGACGACCACGTCTCAGCATGTAGTTTCTTCTCCAGACTGGACAACAGTTGCTGCTGATGTATCTGAGAGCCCAGATGTTGTGCATCCTGGGTAGCTGGTATGTAGATGTTCTCGGCCATGCAATGCACTAGCCTGGTAAGTCAATGCATCTCCCCAGAAATCTCATGCAATTTATCACCACGCCGGATGGCAGCAAGCAACATCTGCAGCTTTCAAACTGTCTTTACAGTATACACACAACCACCACATGTGCAGGGCAGACGGTGGTGGGATGACAGGATCCAGGCCCATCGCAGTGGGACACCTGCAACCCTCTATTGGACATCATTCCCTGAATCAGAACAGGTTGATCTTGCTGCCATAATCACCACAGATGTGGAGTTTATTAGGACTGGACCCAGGAAGCCTGGCTCACCTCCTCAGACTCAATGCCTGATCCAGCCTGCTCATTGGGGGACCCTCTATGTCCTTCAATGCGTCACCCACACCTTCTTCTGCTGCCTCACTTGCAGAGTCAGAAGAGTCGGAAGTTTCAGAAACATGACTTAATCATGTCTGTAGCACCTGGGGATATTCATGCCGTACAACACCACAGCCTCCAGTGATGGAGTGATGGATTGACGTGCAACTTCCTCTTCCTCCTCCTCTGCATCTGCTGCATCATCACCTGCACATAGACATGCCCCAACATGTTGAGTCATAAGTACCTTGCAAAGCATGCATATGGCCATTACAATGCATGCAGACATAAAATGGCCGGACACACATACATCACTCATTGTGATTTGGCATACTGTGAACTCTATGTTACATATCAACAGCATTTGTTGACATGCGCAGTCATGGCCAGGCACATCAGGCAGTGCAATATGGCATGGTCTGCGTACATAGACCTGGACATGAGCGGCAGAGAAACACATCATAAGAAGGATGGAGGTCTGTGCATCATCAGTAATCCTGTGCACAACCCAAACATTTTCATGTGGCAACATGTTGAATTGTGAACTGCACATCTCAGGTGACATATTTCATGCAGGCATATGTGTTGACATGACATCCCGATCCACAATTTCAACATTGCTCCCACACCAGCTACATGGCTGGTCACCGTCACATGCCTTGGATAAATGTTTGAGGCGACTACAACATGGAACCAACAAAGGCACGCTTGCACGGTCACTGCACCATTAACGATATATATGTGTAATGAACAACACAGAGACAACCATTGCCCAGTCACATGTTGTCCCTTTGGGAAGAAACCATCATGTGTCTATGCACAGACATTGTATTTTTTTATATTTCCACAGGCCACCAGGGCAAGGGAATGGAAGACTGCGTAAACATGCACATAATTCAGTAACACTGCGTGAGTCTTGATTGTCTCACCCACTGGACAATATACATGCACGATACTGTGAATGTGTACAGTCAACTGTGGGTTACATGCAGTTGCCACATGTACAAGCTGCACCATTTCATGGCCCATGCATAGGTAGTGACATTTCCTGGGAAGCATAGCTCAAGGCACACAGGGTGGACACAGGAATGTTCAGACCCAAACATCTGACTTTGAGTCCACAACTGGTAAAAGAACATGCATACTCATGTTTCTAATAATAGAGTGCACATTGAGAACACATCCACTGAGATACTCTTGATACACACACCATATTGCCTACACCCCTTCTGCCCCCCTGTCCCGATAATGCCCTTAGTGTGGACAGAGTCATAACATTGTGGACTACTCATGATTAATGACTCTTGCAAAAAGCTTTTGCTTGCAAAACCCAGTGATATGTGTTGTACCTGGTGCATTGTAATTCCGAATGCCAGCACAAAGCAACAGTTAGCTGACCAAATCAAAATATTCTCTCAAGAAGTTAAACATGACACATGTGAAATGATACAAACAATGTACTTCATTTCCATGTCTTAGCAATTCAGGCATGACAACTGTTCATGAATATCACTTCATTGTTACATATGGGGCATGAATGAGAAGGTTAACTGTGGTATATTTGGCAAAGTGCTCTAGTGGATACATTAGAACATTGTGAACATGCATCCCATCACCATCAATATACTCCCCATCCTCTCAATATGCCAACCACTGCCAGATGTCTACTCAATGTGACTTTGCACTTTAATTAGGACAGCAGGGTCCATTGTGTCACTGTGCAGACCATAGTCCATGTACAATGAATGCTGTGATATGAGTATGTCAATGATTAGTGTGCTGGGCAAATCTCCACCCTGTTTGGTTAACCTCTTTACCAGGGCACCTCTTCATACCATGGGCATTGATGAGGTATATGACATGCTGCCACTGCGCCATTCTCTTGGACGGGAGTATAGGTGCTGCCCGTGCAGGGCTACATCTCAAAATGATGATCCATCACATAATCTATAAGTATCTGAAGCTCCTCATCAGTGAAGCACTTGTTCTTTGGTGAACCCTTCTCCTGAGCCTGATATTGGGGTGTAGCCTCTTATGGCTCTGCATGGTGTCCCCTATTGGACCTAGTGGCCCTTGGTGGTGCTGGTTCACCTCTCAGACTCCGACCATGTCCACGTACAAGTTCCCAGTCACCTGTGGCCTCAGGCACACAACGTCCTCCTGGGGCTGGGACACTTGTGTACTCACTGCATCCCCATCTTATCCCTTTCCCTTTTGGGGCATTCCCATTCATGGTGCAGGCAAAATGAATAAATGAAAAGCACTCCAAAGTATTTTCCACAAAAACACATGAAAGGGAACAGTCTATGTGATGGACTATGTAGATGAATGGTCCATCAAGGCTCCAAGGTACCCCAAAGCCAAAAATAAGTGTTAAGCGATACGCAGAGGCAGCTGTGAAGGCATCATGAAGTAGACAAAGACAACAGACTAGACGTTTGGGATGTAAACTTTTATTAACTCACAAGGAGGGTTGAAAAAAGGCTTAAATTGGCCTATGCTAAGGTGGGATTTCCCTACCTAAATGAAACTAATGATAGTCTGTCCAAAGCAAATGCCTGTCTGTATCCAACACCTATACCTGCCCTAACATCTAACTGTATACAATGTGTAGTAATGTCAGCATCAAATGAGAAGTGTTTGCTTCTTCCAGCTATTAGGTGGAACAGGACTTTCCCTTGTCCAAGGTTCAAATTGTTCCCGTTATCCAAGAGGGGTTCCCTTTGCCAAGCTTTCAAGTCTCTCATAATGTTCCAAAATAACACAATTTCCAAGGATACTTCCCACGCTACTGATTTAGTTATCTTTCTCCAATGAACATTGTTCAGTTCCTCAATTTCCTGTTCATATATGTTCTTCATTCAATCACAAAGTGGCTTTTCCTTATGTCGGTGTATTCAGTCTAGGCGCAGTAGTTGGATCGCGCAGTCGACCCATTACAGGTCATGCAACTGACACACCTTACTTGTGTCGGGTTTCATAGGTATCTTTCCACAGTTTTGGCTTCACAGTGAGGTGTGACTTATTCTCATTTCACATCTCGTTGATACTTTATTATTGTTTGCTTTTCCACCATTTTAATTGTTTATTAGCTTTTGCTTGCAAAGAGCAACATAAGATTCCAGTACACTCTCCTGCTAGGAAACTCAAACACTGTTTCACTTCTTCCTTTACGAATCAACATAAGCTTACCAGTACTCTCTCCTGCTAGGAAACTTGATCACTGTTACAAATCTCTTGACCAATACATCTGGTGCCCTTTGCCAGGTTTCATCGCACTTTCCTCTTGCATGCAGGTTTTCTGTTTGCAACCATTAATTTCTTCGAGTAATATATATCTCTTTGACTTTTGGCAATGTTTGCTTCACTCTTGGCAATGCGTGTTTGCCACTTGACAATGTTCATCAGAACCCTTCATTTCTTTCTGTAATACTTAACAATATCTACTTGACTCTTGGCAATGCTTGTTTGCCTCTTTAACAATTCTCTGTCTCCTTTTCTCTGACTTTGTATATATATATTTGGAAAAACTGGTACCAAAGCACAGGGGCAGACAGCACTCCAGGAGCAGTGCTGCAAATAAATATCGAAGATGCCAGAAAAACAAACAAGGTGTCTACAACAGCACAGTTTCCTTTATTCTGTGTGCTGTGGAAAATGAGTATGGCAGGCAACGACGTGTTTCGCGGTAACAAACCGCTTTTCACAATGAAGGGTCAAACACAAAAAGAGGACTGATGAATATATCTTCATCTCTATTGATGCACAGAAAGAGTATCGACAAAACGGCCTGAGCCAAGAGTAAATACTGGTATACCAAAACCACAGACATTTTGCAATGGCATGTGCATATATTAAAAAGGGCAGACATTGATGTAAAGGTATCTCTCTGATACAATAATATGGATCAAACCTAGCACATGCAGTTGCACAGTATAAATAAAATTAAAACATCTACAGAGGATATGTGTATTTCCACTCATTGCGACCATGTTGTAAATGAAGCACATTTGTATTTATGTAAATAATTTGTAACATGTCCACACACTGCATTAAATGTAAATAAAGGAAACATTTCCTAAATTGCGTGCCATTTGGATGCTTTCTGAAAGCCAAAGTATGGCCTGCTAGTAAGCGAAAACCGAAAGCTGCACATAACAATAATTTATGTGCTAACGTTACAAATGTCATCTGGGACACAATAATATATATAGTCGCGTGGGGCAAGAGTGGAAAGACGTCCAGTCTAGATGTTCTGCAAGTTGAAAATCTCTCATAATGTTACTCCATAGTGCTGTCCGCTGGCATTGCAGATATTAAACCAAATAAGATCAAACAGAACCAAAACACAATACTCATGCATTAGCCCAAGTGGGCTACATTATAACTCTGATGCAATTCTAAAATCCAAGAAATATGGGCAGATGTGTACACATATGCTAAGGTGTCTAGTGTTATTACAAACAAGTCTTCATCTAATATAGGTTGAACACTATATGCAGTTATTTTTCTTTCAACATTTGTAGGAGGCAACTCGAGGTTACAAAAAAAACAATATGACAACTGTGTGCAAAATACGCAAAATGGTGCATGCATTGTGCATGTGCAAAAGTGACTAGTGCAAAAATTACAATATTAAATGAAGAAATAAAATGAACATTAATTCACAATAACCACACATCAAAATTACAGACCTATAGCACAACTAGAAACATCAAAATAAAACACAATACCCATTGTGCAACAAGAAAGCATGTTAGTATGGTGTCTAGTAATAGTGTATATAAAAAATGGGGCCAATAAGCCCTAATTTAAAAGAGTTCCTGTATGACTGGAATGATAATGCCTAGCCAATGCAGAGGGAACTAAGGTATAGCTAAAAGGCTAGACCAGGAGCTAGACCATACAGTGCATAATAGAGACTGTGTATAAATTGTGCTAAAAAGACCCTTCAGGGGAACAGACCTGATAATAAAAATCAACACTAACAAAAATTGTTTAGGTAAAACAACAATGGACATATCAACATTGAAAAATAAATATGGTAATAATAATAATAGTATCCATAGCTCCCACCAACAAGCAAGAGAAACATAAAGGAGACCTGGAGAAGAATATGGCTAATTAGAATAGTATTAGGTGCCCAAAAAAGTATAAAGTTCCTCATCCAGATCATCCAGATTGTGTCCTCCTGGACTTTTTGTCTCCAAATCTAAGATGTGTTTTGTTTCCATTTGTCTCATCATTAGTTCACGATTACCACCTCTAGGTAATTCTGCGACTGAGCAGATGCCAAAGTGGCCAAAACCATCTAGTTTACTGGCATGTTCTGTTTTAAAATGTACCGCCATAGGATACGAAGGATCTACATTTCTAATAGCCCTCATGTGTTGCAGCACCCTTAGTTTAAGCTTACCAATGGTGCTCCCCACACACCATTTGTTACATGGGCAAGTGAGGACATAAACAACATGTGTGGTATTACATGTAATCCTTGATGTTATTTTAATACCTGAAGTTAAAACAGGATGACAATAGTTCACAGTGTTAATGGCATGTTGGCATGCCTTGCATTTCATACATTTGAAAAAACCTGAAGTGTTTCTGTTAAGCCAACATTCCCCATGTGTTTCCACAATAGGCTTCATAAAACTGAAAACCAAATTATATTTCAAGGATGTCGATTTCCTGAAGGTGATATTGATTTTATCACTCAAAATGTCACTCAGGTCTTGATCCAATTTCAGCTCGTGCCAATGTTTATTGACTATGCGGCGGATGTTTTCAGAACCATTGCCGTAAGTTACAATTAGGCGTGTATCCTTATTGTCTTCATCTGATTTTGTAGTAAGATTGGATGAAAGAAGAGAAGTGCAAACTTTGCCTTTGACTTTGATGTAGGCTCTCCCAAGAATTTTCTTAGGTTAACCACGAAATTTGGATTTTTTTAAAACTGCGGAGTATGAAAGTTAAGTACTGGTAAATTTTTAAATTACCACCAGGTGTGATCGCGCACGATTAGGATGGAACTACCCAGCACTAAATGTAAAAAGCATCGTCACAATTGTGGATCATGTCACTTTATAAACAACAACATACTGAGCACTGGATCTACATAATTGTGATTACATCTGGTGGTAATTTAAAAATGTACCATTGCTTAACTTTCATACTCCACAGTTTTAAAAAATACAAATTTAGCTTGCATAACTAGGATACCAGAATTACAGTTTTTGCAAACCACTAATGAATGTGTTTTGACATTTACTTAAGGTACAAAAACGAGCCGCGGGAACCAGCCGCGTCATGAGCGTGACGTTAGTAAACATATGACGCATTCACGTTATCACGTGATGACGCGTCCAGAGAAATAAGCGCCATTTTGAAAAAAGCCGCTTTTCGGCTTCAGAACAACACCACGATCGCCAGGGAACAGGCTGCAGCAGATAATGAATTAAAGTATAACAAAACCAGGTCTTTGTAAACATAGGAGATAGGGATATAAGTAGGAGTGGAATTACACCACAATCTCTGTTTTTCAATAGAGCCAATTGATACTTTCCAAATCTGACACACAGATGTGGGCAGTGATACACCGACCATGAGGACAGTGGAGCAATTTTATCCATTTCAAGGAAATGACAGTATTCACAAAAGAATAGGTGAGTGATACACCAGAATATCCCAGGATTACATATATTTTAAATATTGTGTTAACTGGTAGATAGTAATGAATACATGTGTCGCTTTTTTTGCAGGGCACTATTGAAGTGGATCAGTATGGTGACATTTAAAATCAATAGGACCTTACTGGACTGTCTCCTGTAGACGGACATTCTAAGGTAGACTACCTTTTTCATAAAATGGCTATTGCTATGATTGAAGTTGTTATCTTTTTACCCCCAGATTAAAACATTTTACTTATTATTATTTTTTCAGTGAAAATAGTGGATATACAAATAGATTCTTGGAATTATGGTAGCGAGTTGTAGAACCATCATAAAGTATACATCGCACAACGATTTATCAAGCAGGCAGATCATCCAGGTAAATATGTCTTGGAAATGCCAGAATAGATTAGCAAAACAGTTTCCTAACTAGAACACAAAGACTGATTATGGCTTCTTTTCTAAATTTTTGTAGATACAGAATACAGTATGACGTATTAATACTGAAAATATTAAGATATAGCTCCTGAAGAAGGGAAAGCATTCCCGAAACGCGTTAAGCAACCGGTTTAAATTTAACAACAATATAGACAAAAGGAATTGTGTTTGGATGGTTGATAATTATCCTTTAATTACAAAAACAAGCACTATTTTTCATATGTTTGTGAATATACAGTCTTGAGCATGATGTATTATTATACTGACTAATGTGTGACAAGGTTTTTGCTTGCCAAAAAGGTAAAAAATGGTGGTTTAATAATATAAAATGCACTTTATTTGAAGAATTTGTTTGTAGTCATTGTACACACAATAAGGTGTGCACGGGACGGGAGAGATCCACCAGTTGGTGTAATAGTATGTGTACAGAAGTGGACATAGTGTGTAGCAGCTCGCTTATTGAACTGTCCTGAGGGTTGTGGCCACTGAGCAGATTCTTGGGTGCATGGTTGTATAATACTGTGGTAATTGTGGCATGCTAGGCCATTCACCCAAGAGTCTGGCCACTGGCTGGAATAGTGTGCCCACTGGCTGCAAGTAGTGTGATAGTATGTGTACTGAAGTGGACAGGGTATGTGGCAGGTGGCTTATTGGCCGTATCTGAGGGATCTGGTGACTGGGCAGATTCTTGGGTGTATAGCTCTATTATGCTGTGTTAATTGTGGTCAGCTACTAGAATCTTGTCCACCCAAGAGTCTGTCCACTGGTTGCAAGTAGTGTTATTATTATGTGGAGAGAAGTGGAAAGTGCCTGCGGCAGGTGGCTTATTGGACTGACATTCTTGGGTGTATGACAGTTTGTGCAGTGGGTGCAAGTACTGTAATAGTATGTGAACTGAAAGTCAATAGGGCCTCAGGTGGATGCCTTATATGTGTTGGTTGTGGTCAGTGGGCAGATTTTTTGGGTGCATGGCCATATTATGTTGCAGTGGTAGTGGCCAGGCCCTAAACTCGTGGGTGCATGGCGGGAGGCCATAGACCATAGGTCATACACAGAAGAGTCTAGGTCCTGGCCACATCCACTGCTGCATAATACGGCCATGCACTCAAGAATGTGGTGACACTGGCATATGGATTGCACAAATATGTGTATAGAAATGCAATTTGCAGATTACAAAGAGGCATGACACCAATAGTCATATACTCACAGTATATATTGTTGAGGACTGTATGCCTTTTTTTTTAACTCAGTGTAGCATACTGTTACAGTGGCAATAGCAGATTTCCCGGGTGTATGCTCACCCAATGTTCCTGAAATGGAGCAACCCTACGGGGAATTATTGTGGCATCTGGAAATGCAGGAGAACACTTTGTTTCATTGTCTGTGATGAAAGAAAACATAACATGTTAGGATAGGTACTTCATAATGTTGTATTGCATTCCATTTCAGACATTTATGTACTTTGTGGACTGTCATGATTGGTACTTTACAAGTACTATGCTTTACACAAGTGTACTGTACAATGTGCTCAGTCCTGTGTTTGTTTGCATAATCATTGGGTCTGTGGGGGAAAATAAATCCATGCAAATTTAAAAAAAAAAAAACCTTCTACATTCATTTGTTGTTATGTGGTACACTCTGTTTCATTGACATGTGCAGTACTTAGAGGAATGTTTATGGTGCATATCTATGTGGTCTTGCTGTTATAAGCACTGTTGCAGTAGGAGGAATTGAAATGGCGTATGATTTTCCTTTTGGAAGTGGTGATGCTATGGTTGCAGTTAGATACCAGATGGCTTATTCTAACTGTTTATCTGTTTCCTCTTTTTAGCAGTATCTGTTTATGGGTTTGATTGCTGTTGGTGTTTTGTAAGTACTATAGTACTGCAAATTAATATTGCAGAATTGTGGGAGCAGTTAGATACATGTTGGCTTTATCTAACTGTTGATAGTTTGAAAGTTGTTGAGGGTACGTGTGTAGCATTGTGGTAGCTGAAGGGTGATTTTGGCAGTTTGACTACTGGAATTAATATTGTAATACAGAGGGTGCAGTAAGATATCAGCTGGTGTATTCTGGTTGTTTATACTTTATAAGTGCTGATGGGTTTCCTCAGAAGAACTTTCATTTTAGCTGGTGGATTTCACATTGTGTAGTAATGGGAAGTAATATTGTAGTATCATGGTTGCAGTTACATACCAGTTGGCATATTCTAACTGTTTACAGTTTTGCAGGGTATGTCTTCAAGCCTGTCTATTCTTGTTGGCGGATTTCCATTTTTCACTATTGTCAAATGCCTTTACAGTATTATGGGTGTAGTTACATGCAGTTGCTTATTTATTGCAGTGGTATGGGCATTGTTAGATAGCTGTTGCCTTATTCTAACAGTTGGTCATTTCACAGGTCATTGAGGACAGTTTGTAGACCCTCATACTCAGTATTTTTCTTTTAAAGTACTATTTGGGAAACAATATTAGTGTTTCCTTTCTACAGTTGTTGTTTCTGTGACTGTAATCATAGGCTCATTGGGGAAAAACATTGTGCAGCAGTGCAACTGATGTTCTTATGGGCCAGTTAGTATATGCTAAATTGCTCCAGTTTCACAGGACAGAAGGTTATTTTTTGTTTGCAATTACATATCTGTTGGTGGGTCTTGGGCAGTTGGCTATGGTACTTTTGTAGATCAGTGAGTACATTTTGGTTTCAAGAATATTAAGTAGGCATTTGCAAGATTTGCTTGTAACCTCTGCTTCAGAGTAATGGAAGTATCATTACAATTAAACCACCCACATTTATTTTTAAGGTATGCAGTATAGTGACCTGCAGACGTTGTGGCACCCATGTGGTAGATTATACCTACTGTTGTGAAGGTTTTCTTGCCAAGTGTTACTTGCCCGTGTTTGTAGCTAGTAAGCTTGCAGTTGTTTTTGGTATCATCTACATTGTGTTGTAAAAGCATTACTATTACAGATTGGCTATGCAATTGTATCTGTAAGGTGGAACAATTGTCTGAATTGCAAGTAGTACATAATATGCATTTTGTATCAGCTGTTGAAATGGAGTGGATTCACACTTAGGTATAGATACATACACAAAGCGCTCAATAGGGATTTGTTCCTGTCCCACATGGCTGCAGAGAGTGCATGTTTGTTTCCACATGTATGAAATCTGGAAGATTTTATTATAGGTATGTTTTTGCTTTTTAGTACTTCCAGTAAGTACATTAGACATTTTTGTGGATCTTCTTGTGTGTTTATAGTGAATCTCACCATTCCCGCACAGTAGTGCCATTCCTGCCTTAATCCTGAGACACTGTAAGTGCTGTCAGGATTGTTGGTTGCATTTCTATGAAGGAGTAGCATTGGCAAACACAACTGGTTTGCGCCTTTAAGTAAATGTTTCCCCAATTGGTAGAAATTGGAATAGAATAGTGATTGCTATTTTTGCGTAGCAATTTACACCAATTGTGTTGGAACATTTGAATGGACCAGGCAGTTCTGTATTTGAGTCCTTTGATGTAAGTCCACATGCTTTTTTTGAAGAGGTGCTTCTCTTTGTTTGTGCAGTTGGGTATACATTTGCCTTTTCAGTACAGCCTTCTGTGGTTGTGGTCAATGATGGAGTACCAGCTGTTTTCAATTGTTTCGGTTGTTTTGTTGGGATGTATAAGTTGTATTTGCACTAGTTTTCTTTTAAAAAGTTTGCCTTTTTGATGAACAGGGTACATTTTGAGATGGGGTGTGTAGAGTGCACATAGTCTGTTGTACTCTACGGTGCAAGAACCTCAGCCTTGACTTTGCCTCCATCACTATTGACTAGAAATAGTCCTTCAAGTGTACGTAGATGTGACAGTGCGTAACTCATGTCTTCTTTAAAGACTGTACTGTCAATGTCAATCAACGCTTGATCTAGGGTTGGACATTGCGATTTATGAATAGTGACTGCGTATGCTAGAGAGGAAGAAACATTTTCTTTGTGTGCATACATATCTTTGAAAAGAAGGAATTTGGCTGTTGAGCATCCTATCCTTTTAACTTCTGAAAGTTTGCCAAAGTGGATGTTGACAAACTGAATGCTGTTGTCACGTCGGTATGCCTGGAAGGCAACAACTGTACCAAGTGCTCCATTAACTAAACCTTGCTCAACATCAAGGTTACACTTTAGCATTACTCTACAGTTTAAACACAATGCCAACATTTTCTCCAAACCGGCAGTGTTGGAGATAAGCTATTTATTCATGCTGTGGATTGTTGACACATAGGTATTGTCATACCATTCACGTCCAGTTTGTGGTGGAGTAAATTTACACTATTGGGCGCATTTCTTTTTTCAACATTGTTTCATTGAATTGTGCACAGCTTGCTAGTGTTGGCATTAAGGATATACATTTTACATTTTTGTGTGCTTATTGTTCCATGACATCAGTAGCAGATGTGCTATGCCTGTATAGCTCATGGATGCTTCTGCCATTTAAGATAGATTGTGCTTCCTTAGAAGGCACACCAATTCAAATGATTTTCAAGGTCTGCAGACTGGCACATGTTTTCAGTTAGTTCTCTGTATTAGAAATGTTGCCAGAGATTTACATTTCATATGCTGCCAAGTGTGTTATGGCACAGTTTATTTCCTAAGGTTTTAAAAATAGGTTCACCTGTCACTGGTGTTAATTGAAGATCTCAAAAAACAATGAAGTGTTGTCCTCCAAATAGTTATTCAAAGTCTGTTTTAAGGACCTCTTGCAATCTGAGGTGAATCAAAGCCAACATTAGGTTGGAAACCATGCTCACCTCATCTATTAGGAGCATTTCCATTTGGTTCAAAACTCTGTGTAACTCCTTAGCAGCTTTTGCTGAAAGTTTGTAGTAGTGTAATTTGTGTTGGTGTTCTATTGGAAGGAGTAGCAATTGGTGTAAAGTAAAACGACCAATGTTGTAGGCAGCTAAACCCGTGGGGCAGTTAGAACAGCTGAAAGCTTGTTGTTTGTCAATTGTTGGAGGAACATGCTGAAGATTTTTATTAAGAATGTTTTTCCTGAACCAGCATGACCACTTACATTGAGGAGTACAGGTTTATAGTTTTGACAGGTACAAGTTTTGTGAATTAGCCGATAGAAGAGAAGGAGCATGGGATTAAACCCAATATAATTCTGAACCAGCGCAACACTATCAGTGTATATTTCATGTACCTCAGGAATACACCTGAGTAGCCCAGATTTGAGAAAGGCTCTATTGAGCCGAAACACTTGTCATACAGGGCGATTTTGATTTTTTGACTTTATGTGTCTGACCCTATAGAGGGCGTTTTGAGGAAACAAAATCATTTTTTGATTCAATAAAAATCAAATTACTTTTTGAAAGAAATTGGCGCAGAGTCACTGAGTTATTTCTTGATTTAATGCAATTTCACGGTATAGGCTTTATACCGACAATTCTGAGGAATTGCGACATCATGTGTAAAGTATAATTTTCGAAATTCTGAATTAAGAAGTATAATATCAAAAAGGTATACTAAGGAGTTGCCCACAAGACCAGCTATAAACAGTAAAAGCCAAACACGTATTTCATACAAGGTACAAGTTTTAGTTTTGTGTTGCACCCTGTGTTCAATTTCTTTAGTTACTTCTAGGAAAATGTTATGCTGCTCATTATACATTATTCAGTTGTGATTTCAGTAGAGCAAAATTTTCTTCATGTTGCTTATACTGGCACACAGGGGCTGATTCATGGAATTAAAGGCGCCGAAAAATGGGGATTTGTGCGCCATTCTACCCACAAATCCCTGTCTGACAAATGGGGATTTGGTTGCAGAATGGCACACAAATCCCCATTTTTCGGCGCAAATAATTCCATGAATCAGCCCCAAAGTGTTTTCTACTTCAGTCATGGCTAATTCTGCCTCAATTACTGAGTGGATCTCCAAGTGGTTCTTGGCTTCCTGTAAGAGAAGGTTGACTGCCCTCAGGAGTGTCTACATTTAGTTGTGTTTGAAGTTCTTCTTCTTCTTGGTGTTCATTGTCCAACATGTTTTGTGTACTCCTTAAAGTGTATATCTGTTATAGTGTTTTCACTTGCATTGATAGCATCTTCATAGGAGGCATGGGTGTCCAATAAATCTTTTTCTTTTCTTCATAGTTTAAAAAGTTATAGTAGGGACATGTAGTAAAGTTCTCTATGTTGAGGAGTTTTTAATGATAGCTTCATATGATTAATCAGACTGCGTTTGGTACCTTTATCCAGGCTGCCCTCACAACCTTTGACTATGTATTTACCTTTTTTCTCATATGGTTTAATATTATTTTTGTATGAGAAGTTTTGTGCTATGTTGTATAGACACATGGTTTCCAAAGCAGTTTTCCTGTTTGGGTAGTATGTGTTTAATACATTGTTTTTCAAAATGTCCTGGATGTTGGGATCATTTTTTGGCAATTGTTTCTATGTCTTGGTACAATTTGAGAATTCTTTTTCAAAATGCAGCAGCACTGAGGCTTAGCCAGACTATGTTTTCAGATTTCCCATACAAGGCTGTGCCGGTTAAACAGTCTGCAACTTTGTAGCAGCCACATTCTCTATGGGAGAGCATTTTTATGGCAAAGCTTTATTGTTTTTCTGACAGTATTTTGTCAGATGATATGTCATCCCGGGAAGTTTTTCGGCTCTGTTTTCTCAGCTTTGGTTAAGTAGGCTGTGACATATCATTCAACTGCATTGAAATATCCGCAATGTACTGCACATCTATGTTTGCATTCCATATGTGGGCAAGTATTGCTTTGCAATAATTGATGTACTTTGATGTTTTGGTTCTTTTTATGCAGTTTGTGTTCTTAGGTGATTTGCCTTTCACACTGTGTATAACAGAAGACATGAAGCTGTTTACTTGTCCTTTTGCTGAAACTGGTCTAGGGAAACCAAAGAGGCATTTGGTGTAGTATTTGCCTTTGTTTTTATATTTGCACTGACAATACTTGCCACACTTGTGTCTTTGAAACCGCAAAATATGTGCATGTAGGTCAGTATGTGCACTTTCTGAAGATATTTTGCAAGTGACATATTTGTGAATGAACTGCAAAACAGTTGCATCACTGTCCTGACCAAGTTTAGGAGCATCTTTAATCCACAAAAGCATTTGGATGTGTGGTACTCCTCTGGATTGTTATTCTTTTCTCCAAAAGAAGTGTTGCTCTTCTCCTAGGGAAGGACTTGTTTTATTACCGATGAAGTGCAGCATGGCAATAAAGTGATGATGGAAGTACCTTGACACATTTACAGGGTCAAGATAGCAGAGTCCTCCTGGTGTTTTCATGTCTAGCCCTTCTCTGTTTTCGTTTGCTATGTGAAGGAAATTGTGCATGTCTTCCGATGCACACTCAGCACAACTTAAAGTGACAAACCATGTGGGTGGGCCAAGGTTGCGTAGCATACACCATACATCTGCGTGACATCAGAACCAGTATTCTTTCATACCATGCATGTTTGCCAAGAGATTTGTAATACTTGACTGTAAAACGTCATCTTTCTCTTGCACCTTTTGAAGTAGCTGCGTAGCAGACATGTTTAAAAAATTGGAACCTGTTTTCAATGTGTGTGCAACTCCATAACATAGAGCTGCTAGTTCAGTTTCAAAGAGGAGGTGGAACATGTATGCAATGTTTTTTCTGAATCTGGGGTCATCAGAATACATTTGTAAAGATCGGTATTCTGATGCTGTTATTTGTGTGCATCTTTCATCATACCTTCCACCTTTTCCAGTACGAAAGAGTAGAGGAAAGGCTGTGCTTCTACAAGTTGTTCCCATATGCTAATTGGAGATCCTTTGGCTTGCCACATTTGATATGTTTCTAGTGCATCGTATATGGTGTCTTTGGAGTGCAGTAAGTGAATTGTATACTGTTCTAAAATATTGGAAAAAGTAGTAAGGTCCTAGAAGATCAAATTGGCCAGTTGAGGAGGAATCCTGAATTATTTTGGTGGTTTCTCTCAGGTTTTCTTCAATGTTTATTTCTTTGTAGTAGTCATTGTTCTCTTTAAGATATTGCAGGGCTTCTCTAACTTACTTTTTTTTAAAAAAAATTTTTATTGTAACATTAGTTTAATTCAAAAGAAAGAAAAACTTTTTGTTACATTTCCAATTCCAATTCTAAAATCCTTCCTTCATTAAATGAGTTCAAAAAATGTCACTCCATGTTGTTTAACTTCAGAGCGTCCATAAAGTTTATAATTGCACAAGTGAACTGAGTGTTGGATCCTGCAATTAGGTAACACCACCATGCGTCCATGTTTCCCGACAAGGGTGCGAAGCGTGCTAGATGTAGACTACACTGTGCTGAGATTGCTTCGCTGTCCAGAATTAGATGCTTCACAGATTCTGACCCATGCTTGTAAAACCGACATCGATCCGTCTGTACAAGTGGATTGCGCCTCAGCAGCTGTATTTCCCTTGTTTTATATAGGTTGAGTCGGAGTCGCAGGAACATGTTCCGATGATAGCATGATGGAAATTTCTCCAGGTATTTGGGGATTGCGTCAAGTTTGTTTAAAGCGCTTCCAAGGTCCAAAGAGGATGCCAGTTTGTTTCAGCGTTCTTCATTTCTTATCCAACTAACGTAACTTTTTTTAAGTCTACTAGGTGCTTCCACATTTGTTTGTCTTTTGTAGGTAAACTATTCACTAGGATAATAATAGATTGAATGATTGGTCATTGCACTCCCAGAGTGTCTTCATTTTCTTTAAGATATAATTGCTAATAAACTACTTTGTCAAACATGCCTTTCAGTAATTCAGAAGGAGGTTACTTGGCTGTTTTCGGTTTAAGGTATATTATCACTTGAAGTGGGTGCACTGTTTGGACTACAATGCTCTCATACAAATTAAGCTGTTGGAGTGCTTTTGGCAGTGGGAATATTTCCAATTTATTAGTGATAGCCATGAAGGCATTTGATTATTGTCAGGTTTTCCAGTGAGTATGTGCAAAGTATTGAAGGGTTAGTAATTTCGTATTTGTTTTCTGCTATACGATAGAAAGCTAATTTAATCCATTGGGATTCCTCATTGTCTTCTATTTTGTATGTTATATCTACAATTTTGGTTCTCTTTGTATGAAAAATTGTGCGACAACACACACATATTTGGTTTGGTACTTTTAAACGTTGCTATTTATTTTTTCTATGTGTGTAATAGAAGGTTGGCATCTGCAAGGTTGTCGCTACTTTTTTCTAAAGTTACAGGATTTTGTAAGTGCTCTTCACTTCAAAAATATTTGTTTTGGATGTGGTCTATTTCTTCTAGCAGTTCTTTGGATGTACCATGTAGGAGAATGTGATTTAAATGTTCCAGTGCTAAAGCGTGACTTTTTGCATAGTACAGTCTCTGAACAAGATTTGGTACAGTAGAATTGTGTGTTGCTAACATTTTGATGTGGTGGAAGGTGCTTTTGCAAGCAGGACTTGAAATGCAGGCTAATGAATATCTTCGTAGTCCTGTGTATTTGCATTTTTTTATTTGTCTTTGGCTTTCACATACTGATTGAGGAACTGCCGCAAAGATTTGAATGATGGTTTTCGTACGTTACACATTGAGGTGCTTGGCCATTTGTAGACGGGACATATTGGTTTGGTGGAATCGAGAGTTGTAAGCTTGATGGGGATATTCTTGCAATTAGCGTTTCTTCTGCAATAATGGTACTGTCTACCTCTTCATTGAAATATGGCTCTGTGCTGGTGGTGTTTATCCACTCACCTGCACAGACGTTTGCAAAGGTATCTATGTTGATATTGCACATGTTGCAAAGTACTTTTTGTAGTTTACTAATTAATTTTGTTAGTGGTTTCATTCTGTTTAACATCCATACAAATAATTTTCTTCCGAAGAGCATTGCACTGTCTATGAGAGCTTGCAGGATCAGTTTTCTGTGGTAAGTTTTAAGGGTGGAGCATGATTTCTCCCCTGTTTTTATAAGGTTCTGAAGGATTCTATGGTGGAACATTTTTTATAAAATATTTTTTTTTAATGCTTACTTCTGGCTATTTTAAAATTGTTAGATGTATTGTTAGCACTACTGGTAGTTGCATTCTTCTAAATACATTTAGTTTTACATTTTTGAAGACAAGTCACACTTTTTTTCCTGCTCAGTGACTGTATTAGATGGTTTGTTTGAACTTTTTGGACAAAGCCTGCTAGTGGCGGATGGTCAATTGCATGGTTTGAGTTTTATCTGCTTTATCTCTGAGTTGTTTTCTGTGGAGTTCCTTTTTGGTAGGCATTGTCTGTATCTGTTAGAGAAAAACGAAAAGTGTGGGTTTGGAAGTTGTGCAATGTATTTGTGTGTACCGTGCATGATTGTGCAAAGGGCTGTTACTTTTGGTTGGGGCCGTTGTACTGGAATGTGCGTGTGTTCCTGTGGGAAAGGTTTACTTCAGTGAGTATGACAGTGTAATGCGCTTGAAGAAGTGAGGACATTACAATATTTTTATAAAACAAGTGGGTATTAACATACTGCTGTTCTGATGACAATGGAAACAGTGGACTTGGCAAGGTGCAATGAGTAAGGGTGAAGCAGGGGCTGTGGGATTGGATAAAATTGTCTAGGCTACAATACAACAACACTGCATTGTCCGAATAACATGCAGGACACTACAACAGTACTGCACTTACTTTGTTGGATGTGAAGTGTAGGTTTCTTCTGGGTTTTATCTTCCAGCAGAGACGTCACTGGCTTTTAGGAGGTGGTTATTCACTGCAATTGCATTGCAAAAGAAGGACGTTAGTGGGTATGTGTGTCACTGGTACAGTAATAGCAGTAGGAGAACATATTGTTTTAGATTGTAGGAGGATTTGTTGGCAGGAAGAGTTAGTATGTGTGCAATTGTACAGCACTGCATACGAGTGGGTACTTGGGAGTATTAGCATTGTTGGTATGGGGACCAATGCTGCAGTGATAACTGTGCCCTACGGGGCTGCAGTTTTGAAGTTTGTAAGAGGTTTTTGCACTACTTGTTTTGGAAATGGATTAGTGGAAGTCATAGTAGAGTGAGAAAAAGGGCAGAAAGATGTAGATATTGGAAAGGAGAATGTTACCGTGTGTGGGTTATCACACATAGTGTTCGCTACAAGAGTGCAGAAATCATTTTCTGTTGCTTCATTTATTTATCCAAATTTACAGATAGCACTTTTTCCAATGTACACATGCATTCCTTTGCTTTCCTCCCAATGGTGCATTTTGTCAATTGTGCAATGCATGTACTTGCCATGCTTTCCTAACATACATACAGTTTCTCTTTTTTGTTTGCATTCTGGGCATTTGACATAGGATCTGGCACTTGAATGTGCTGTGCAATTGTTCACAGTGTGGTATTTCATAAAGAAATCACAGGCAGCGGTGCTGAAATTGAAATATGTGGTTTGCAGCTGTTATGCTAGTGGGCAGTATAAGAAAACTGTGAAAGCAAACAGCATTGTAAGTAACTGTCAGTGATGTGAGGAGATGTTACAAATTATAGTATGATACTGAGTAGGTTATGCAGTGCACGTGGCAGGCACCCTGTTCATGTGCATGCAATCTATGTACTTGCTGTGCTTTGGTAACATACATGCAGTTTTCATTTTCTGTGTGCATTACAAAACCTATGCATACCTGTAGTTTCTGGAAGTAGAAACCTTGGAGAGTTTTACAGTACTTTTGGAAGCAGGTGCTTGGGAATCATAGGATACCTGTGCTCTGAGTGTTGAATAGTACATCTGCAGTGTTGTACTGAGTTGATAGATAGATGTTGTGATCTTGGATGTGATTGGTGGATGGTTGCGGGACTACTTACCAGTAGCCAATGACAGAGTGCTGCAAAGTGTGAAGTGGAAAGGGAAGAAAGATCGCCCCTTTGTTACAGGATCCACGATACCGTGGTAGTTCATGGATCACACATGCTACATCTGGGGCTTCTCAGCATACCTGGCATGGAAATGAGACCATGGGGATTAGCCAATCAGGTGCTAAGGGTGTGCTTTACAGGAAGGGAGGGTTATACTTTGGGTTGGTGGAGTACTAAAGATGGCTCGAGTTATTGAATGGATAGTGGGAGATTCCTTTGTATGTGATCTGGAGAGGTATGCAAAGGCAAGAGGGGTTTCTGCAGATCTTGCTTTTCCAGACCTGGAGGCTTTATGGTGCAGGGTGCCAGGCCGCAATTTGCAGGCACAGGTTGCGCTTTGCAAAAACATGGCTACTTTTGGTAGTCCTGATGTTTTGGTGGTGCACTGTGGATGAGAGCATTTGGGCTACATCAGTGGCCCAAGTTTGGTTCCTGTATTGAAGTTGTTGGTGGAAGAACTGATGCTGCTTTTCCCTAGTGCAAAGGTTTTTTTAATAAATACTACCAAGAGCACAATAGAGCAACGCCAATGTCTTCAATCCCCAGCAAAATTTTGGAAGGTGCCTTTTTAATAGAGGCATGGGTATAGTTTTGCTATGTGCTGAGATATCTGTTTTCTCCAACGACTACATTGACTCCCTTAGTGTGCACTAGTTTACCGCATATGGCATTTCGTTGTCCCTTCTTGGAAATGCTTGTTTCTTTTGGAATCGAAGGGATTCTTTGTAGAGGTTAAGGTAAGGCTTTAAGGAGGAAAAGAGGAGAAAATAAAACCTCAAAACATACAAAATGAAAGGTGTTTGTTTACAAGCACCTTTAAAAGAAAGAAAAGACTCTTTTCAGAGCCACCACTAAAGAGGAAACCTCCTACCATGGTTAAAATGTCTTTCCCCAACCCTGTGAATTGCACCATACATCCGCAGACATTGCGGTAGTGCGTGGATTGCACATGCCACATCCAGGACTTTTGAGGATTGCAGGCATGGAAATAGGACTGTGGAGGCCAGGGGATTTGTCAATTAGATTTCCTGGCTGTGGTGTGCAAGGAGAGACTGTGGCAGAAGTTTTGTTTGCTGAGATGAGTGCAGATTGCTATGGGTATGGCTGTGTCTTTCAGGAAGCAGAGTGGGTGGATTTTGGGGGACTCGAAGATACATTGGTTGCAGGTGTATGCAGAGCACTGTGGAGTGGCTGCACATCTTGGATTCCCTAATGTGGATGTGCACAGGTATGGAGTGTGTGGCATTAAGTGCCTGGGTTTGCTTCCCCTTTGTGCCACTTTGGTGACACAACATCATCCAGCCATTATTATTGTTCATTTAGAAGGGAACAGTTTAGGGCATGTTACTGGAATCTCTCTGCAATTTGCGATTAAGGAGGCAATTGGGAAAGTCATGGACATGTTTCCAAACTCTCGAGAAATGTTCCCATGCATTGCCCAGAGACAGATGTGGCTGCGCTCTTCATCATTTGGTCCGCAAATGGAGAAAGCCAGGCTCAATGTCAAGGCTGTTTGCAATTTTTGCGAGATGTTGGTATGTCTTCCTTACACAATGAAAACATTACATTTCGTAGCTCCAACATTTTCGGCAGAGGTGGCGTCCATCTAACTGATGCTGGCAATCACCTTTTTATGTACAATATCCAAAATGCTTTGCAGTAATTCTTGCAAACATAACAAACATGTGTGCAGTATGTGTTGGCTACTTCAAAACATCAAAGAAATAAAAGGATCTTTTCAGAGCCACCACTTTGTCCGAAAATGAATGCAATAATTTATATGCTGCCACCACCTGGACCACAGACTGCCGCGCTGCCCACAGACCTCTTGGATTGTGCAGTGGCTTGCACCATTTCATTGACACTTCTATTTTTAAACTGTGAAAGGTGGCTCTGAAAAGAGCCATTTTTAGTATTTGTGTTTTGTGAATTTTTGGGGATTTTTTAAACATGACACACAAGGGAGAAAAGGGATATGAATGGGCAGATGGAGAGAGGAAGATGTTGGGTGCGCCTCATTGCGGTAAGGGGCACTTTCCTTTGTGGTCCCGGTCTGCAGCTTCAAAACCACTCCAGAACTGCTCACCCCTACAGAGTACTGTGTTGCAGTACAAACACAAAACAGTGGCCTTTGAAAGGTAAGGATCTACTGCACTGCGTATGGCCTGCAAGGCTGTTGGAAGAATCCATGTGGTGACAGGAGCAGATGTCGAGGATGCTGCAGTGGAACTCAACCTACTAACCTGTTCGAAGGGGACGACCCTCCGAACTGCTTCTTTGTGGCTGGATCTTGGGTGTCACCGCATGGAGGTAGTCCCGTAACTGCACAGCCCAGGTTTGTTGTGACTGAGTCCCATCATTGCAGTGAACCTTGGCTGCACTAGCCTTGGGCTTACCACCAACGGGAGTAAAAAACCTCCACACCCAAGACTCACGTCGGCAGCTGGTAGTGGGGACTTCCACAACCTCATTCACTTCTTCTTCTTCTGCATCGCCATGCCTGTTTCCCTCTTCAGGCTCTTGGGAAGGTGGTGTTGGTGGGGGCTTGGGGTGGTGCTGAGCCAGACGCAGCAGCAGGGGTAGACATGGATGCCATTATCCAAGTAAAGGTACCAGGAACAGAACAATCTGCAAAACAGCAGCAATACAGCAATCTGCCAAACAGCTAAATGTCAACCTGCCACAGTATTCCTGGAGATTTACCAACCGCAATGCCAATTACAGTCAAGCGCTCTGAGCAGCAATCCAGCAGTAGCAATGCCAATGACACCTAGTGCTCTGTCCTGGAAATCCAAAAACAGAATGAGTAGCAGCACTGGGGTGTGGCCTTTTATAGGGGTGATGTGGAGTGCTTCCCAGACAGTTGCATGCTCCGCATACACTTTAACCCCAAGCTGGGCTTTGAAAGTTCCAAAAAGTGTCCAGATCACCAGGGTATGGGCTGGGTCATCTGCAAGGGCAAGGTTTCACAGTAAAACACCTTGTATTGGCCAGAAAAAAACACTTTTTTGCTGTTTGGGGAACCAGACTCTGTTCCCGAATAAGGGCTGACACTCAGCGTGGATGTGGTTACATTGTGACGTTGTGAACGTTGTGAACGTTTGCGAATCGGACGGCTGTCCGTAGGACACCTATTTCGCAAGCTCCGTTGTCCACATGTGCATAGGTGTCCTACGGACAGGGTTGGGGTCCCCATATTAATTGAAAGTGTGTCACAAGTCCGGCGCACAGTTCCAAACAGGTACTGTGTTCTTAGAACCCAGGGGATGAGATGCGATGTGCCCCGGTGTCCGCCGGACATGGGTTGGGTCCCCAAACTAATTAAAGTATGTCACCACTTTGCAGACATACCGGATAGGCCCAATGTTCATAGGACCCGGGGGAAGATCTGCACATTTTTCCAGCTGTCCGCCTGACAGGTCTGGGGTCGCCAAACTAATTAAAAGTATGCCATAACTTTGTGGACATGCCGGACATACCTGCCATGTCCGTAGGACACAGGGAATGTGATGCACGTGTACCCAGGTGTCCGTAGGACATGGGTAGGGTCCCCGAACCAATTAAAGGTATTTCACAGCTTTGTGGACATGTCAGACAGGATCAGACTCCTACGGACACCTCCATTTTGAATGAGGACTTCCCGGACAGGTGCGTCATCCATAGGATACCTCCATTTTCATTAATTGCGGACATTCCGGACAGTCGCGTGCTCCGCAGTCTCCTAACTGGGCTTTAAAAAAAGAAAACACACACACACAGCAACAGTATACACATTGGGCCTCATTACAAATTTGGAGGTAGCCATGCTGTTCTTATCAGCATGGCTACCCCCACACTGGGTACCGGGTCCGGGTCCCAAAAATAGGGAATTACCGGGCCATGATGACTTTTGCAGGCCCGGTAATTCCCATTCTCGGGACCCGGATCCGGTACATCCCTATTCCGATTTGAGCTCAGATAGGGCTCAAGGCAAACAAATACACATGGGAAATACCACAGGTTTGAAGAGGGAGTCAATATCTTGACACCCCCAACCACCCCTCCCATCAAGTTGATGACAAGACAGAAGTCCATACAACACTGCAATCACCCATTCTATTCTGGACGAATCACAAATGCACTAATGATCGATAAATACACTGAGAGGTATTCTCTCAGCTAGCCTTACCGACCTGGCACGGTACAGATCTATCCATCTGTGAATGAAGAGCTGCAGGCCATGATCAGCGACAAATATATATACAGCCTGGACTAAGCACCAAGAAGAAGCCATGTTGCTGACGTCGTTAGAGACCCCACGACATAGCAGTGTTAGAAATGAAGCACATGTGCAATCCGTACTTCGTGACACAAACACACACTTGAATACATGAAGAACATGCATGTACCATTCTATAGTTAGAGGACAGATCCATATACATACTGCCATTGCTTTTATTATTTTTGCCATTAGCCAAATGCAGCAACGCAAAAACTGCAAGGCACATGAGATCTTGAGCAAAGCTTGCAGTTGCTTAAATGTGAATAACCCTATGGAACTGCATGCACACCTATGGGACCTGACAGAGCCAAGTGTGACTAACCTATGGAGAATATAGTTTAGCATAGACAATGTAGAAACCGCATTATAAGGTTTAGTAAAATTACAGCAGGCTTCAGACCACTGAGCAATTGATGAGCTGAGCTGATTCAGGCTGGACAGACAGCAAGACGTGTGAGACAGGACCCACAGCCAAGGTCAAGAGATACGGAAGACATTCCAATCCCCAGATGACAAAGGGACCAGAAGCAGCAAAAAGGAATAAATCCTCATAACTCGGAGCTGCACAGCTCAATATCGTGGTCTCCAAACACGTGAAGCAGCTGAATCAGACAGTGGAAAGTGAGAAAGGAGAGTCGATCCCAGGCGTACAGATGCGTACTGCAACAAGTATGCAACAAGTAGGCAACAAGTGTTGCGTCAAGCAGGAGAATATTCTCATAAGGCAAAGAGGGTGCACACAAGTTACAATAGAGACACATACTTGTTTTCATCATCTTCAAAAGGTGCACAGTGAGCCAAGAAACGTTTCTGATCCCAACCCTGGGGACGTCAGCTCTTGCCAATCACAGTTTAGTACCCTAGGGGTGTGTAGCAACAGGCACACACCAATGCTAAGTCCACAACCCTGCAACAATGTTATAGTCAGTAAAATGGGGATGAGACAGGCCATCCACCTGATATGGAAGAACCAGTAGACTAACATGTATATGTACACATATAGGTTGTTATCCTCCTGATGGCCATCCCAAACCACAATAGGTTCCTGGAGAGAGGCCCAAGTAAAGACAGAGCAGTGACGTGTTTCCAAGACAAAAGTGGCCTGTGCGCCATTTACTGTGTGACATGCTGGAATTCGTCTGAGTTCTTGTATCGATCCCTGTTGGTTTTGGCTGTAATCAACCGCAGTTTGGACTTGCTGTTGACTGAGCCCTCTGTGTATACTGGGAGAGGGTGTTGGGCCCTCCAAGTCTCAGAACATCCAGTATCACTCTGGCATACCTGAGAGTTCTCCTCAACAAGCTAAAAGAGCCACATAGAATTCCATAATCTTAAACACTAAAACAAACTCATAAGAGCTTTTCTCTATTTTGCATGAACAAAAATCCCCCACTGCTGCCCCACTGGCTTGCATAAAAGGAGGTTGCCTGGTTCTCCAAAACACATCGGCTCTTCTCAACAAATGAGAGAGTCTCCAAAGAAAGATGCTCACCAAACAAACTACTTTGGGTACCCACTCTCTGCCCCCACTCACCAACATTCCTCCGACAGACTAACCAAACTTACCACAATTCCACTTTCACCTAGTCAATGTGGTTGGGGTCTCTTCTCTTATGAAAGGCCTAAAGCTCTCCTGATGCCTAGGTGACTTCTGCCCAGCAATTGTCTTAAAGAACTGCACCGAAGCCCTAGCACCTTATATCACTGCTATCCTCAATGCCTAATTTTTGTCATGTCAAGTGTCGGCCAGCCTGAAGGAAGACTGGGGGCTTCCCTTATTTAAGAAACCCACACTTGACACAGAAATACTGACCAACTACCGCCCTATCACGACAGTCCCATTTTTATTGAAGATCCTCAATACAGCAGTTTTCATCCAGATACAATTGTATCTGGAAGCTAACAACATCTTAGGCTTACACCGAAATGGCTTCAGAACTGTGTACGGAACTGTGTTGACACTGCTTGATTTAAAATTAAAACAGTTAGATGACATCAAGGATGGTAAGTCTGCAATTCTGCTTGACTTAGCTTCCGCCTTTGATTTCGTGGACCACCAAATCCTGTGTCAGCAACTCTCCGCGGCAGCTAATGTTTCGCCTGAAGCCATCTTCTGGATTGTCTTCTTCATGGCCAAAAGATCCCTGAAAATGGTCTTGTATACGGTAGCTGCCTCCCCCTCCTCTGTTACCTGTGGCGTATGTAAGAGACCTGAGGGTATTCTCCCAATAAGACCTTGAGAATCCCTTATTCAGATGGCCAGGGAAGGGCTGGCGCTTTCAGATCCCAACCCTGGGGATGGACAAGCGAGGGAGGATCATCTGGGTAGGGGAACCGCGGTCATGCTTGGGGGGATACCCCAGGTGAGAAGTAGTATTAAAAAGGAGAGAGGGCCAAGGAAGATGACGTCTATGAAGCCTGTATAGGCTGTACCAAATTCGACATCCCTTCAATCCAATACATTTCCTCTTCTAAAGGCCAATAACCACTCCATATATAACCAATCTCCTTGGATCCCAATTTTCATTGCTCCAGAAACTCCCTATCCTTGCTTTTCTAATTCATACTTGAATTATTCCAACCGTTCTTCTCCAGGTCCCCCTGATTATTGTTTCCCACACTCCAAAGAGGCTCAGATAAAACACTCCAATTCCCACAATCCCCTTTGTACATTTCTCGATCCCAGATATTCTCGTTTATCCCCCAAACTCCACCAATCCCATCCCTCTTATCATATTCCAATTTCTCACAAACCCTGCTGCTTATTTCACAAATCCTACGAAACGTTCTCTTCTGAGGTCACCACGAACCCTAATTCTAGGGTTATAATTCCATCTATTGTCTCTTTCCCTTCTGACTCTGTAGGATACCTGAATATTCTGCCTCTGACTTTATCGGACACTCCAACTCCTTCCTTTTCCGACACGAGCACTTGTACCCAAGACCCAAGACACAAGACACCAGACTTGTAATAAAACCATTTACTTGACATATCCTAACTCCAGTGTCAGGCCAAGTCAGGCAATTAACCTGAACCACACACACCTGATAGCCCTTTCCTTTCCCCAGAGAGATGAAAATGGAGCATAGGAGAGCACATTATGAGCAAGGCGAGTACAGCAGGCAGCACAATGAGACGTGTCTAATCAGGCATGGCAGTTCAAGAGAAGGAGAAAGGCGGAAGTAATCGAGAGGGTGGCGAGGAGAGAAGTAATCTTGCCCTTTCTGCCACACACCCGCGGAACATTCATAGAAGAGAGCCTAAGAGCGCAAACAATAGCACTTGTGTCTTGCACCAGATGTCAACTGTACATAGGGCAAATCTATGCTGATAAGCAGGAGTGAGGGAAACTCCTGTGACCATGTTACTGGCTTTGACTCCAAGGAAGAAGAAAAGCCAATCGATTCATTGAGCCAGTGATTCTAAAGGGAAAATGATAAGAACAGGGCAGTGTTGAGTGAGAATCACAAAGTGCCATGTTTGAATCAAGCTCTATCAACTGTGAAAGAATGGTAACAAGTGTTAAAATGGAAACCCGTTGGCGGGGGAAACAGGCACCACATGGGTGCAAAGTCAAGAGTGGCTGATCGAGCCCCATACGAGAGAAACTACAGATACCAGCAGGGCATAGGAGAGCCAGCGCAATAGGTCAAAGTGGTCATACTGAGGGTCAAGCAAAATTCCCATACAATCCAAAGAGGAACCAAGTGAAGCGAATCCCAAGAGGCACTAAGTTTAAAGTCCCAAGAAACACTATGTTGACAAATGTGAACCTGGCTGAGGAATGTCCACTATGAACTGTTCAAAAAGACATTGAGAAACTAAGAAAAGAGAGGGGTCTGTTTTGTTGACCATATGACTCTGAGTCCCAGTGCTCTTTTCACACTGGTTTCACTTTCATCATTTGCATTTAAACACCATGTACTGCTTGATTGTATTGTAATCCCCATGTGTTTTTCTCAGGGTTTGTACTTGTAATTTAACCAGATGATATGTGACTCTGGCTGTATATTAAATGTCCTTCTGTTTGTTCGTTTAATAGAATTATGACTTTCTGTAACATATGTGTTGAAAATCTGAATTCTATGTCAAGACCCGGAGGTTCGGATTATGCTTGTTCAAAGTTTACTTAACACCAATGTTGCCACTTTTTTGACTGGCTTGAAATGATATGTTTTAAAAGTCGATTCTTTCTACCAGTTCGCTGCCTTCATAATGTCTTCTAGTCTGGCTTTCACCTGAAAAGCCTTTGAGGCCATCGTCCCTCTCACTGAATGGGCTCCCTAGCAACCTGTATCTACTTCTGCTTGAGACATATCCAATCTGATCCATCTTGCCAGTGTAGCTGACGCCACTGCCCGAAAGGTTTCCTTAAGGCTATGAGTAACTGAGTCACCCCTGAGGGTCGCAACTCCCCACTCATAGACTTGAATGTTAAAATTCATCTCACTGGGCATAGCTTTGGGTGATTTGGAAATGCTTCATATGATACAGATCTCAACAAAGCATTTGTCCTTTTCATGATATGAACTGTCATTCCCTGTGGAGATAAGGTTTTCCTACTGACCTCTAGCACTCTCACATCTGATAACCTATTACATGACAGTAATCATAGAAGCATGGGCAATTTGGCTGATAACTCTTTCCTTGTCAGATCATCGTTATCCGGCCATGATGTGAGCATTCTTAGGCCCTTATCTACGTCCCATACCTGGTCCTATTTCTGTCCCGGAGGTCTAATTATTCTAACACCTCTCAGGATTCTGCAAATCAGTGGTTGTTCTCCCACTGGCAGCCCTTCTATTTTTGGGTGTCCTGCTGAATAGCTTAATGGGCTGTGTTAATCATCCTACATGCTTTGGCCTGAACTACTAACTATGCCAGGAAGTTGGCTATGTGTACGACATATGTTCCAGTGGAATGTATGTTTCTTTCCAAGCACCAATTAAGCCATGTTGACCAGGCTGATCTGGTTGCTTTTCTGGTCCCAGTCACCCAGTACTCTTCGATATTATAGGTTCAGCCTCATCCGATAGTCCTGGCCTAGCCCAGGATCTCCTGTAATTGCCCAAGCAATGCAATTGAGGTTGCTTGTCTTCACCAAGGGGTGACCTCCCCCTGAGGGGTACCTCACTATTAGATCAAACCTCGGTAAAACTATTGGGTTGTCATGGGACATCCCTGAAAGGTCCAGGAACCATGCTTGTCCCCTCTAATCCGTAGTAATCAGTACCATGTATACCTGCTGTATCCTCACTTGAGCCAGCATCCTCGCTATTATTGCAAATGGGGGAAATGCATATTGCTTGCTCGCACCCCACTGTTGTAGGAATTTCAAGCGCTTGCGCCTCTGGGTCCGGTCTCCAACTGAAGAACCAATCAATGTGCCCTTTAAATCTTGACGCAAACAGGTCTATTCTGCACGGACCCCATCTTGTCATTAATTTCTGGAAAACTCATTTGTCCAGCTTCCAATCAATGGCAACCCTGAGGAATCTAGAGTTCCAGTCGGCAATCTCATTCTGACAGCCCGGAAGATATTTTGCCGTCACTGATATCTCTCTCAGCAGGCAGAGTGCCACAATTCTTTCACTAATAATGCTAACATTCTTGATTATGCACCTCCCAGTCTGTGTATATATCAGACTACTGGCACATTGTCCATCTTGAGGAGCATGCAACATCATGCCCTCTCCTGCATCCAACATTTCATCGCAAATGAGCTGGCTAGGAGCTCCAGCAGTTTATTTGAAGGCTCAATTCCTCTTCTGACCATCTGCCCCCTGTCGACAGATTGCCACATCTGGCTCCCCATTGCCACCTGCTGGCATCAGACTCTATCACTAGGTCCTGGGATAAGACAAATATTGCCCTTTCATGCCAAGCCTCCATGTGTTGTAACCGCCACTCCAGTTCCACCTTTGCCTCCAGGGAAAGGCTTAATATTTGCTTGTAATGTATGCATCTCCTGAGGTGTTGGATCTTTAAACTCTGGAGGGCCCTGCCGGGTGGAGCGGATCCGCGAAGATCACCTGAATTGAGGATGCCAGGCGTCCCACTTGTCTCGCTATCTCTCTCAATTATATCATCTCTGTTGCTAGCCTGCTCCTTATCTCTTTTTTGATGTTGTTTACTTTGGTCTTTGGGAGGCTCAATGTTCCCTGTACTGTATCTATCCTGAAGCTCAGGAACTCCATGTTCGGTTCCGGCTGTAATATAGATTTATCCCAGTTTATTAGGAACCCTAGTTGCTCTGGGAGGTCTAAGCTGGTGTCCACCTGTTCCTTGTTCAGTATTCTGTTCTGACACATTAAGCAAATGCCATACAGATAAATAATTAGCCTGATCCTTTGCTCCCTGAGGAAGGTTACTACTGGCTTCATTACCTTTCTGAAGCTCCACAGAGCTAATGCTAGCCCGAAAGGTAGGCATGTAAATTCCCATATTTGCCCTTTCCACCGAAATCTCAGAAACCTTTGCTGTTCTGCTGCAATGAGTATGGTCTGGTAAGCATCTTTGAGGTCTATTCTGGCTAACCAGTCCCCTTGCATTAGAATGTCCTTCAGGGGGTGTATGCCCTCCATTGTTAAGTGTCTGTATACAACAAAAGCGTTCAGTTCTCCTAGATTTATGATTGGTCTTATTTTGTGGTGTCCTTTCACTAGGAACATTTTGCTTTTAAATCTGTCCATCGTATCTGCTGCTAGCACTACGGCAGCTTTGCACGCTAGCACTCTTATTCCCACATCTAACAGCTCCTTGTCTGCCGTGCCCTGCACTAGTGTCTTTGGCCATCTCCCTTGACTTGGTGTGACTAGCCAATCAATATGAAAACCTTGTACGGTGTCTAGAATCAAAGCATCAAATGAAATCAGTTGCCATTATACTATATACTTTGCTACTCTCCCCCCTAATGTGGCAGTGTGTGCGTCTGAAGTTTTCGCTTTCATTCTCACCTGTGTTAGGTTGGTGTTTATTTTCTGCATGTCTCCAATGTCTCCCTCTTCCTCTTCCTCTTCCTCTCGAAGGAAAGAACAGGTTGGGCTTCCGGTCATCTTGCTTCCTTTGATATCTATTGTTATGGAACCAATTGCCTGCATAAGGGCTGACAGAGCGGCCCCTGCCTCTTCCAGCCTGACTAACAACCTGTTTGACAAGTATCCTTTTTAGGGATGCCTGGGCTTTCTCAATTCCCACGCATGAATTTGCAAATGTTGTCAATTCTTTTATGAATGCGCCTTCAAGGAGATTCCTTTTGGTGGACGTGGTTGCTTCTTTTGTCTCTTTCACCTCATCCACCGGTGTCCAGTCAAAGTTTTGAAACAATAGTTTCGAATGCCAAAGGTTTCGACACAAAAGTGCCGAAAAAAAAAGATTTATTTTATATTAAAGTATTTTTTTTACATTTCGTATTGTGAAAGAAGTTTTTTTTTTATTAAAAAAAAACAGGGGTTTGGGGGGAAAAAATGGAAACTTTTTTTTTCCAGCTCTTTTGTGTCGGAACTATTGGCATTTGAAACTTTGACTGTGAAAACTATTACTAGGAAAGTCATCTACCATCTCAATGATATTTGTCAGTGGACAAATCACGTCCAGCATCTTGTCCTGGCATGATCACCAGGACCTATCTGGACCTTTTTTAATGTCTTTATCTTATCTCCCCATAAATGTGACCATGCTTTCCTCAATATCCGGGGTCTCTGCTATTCCTTCTGGCAGATTTGGCCTTGGGCCTTCCGCCCTTAATGTATTTCTGGCTTCCTTTGCCAATGGTGTTCTGAGTCTTCTCTTTATGTATGCTGCAATTTTTGTCGGTGGTTCCCATTCTGAGAAAAGTGGATGGATCAACCTATCTGGGTCAAATTCGTCCCCGGCTTCTTCCTTCATATCATCAACTTTGTGATTTTTTGTTATGTTACAATAATTTATAAAGCGCATGATGGCCCCAGGGCATCTTGGCGCTAAAGGCAACAGAGGATCAGCAGCAGCGGAGAGCCTAAAAGAGAAATGTTTTCAATTAGCGACGAAAAATGAGATAGTCAGCAGTAGCTCGTAAAATGATTGGGAGCTGGTTCCAAGACCTCACTGCCATACAGAAAAAGCGCATTCCCCGTGTCTGGGAAGTCTGACCCGAGGGACTAGTAGCAGGAAAGCAGACTGAGAACTAAGTGGATTGGAAGGAACATATTGGCAAAACTTTTCCTGAAGATATTCTGCTCCCTGTTTATAGAAGGCTCGGTGGACGATGCACAAAGACTTAAACAGGATTCGCTTCTCCACCGAAAGCCAGTGCAGCTGTCTGAGCAAAGGGGTCGTATGAGCCCTGGAGGGTGGGTGGAAGAATAGCACTAGCGGCAGCATTCTGGAGCAACTGGAGTCTGTTTATCAAGTAGACAGGTTGGCCAAGGTAAAGCGAATTGCAGTAGTCTACCACACTAAGTACCAGTGCAGCGACTACTGGGGCATGAAATTGAGGAGGAATGAAAGGGAGAACCTTCCTTAGCACTCAAAGTTTAAAATGGACGGTTTTACTGATGGTTGAACCTGATCAGCCATCAGAAGGGAAGAGGATAGCTTAACCCCAGATTTTTCACAGTGGTAGAGGGTAACGTAAACGGGCCAAGGGATGAAGGCCAGAAATCAGGGGTCCAGAAAGAGAGGGGACAAGTTGTGCTCACTACCAGGACCCCTGTCTTATTTCCGTTGAGTTTAAGTGAGTTGAACGCCATCGATGGTCCCAAGACCTCAAGACATCTCCGCAGCCGGGAGGCAGTCTCTGCATGGGTAAGATCCAGGCGGATCAACAACTGAGTATCGTCGGCGTAGGAGTAGTATTTAAAACTATAAGCGCAGATAAGAAGGAGACATAAAATATATAGATTAAAGAGTATAGGTGAAAGTGCTTATCCCTGAGGGACTTCACAAGTAAGTCTTACCAGTTCAGAACATAAAGGGGGAAGGGAAACTGATTGGGTGCAATCAGCCAAGAAGGATGAGAACCAACTAAGAACTTGGTTGGATATCCCAACATCCGATAGACAGAAGATCAAGATGGTATGATGAACCATGTCAAATGCTGCAGATAGATCCAATAAAAGTACCGCGCCCACTCCGCCCTGGTCGCCTAGGCGGGCAAGATCATCCAATACAACATTTAGGACTGACACGGTACCCCTCCCTGGCCGAAAGCCAGATTGAAAAATATCGAAAAACCCAGAAGATTCTAAAAAAGAGGACTAAAGAGGTGAGACAAGAGACCCCATAACCTTCATAAGGACAGCAAGAAGGGAAATAGGTCAGAAATGTTCCATCAGCCCAGGGTTCAGTGTGGGGTTATTCAGCAGAGGCAACACCAGAGTGTGTTTCAATGGGCCGGGAATAAAACCCTCTAGAAACGAGGCATTAACTGTGGCAGTAATATGAGAAATAACAGCACCAGAGAGATCCTCGAGTACAATGAGCGGTATGGGATCTGTAGGAGAAGCAGATTTAAGGCGCTGAATAGCCCCTTGAATATCAGAGTCACAGAACATGGGAAATGAGGACTAGGCAGAGCTGGGCATACCAGAAGCAGGAGAGATCATGGGGGACGAGGATTGACTAGCCAACATTCTAATTCCGTTGCAAATGGTTTCAATTGGAAAAAATGACAAAAGTGAATCACAGAGGGCTTGAAATGGCGTGAAAGAAAACCAGTAGAATTAGGGGTAGACAAAGATTGGACAAGTTCAAGTAAGGCTTTGGTGTTATTGACTGCAGATTGTACCTTCTGGCTGAAGAAGGTTTTGTTCCCTCACTAATGGCTTTATGATAGATAGACAGCGTGATATGAAAAGCACGTTCATCCATTTGAAGATAGCCGGCACGCCACTTCCTCTCTGCTCGTCTGCAGTTGAGTTTAAGAGCTCTGAGATCGACCAAGTACCAGGGCTCAGAGATATGATTTCTTATCTTGCAGAGCTTAAGTGGGGCTAGTGAATCAGCAACTAATAAGATGGACTCTCCTAGGGAGCCTAATGAGCAGGGACTGTGAAGAGTAAGCTGGGACTGGAGGGTAGCCGCCAGAGCCAGATTGTTTACTTTGCACCAGTTACACTTGAGGATGTTTGGTTTAATAGGATGAGGCTTAAAATCCTGCTGACTGATCGAGAAAGAAATTAAGAAATGATCACACCACAGAAGAGGAGAAAAGGAGGAGATCAAGATTGCAAAGCTGGGAGCAAAAATGAAATCTAAACTATTGCCAAGTTTATGGGTGGATTTCAAAATCAACTGTGGTAGCCCAAAATCCACCATTAATTAGAGGAAATTTGCGATTTGGCTAGAGGGAGAGGAAGTATCCGGAAGGTTGAAATAACCTATAACCCACAATTTGGGGTACTTGATCTGAAGCTCAGAGACCAAGTCAGGGATGTTGGTGCAAAACACAGCATCAGTACCAGGAGGGCGATATACCAGTAAGATAGTAAATGTAATAGAGGGAGGGACAGAAATCTTGGCAAGGCAGCATTCCATCTTACGTAAATGCAGCAGCACTGTGCGTCCAATTTTATAAATATCCTTATGAAGAATGGCCAGTCCACCTCCTGGATGAACTGAGACTTAATCAACATGAGTCAGAGTGTAGTTGGGGGGCAGGGCCTGCACCAAAGCAGGTCCGGACGATTCCCTCAATCAAGTCTCCATGAGAAACAGGAGATCAAGCTGAGATTTTGTCAGCAAATCATGGCATTCGAGAGCGTGTGCCACCAGTGAGCGGGTATTGAGAACTTTCTTTTTATTAGAAGCTATTAATTTCATCTTCTTCTGAGGATTTAACTTCAACTTCCTCATCTGATTTTAGGCTCCCCTTCGTGTTCTCATAATATTCTTCCAATCTGTCTGAGCGTGTATCTCACCATCTGCACTCTTTTTTTTAGGCTCATTGCCTTTCTCTTGCCCTTTCCTTTATGTGGCGAGTCCAGGGGTGGTCTTGGCCTTCTTGGCCTTACAGGTTTTCTTTATTCCCCCTTTTTTAGTACCATGTCCACTTGCCCCTCTAAGTTCTTCCGTACCCTTTGAGAACTTTAGCCAGTCCTCCATAATTGCCAGCTGTTTTGAGCTGTGTCCTAGAAACTGTCCCAGAGCTTGATGCAGTGCATGACCCATACTGGGTTGTATTGTTTTTTGGCTCACTTGAGCCCTTCCCTCTTCCCTGGAGCTGGACATCTCAGGGCTTTATATTAGGACACAGGTGCCACTGATTTATCAACTATACAGGTTATCTTGGGGCTGTACCCATCACAAATATGTGTAAATAGAGAAGAGTAAACTTCCAGAACACCTGTGGCTATAGTTTTGCTTGCCAGACTCTTTCTTGTCAAGCCAATCTTTCTGGCCACGAGGTGGCACTGATCCAACATTGATCTGCATTGTTTGGCAGTTGGTATCTCTCACACACGCTTTGCGCTGTGTGTTCTGAGGTAATAAAACAATTCAATTGTCACTGCCAGATGAAACAGTACGTCTCTGGGGTTTTGCTCTCTGTATAACGTCATGGAAGTGAGTTTGAGAAGCACCGGAACTAAGATAAGTCCCATCCAGCTCCTAACACTTCCGTGACTACAGTGCCCCCTTTACTGACAAGTTATTATTGCCCCTGCCGCAACTGTTCGTCCCATCGCGACCGCATACACGCATATAAAAACATTTTCTAAACTTGCGGAATTTACTCCGTCACGTTTCTCTAACGCTGCGCACTAGTTCACACTCACACTATCTGACAAATCTAGCATTCAGATTATCATACAATCAAATATCACAGTATTTAGTAAAGTAATGGAAAAATGCACTTAACTGGCCACCTGAGCAGAAAAGAAAGAGGAGTTTGTAAAATGCTGGACAGGATTCATAGAGATGGACTGCAAGCTATTGGTTTATTAAGATCACACATGTTTGGAAAACCAATAACACTATGACTAGAAAAAAACTCTATATTGTAGTCATTGATTTTTTTATGTTACTGTTATTGTTTGATTATGCTGCTTGAATAGTAAAGATGAAAGTAAAGCGTAATCCAAGCCTCTGGGTCTTGACATAGAATCTGGTCTTGGCGCACTGAAATATTGAGTCAAATGCTTGGAAGCAACGTGGTTATGGAATCGTCCCAATTTCTAGCAGCGTACAAAGAATCTCTCAACAGCTTCTAATGGAAATCTATCGCCATATACACATCAGACATATAAGAAATAGATAGGATGACATACCCTACATTGCTAGCTGACATGGGAGCTCTCTGCTTTGGTTAAGTGTCTGAGCTGATAATGCAAACAATCGAACATTGGAAGGGTTTCATCACTGTTTCTGAAATTGATATGCATATGTCTATATAGCAACAGTGGATTGGGTAATCATGTGAATTAATAGAACACATGACTAATATTATCCTTGAAAAGCACCTTTTTATTATCTATGCTTTTCTTTAAGAAAACACATGGGTAGGTACACATATTCATTTATAAACACATGTTTAAGCCATAGTAAACATAACCCACAAAATAAAACAGGCAAGAAATCGTTATCAAACGTTCACTAAAATCAGTTAACCTTTTCAATCAATCGATGTCATCTTTATTTCAGCCAAAAAAGCAACCATGTCATTGAATACAATTACAATATATATATATATATATATATATATCAGTAAAACAACTTTGTTAAAGGGACGTTATGGTTAAGTTGCGCTACTAAAAACCTATGAAATTCAGTGAAAAAACGTTGTTAAAGGGACATTATGGTTCAAAGTAAAACCGAAAAACCCCTGAAATTCGGCAGTTATGATAAGATAAGCAACCATAACTTGTGCCACAGTGCACTGCTAACATTAACACCCAGGACATCAAAGATGATATCACAAATGTCATTGATGACATCACTGATGACATCACATGTGCATTTACTTTTCATGAAAACTCTGTACAAGGGATTCTTAAAATGCTGACCAAAAACTGTCAAGGATCATTGGGATAAATATCATGAGCTAATTAGTGCATTAAGCAATGCATTGATATAAATAGCATTCTATTATGAAGTTCTATCCAGTATACTAAGCTACTCATGCAGAAACATAGGCAGTGTGTGCAGCATACATGATGAAGGTGCCATATTCAGAGCCGTATTTTTTGTTTTTTTTGCAGATGCTTGACAGACACCTGTTATTTTGTATTTTTTTTCTTTTTTTCTTACTTTACTCCTAAAGTCTTCACATAACCTTCTCCAAAGCAACCCTTACATTCCAAAAAAGCATGTCATTTCCCATAAAAGATAAGGAAATGCCATCTTCTTTAAAATAAACAGCATTACTGGAATCAATATTCTCATTATTACAGAAGAACATACCAGCTCTAAGCATGAAGGCACACATGCCTTGGTTGATTACACACCTAGCATTGTTTTGCTTAGGACAAAAAACGGAACTATTGTCCCATATTGCCCTAGGTAGTAATCCAGCAAAAATGACTTTGGCATTTGGAAGGTTGTTCATTACTGCTTAAACCAAGTGTTCCAAATCTTCCAACAAAGTAGGGGCACTGACATAGCCCAAACGGAAAGCACCATAGTGCAAAACAACCACATGGGGACTGTTGATCCTACCCATATCTTCACAAACTTGTACAATTCCCTGTACATTGCAATCAGGCACAGTGCTCCACACGACCTCCACTCCTTTAACATCAAAATTCTTTGCAACATGCCTGCAGTGAGCATACTGTTGTAAACCATGCACAAACATATCTCTGAGCACCAACACCCTGACTTTCTCCACTTCTGCCATCTTCACTACACACAGTCTCTTTCAACACACATCCACAACCTCAACATCTAATTGGCTGATCCCTACAGTCTTCTTTCCATGCTGGATTTGCTGGAAAACCCTGGATGTAGCACGCCCTGTCCACGGACAGCCGCGGTGTCCACGGACAGCCGCGGTGTCCGCGGAGCGCGGAACTCTTGGACAGCCCTTCTACCATTTCCACTTCACTCTCTGTGCCATTCCCTCATTGCATACAGCTAAGCAGTCACACAATACGGAGAACGTCCTCAGAACACCCCCATTTTGTTTATTTTCGAACATTTCAGGACACCGCGAGTGTTCTTATAAACCATGCATCTTGCCAGCGAACAATACGGACAACGTCCTCAGAACACCCCATTTTCTTTATGTAAGAACATTTCAGGACACCGCGAGTGTTCTTCTGGCTCACTCTTTTTTCTTTTGCTGACATATCTTGGCCACATGGTTTTCTTCAGTAACAGTCAGAAACTAAAAATTGTATTTTATTTGTAGACGTATCCTACAAGTAGGTTCTTGTAGTAATTCCCTTAGAGTCCAGTCACATCATATGAAACATATACATAGGGGAAGACACAAGCTTTAAAGACAGCATTATTTTCAAGCAAATAAATGATGATTTATCTGTTTCAAAGCTGCTATTCACCCTATGTATATGTATATTGGTATGTGTTCTTGTCTCTTTGTGTTTTCTCTATAGTAATGCAATTATGTAATACATGGGTTTTATTAGCTACTTATTACATATTTCACAGTACACAAAAATCTATTAAGAAAACAATTATCATTTCATTATTCAACATATTAACATTACAAATATTATACCTTCATCTTGTACGCTGCACACAATGCTATGTTTCTGCATTAGTAGCTTAGTATACTAGATAGAACCCCACAATAGAATGCTATTTATATCAATGCATCGTTCAAAGCACTAATTAGGGTATGATTTTTATTGCAATGATCCTTGACACTTTTTTTGCAACATTATAATAAGAATCCCTTGTACACATATTTCATGAAAAGTACATACACATGTGATGTAATCAGTGATGTCATCAATGACATTTGTGTTGTCATCTTTGATGTCGTGGGTGTTAGTCTTAGCAGTGCACGGTGGTGGCGCGAGTTATGGTTGCTTAGCTTACCATAACTGGCGAATTTCAGGGGTTTTCCGGTTTTACTTGGAACCATAAAGTCCCTTTAACAAAGTTTTTTTATTAGCACGCAATCAATATACAAAGATGGAGTGTAAAAAGCAATTTCTCAGAGATGGCTGTACACAGAATGTTGCAAAATAAGAATTTATGGTCATTTACAGTGAAGGTCAGCTGCTTCCATGTTTTGGTCGCGTGCCGGAGAGGCCCACGACTCGCACTATAAGATTCTATTGTTTTTTTGACCTTGACAGACAGGGATCGTGCTAAAAGACTACTTTTGAAGGAGTGTTGCAAAAACGTAAGACACGATAAGAATGAAATTTCTGAAACGAAACCACTTTTATATATTATATCACTATGAGAAAGATCGTTGGCACAGACAGAGTCGTATTTTGGGACTGCACTACGCTTAGACAATGGAAAATGCCAATATAATTTAAGTAACCCTTTAGATTATTTTATACCGCAATATAATAACAATAGCGTGGCGTTAAAGCCCGGTTAAGTTGTACTTGTTCGTTCAATGTGGCATAGTGTTTTCTACCGCGCACTATCACCGCCGAATTGGTCCCCTGTCGCTTACATGGCTCTGAAAAAGGCAGAGGACAGAGGGTGGGTTAATGGGAATAAGTTAACATACTCCGTTGCACTATCCTCTCTAGCAAATAGTTTCACGCCCTAATAAATAAAATTAATATTTTTAATGAAGATCGGCTGGTTAGACTAATTTATGTTTTTTAAAACAGGTATGTCCTTCCGTACTGTCAACGCCACGATTTTCAGACCCCGGCCGACAGATTTTTTAACTGCCAGGTGCAGCTACTTCTAAACAACTTCATGACCCTCACCATTTTATGGGAAAATCGCCAAGGACCAATATGCCCTTACACGGTACTAGCGGCTAGAAGCAACATACCAACCATTATGGTGGTCTAATGCCTTGTTGTTGGAACAGCCTTCCGATTATCAGTGCGACCATAGTGCTTCTTTTATCATAAACCAACACCCTGTGTACTGCAAAGGAACAGTCCATGACTCAAGATGAACTTTTTTTGGATCGACAGCAAAGACAAATGCAAATCGCTGAATATTCTCTAAACATTTGATGTCAAATAAAAGTACTTTACGAAATGTACAATCTTGCCGTTTGCTTTTAAATCACAGTTTCATATTCCGAATTGTGGCGCGCTGTGTTGTGAGATGATCTGTGTTGTTTTCCGGGTTCTGTGTAAAGTCGCGTAGGACTGGAGACGACTGGGCCTTATGCGGTACTAGCGGCTAGAAGCAACATACCAACCATTATGGTGGTCTAATGCCTCGTTGTTGGAACAGTCTTCCGATTATCAGTGCGACCATAATGCTTCTTTTATCATAAACCAACACCTGTGTACCGCAAAGGAACAGCGCGTGACTCAAGATAAACTTTTGCGGATCGACAGCAAAGACAAATGCAAATCGCTGAATATTCTCTAAACATTTGATGTCAAATAAAAGTACTTTACGAAATGTACAATCTTGCTGTTTGCTTTCAAATCACAATTTCATATTCCGAATTGTGGCGCACTGTGTTGGGAGATGATCTGTGTTGTTTTCCGGGTTCTGTGTAAAGTCGCGTAGGACTGGAGATGACTGGGCGCGTTTGGCTACGCACCCTGTACCGTCACGGAGAGAGACGGGGAATATGAATGCTTTGATAATGTCAGGCTTAGGGGCGGGAGATATGATTTAGTGTCGCAAAAGCAGGTCAGCCAGGTCGATGGGGCAAGTGATAGGATTATCACATAATGTTGGCGCACAGCAGCCTGATTTATCGTTTGTTTAGTGGACAAAAAGTCGGGTAAGGCCCATAGGAAATTGTAATGTCAACGGACATAAGGAGGGTTCTTAGAACACTTTCAACCTGACAACGAACAATACGAACAGCGTTCCCAGAACACCCCCATTTTGTTTAATTGCAAACATTACCACCACGTCCATTCTTCCTCGTCCCAGTACTTACTTCATGAGGCCCTGCCTCCGACACAGGACCTTCTTCTATTTCTTTAAATTCCTATAACTCCTCCCCCACATCCACATCACTCGGTTTCATATTACTAAGCCGGAGCATGGGACCTTCCCACAGGGTGGGTGAGGAGGGTTGTCAGTACTGTGACGAGGAAGAGTAGCACTAGGAGTAATGAAGATTACCGGTAAGTAATCAGAGCATTTCAGGACACCACGAGTGTTCTTAGAACACATTCAACTTGCCAGAGTACAATACGGACAGCGTCCTCAGGACACCCCCATTTTGTTTATGTACGAACATTTAAGGACACCGCGAGTGTTCTTAGCTCAATTTTAGCTTGCTTGCGAACAAAACGGACACATACTACGTCCTCAGAACACCCCACCATTTAGTTTATATAGAACATTTCAGAACAGCCGTGTTGTCCGCAGACAAATCGAACACAACAAAAGAGTCTAGCATATAAACAAAAACAGAACATTGACCTATCTCATACTCCCCCACCCTCCCCAAACACTCTTACACACCAACACACTCCACTAAATACAATTTTTAATCCAAGTTTCACTGCACTGTCCGCGGTCGTCCGTGAATGCAAGATGGCGAGCGCCACAGAAAATCTGCCGCGCTTCACGCACCACGCAGTCCAATCAGCGAACACGTTGCATGTCCGCGGACATCACGCAAGCCGCTCGGCCAATCAGGGCACTGTCCGCGGAGCGAACCGGGAAGTCCGTCCGCGGAGCGAACGGAGATATCACTAATTTTTTTGCCTTACATTTTGGTCATTTTAAAAAAAAACTACTGGACGGATTTACACCAAATTTGCAAAAGCACGCTTTCGGGACCAAGCCCCCGCTCCTGCCGCAAATTTGGTGTAAATCCGTCCAGTGGTTTGGGCTGTAGGCATGCACAATGTTTTTTTCCCATTATGTCTTTGGGAAAAAACAAAAGTTTTGGGACCCTCCCTATAACTTTGCCCCCCCCCCCCCGGACCAAACCTCTCCAAACTTTGCAAAAAAATTCAGAGTGGGCCATATACCTTGCAAAGTTTGGTGAGGATTCGTCCACAGGGAGCGAAGTTATAAGCCACCCAAAAAATGCTCTTCCTATGGAAACACCAACTTAATTATAACTACATATAATATATATATATATATATATATATATATATTTATATATATATATATATATATATAATACAAAGAGTGAAACTGCCAGGGATCCGTCAAATTTTACATTACATTTGGCTGTATTACTTAAAAAGATGACATTCATTTGTTTATCAATTTCCAGCATCTAAAATAATGTGATATTTAATAACATCATGAAACATAATTTCACAGTCTAATGCAGTATACGAATGACATATATGATATTATATATGATATTATATATGATATTAACGGTATGCAGTCTGCATCTGGCGGCCAGAAGCGTGGGCAAACAAAAAAAAAGTTGTAAGCACAAGAACACTGTGCTGTTCCCGGGGCTTCAGGGACCGCATTATGCGAAGGCAGCTGAAGGCCATAGCCAGAAGCAGGTAAGTGGGAGAAGGGGCGGACCGAGCCATGTAGAGATGGGGGTTTGGGGGAGGACCCCCACCCAACAGGCACCAAGAGAGCACAAAAGGTTGCACCTGGGAATATGGCCTTTTGTGCAGAAAGCCCGGGTGCAACCTTGTGTATGCAACCTGGGGACATAGAACCGATATTAACATACTTGTTCATTCAATAACAACGAATACGATACAGATGTGCAATTTAAGGTGCCATGTGCCTGTATTGTACACATGAGTTAGTAAGTGTCACCTACACCTATATATATTAACGCTATTGGAAAGACACAAATTCCAAAATGGGCCTCCAAACACTTCATATTAATGATCTTAATTATGCTGAGGGATGACTATTTACATCGCTTTTTTTCCTAAGTAATCACAAAGTTAAAAGACACGTTCACTGTTTGCTTACAATACAGATAGGCTGTGGTGTAACTAGGTAGATTGTCCCCTAACAAACGGGGTTTCAAATAATATCTCATTAAAAACCTGTACGTAGGGCAGAACAGTGCAACGTGTGTAATAGTCAATCTCACATTATCACAAACTGGATATAAGACTGGCCCATTTGACGCCCAGCTAATGGTAAATGTTGCTAATTTCTTTCTTTCTTTCTTTCTTTCTTTCTTTCTTTCTTTCTTTCTTTCTTTCTTTCTTTCTTTCTTTCTTTCTTTCTTTCTTTCTTTCTTTCTTTCTTTCTTTCTTCCTTTCTTTCTTCCTTTCTTTCTTTCTTTCTATTATCGGAGGCGTGGGCGGACCCACGCAGGCGCTTCCCCATCCTAAAGGATGATGTGCACCAGATCCACCAATCAATACTTAGCTCACATAAACTCACAACTCCTCCCACCGCCCCGTCTGCCTCAAAAAATCCAACATCACACTGCTCCTCCTCCTGCCTCTCACCCCGTCACCTCCCAGCAAAGTCCTCCCACTCAGCTCAGCCACACCTAGCGCAGTCAACCGAACCCTCATCAATTCTCTCTCTTCAACATGTCTCTCATACCTAAGCAAAAAATGTCCCACAGTCTCAGGCACCCCACACACCGCACAGTCCCTCGACTCACAAAATGCCTGCCCTGTAGTTAAAAAAAAAAAAGAGGAATGCTGCCTTGGTGGACATCACATTGCTACAGAAAATAGAGGACAAGAGGTGTTGATTTGCAGGATATCTGCGTGGAAGGGGATTGTTAATGCTATGCGTTAATTTGAAAATGCTAAATGTTTATGTTTTTATTTTTGTGGAGTTCCTCCATTTAGACCAATGAGACCCGATTCTGCCAACCAGGAGTTCAGTTAGAAATCACACACGTTCATGTCTGTCTGAGATGATCAGTGATTTAGCCATTGTCAGCCTCTCAGCCTTGTGTGGATCTCTGTTCCCATTTTCTTTCCAGCGCCTCCTATAATGGAATGCATTCCCTGTCAATGCTGGCTCTCCTCATTTACTTGCTCCTTCTCCTCAAGGGCCAAGAGTCACACCCACTTGTCCCCTGGGGCCCGGTTACGTAAGTGTTGACAACTATCTTTGCCTGAATGTATGAATGAGAGGGGCAGCTAGCCTCCAGAAGGGACATTTTTGCTGCACAACATTACAGATCCGTGGTTGGCAGTGTGAAGATGAGACTTTGAAGACCCCTTAAGTGTGATAGTGCCACCTGTTCGTCCTTGGGCTATGTGGCTGTGCAGAGATAATAGTGTTCCCGACCCCTTAAGTGTGATAGTGCCACCTGTTCGTCCTTGGGCTATGTGGCTGTGCAGAGATAATAGTGTTCCCCTGAAATCTGGGCCCTTCTCCCAAAGCATAGCTGAGCTTGGAGTTGTTTAAAAACATAGGAGAGGTTTTCTGAATCGAGTAAATATGGTATTTCTACAATGAGATGTGTTTTCACCACATGTCTAGATCGATTGAGAAGAGGGTGAGATGTTTCATAGTGACCCTTTAATAAAAGTGACGGGACCTGAGAGGTTGTGGACACTAATCAACAGTTCATTCACTTGTTTAATTTGTGTACTTATTAGAACCTTGTCGATGCAATCTAAAGGCGCTTAGAAGCTCTCGCATGATAGCGTATTTTACCTCCTGCTTTCCATGTAGGTTGAGCCTATATTTATTACTGAGCTCCAATATAATAAGCATATCTGCACTTATGTCGAGGCTTACAGATAGGACCGATATGTGACGCTGAAACCACTGTCCCAGAATATATAGGCTGTTATAAGCTATTGTGATATATAGCGTATCGTCCCCTAGGTTCCGTGAAGATGGTGACTATATTAATGACTTTGCTCTAATCTAATGATTATATCCACACTCATGTCCGGCCTTATGCATGAGACCTATGACTCTGGAACCACCATCCTAAGTATGTTTGTAATAATGTGCACCTTGTAGATGGGACCTTAACGCGATGATGGACGCCACTAGCCTATGCATGTTTGTCATATGTGAGAGCCTATACATCATATCAACATGGGGCCTTGCTTGCTAATTTGTACCTGGCATATTTGAACTGTACACTTTTCTAAACAATTCTCTACTAAGCATCGTTGCTCTCCTTTCCTACCATATAACTATATGTTTAGGATCTATATGCTCCTGAAAGCTGATTAACAGGAGCTCCCTGGTACATCAGTCACATAGAGGGCATTTGCATACATGGCCCTGAAACAAATCTACTGCATTATCTTGATACCTTGTTTCATGATCCTCTGAATGATTATTACACCCTAGAAGATACAGGTGTCTTGCTTGGGCCACTTCTTTTGCACTCATCTTTTTTGAGTGAGTTGTCACATGCAATGGAAGGGAGCTCTTGTTGTCCATGCTTGTAGTATCACTTTGGGGACAGAGTGAGCCCAATTGGACCCATTTTCTGCTAGCCCCTAGGGGCACAGCCTCTAGCTGGTGAGTGACATTAGTGAGAGGATGAGTTTCAAGTCAGATCTTCTACGCTCAATTGCCAGTCCTCGCCCTTGTATAGAATCGGATAGGCTGCCATGCCCCTAGTAACTATTACCTTGGCCCTCATTCTGACTCAGGCGTTAAGGGGTTTACTGCGCCGTAAACGGCGCCGACCCTTAACGCCTGATTACAAGGTTCCCTTTGCGGGATGGCTTTTAACGGCTGCTTTTTTGCAGCCGTTAAAATCCATGCCGCAAAGGGACCTTGGCGACAATTACGGCACCGTAATTTATGGTGCCGTAATTATCGCCTTTCCCCATTCCCATTATGCCCTATGGGGCGAAAATGGGAATGGGGAAGGATAAAATGGGAAATGGGGATTTACCGCCCCACTCACCTTGGAATGGGGCGGTAAATCCGCCAACCACCATGGCGTAAACGTAGTTTACGCCATGGTGGTAAGGGTACGACCCAGGCCGTAACTTACCGCCTGGGTCGTAATGAGGGCCCTTGTCTTCCCAATTCACAAAACAACCTCGACTTAGAAACCTTTCTTCATTCCTTTGGACTCCAGAGCTTCCACAATGTCTTGTGCAGGCCCTATTACTGATAATGTGCTAAGGAGGGATGGACTTTTGTGGAGGCATAACACGCAGTAGTCCGCCATGTCCTTTTCAGTGGATCTTTCTGTGTAAGTGGAAACAGGGCTGCCTGCAGAGCCCAAAGATGGCAGTGGAGGCAGTTGGGGTGACTGTGCCTGCTATCCTGCTCGGTTTATCAGGCAGCAGACTGTCAGAAGGCCCAGAGATGCTTGTGCCATCAGTGACTCTGGGATGCATGATTCACTCAGGAAATGGCAGCTCAGACAAGGGCAAGCATGGAAAGGCGCTTGGTAAAGCCATTCACTGTCATTGGTAGCCAAGAGAAGCAGTGGCCGATAGGTCACATGACACAGAAACGACCCTTCTTCCCCAGACTCCCTGTCCTTTCAGAGACAGGAGATTTTCGGGATGTTTCTCTGAAGGGAGATTGTGCCGAGTAAGGAAGGGCTGCTAAGGGAGGACGGAAGTAGGGAGGCGTTAGCCGATTTCCATGCAGTACAGTCAAGGGATTGATTGGCTGCGTAGCGCTGTTGTAGGCCAGTTCATGAGAGCTGCAACATACAGGCGAACAACAGATTCATCTTTCTTCACAGCCTTTTCTACAGCATGCTGTGCTGCACTTTTGTTGCAATCACTTGAACATTAAGGTGCTGTCAGAAGGATATCCGGACCCTGCAGAAGCTGCGCTTTGCTTTATTTCAGCACATAACAGTTTCGATGTTCAGTTGGAGGTATTCGTGTGCCTTAAGTTAGTGGGCTGTGCTTCTCCCCGGTTACACAGTATGGCCTACTAAGGTGGCAGCTGTGCTGGGCCCCTGGGTTGTGACTCCAACCCATTTTCACCCGAATGGGACTCTCGTCTCTTCCTTCCAGGTGGCGTGGCGTGGCTTGTGGTGGTTCTAGGCGTTTCCTTTAGTCCTGCTAGGTCTTCCAGGTTTTTCCCCTTCTTCCCTTTCGCTTACTCGCTAGCTCTGCAGCACTTTGAATGTGCTCCTCCCTTTTCCAGGGTGCCCATCCCTTTAGCGTGCTGCATTCTTATTGCAAATCAGATATTTTATTGTGAGGTGGAACTCTGCTCGTGTTTCCTGTGGTGTTGATCATTGGTCTTCCACCATTGGGGCTGCATGTCAGTGGTCGATATGGGTGGGAGCGGTAACGAGCAGTGCTCCTCTACTTTTTTTTTTTAATTTAGTTTTACTGTTTCTATACTTTTATTTTAAAATGAAACCGTTCCGGAATGGTTTCGTTTTAAAATACAAGTGTCGGAAGTGGTTGAAACTTGCACTTCAGTGCACTTCACTGAACATTTACTTAAACGGCAGACTCGTTTTTTCCGTACACTTCGCACAATGCTGCAAGTTTGTTTTATCTGCTTTGTACGTATCCCCTATCACACCTGCCTCTCGCACCAGGGGTCAAGCCCTCAAAATGAAAGTGTGGGGCCTAATCAACAAATACAATGGGATGTGATGTCACCAGAAATTAGCATATCAAGGTGAAATATGCACATTTCATTAAATTGGCTTTGTATAACCACCTAAATTGCACAGGACGAATGAGTCCACCCTCTGAAAAAAGTGTAGCCTCGACGTTTGCCCCGTCTCTCAGCCATTTCTCACATCCTCCTCCTATCAGTTTCCTTTGCAAGTAATATCTGACATACTTTCATCTCCCTCCCTATCACCTTTTATTGGGAAACCATATGTCCTTTCCCTTAAGCCACTTTTCACATTCCCTGCACACACATTTGCTTCAAGCCATGTTCAAGTAATGTTATATATCATGTGCTCTCCCCACCATTGTACCTTTGTTCAGGGTGCGCATTCCATTCTCCCGTTTCACCTTCAAAGCATATTTTTCCAAAGGATGTTGAAGATTCGACAAGAGTGTACGAAACCTAAATAACATACCATAGCATGACTGCATATGTGTGATTGTGCATATATGAATAAGTGATTTTGTTAATGTATGTGCATGCAAACATGTTTAGAGTGTGTGCGGGTGGCAGGGGGTCAGGAGGGGAGGTGTCGTGGAGAGGGAGGCAGTGATTGGGGATACTGTTAGAGGAATGGGTAGAAGCAGCTGTGATGAAAATTGGAGCCAGTATGGTCTTGTCTGCTTATATTGGCATTATGGGCAATGCCAACATGAGAATGTTCTAATGTGTGAATGCTGGCATATATTGGTGGTGCAGCCGAAATTGACATGTTTTCTTACAGTGGCATAACTGGCAGTGGTATTATGGCGTAGACCAACAACTTCTTACATATCTGTACTGGCATATATTGCCACACTCCAATCTCTATTTACAGTGTGATTACTGGTACTGTATTTCAGCTAAAACCTACATGAGTGTTTTTATGTAGAAATACTTAGATATATTAGTGCAACCAGCATGCACACATTTTCTTACATGCCAGCTTTGTACATTTGATGTGTGGGATGCCAGGTTGTCCTATCACAAGAGAAAAAGGGTGTACAAAATTTGTATGGTCTATTCAAAGTATATTTTGAGTCTAATTACAACCAGATTATGTATTGTATAGCCCTGCAACCCTTGCCCCCCTAACATTCTAACTACAGCGAGAGTAGAGTAGCTCGGGAGTGGGGAGGTGGGGAAAGGGCAAGTCAGAGAGGAATGTGCTAATGGTAGGGATGGAAAGAAGTGCAGGTCAGAGTGGCAAGCGCGCAATTGCTGGTGGGGAGCAGGAGATGGGGTAGAGTGTCCCTTGGCTAGGCGAGTGCTAAGGGGAGGCCAGGTGGACCGAAGCAGGATGATTTGGCGCGGCCATTTCGGCACGGGCCGATTTGGCGTGGCCGATTGGCCGCAGAGCCTGTTTTGGCGCACCCATTTCGGCGTGGCAAGTTCGCTGCGGGGATATTCAGGTGCCAGGATTTTTTGGCGCGGGAGGAGAGATCGCCCCAATGCTCCTTGGGCACTGTTTAGTTCACCATAATTATGGAACAGCAAGACTACAAGTCCCAGAATGAATAGGGCGACCCTGGGAATGCAGCAAGCATCACAGGGGATTTCTTGGCAGCGTGGCTCCCCAGTTGGAGATTCCCTGCTATTCCTGCACTGGCATCACTTGGAGCGCCGTGATCCAAGAGCATGATGACCCCGCACTGGCATCACTTGGAGCGCCGTGATCCGAGAGCATGATGACTCCCCTCCTCCACCCGCAGCACCTTCTCGTTGACAGCGTCACAACATGTCCAGATATTCTGATGTACAGGGATGCTTAGTTCGGCTCTTTCTCCAGACTGTGCATGTCTATGCATTCACCCCGAACAGTTCAATCTTCCCACCTGCGCCCCCTTATCCGCCCACCCTTGTCCCGCAAATTGGTCGAAAGGTGTCAACTTCTAAAGGCTGAGCATCAAAACATGAAAACACTCAAAGTGCCTAGATTTCCCCACCGAACTCCAAGAGGGTCAGGAGCCCGAGTTTCTATAAAAGAGATGTTTCCGGGGTGGGAGCGGGAGTGTATTCCCCCGTGCCAGAAGCAACTCCATAGTCATTAAACCATGGGTGGGGATTGCCTTAATAGAAGATTATAACAACATGAAAACACGAACTATGCACTGAATCCTTATAGGGACTCCACAAACGACACATGGAGATGTATTTATTTTTACATTTCTAAAGCATTCTTAACCTGAGGGCATCAAGGCGCTACTTATATTACATGATTTTCCCAGGATCATATCCTTTGCTTAGGGATTTCCCCCGTGGCGACTCCAGCACTCCAAACGCAGAGGCATCACCGCTGGCACTCTTATAGCCCCGATCCTCCGGTAAGCGCCGAGAGGAGAGGAAGCACTATAACATTTCACTAGCTGACTCATTCAAACAGTCCCACATTTCTCGTTCTGTGGCGTTGTGAGGGTGCCCTGTAGCAGCCTTCCACACTACACATGCGGAGGGACTCACAGAGCTGATATCCCAGAAGCGCCCAGAGTAGATTCAGCGCTATGTGCGGTCAGTCATTCATTCATTCACACAGTGGGGTGCCATTCCCAGTGGTGCTGCACGGTCACACGAGGTCTAGTCAGCAGTGCCCTTGGCATTCAGAGTCCTCCCATGCAGGGAAGTGTGGACCGAGCAGCCACTCCCCCAGCTGTGCTCACTTTGCGGGCTGCCCTCCCCCCGTCTCTGGGGTTTTGGTCTCTGCATAACGGTCATGGAAGTGAGATTGAGAAGCACCGGAACTATGATAAATCCTGTCCCGCTCCTAACACTCCGTGACCACAGTGCCCCCTTTACTGACAAGTTACTATTGCATCAGCCCAGGGTTCAGTGTGGGGTTATTCAGCAGAGGCAACACCAGAGCGTGTTTCAATGGGCCGGGAATAATGCCCTCTAGAAACGAGGCATTAACTGTGGCAGTAATATGAGAAATAACAGCACCAGAGAGATCCTTTACTACAATGAGCAGTATGGGATCTGTAGGAGAAGCAGATTTAAGGCGCTGAATAGCCCCTTGAATATCAGAGTCACAGAACATGGGAAATGAGGACCAGGCAGAGCTGGGCACATCAGAAGCAGGAGAGATCATGGGGGGCGAGGATTGACTAGCCAACATTCTGATTCCGTTGCAAATGGTTTCAATTTTGGTATGGAAAAAATGACGAAAGTGAATCACAGGGGGCTTGAGATGGCGTGATAGAAAACCAGTAGAATTAGGGGTAGACAAAGATTGGACAAGTTCAAATAAGGCTTTGGTGTTATTGACTGCAGATTGTACCTTCTGGCTGAAGAAGGTTTGGTTCCCTCACTAATGGCTTTATGATAGATAGACAGCGTGATATGAAAAGCACGTTCATCCATTTGAAGATAGCCGGCACGCCACTTCCTCTCTGCTCGTCTGCAGTTGAGTTTAAGAGCTCTGAGATCGACCAAGTACCAGGGCTCAGAGATATGATTTCTTATCTTGCAGAGCTTAAGTGGGGCTAGTGAATCAGCAACTACTAAAATAGACTCTCCTAGGGAGCCTAATGAACAGGGACTGTGAAGAGTAAGCTGGGACTGGAGGGTAGCCGCCAAATCCAGATTGTTTACTTTGCACCAGTTACACTTGAGGACGGTTGGTTTAATAGGATGGGGCTTAAAATCCTGCTGACTGATCGAGAAAGAAATTAAGAAATGATCACACCACAGAAGAGGAGAAAAGGAGGAGATCAAGATTGCAAAGCTAGGAGCAAAAACGAAATCTAAAATATTGCCAAGTTGATGGGTGGATTTCAAAATCAACTGTGGTAGCCCAAAATTCACCATTAAGTAGAGGAAATGTGCGATTTGGTTAGAGGGGGAGGAAGTAGCCGGAAGGTTGAAATCACCCATAACCCACAATTTGGGATACTTGATCTGAAGCTCAGAGACCAAGTCAGGGATATTGGTGCAAAACACAGCATCAGTACCAGGAGGGCAATATACCAGTAAGATAGTAAATGTTATATAGAGGGAGGGACAGAAATCTTGGCAAGGCAGCATTCCTTCTTAAGTAAATGCAGCAGCACTGTGCGCCCAATTTTATAAATATCCTTATGAAGAATGGCCAGTCCACCTCCTGGATGAACTGAGACTCAATCAACATGAGTCAGAGTGTAGTTGGGGGGCAGGGCCTGCACCAAAGCAGGTCCGGACGATTCCCTCAATCAAGTCTCCATGAGAAACAGGAGATCAAGCTGAGATTTTGTCAGCAAATCATGGCATTCGAGAGCGTGTGCCACCAGTGAGCGGGTATTGAGAACTTTCTTTTTATTAGAAGCTATTAATTTCATCTTCTTCTGAGGATTTAACTTCAACTTCCTCATCTGATTTTAGGCTCCCCTTCGTGTTCTCATAATATTCTTCCAATCTGTCTGAGCGTGTATCTCACCATCTGCACTCTTTTTTTTAGGCTCATTGCCTTTCTCTTGCCCTTTCCTTTATGTGGCGAGTCCAGGGGTGGTCTTGGCCTTCTTGGCCTTACAGGTTTTCTTTATTCCCCCTTTTTTAGTACCATGTCCACTTGCCCCTCTAAGTTCTTCCGTACCCTTTGATAACTTTAGCCAGTCCTCCATAATTGCCAGCTGTTTTGAGCTGTGTCCTAGAAACTGTCCCAGAGCTTGATGCAGTGCATGACCCATACTGGGTTGTATTGTTTTTTGGCTCACTTGAGCCCTTCCCTCTTCCCTGGAGCTGGACATCTCAGGGCTTTATATTAGGACACAGGTGCCACTGATTTATCAACTATACAGGTTATCTTGGGGCTGTACCCATCACAAATATGTGTAAATAGAGAAGAGTAAATTTCCAGAACACCTGTGGCTATAGTTTTGCTTGCCAGACTCTTTCTTGTCAAGCCAATCTTTCTGGCCACGAGGTGACACTGATCCAACATTGATCTGCATTGTTTGGCAGTTGGTATCTCTCGCACACGCTTTGCGCTGTGTGTTCTGAGGTAATAAAACAATTCAATTGTCACTGCCAGATGAAACAGTACGTCTCTGGGGTTTAGCTCTCTGTATAACGGTCATGGAAGTGATTTTGAGAAGCACAGGAACTATGATAAATCCTGTCCCGCTCCTAACACTCCGTGACCACAGTGCCCCCTTTACTGACAAGTTACTATTGCACCTGCCGCAACTGTTCGTCCCATCGCAGCCGCATACACGAATATAAAACATTTTTTAAACTTGCGGATATGCTCCGTCACGTTTCTCTAACGCTGCACACTAGTTCTACTCACACTATCTGACAAATCTAGCATTCAGATTATCATACAATCAAATACGACAGTAATTAGTGAAGTAATAGAAAAATGCACTTAACTGGCTTCCTGAGCAGCAAAGAAAGAGGAGTTCGTAAAATGCTGGACAGGATTTATAGAGATGGACCACATGCTATTTATTGGTTTATTAAGATCACACATGTTTGGAAAACCAATAACACTATGGGCCTCATTAGGACCCAGGCGGTAAGGGGTTTACGGCAGCGTGAACAGCAGCGACCCTTACCGCCTGATTCCGAGGTCCCTTAGCGCCATGGAGGTTTTAACACCGTGTTAAAATCCATGGCGCTAAGGGACCTTGTTGTTAATTACGCCACCGTACATTACGGTGGCGTAATTAACGCCTTCCCCACTCCCATTATGCCCTATGGGACAAAAATGGGAATGGGGAAGGGTAAATGGGTTAATGGGGACTTACCGCCCCACTCACCTCGGAATGGGGCGGTAAGTCCACCAACCACCATGGCGTAAACGTAGTTTACGCCATGGTGGTAAAGGTACGACCCAGGCGGTAACTTACCGCCTGGGTCGTAATGAGGCCCTATGACTAGAAAAAAACTCAAAACATATGGGATTGTAGTTCATTGAATTTTTATGTTACTGTTATTGTTTGATTATGCTGCTTGAATAGTAAAGATGAGAGTAAAGCGTAATCCAAGCCTCTGGGTCTTGACATAGAATCTGGTCTTGGCGCACTGAAATATTGAGTCAAATGCTCGGAAGCAACGTGGTTATGGAATCGTCCCAATTTCTAGCAGCGTACAAAAAATCTCTCAACAGCTTCTAATGGAAATCTATCGCCATATACACATCAGACATATAAGAAATAGATAGGATGACGTACCCTACATTGCTAGCTGACATGGGAGCTCTCTGCTTTGGTTAAGTGTCTGAGCTGATAATGCAAACAATCGAACATTGAAAGGGTTTCATCACTGTTTCTGAAATTGATATGCATATGTCTATATAGCAACAGTGGATTGGGTAATCATGTGAATTAATAGAACACGTGACTAATATAATCTCCTGATATCCTCGAAAGGCACCTTTTTTATTATCTCTGATTTTCTTTAAGAACACACATGGGTAGGTACACATAATCATTTATAAACACATCTTTAATCCATAGTAAACATAACCCACAAAATAAAACAGACAAGAAATAGTTATCAAACGTTCACTAAAATCAGTTAACCTTTGCAATCAATCGATGTCATCTTTATTTCGGCAGCTTGCCAAAAAAGCAACCATGTCGTTGAATCCAATTAATATATATATATATATATATATTTATATATATATAAAGTAAAATACAAAGTGTGAAACTGCCAGGGATCCGTCAAATTTTAAATTACATTTGGCAGTATTACTTAAAAAGATGACATTCGTTTGTTTATCACTTTCCAGCATCTCAACACACTTAGTGCTCAAGTGGGTTCAACTTCATACCAACTAATGTACAAAATGTTATAGAATAAAATTCAAGGATTAAGAAATTTAAAATTTCCATATTTAAATCTATAAACAGATAAAATAATGAGATATATAATAACATTACGAAACATAATTTCACAGTCTAATGCAGTGTACTAATGACATATATGATATTAACGTTATGCAGTCTGCATCTGGCGGCCAGAAGCGTGGGCAAACAAAAAAAAAGTTGTAAGCACAAGAACACTGTGCTGTTCCCGGGGCTTCAGGGACCGCATTATGCGAAGGCAGCTGGAGGCCAGAGCCAGCAGCAGGTAAGTGGGAGAAGGGACGGACCGAGCCATGTAGAGATGGGGGTTTGGGGGAGGACCCAACTAAGCAACCATAACTTGCACCAACCACCATGCACTACTAAGACTAACACCCATGATATCAAGGATGACATCACAAATTCTCTCTTGGGACTCACACCACTCCATTCCACCGCCAAAGTTCCAATACCCATTTCCAGGACCCAGTTAGTCAACCCACACCTGCCTCAGGGATTTCCATGTCTGCTCCAACCTCCTCACTGCCGAGCGGCACCCCCATGGCAGCAAGGAAGAGACTGCCAATGTCACCTCCACCAAAGTTGGCATACTGGTGGATCTGGTCCTGGACAATTATGATGCTCTCATTAACCGAGCAATGCAGCGGGAACTTGAAGGACGTAAACAGATCTGTGTGCACATCACAGATGCCATAAACGCAGAGGGGGTGGCATTCCATTGCGTGATCACCGTGCAGAAGTGATGGGCAGACCTCAAGACCCACAGCCATGCCAAGACTGTAGTAGCCCTCAAGGCAGATGCCACCATGGAGGTGTCGATGAATGTCATGTTGGTGCGTTGACCTCTCAGGGACGTTGATGTGATCTGTCATCCCACTGTATGTGAAGTAAGAGTTGATGTGTAATCATGCTATAGGTATGTGCTGGATGCAACAGCATACACGTTTGTACCTCTTCAATGTGTGCATGCATGTGCTGTATGCTTACAGGTCAAGCTACCATGGAGGCACTTTGCGTCATGTCTTTGGGTGGACAGATGCCCAAACTGGTGTTTGCATGGCCACCATATCATTACATTATCCATTCCCACTGCTATCTCCAAACCTACGCCCACTCCACAGCTGCCTTCTAGCCTGGCTAGCAAAACCTGCAGCATCATAAAAAATAGAACTTTACCCTTGGTGCAAGAATTGCAGCCACCACTCTCTCAGCCACCCGATCCTGCCATTCAAATAGATCTCTACAACAAAACCATCACAGCTGCTGTTCACTCTATCACCCCCTAATGATGTTCAAACCTAAACCTGCCAAGCATCAGAACACATGCTTCACCAATGACATCCTCATCCTCTGACAAAATGAATGTGAGGCAGAAACCATTTGGAGGAAAACTCCTACAAACAGTAACTAAGCACTCTTTGCCTCTGTGACAAACAAATACTCATGGGACATACTACAGGTTTGAAGAGGGAGTCAAAACCTTGACACCCCCAACCACCCCTCCCATCAAGTTGATGACAAGACAGAAGTCCATACAACACTGCAACCACCCATTCTATTCTGGACAAATCCCAAATGCACTAATGATCGATAAATACACTGAGAGGTATTCCCTCAGCCAGCCTTACCGACCTGGCACGGTACAGATCTATCCATCTGTGAATGAAGAGCCGCAGGCCATGATCAGCGACACCTATATGGACAGCGTGGACTAAGCACCAAGAAGAAGCCATGTTGCTGACGTCGTTAGAGACCCCACGACATAGCAGTGTTAGAAATGAAGCACATGTGCAATCCGTACTTCGTTACACAAACACACACTTGAATACATGAAGAACATGCATGTACCATTCTATAGTTAGAGGACAGATCCATATGCATACTGCCATTGCTTTTATTATTGTTGCAATTAGCCAAATGCAGCAACGCAAAAACTGCAAGGCACATGAGATCTTGAGCAAAGCTTGCAGATGCTTTAATGTGAATAACCTTATGGAACTGCATGCACACCTATGGGACCTGACAGAGCCAAGTGTGACTAACCTGTGGAGAATATAGTTTAGCATGGACAATGTAGAAACCGCATTATAAGGTTTAGTAAAATTACAGCAGGCCTCAGACCACTGAGCAATTGATGAGCTGAGCTGATTCAGGCTGGACAGACAGCAAGACGTGTGAGACAGGACCCTCAGCCAAGGTCAAGAGATACGGAAGACATTCCAATCCCCAGATGACAAAGGGACCAGAAGCAGAAAAAAGGAATAAATCCTCATAACTCGGAGCTGCACAGCTCAATATCGTGGTCTCCAAACACGTGAAGCAGCTGAAGCAGACAGTGGAAAGTGATCGGTGGTGAGAAAGGAGAGTCGATCCCAGGCATACAGATGCGTACTGCAACAAGTATGCAACAACTAGGCAACAAGTGTTGCGTCGAGCAGGAGAATATTCTCATAAGGCACAGAGGGTTCACACACGTTACAATAGAGACACATACTTGTTTTCATCATCTTCAAAAGGTGCACAGTGAGCCAAGAAACGTTTCTGATCCCAGCCCTGGGTACGTCAGCTCTTGCCAATCACAGTTTAGTACCCTAGGGGTGTGTAGCAACAGGCACACACCAATGCTAAGTCCACAACCCTGCAACAATGTTATAGTCAGTAAAATGGGGATGGGACAGGCCATCCACCTGACATGGAAGAACCAGTAGACTAACATGTATATGTACACATATAGGTTATTATCCTCCTGATGGCCATCCCAAACCACAATAGGTTCTTGGAGAGAGGCCCAAGTAAAGACAGAGCAGTGACGTGTTTCCAAGACAAAAGTGGCCCGTGCGCCATTTACTGTGTGACATGCTGGAATTCGTCTGAGTTCTTGTATCGATCCCTGTTGGTTTTGGCTGTAATCAATCGCAGTTTGGACTTGCTGTTGACTGAGCCCTCTATCCATACTGGGAGAGGGTGTTGGGCCCTCCAAGTCTGAGAACTTCCAGTATCACTCTGGCATACCTGAGAGTTCTCCTCAACAAGCTAAAAGAGCCACATAGAATTCCATAATCTTAAACACTAAAACAAACTCATAAGAGCTTTTCTCTATTTTGCATGAGCAAAAATCCCCCACTGCTGCCCCACTGGCTTGCACAAAAGGAGGTTGCCTGGTTCTCCAACACACATCGGTTCTCCTCAACAAATGAGAGAGTCTCCAAAGAAAGATGCTCACCAAACAAACTACTTTGGGTACCCACTCTCTGCCCCCACTCACCAACATTCCTCCGAAATACTAACCAAACTTACCACAATTCCACATTCACCTAGTCGATGTGGTTGGGGTCTCTTCTCTTATGAAAGGCCTAAAACTCTCCTGATGCCTAGGTGACTCCTGCCCAGCAATTGTCTTGAAGAACTGCACCGAAGCCCTAGCACCTTATATCACTGCTATCCTCAATGCCTAATTTTTGTCATGTCAAGTGTCAGCCAGCCTGAAGGATGACTGGGGGCTTCCCTTAATTAAGAAACCCACACTTGACACAGAAATACTGACCAACTACCGCCCTATCACGACAGTCTCATTTTTATTGAAGATCCTCAATACAGCAGTTTTCATCCAGATACAATGGTATCTGGAATCTAACAACATCTTAGGCTTACACCGAACTGGCTTCAGAACTGTGTACAGAACTGAATTGCCACTGCTTTATTTAAAATGAAAACAGTTAGATGACATCATGGATGGTAAGTCTGCGATTCTGCTTGACTTATCTTCCGCCTTGGATTTCGCGGACCACCAAATCCTGTGCCAGCAACTCTCCGCGGCAGCTAATGTTTCGCCTGAAGCCATCTTCTGGATTGTCTCCTTTGTGGCCAAAAGATCCCTGGAAATGGTCTTGTATACGGTAGCTGCCTCCCCCTCATCTTTTACCTGTGGCCCATGTGAGAGACCTGAGGGTATTCTTCCAATAAGACCTCGAGAATCCCTTGTTCAGATGGCCGGGGAAGGGCTGGCGCTTTCAGATCCCAACCCTGGGGGTGGACAAGCGAGGGAGGATCATCTGGGTAGGGGAACCCGCGGTCATGCTTGAGGGGATACCCCAGGTGAGAAGTAGTAGTAAACAGGAGAGAGGGCCAAGGAAGACAACGTCTATGAAGCCTGTATGGGCTGTACCAAATCGACCTCCCTTCAATCCAATACATTTCCTCTTCTAAAAGCCAATAACCACTCCATATATAACCAATCCACTTGGATCCCAATTTTCATTGCTCCCAGAAACTACCTATCCCAGCATCCTTACTTTTCTAATTCCTACTTGAATTATTCCAACCGTTCTTCTCCAGGTCCCGCTGATTATTGTTTCCCACACTCCAAAGAGGCTCAGATAAAACACTCCAATTCCCACAATCCCCTTTGTACATTTCTCGATCCCAGATTTTCTCGTTTATCCCGCAAACTCCACCAATCCCATCCCTCTGATTATCATATTCCAATTTCTCACAAACCCTGCTGCTTATTTCACAAATCCTATGAAACGTTCTCTTCTGAGGTCACCACGAACCTTAATCCTAGGGTTATAATTCCATCTATTGTCTCTTTCCCTTCTGACACTTGACATATCCTAACTCCAGTGTCAGGCCAAGTCAGGCAATTAACCTGAACCACACACACCTGTTAGCCCTTTCCTTTCCCCAGAGAGATGAAAAATGGAGCATAGGAGAGCACAGTATGAGCAAGGCGAGTACAGCAGACAGCACAACGAGATGTGTCTAATCAGGCATGGCAGTTCAAGAGAAGGAGAAAGGCGGAGTAATGGAGAGGGTGGCGAGGAGAGAAGTAATCTTGCCCTTTCTGCCACAGACCCGCGGAACATTCATGGAAGAGAGCCCAAGAATGCAAACAATAGCACTTGTGTCTTGCACCAGATATCAACAGTACATAGGGCAAATCTATGCTGATAAGCAGGAGTGAGGGAAGCTCCTGTGACCATGTTACTGGCTTTGACTCCAAGGAAGAAGAAAAGCCAATCGGTTCATCGAGCTGGTGATTCTAAAGGGAAAATGATAAGAACAGGGCAGTGTTGAGTGAGAATCACAAAGTGCCATGTTTGAATCAAGCTCTATCAACTGTGAAAGAATGGTAACAAGTGTTAAAATGGAAACCCGTTGGAGGGGGAAACAGGCACCACATGGGTGCAAAGTCAATAGTGGCTGATCGAGCCCCATATGAGAGAAACTACAAATACCAGCAGGGCATAGGAGAGCCAGCGCAATAGGTCAAAGTGGTCATACTGAGGGTCAAGCAAAATTCCCATACAATCCAAAGAGGAACCAAGTGAAGCAAATCCCAAGAGGCGCTAAATTTAATGTCCCAAGAAACACTATGTTGACAAATGTGAACCTGGCTGAGGAATGTCCACTATGAACTGTTCAAAAAGACATTGAGAAACTAAGAGAAGAGAGGGGTCTGTTGTGTTGACCATGTGACTCTGAGTCCCAGTGCTCTTTTCACACTGGTTTCACTTTCATCATTTGCATTTAAACACCATGTACTGCTTGATTGTATTGTAATCCCCATGTGACCTTTTCTGAGTTTTTCTCAGGGTTTGTACTTGTAATTTAACCAGATGATATGTGACTCTGGCTGTATATTAAATGTCCTTCTGTTTGTTTGATTAATAGAATTATGACTTTCTGTAACGTATGTGTTGAAAATCTGAATTCTATGTCAAGACCGGAGGTTCGGATTATGCTTGTTCAAAGCATACTTAACACAAATTTTGCCACTTTTTTGACTGGCTTGAAATAATATGTTTTAAAAGTCGATTCTCTGTCAAGCCACTGCAATTTCTCACAGACCATCACCAATTTATGCTCTACAACACCAGTTATTTTTAAGATGTCAAACTCTAAAAGGAGGAATTCAATTGACTGCGCCTTTGGCATTCTGAACAGCAATCTCAAAATCTTAGCCTCAAGATTCCCAAGTTCAGTTCTCAAATGTGCCCTCATACCTCGTATCCATATAGCATGCAGGGAACTATCTTGGAGGAATATAGCAATGCAATGGTTTTAATGGAGATGCCACTTTGTCTGCCTATGAAGTTACTCAGGGTAAGCACAATTTTCATGCAAGTTGTTTGGTTTGCTTTCCATTGCTGGGTACAAATCAACTTGTTGTCAATAATTATTCTAAGATATTTATAGCATTCCATATGTTCTATCACTTTCTCATCGAGTTTCCATCGAAGACTGGCTGTTTTTTTACACTTAGTTTTGTCCAAAAACACCACTATCTTCATTTTCTCGATGTTAATCCGAAGACCGTTGCTGCTGGCATACACTCCCAGTGCATCCAAAAGGGCTTGCAGGCTCTTAGGAATATAGTCAAGCAGCAAAAGGTCATCTGCATACGCTAGCCAGCTATGGCTTAACACACCAAATTTTACTGGACGGGCTAACGTCAGACTTTGTGTCGCAACCAGGTCAGCCAAGTATAAGTTAAACAGCGTTGCTGCCAGAATGCAACCCTGTTTTACACCACACACTTTGATAAATGGTTTGGTTACTTGGCCCATGCTCTTAGTTCTCACTCAGACGTTGGTGGCAGTGTACAGCAACTGAATCATATGCAACAGGCCATGAGGAATATTCCATTTCACTAATTTGATCCATAATTTATTCCTGATGACCGCGTCGAAGGCGGCGATAAAATCAATAAAGCTCGCATATACTGGCAGTTGATGTCTTTCCCCAGACGTATTTGATGGTGGACGTCAGGCATATCAGGTTGTGACTAGTACTAGATTTTGCTCGAAAGCCAGTCTGATTAATGGGTAGGATGTGATGTTGGTTAATCCACTGATTCAGCTGAATCCTATATTGCAATTTTGCCTTTACAGGATTTCATTAACATAGCATTTTTCTCGGAGTGATCTATTTCAGGCATTCAGCCTCACTGATGTGTGTAAAGGTGAGTTTAACTTTAGGTTGTATTTGTTTGAGTCCATGTGGAGCCTGGATTTACTGTCACACTTTCAACTCCCAGACAATAGTGTCTTCTTTTTAGGCATCTTGTACACAATTTAGACCCCTATAAAGCAACAGGTTGTACTTACCAAATCACATTGACAAAACAGCATCATCGTAATTGCCTTCATTCAATTAGTGTCATTAAAAGTAACACTAATGCAGCGTATAAAAAATCATCATACAAAATCTTACATGTAATCGAGGACTAAAAATGAATACATTACATGTAAGAATCAATGTATTAAAAAGACTACATACTTTCCATCAATAATACATCTAAACGATCAATAATACATCTAAACGTAGAACAGTGCTCTATTATGGAGTAATGCACTTTCACCATATCTTTTTCACAAGGCTATGTTTTCATTGTAATCCTCTTTAAACAGGCATCATAGACAAACCATTGTAATGAATCTGGAGTACTATTGTAATGAATCAGGGTAAGACAGAACACATGGGTTTTTCAGGTGTTTTTACAGACTTTTAGTAAAGTAAAAGAAGGTTTGGAGAAAGGCCTATATCACTCTGATTATATGATATGATAAGTAATTTATAATGCGCCTTGACACAATTGTTTCTAGGTGCAACAAGACAAGGAGGAGGAAACAGAAGGAGGACAAAACAACAATCTTTCTAGGCCTTGTGTCATTCAGATCGCCCAAGTGCGAGGAAGAGAGAGGGGAGAAGTGCCAGTGTGTGGGATCCCGGGGGGGATGCAGGTAATTCAATAAGTGCTGCCTGATGGTGGCTCATAAGTGAAGCGGGAAGGGACTGCAGGGTTGCAGATACAAACCCTTAAGTGCTGGGGGAACTCGCAGGCAGTGCAAGGGCAACTGGACATGCAGGAGCTTGGGCCCCAGTTCAGTGGGTGACCAGGTGACCAGTGCATGGAGCAGTCAGGGACATCAGCTGGGCAGACGAAGAGAGAAAGCGGAAGTGACAAGGAAGCTTTTGAGTTGCTTCCGGAACCAGAGGAGGTTCTGCTCATGTTTGAGAGAGGCAGGGAGGCAGTTCTAGAGGGAGGCCCAAGCCGAGGAAAGATATCTTCCTCCCACTCTCTGCTTGAAGAAGCATCTGATCCTCATAGAGTTGGAGGTGGATGAGCATAGAGATTGAGAAGGAATATGTTCAGGAAGAGAAAGTTGGAGGTAGTACGGTCCCAGGCCCCAGAAAGCCATGTGGTGATGTGAAGGGTCTTGAACTTGATCTTTCCAGCGACAGGGAGCCAGTGGAGAGATCTCAGAGCTGGAGAGATACACTCCCCGGGCTTGAGGCCAAGGACAAGTCTTGCAGTCCTGTTCTGGATACGTTGTAAATGTCGAAGAGTAGAGACATGCAGATTTATAAAGAGGCTGTTGCCATAGACCAGCCTAGAGAGCACCAGGGCTCTAGAGACAGTGATCTTCTGGGGAAGTGAGAAAAGTCAGAATACCTCTAAGGAGGTGCAGTTGATAGTGTGACTTCGTAGAGGCATCAGAGATGTGAGGAGAGAAGCAGAAAGTGCAGTCAAAGATGACACCAAGGTTCCTTGCATGATGTGCCAGGTAGTGGTTGAAAATCTAGGGAGAAAGGTTAGACCCCTGGGGAACACCACAAATAGAGAGAGAGAGATGGAAGAGAGGAAAGGCCCCAGTCCGACCTGGGAGGATCGGTCAGTGAGAAAGGAGGTCAACCAGGCCAGGGCCTGACCAGTGATTACCAGGTTGTCACAGAGAAAATTGAGCAGGATGGCATGGTTGACCGTGTCAAAAGCAGAGGATGGATTGAGGACAATGAGGACAGAAGGAAGATTAGAGTCAATATAAGAAAGCAAGTCTTCACAGGTGTTCAGAAGAGGAGTTTCCATGCTTCTGGAAGCTCTGAAGCCAGACTGGTGATAGTGGAGACAAAAAACAGATTCCGTATGCATATTAAGCTGGGAGATGGCCAGCCTATCCATGAGTTTGCCCGGGAAAGTAGTGATGGAGTTCGGGAAATAGTTAGCCGGAGAGGAAGGATCGGCAGAGGGCTTCTTTAGAATGGGGTGCACAAGGGAGTGCTGAAGGGGGAGGGGAAGGTTCCATTGGCAAAGGAGTGATGGTAGAAATCGTCCAAGGCTGGAGCAATGGTGTCAATGTGGTCCTTGATGGTTCTCGATGAGCAGGAGAGTACCTGCTTTGGTGAGAATTTCATAGATTGGACTTGTCTGGAAACATTGTCAGTGTTGAAAAGGTGAAAGGAGGAGAAAGGAGTAGAAATGAGGAGGAGAATGTCCCAAGACGAACCAGGTGTGATAGAGGAGGATGAAGAGGAGGTAGAGGAAGAGAGGGTGGACAGGATGTCCTGAGTTTTAGTGGTGAAATGAGAAGTCGGGACGTGCAGAGGGCTGAGATGGAACAGGACAGGTAGAGACTGCACCAGTATTGACATTCTTCTTGCAGATTTTGAAAAGTTTGGCTGAGTTGTTAGATGCCACAGAGATGCAGGCTTCATTGTAGGTTCTCTTCTTAGATAGGACAGAGAGTCTGTACTGCCTTTGGAGCAGGCAGCAGCCAGTTTGTCAGTGGGTGCGCCTGCTGCCTTCCACTTCCTTTCATCCTCCCTACAGTTGCATTTAAGGGTGGCAAGGTCAGAATCGTACCAAGAGTTGCACTTGGATGTAGGCTTCAAACACATCCTCTTGACAGGGGCAAGAATGTAAAAAATGTTAGAGATAGAGAGATGAAGGTTAGAGAGGGCAATGTCAGAGTGTACGTCAGCCAAAGGTGTAGGAGGAGAGAAAGTAGTGGCAAAAGCCTCAACTGACACACACTTCACTCTAATGGTTTTCCCTGCCTCAATGTAAATCATGGATGTCAGTGTCAGAATTTCCAAAAAAATAAAGAGTTCTCCGTCCTGTGTCCAAAATCCTATCCTGACCCTTACAAGCTAAACCTAAGCAAATTTGCAAAGGGGTAAAAGTCTTTTAACTGGCCATCTGTAGTGTTCTTAAATATTTCAATGTAAAGTTCCAAAAAGGTGCACAAATGAGCAAAACAATGAAAGTTCCACAGGTTTCACATATCTCACAATGATGGAGGAAATGTTTCCTTTCCCTTGATTAATAGCTTCTTCTTAACTTTCAGCCACAGTTCCTTTTCTTGGTGAAAGGTAATTTGCCAAACTATGGGTTATGGTTCCCTTCCCCTAGATACACACACTCAAGGGATATATTTTACCCCTTGACTTGCTCAACTTTCAAAACACAATTCTCTTTCTTGGTAAAAAGACAATGATCCAATCCAGGGGGAATGGCTTCCTTCTCCTAGACTTAAAATTTAAAGGGTTCTTCCTCACCCCTTCACTTGCTTAACAATTCTCAGTTTATTCACTTTTCCAGTCAAATGGGTATGTTTCCCTTCCCCTGGATTTCACACACTTTCAAGTAGCTGTCTTGAAGGTCTTTATTTATAATTGGTTGTGGGCCCCTGATTTGCCTGATATACCCGCCTGCATTGACTTCACAGCATTCACTTTTCCTTCTAGGTGCGAGTCTCCAGACTCGCAATAATATTTCCTGGGTGCACTCTCCTGCCAGTGCTTATTTGCTTTTTGCTTTGGATGCGGTTCACCAGACTCATGACAAGCTGCCTGGTTTACTCTGCTGCCAGGACTTCTCACAATGTCTTACACAATGGAGGGAGGTCACATACTCGCACACTTTACTAGCCATCAGCCTTCACCATGCGTCTTTCATTAATTGGGTCAGAGACCCTATTTGTTACTTTCTCTCATTGTCATAGGGCTTTTTGCCATCTCTAGTAGACTCTTTAGCTTTCCTTACAGTGTGTGGCATTTGCCTTGAAGCACCCCGGTGTCCCACCTTTCCCCTTTGGGTTCACCGGTTTGTTTAGGCTTCTTTGGCTTTCCTCGCACCATCCCGCAGTTGCTGAGGCTTGCCGGTGGCTCCGAATAATGTTCCTCCCCTTTTTCCGCTTCTCAGTTGGCCTCCAGTGTCTCCTGACAGCCTTTTGCTGTCCTCAGCCTCACTAAAGCAGACTGCTGGCTTCTCTGCTTTCTCTGGATAGTGTTTCTAGCAGCCTTTCAGAGTCACGCAGCACTCAGCTTGCTTTCTAGCTTCAGACCGGCTTGGCCAGCCTCAAAGTTCTCTCTGAGAACTTCCCCCTCGAGCTCTTCACTCATCCGCCTCCAACTCCTTGTTAATTGCCATATAATATCATATCATGAGGTGTCTCCTTCCCTCTCCAGCACAACTGTTGGGTATTTGAACACCACGCTACTATGAAAATCCCGCCAACAACTAGAACGATGTGTGGGCTTTCTGTCTCTAGTAATCTTCACCACTCTGATCCTTTTCCTCGTCTCAGTGCTATGGTTTATCCTGGATTGTACGTGGCTCTTCCTCTTGTTAGTATTTCCACTAAATGGGATGTTGTTCAATCAACCCTACTCTTCTTTGTCACATCCTTCTCCTTTCCTGTGACAAAAGAGAGGTTGGAATTATCTAACCGGTCCAAATTATGCTGATTTTCAACATTGTAAATACTAGATGGGGAATGACGACCATAACAATAGTATACATTTTACCCCAAGGACATTCTAGTGTAACATTACAATATGTTATGGAGACTTGGAGAATTTCAGAGTTATAGTTATCCCCTGAGGGGAAAGAGGAATACCATGTTTCATCTGGCAAGTCCCTCCTACTCGCGTCAGAGTCATCTCCCCTCATGTGGATCTCCCACATATAGCTACTTCCACGGTCAGCATCAGGTAGCTTCTGCTTTTCCCTGGTCATGCGGGGAGAGACTTCCCCCGGGAAAGGAGTGATGGCTTTGCCAGATTTATCACACTGTGCAACAGCATAAACTGTGACATCATCATATGTCATTTTGCAAAAGGGGATAGTGTCTGCTGTTGTTCTTATGCCATACAGCAGGAGTCTCTGTTTCAAATACAACCTTCGATAAACCTCATATAGGAGACAGGCTAAGACAAAATGTTCCAGTGACTCAACCCTGGATTTAAAATAATGGCATTTCTTTGCTTTATTACTGTCCCATTTAATGAGCAACTTAGCAATTGGTAAGGTCACAAACCTTTGTTGATGTAAAGAGAACACATCAATTTTGGTATTATTTTGTATAAGTAATTTTAGTACTCTGGGTTCAGTACATGAGCCCAATAGGTACTTAGACTCCCTCAGGCAGTGATTTTACCAATCATGCATGTATTGCATTTGTGCCAATAATGCATTTTAAGCGTTGGTATTGAGCCTCTATCCTTTCTATTAGGATGGGCCCAAAGACACATAACATGTTTTTTACGTATGAAAGCCAGGATAATCATGAACCATCTTCTTTGTTAAGCACGTTGAGCGCTCAGTCTCTGAACATACTCAGTTCTGGGTTGCTCCAGAGTCTTGACCAATACGCTAGCAGTCTAAATGCCACAATAAGTACCAGGGCCTGGTGGCCAAGCTCCCTATGAAATGGGACTGTAGATGTGCTAAGGGGTAACCCCAACATTGTATTGAAAAGTCTATTCTCAATGACGCTTAAATCTGTGCATTTATAACAATCCCATATCTCAGCCCCATATACAGAGGCATATCTTGCTTGTAACTTGTAGGCCTCTATTTTTGGTATATGGCCTCATGACCATGGGGCCTGATCACGACCTCGGCGGTAACCCTCAAATCCGGCGGTAGCGCTATTACCGCCGGATTTAAGAGTCCGCCGAATCAGGGCTTCGGCGGATTTCACCCCAGCTCTTGGCTGGGGGGAAATCCGCCAAAAATTCACGTTATTACCGCCGGCGGGAAATCCGCCGGCGGTAAGAGCGCAAATTTTTCCCATTGAGCCCAATGCGGAATGGGCTCAATGGAGAATGGGGACTTCCAAGTCCGCCCAACTCGTGATCCCGCGCTATTAGTGCCGGGGGCTATGGCGGTCACGCTAATAGCCCCACGCTAATAGCGTTAGCGTTACCGCCGAGGTCGTGATCAGGCCCACATGTTTCTGTGCAAAATATGTGAACGCCCTGGAGTACCTAGAGAGAAAAATGCCTGATTTCTCCATCTGGCTGTTTCATTTTCCCTTATCTGTAAACCGTACGCCCAAGTAATCGAATAGTTTTACCTTTTCAATGGTGCAATCCTCCCACCCCAACAGGGTAATTCGGAATTTGTTTTTCTTTGTAAACACCAAATGTTTGGTCTTGTTATAATTAATACCAAGGCCTCTATTGTTACAACGGGGTTTAAAGGATTCAAATAGCTTTTTTCAAGGCAACAGTTGTTAGAGACAAAAGTATAGCGTCATCCTCAAATAACAACACAGGACATTTACTGGAGGCCAAATACAGGCCGTCAGTTGAAATGGCAAAAAGTCCATAATTTACCCCATTGATATATAGCGAGAACAACGGTGGGGCGAGCACGCATCCCTGGCAGACTCCTTTCTGAACTTGGAAAGGTTCTGTTATTTTTGACAAACGTATGTTAAATATATTTGAACACACATATGTAGGTAATTGGCAAGAACATTAAAGTGCACTTAGTTGCCCACTGTATGCTTACTAGCATTCTTTTCATTGTTAATATCACAGAGAAGGCTGTTGCTAACCAACTCTACGATCAGAATGGCCAACATGGCCTGCTCCGTTGAATCAGGATTTAGACCCAGATGCAGCACAGCAACTGCTATCATTCACTTCTAAATGTTGCTCTACAAATCATGGAAAAAGGTTACTCCCCCCTCTTCAACATCTTTGAATTCTCTGCCACATCTGACACAGTCAACTACTTGACAGTTATTATATGGAACCGCTTGGGTCACTTCTCAACCTTCCTAATATCTCACTTCAAGCTCACAATACTTATTATGCCTCAAAGGGGAATGTATTGAGGGCATTTCATTCCTGAGAAATGTGAAAAACCTTCCTTCTACATTTAGGTGGGTGTGCCCCCCCCACACACACACCACTTATTTGGATCATCTCTTCCAGCCTTGTTGCATTTAAACCTTACCCTGCTACGCCCTTGTGATTATCCTTTTTAATTCTCCCTTTCCAATTCTGATCTTGTGACCCATTTTGAATACATTTTAAAACAATGGGCCTCATTAAGAGTTTGGCGGTATCCGTGCTACCGCCAAACTCGCCTCCTGCACCGGCAAGCGAAAATGGGTAATTACCGGGCCATTGCGAGTATTTTGGCCCTTTAATTACCCATTAGCAGGTGCCGGTAATGCTGCGTTCTCAATCCCCATTCTGCCCAGCAGGGCAGAATGGGAATGGAGAGCATGGATGCACCGGCACCGTTATTAGCGGTGCCGGTGCATCTGCGTGTTATGCTCGCTGGTGCCGCACATCCCGCCAGGTCAGACGTGGCGGGCTGTCAGGCACCCGTGAGCAAAAATCGGCACCGTTGGCACCGTACCGCCAACCTTATAATGAGGCCCAATGCACGTTTACATTTAATTTTTATGTTTGTGTATTTATTTATTTATTTATTTATTTATTTGGACATGAAAGTGGTTTCTCTTATACTAGCTGATGAGGTCATGCTATGTTAGGTTATATTAATTGATAGTTAATTTTTCTGATGCATATTAATGTTTAATGTTTAAGCTATTTGTAGCATCCATAAGGTGGCAGGTATCACTCTTCAAAACACAGAAACAAATAAATAAGGCAGCACTCTCTTTATGAAAAGGGCCATAAGGCCTGAAATAAAGCTTCATATTTGTTCTGGTATGCAGACACTACACCCCTGCTTCGACCTAAAATTAGCATGGTGCCCTTGATTAACTGATCGAGAAGGATGTACAAGTCTGGAATACGTAGCTTAACTTCCAGAAGAGCCAAACACCAACCTAATAGGAGTCCTGCCTCACACACTAATTATAGTCATCCCCATAAAGTTCCTGCCAGACCTCAGGAACTTTCAGGAAGCCCAGTTCCTAGCTTTGGGCTCAGAAGAGTCATGAGTCAAACCACTCCCACCATTAAATGTGCCTTCAGTTCCTTACAGTTTTATAGAAATTGGCCATCTGTAGCCATCTAGGCGGATGGGAATAAGTAGAAGGGCCTTGTACTCTTGTTTTCTTTGAAATGGCTTCAACATGCACTGACACTGTAGACTGTTAGGACTCTGCATCATGGTACACCCACCTCAGTACTATACCTGCTTTGCACACTGATGCCCGTTACACTTAAAAGCATACTCCTTGTATTGCTTGTTTGCACTCAATTCCCCGGTCTCCAGGGTCCCGTTTTCGTAAACACATTAGAAACAGGAGACATTTCATTTGGAGGTTACCTTGGAGATTATGGCATCCTCTGCCCGCTTAGCGCTGCGCTTTCCATGCAGGGAGCAGCGCAGAGGACTGTCACGTGAGTAAAAGCGATCACGTGATTAAGGGTATTTAGTTTCCCGGCTTCCGCATGCCAGCGCTTCTGATTTTGAATCACAGCTACTTTGTTTCTTGCTATCGGACTACGAATCCTATTGTTTCCAGACCTTCGCCTGTATAACTGGAACTGCCTTGTCTCCTCCTTGTGATACATTTGCTCTTTGTGGTAACGACCATCTGTTCTGAACTACGGACTCCTTTGCCTCACAACTTACCCTGTTCTCGCACTGCCATGACTCGGACTAGTCTTCTCAGACTGCCTCGCCTATCATTTGGATTGCTACTTCTGCAACGCTGGTGAATACCTCCTAGCTCGAATTCTCTTCAAGCGTGCTGGTGCCATCTTATCCCACAGAAGCGCACAGACTAGGGACTGCTATAGCAAGTGGGCATTTTCCGTTGGGTGTCCTTGTTTCATCGGGATAGGTAGCTATTGAGATTAGATACTATTGCCACTTTCGCTATTAGGCGTCCTTGTGCCGTCGTGATAGTTTTTGCTCTGGATGGCCATTTCTTTGGTGCATGTCTACTGAAGAATCTTGTGAAGTACATCATCTGTTACACCTTTTGCATACTACACATGGCAAGCCCATTCACGTAGTGCCTTTTTCTGAGTCATACCCTTTGTTCTTGTTTATTAACAACATATCGTGTGTTGTAGGTTTTGTCCAAGATTGAAAGGGGTTACCAAAAGAAGTTGTCCCAGACAAAACGCCAAAGAAAGAATAACCTTTTATCAGGTAAGCAGAGCTCTTGTGATTGTTGTACACATTGCTATATTGGAAGTTCACTCCATTAATGGTGTTCATTTCCTTTACAGTGTTTCATGCTGTGTCGACTCTTCCGGTTAATTGATCCCTCTGCATGTATATTCCATTCAGAGGGATACATTGGTAGGAGAACTCTTTGACTAGCTACGAGTTCAACTACCCAGGAATCTGACATAGACGTCTTAAAACGTTGACAACTTTTCAGTTAAATATAATGCCCATTGCTGTTAGAGATATTGCACAAACTGATACATCTAGGTGCTCTGGGATTACTCCGCTGGTGATTTGGCGCAGTATGAAAACTCTGTAACATACACAAAAGGGAACCTATTGCTCATTTTTCAGGGATCTTCAAAAACAGCAAATGTGCATTCCTAACATACAACCGCTCCAGAATGTTGTTATTAAAAGGGTTTCCAGGCGTACATGTTGACTAATTCCCAATCCCTATTACCTGTGACACTGTTTGAAGCACATTAACCTCTGTTTCATGCACATTCTTTCGACTTTGTCTGGATGCCTGAGTGAGCAGTTGTTTGGGGGTACAGTTGCTCAAATTTCTGGATTGCAACCTGAAACATGTCCACTTTGCACCTCAGTCCTATTTGCTGGCCTTACTGTGAAATAAAGTGCTGTACAAGGAACAGCAATTGTCATAGTCTTATGGCAACAGTCATTGCATAGTGCAAAACATAACAGATGTGATTTTCACACTAGAGATGGCTATGTACTACTATATGCTGAACAATGAAATATAATACTGTTAACATGATATGGCATGGAACGAAATCTGGCAATCCCAAGCACTAATAGCACTTATGAACTCCATCATTGCCCTGCAATTATGCACTAAGCTATCAGTCCAGGAAATGCCCTTGCGTGCATATCCTGCACATCTGGAAATCCCTGAGGAGAAATATATAGCAAGGAACGTTCTAGCACTTATTATTTGCTAATCCCAACTATCTGGGAATGTCCTAGTAGAACTACCGATCAGGGATTCCATTTAGCAGAACTGCCGATGAGGACGTTGTTAGCGCCTTGTAAGGGGATTCAATTCAACACTACAGCTAAGTCAACGCCTAGTCTATAATACTGAATGAAAACCCTTATTGATATATCTTTAGGTCCAGTTCATGCGTTCTGGATGACTACCCCTATATAACACCCCTCTCTTGGAATCCCCCTGACCCCACTGAGCCAAGAAGTAGTTCTGTTTTGCAAGTTTAAAAGGTTTATTTGATAAATTAAAATATATATATATATCACACTTTATAATAAATTAATAATTGACCAGCACACTTAATCTGATATGATAAAGATTAACAACGGAGAATCTGGCACTAACACGCTTCTCTATAGTCAATAAGGAGTTGACATGAAATGGATAAGGTAGCACACTGGTAAATAGGTACAGAAGTATAATGTGGTAGAGAATGCTTTATAAGGTTCAAGGAAATGCAAGGTTGAATGAATGAAATGCAGTATAGAAAACAACTTGATATGATTTCAGCAAAACAATGTAATCACTTTTCTCTGGCAATCCCCTTCCCCCCTTGATGCAAGGCAAGGAAATGGAAGGAAGCACACAGTTCTCAGAAATGCAATCAACTGTAATTCAGTTCAATCCAGCAAACTTAGACTACATAAGTTTGAAAACACAGGCCCAAATTGCTTTGATATGTGCTGGCAATGAATTGAAAAGTATGCTAAAATACTTTTAATTCCCTTTCAGAGGTTCAGGGTGATTGGTATCTAGTTAATATTAGTCCAGGCTCCCTCTTGCAATGATGCAGGGATAGTTAGCAGGTTAAACGAATTTCTGGCAAATGGAAGGCAAGCAGCAGCTGTTTTTTTTTACACGAGGAGAAATTTGCAAATCGCGGCAAAATTCGCGGATGCGTCGAGCGCTATTACAGAGGAACCACAAGGACTATCTCTATCGTTTTGGGGTCCTAGAAAAGCCTAGGATCTCAGCTTCAAAATGAAAGTTACTGCAAGTCTCTAGCACAAACGGTTGCGGAGATATGAGCGATTAAATAAAGGTCGTTTTTCAGATTTGAAATTTTAAAGTTCCAAAAGACAAGTGCAGCTTGCAACTAGGAAATGACAAGTGACAGCTTTACAAATGACAGGTGACAGGAGGCAGTTCTACTTAGATTAAATAGATTGAATTATATTATTTTAACTAAGAGATTGGTTCTGCACAGTTTTGCTATGTACTCACACTATATTCTTGAGTGAAATGGGCCTCGCCATGGATCTGGTCAGGTTTTAAACTCGCCTCTGGTCTCTGCACTTCACAGTGATCTGGGTCAGCTCTCTCTGGTTCTCTGGTCTGGGTCTCTAGTTCTGGATAGATTGAAGTCTCTAGTTTGGCTCTCTGGAGGTTTGATGGAGGTAAGTATGGATTTTTCCGGCAGAGCGTCCCGCTGCAGATGGAATTGAAGGTCCCTATCTGTCCTGTCTGTCTGCTTTTATGTGTTTAGAATGTGGGTGTGTTCTAGCATCACTGACCCTACCTCTCTCTCAGCTTCTAATTGGTCAAACTTCCATTTATCATTTGATTGGGGAATGAACTGTGAGTCAGAGGGATGTCATTTTATGTTTGCAGATAGGACACTCCTCTGTCAGATTGCACATATTCTATATTTGATAATAAAAGACATATTTCACAGTTACACAGTTGCTTGAAATTACATATACATGGTGTGGCTGAATTTAGCCATGTCTCTGTCCAAATCTGCTGTTTCTAAGAGCTTGCATTCAGAAATGGCACATAATTGACTTTTTAACTGATTTTTCAATTTCTGACATTGACCCAACTTTACATACATGTGCGCAGGGAGTATGGACATTAACTGATGAAGTTTCAGATTTTTAACATGCATACATTTAGAGTAATATCCACTTTTCCGCCAAAACCCCCCTGAACACGCCACCGGGTCGAAAAACCTCTTAAAATGTGGGCAGAAAAATCACAAGAATTATGGTATCATTTATAACATTTTCACATGTCCGCTCTATGAATGATCCATCTTTTTAAAGTTATGTTCTGGCTCCAAAGGGGTGTGGTTTCCTCTCAGCACAAGGTAGAAATACTGGTTTATCCAGTTCTGCCAAGCCAGCTTGCTCTCACAGGCAGTGCCCCTCCCCTTTCCTCAGGAGGAAGCCACTTTTTACGACCATGTACGACTCCTGCCAATAAAACCTTTGCCTGAGTCAGGAGAGGCTCATTGTTCAAGAGGAAGCCATTTATGATCCTCTCAATAAACCCTCTGCCTGGGTGAAGGGAGTTGCATTGTTCACTCTCCTGCAGAGCACAGGTAATTCAATTATCAGATAGATGGCATATCCTTAGTGTGAGCAGCAAAAGGGCAGCTAGGCCTGGGAACACAGCTGTGACTCAAGTTTCACTCCTGATGGGGGTAGTTGCCAGGCAAATTGGAATCTCTTTAAGCTGTCATTTCTGTTCCCCAGTTTCTGCATTCAAATAAAACTAAACATTTTCACATATGCAGCTAGAAGGCTGATTCTAAGTGCAAAACTATGACATTTCAACAGTTACAAAGGCATGTGACACCAAACATAGGTCACTTATTTAATCTAAACATTTTCGATTTTAGTGTCTTTAAATCCAGTGCAACTTAAACTGCTGACTCCATAGCTCAGCCAGTTTTGTTATAAGCATTGTTCTGGGCTCTTCATTTCCCAGATTTTGTAGGCACACAAAACTCCATTCTACCAAATGTCTGCTGGTGTTCAGTGAATATTTTGCACATATTGCAATGTTTGAAATAGGCACTTTGGCTTGCCTTCAGAGAAACACAGGGTGGTTTTAAACTGCCGGCTTTTGGATAGTGGTGAGTACTGGTACTGCACCCATTTTTGGGATTTAAGAAATGAATTCCCAACAGTTATGGGTTTGCTATTGGCAATCAGCATTGCCATTCCCAATGGTTTCAGACTACTGTGTGGGTAGTCCAATGGTGGTTTTAGGCAGTGTCCTTCTGTGCCCATAACATCGGCAAAAATGGGTGGCAGCCTATTCTTCATGCATTTCCCTGTGCATTTTCTGGGAAGCTCTGGCCATCATGATGTTTTCCATGTCAGTACTGCACAGTTTCGAGGTAGGGCTCGGATGCACGGGTAAATACATCCCACAGCCTATGCAGTAACAACATGAGTTTTCGGACAGATCTGCCTGTCACCAAACCTTCAGTATTTTCCTCAACAATCTGACCCAACAAGAAACAGGGAGATATCACCCCCTCGGCAGGGACAGGAAGCTCAACAGGAAAAGGTCCCCCTGGAAAACACACGGACACTCAAACACAACACTATGCGGTATACACGCATTTCACCGCTGTATTTTTCATCGCATGTTTTTTCATTGCCGTTTTTATTTCGATTTTTTGGGGGGGTTAAAAAATTAAATATATGGTTGTGGGTGTAAGGGAATAAAAAAAAAAAAGGGAAGCTTGGGGGGTAAACCCCCCCAAAAAAAAAAAAAAAAGATGAGTTTTTCGAAGAAAAAAAACGGCGATGAAAAAACCTGCGATGAAAAATACTGCGGCAAAATAACGTAGAACCCACTATGCTAACCCTTGCCTCTGCACCAACAACCATTAGAATGCAGATACACATCTTGATTCATTTGCCCTGGTTGAACACATACTTACACACTTCTGTGTTCACCTCAACAGTCATCGGAATGCAACAAAACCCCTAAAAATCAACCTAGCTGCACACTAACATAATTCTCAAACACGGGTGCTGCCAGAATGCAGATACCAAAGTCCATTGGTCCTGCTGCACACATTCTACTGATCTTAGACAACCACTGCATCACACCTAGCACTAGTATGCAGCCACATCACCTATTGCACACTGGCTGCACTCATACTGAGTGAACCCAAGCAGGTTTTACTACACTACTCTATCTACTGACCTGGACTGCAGTCCCAGAGGGAGTTCAATCCACAGTGCTTTGGAATCATATTGATGGCAAAAGGCGCTATATAATTTCCAAATAACATAAAATAACATTAAGTTTAATATTTTTGACATCAACGTGTCAGACTTTTTCAATGGTAGCATTGTAGCTTAGCAACTCCATTCGCCTACATTCTGTTACCAGCAACATTTGCCTTCATGCACAGTCTATGCTTGGCTACGACAAGTTTGGCTCAGTCTTCATAGTTACAGAAATAACATTATCTATTTTGAAACCGGATACAATGTATAGTTATGCCCACGCATATAAGCCAACAAAATCCAAGGACTTCCCAAACACACTTGATCACCTTATGCATCCAACTTTATACTGTATAACAACTTGCAGTTCTCTAAATCTGTCTTCGAAACACACCACAAATACCACAACACTTTTGGACATATCTGCCTCCTCCCTGTTGCACAACTGTGGTCCACCAAGCGAACTGACATGCACCCATGCTGACACAAAATGTTCTTCCTGCAGTGCATATCTGTTATTTTAGCATCAATGTCCATCTTTCGCTCTCTATTATCTCCCTCATTCTCATGTTGTTTCCATCAGCATACTATGATCTGGATGCCCTTAGTGGGGGACATGGTAGCAGACTCCACATATAAGCCTAGGTGCTTTCAAAGTACTATGTTGATAATTAGGTGTAGTACAAAGGTACATAAACATAACATAACATGGATTTAGACCTTGAATCAGACAATGTGCAAAATCACTTGGGCTCATGATGGACATCAAACTCTCCTTCCATCAACATATTAAAAAAAAAGCCTGAACCTCCTGTTATCAACTAGCCCTCCTCCGAAAGATAAAACACTTCCTGCCACATGAGGATTTCAGAACCACTGTGTAGGCCCTGGTAATCTCACATTGCAATTGTAGGAATGCCATTCTCACTGGTATCCCAGCCACAGAGTCCGACTCCTCCCTTAGGGCCATTCATCATGCTGCTAGATGCCGTATAATGGGAATTTAAAAATGTGACCACATTTCACTCATCCTAAATTAAGAGAATCACACTTGCTACCCATCCCATCCAGTATACTCTTTCAATCTGCCTGCATCACATATAGGGCAACACAAATGCCTGCCTACATAGCCACAAAACCTGCAGGCTCTGGTGGGATGCACTCCATTAGGACCCGGACTATTGCAAGAATACTGGAATGGAAATAGACAAGAAAAGAAAACAGGCTTCTTCCTCTGTGCCCCAAACTACCAGAACACCATCACAGTCACAATCTTGACTGATTAAATTCTTCTTGGAGATTAGGAAGGAATTCAAACTGTGCTCTTTATGGAGTGCTCGGGGGTCACTTAACACCTGCTACTGCTCGGTATGTACTAGTAGTATGGGTTATCAAAGCTAATATAATCTATAACCTTAGCTAGGTGTGGGCTATATAAAACAATACAAATAAAAATACAAAATAATACACGTCAAATGAGAAACCCCTATCACTACTGTCTGTTGCATACAGAAGAAACCCATGATATACATTGTCCACAGTTATGATTGGTATTAACAGAGATGATACATTTACATGTCTCCTGACCCAGACTCTAAGCCCTGCTGAGATATGTTCTTCAAAGAAGAACCATCCCCGGTTCCGGAAGCACCTCAAGACCTTTCTCGTTGCTTCTGCCTTTTCTCCTCCTCTCTCTTGCTGATCTTTTGCACTAAACCTAGCACTTGCCACCCGCTGGCTGCACTACCACTGTTTGTTGTTTTTTTATTATTTATTTACTTATCTATTTTTATGTTTATTTATTTTTATTCCTTTGCACAGCACTTTCCATTTCTCCCCCCATGCCCTTTCCCTCTCCCATGCACTTGTGTGTTTTCAATGTCACTGGGCCTAGTAAGATCGTTGTTTTTGTTTCTCCCTTGTTCCCCTCCCTTACCTCATCATGCTCCGAAACACTCGTGTATGAGCGAGATGCAAATACAATATCATTACAATATCATTACAATACAAAGCTTGCTGAGGTTTGTGTTACTTTAGGTGAAATTATGAAGAAAAGTGTGTCCTACTCCCATGAAAGGAATAGCAAAATGGCCTGCCATTTGTCGGGTGAAGTGGTTAATAGTTGTACTTTACACAAGTTGTTAAAAATAGAGTGGCCTGCTAAATAAGCAGGACCCACTACTAGTTGGGATAAGCTAAAGGTACCTATTTCTAGCTCAAGATACTTTCCGATGTTATTTTGCAGGTCATCTGCCCAGAGGTTGAGATCACTAAAAATAGTAACATATTTTATTTTAACCACCAAAATAATCAAGGAATCAAACAGTGTCTTGGTGATTATACTAACTGTTCTAGGAGTACAATATATAAGCATGAAGTAGTCAGTAAGAAGAGGTGAAGAAGACAGAGGGAGCAGCATGGCTTCACAATTGGCCACAATATGAAAAGGTATTATATTGATATAACGCCCCAATGCACGGAGGCTCGGTTCATAATCATGATACGGTTGTTGGAAGGAGCAAGATTTTGAAAAGAAGAAACAAATACTTCCAAGTGCTTTCAATCACTTTTAAGAACATTTTCAAAATAGTCAGGTTTCACTGAGATTCCATGTCACTTTAAATACCTCTGCCCACGATCTCCAGGTCACTCAAGCAAATAGTTAAAGTGGCAGGTAGGCAACGCCACAGCACATGAGAATGTCGAGGGAGGACATCTGGTGTGCAGGGTGGAACCTGGTGAACTTGATCGAGACTCAGTTTATTGGGCTATTGCAGATGGCTTAGGCATCCAGAGAGTTGATGGGAGTAGAGAAGAGGGGTGAGAGTGGAGCAGTGTATAGATAACTGTGTCTGTCCCTGAACTGTGTAAAATGGTGAAGATGGTGCAAATCCTGGCCTAAGCCAGGGACTTCCAAAGGAGTGAAGATTACCCGATGGAGGCTATAACCCAGAGCCTTGCAAGATACACTTATCAGAGAGCAAAGAATACAGAGCCAGTTATGGGCTAAAGCCTAGGAGAGTGAGTATTGGTTGGTTGGTGAGAAGCACCTTTACTTTAGTTTAGTTTACTTTACTTTACTACATTTGTACCGCACACCAAATGACCCTGAGGCTTACGAGCACAACACACAGACAACAAATAACATAAACCTCTGAACTATAGCAGCAGTCCCACTAAGATAGAGCAAAAGTGACAGTCCTACTGATAGACACAGACAATCTATCTAAACAGAAATGTCTTCAATTTTTTCTGATCTGGTGGGATAGCATTCCAGGCTGTAGCAGCAGCCCGGGCAAAATCACATTTCATTACCACTGTCAGTTTACAAGATGCAATTGTAAGCTGGTTAGTGTTACTCGACCTCAGGCACCCAGTACTAGATCAATGCATCAGTGCTTCACTCAGGTATGACAGACTTGAGCCCATCAGACACTTCTGAGTGATTAGAAGGAGGCAACATTCAATTCTTGTCTCTACTGCAACCAATGTAAGTTGTATCTTGCTTCTGACACTTGATCTCGCCTCTTGAGTCCTAAGATTACTCTGACCATACCATTTTGCACTGTTTGCAATCTGGCACATTCTGATGTGGAGATTCCAACCAGTAGGCTACTGCAGTAATCAATTGTTTACCTTATATTAGCTCGTGCCATGGTTTCACAGTTGGCTTGAAAAATATAGGGGCGGGCCTGCGTCAACATTTTAATATGGTAAGCAGGAAACTAACCTACTCACATGTGCATTCAATTTTAAGTGCTGGTCCGATTAGACCCCTAGGGTTTTTACTTTTTCCTTAGTCTTAATATGAGGCACAGGGAGGGGCATTTGTCTGGTGAAGGTATATGTTAAGTAAAGAGGAAATCTTAAGTACTTTCTGGAAGGATTGTGCTGTCTTTCCCCTGCCCCTCATTGCTTACCTATCTCCTTTTTATGCCACAGACTACGGTCCGTTTCATACCTGAAGCCAGAGGTGGGGAAGTAGCACTTATCTACAAAGACTCCCTGGCCTTTAATAAACTTAGCGTAGACATAGAGGGTAGTTGCAATTTGCGCTCCATCAAACTCCTCATCTCAACTATGGAATCCCTTTCACTCCACATTGTATACCGCCCACCTGGCTCCCTGGGACCTCATACATGACCTTGGCCATAACCTGAACTCGATCCCCAGATCCATCGTTCTAGGAGATCTCAACCTGGGCTTAAATGCCCCATCAGACCTTAATGCAGCATCTATGACAAACTCAATCAATGCCCTAGGCTTCATCCACCACATCAACGCCCCCACTCATGTGAAAGGATGAACACTAGACTGGATAGCGGACCTTAATTGCCATATTGACATTAGCACTATTACCCCCACCCTTGGTCTGACCACCACATTGTGACCTTCATCCTCCCATCTCCCTTGACCACCATACTCGCCAAATCTCCCCTCCAACCTACTTGGGGCTGTTGCTCCTGCAAGGTTAAGAAAGACAGCATCACTTCCTTGATAGAGGCTCTCTAACCGAAACACCTCTGCCACCTCTCCAAGGACACCTTTGCCCTAGCTGGCAGATACCAGAAGACATTGACAACCGCTGTAGACACGGTGGCTCCAATCACACTACCAAAGAAATGTTTGTGATACTTAGAGAGCTTGAAGCCCCAGCCACCATGCCGCCAACCTCCACTAAAGACGAAATATGGTGTACAAACATCCCAAAAGCCGTGCAAGATGACATCAACTACCAACAAATTAAAATCCTTGCCAAACAAGTTCTTCTTAAGGATCTATCACCAACAGCCCCCATTAAGCCCTCCCCGCCTACCCTTGTAACCTTGGACCACCCAGCATTTCACTTTCAGGATGCTTCTGAAACTGAAGTTGTAGTCATTCTCAAGAGCTTCAAATCCTCCAGGTGTAAGAGGTATATCTGCTCTGCTACCATCATCAAGGAATGCACTGAACACTTTATGCCATGTCACACTTTATGCCATGCCACACTAACCTTTATGTGCTCTGCCACCATCATCAAGGAATGCACTGAACACTTTATGCCATGTCACACTTTATGCCATGCCACATTAACCTTTATGTGCTCTGCCACCATCATCAAGGAATGCACTGAACACTTTATACCATGCCACACTTTATGCCATGCCACACTAACTGTCTCCTTTGCTACAGGCTCTGTCCCTGCTATCCTGAAGGAAACCTGGGTGATCTCCTAACTAAGAAACCTACGCTAGACCCACTGGCTACCAACAAATACAGCCTGATCAAAATGGTCCCCTTCCTCCTAATAGTACTAAGCAGGGCAGCCTACACTAAAATCTAGCGCTAACTGGAAAACCACCATATCCAGGGCATGCGGCAGTCAGGTTTCAGACCAGGCCATGGAATGGAATCAGCTTTGCTAGACCTAAACAATTAGCTTGATACATTCAAGGACGAGGGAAAGCCAGCCCTCCTCTTTTCCCTTGACCTCTTGGCCGACCTTGGATCTGGTCGACCACAAACTCTTGTGCTACCACCTGAAATCTGCTGCTAACTTCTCTCCTAAAGCCGCATCTTGGGTAGCCTCCTTCTTGGCCAACAAATCTTGTCGAGTGTTTGCTGATTCACCCTTTGGCTCCCCATCACCCATCTCATTCGCTAAACCCTTACTTGACCTCCTGGACTCCCTCGGCATCTCTTATACTAATTATGCTGATGTCACCCAAATACTTCTACCCCTTAGTGGCAACTACACTGAAGACTCCTTTACCTTAAACTCTCTCTACACGACCATCCAAGACTGGATGGTGACCAATGGTCTCTGTTTGAATGACAAGAAGAGATTTTGTTGGTGGGGCCACCAGCAGTCATCAAGAAACTGAATTCCTCATACTCCACCTTCAACATTGATGGCCTCCAGATCCCAGTCTTCTCTTCGGTAAAGACCCTGGGAGTTTATCTTGATACTACTCTCTCCCTGTCTCGCCAGGTTAATGCCATCGCCTCCTTCATGGCCAACATCACTAAACTAATCAATGCCACCAGTCCGTTCCGCTCCCCCAAAAACTGCCTTTCCATTGCCAGAGCTCTCATTGGCTCAAAACTGGATTACTGCAATGTGCTCCTTGCCGGTACATCCACACACAACATCCACAAGTTGCAGTTAAACCAGCACAATGCCATTCGTGCAGCCCTCAACATTCCTTAGCAAGAGCAAATGTCACAGGCTCGGAGAGATGCCCATTGGCTACCTATCTGAGAAAGAATCATTTTCAAGACCTCATCCATCACACACAGATGCCTTTCCAACTCTGCATCACCTTACCTTGCGCAAAGGTTCAAGAAAGCACTGTCCTCCAGGCCAGTGAGACAAGCATATGCGCATCAGCTCAACCAACCAATGTTCCATTGTGTTGAAGGTGGCAGCAGAAGCTTCCCCACTGTAGCAGCCAGGCAATGGAACTCTCTCCCACCAAGCCCAAGAGCCAAACAGTCCTACTGGGCCTTCAGAAGAGCCCTAGAAACCTGGCTGTTCGACTAAGAACATTGGAATTTTACCTTATGGATGCCCTTTCCTGACTGTCATGTGTGTGTAACTGGTTGTAACAGCGCCTCAATGCACAAGGTTTTTGAGGCCAAAAGCACACAAGGTTTTGTGTGTGCTTGATTAATGCAAAAATAATACAGTGCCTGCTAAATGGCTTCATCTGTTTAAATGGTCACTCCATCAGATCGTCCATTGGTCTGCTTATCTATGTGTAGACTTTGTTCAATAGCTTACTAACCAATGAATTGCTAACATAATGTATCCATCGCGCTCACAGCATCCGTAAACCTGCTGTGCGCCACTTCCGGTTATGAACCAGTTGCTTATTTTGGCTCTTAAAAGGTTTTGCCTCATCGTTATGTGTTTGATCCTCCTGTGCCCTTGTGCAGCGTGAGCAGTGATCTCATTATCATATACCCTTCACAGGGACGAAAATAACCTTTGTCTCTGTCAGGCTTAGCATGCTATGTTTCCCCACTGACTCAAAGCCTTTCTCGAAAACGCAAATGTCAGGTGGTAGATTATGTTTATTCGTGCTTTCCGCTGCTTATTCAGCGAGTGCATTTTTTATGGCGCATCATAATGCTCAATGGCCGCCTGTCCTTTTGTCAGGTAAGCAGGGCTCCACAGTACTGCCTGGTTTATCAAGATGGGATGTTTTATGCAAATTAATATCATTTTAAATGCTGCAGTCCTGCTGATAGGATGTATTTTTTGGATCTCTTTCCTGTAATTTGCCATTGTAACCACCATTAAGCTAATGCATTCTGACAAAGGGCTATCATTAACATAATCGCAGTCTAAACTGCAATGGGGACCATTGGTGTTAATCATTCTAAATTTCGTCTCTCAGCTAGGGGTGTACCGATTTGTTTTGAGGGGTGCCAAAACCGCCGGATTTTCAGGATATTTGTCAATCGAGTTAAATGAATGCTTCAGGACGTGTTCGCTTACGATATCCCTGACATTATGCCCTATGTGTGATTACATTGAGGCATTGTGCAGCAACCCTCTTATCGATGATTTATGAAATAAAAATAACGCATAATCTGCCCAGTCGAAATGGCTCAATGCAAGCATGCTTTAATTTGTAATTTGGGTTTGATAGGAATTACTAGATGTGTTTTGTACAGTAAGGAACACTTCATTGTGTATCCTATTGCCAAATTATCTAACATTGCGCCCAGGTACACAGGTACATGGGGTAAGATGTTAAGCATGGTATACATCTGTTGGTCTAGGAATGGGGACTCCATATGTTTTGGACTACAACTCCAATAAACCCTAAGTAGCATAGTCACGGGTGATTGTTAGGACTGATTTTCCATACTCTGGCCCGGTGGACAGATGTATAGAAGGCCAACCTATATTGTGACAGGAACAACCCTGGGAAGCTGTAGCCAAACCACTTTAGGAAGCAGTGATAGGCGGTCTAGGCTAAGTGAGCTTGTAAAGGGTCCACTATGAGGTCACAAAATTGGCATCGCAAATTACACTTAGATAGATTGTATAAAAATACAGTTATTTAATTATGGCCAAAGCGCACCATAGGAAAATGACAACAAGCAGGTAGCTGTATCACACAACACTATTATACTAAATACATATGTACATTCACTTGGTTCAAATCCATAATACAAATCAGGTACTCCTGCAAAGGAAAGGTTAAACAAGTATTATGCACAGAAAGGTCCACAGAGATGATCCTTAGCTAAAATTGTCCAGACCTAAATTGCCTTAGGCCGTGTGCCCTATTGTTCAGGATACAGTTCCACAGAAGTTAGGATGCAGGAAGAAATGCATGTAGAGTGTCAGGGGTCCAATGAAGGGTTCTTATGGTTAGGTTTCAAGATAGAGTAATGCCTAAAATTAGCCGCAACGGTCAGCAGTCTTGCATAGGGAAGTAATGGCAAAGCCGAACGTGTTAGAAATAGGTTTATTATAAGCCCATTGATTTATAATGGAATTATAGGGCTAGGTTAAAAACTCTGTAATTTACACCCCTTAATCTGAATCATCCCCACACTTGGCAGAATAAAGGAAGGGTGTCCTATGTTGCTTTTCCCATCAAAATATGCAGCCCTTGTTTTTCAGGAGTTGCTGGTTCGAGCTCCAATCCTATTGGTGTCTTTTGCTGATGCAAGGACTCTTGGTCGAAGAATGCAGAAAACCTTGATGCAGCACCCCTCTCAGGTCTGGACTCGGGTCAGGTAAGCAGGTTTCAGATGGTGCACACCGTGCACTGCGATGCAAACAGATTCAGTATCTGCAGTCAGACTTTCCCTTTTACCTCATGTCCCCTTTCTGCTAAGATGCCGAAATCCTGCACGAGGTAGTCTTGCATGGGTGGCTGAAGGTCCACCAATTTTCAGGCCGAAACTCGGTACAGTGACGTTGCTAGCATGGTAGCCCCAAAACGAAGCTGGTCCTCCACAGGATGGTTGCAGGGCACTTCCAAAGGCTGTCTTTGGCAGGGCACCTAGCAGATGTCGGGAATGGATAGTCCCTTCACTCCAAGGGTCATAGCACCTTTCCAGGACTACTAAATGTCACAAGCAAGATAGGGCTCCTCCAGGACAGCAGCAGAAGTTGGTTGCTCTGGTCTTTTCACGGTTCTCACAGCTGGACCGGATACTTGGCTCCTTCACGTTTCTTCAGGATCTCTGAAGAATGGGTACACGGGTTCTATTCTTATCCTAAATGCCAGGTAAGAGCTGAAAATCCTACTGGCCAATATCAGGATTAGCCCACAAACACACCCCAGCAGTGGTACAATCAGGAACACTGGCCGGATCATTCATGCATAAAACTCAGACACACTGAAACCAGTTTGTAGATTGGAGTCGGACTGACCAGCCCATATCCTGCCAGAAAACGCACACAACGCTCCAGAAGCCCACCAAAAGCTACTGCTTTCCCAGGCACTGGAAGTCCTTATATGGATTTCCCTGGCCTCTGAGACCATGAAGAAGGCTAAAGAACAAGATGGCATAAGAACAGAGAAAAATCTTGTGGCACGGCCATGTTTGACCAGTAGCCACAATTAGTAGCCAAATGCAGTAAACGTGGTAAAGCTAAAACGAAATTCCTCAAAAAGTGGGGAAAAGTCAGTGCTGCCATCAGCCCATCTGTACAAGCATGCATAGATTAACCAAAATTCCCCTGAGTGTTAGTCTAGGGCAAAACAAAAATGCACCCCTTGCACTGCAGTGTAAGCTGCTTTGTACAATGATAAAAAGGTACCACAAGTGATACAAAGTAACCAATAATAGTCACACAGTAACACGACTGGGGGAAACAAGGTTTCCCAGTATTGACAGCCTGAAGGACATATTCTTTTCCCAATAACAAATGAGCAAATGCCAGGGCAGTGAAGCTTAAGGCTTCACTGTATTGCATAAAGTGCAGGCCAGTTACACAAATAAAAGCAACAAGTTTAGGGGTTCCATAAAGATGGAAGGAAAGGTGCAGTTAAGCAAATCTTTCCTAACAGTGATGACTATGTAATTTCTAGTACAAAACACCTGGAGAGCCAAAGTTTGAAGACCTCTGTTTAAGCAGCAAGACCCAGTGGGATCAAGGACGTTGCTTTCATGGAAAGGAAAAAGGGTCTCATTCACAAAGAATTTTGACTGGATCAAATCAGGGGGACAGTGGGGTGTGACTGATAGCATCATAGATGTGCACCTTCTACAGCAGCCCTGATTCAAGAAGCCTGAAATTAGACCAAACCTCATGATGATGTGTCTCCAAAATGCCATTGAGCTAATCTTTGTGAATTGCATTTGCATTTGAGATTATGACAGAAACTACAGCATCATCAGACTTCACTGTTGCTTTAATCTTTGGCAATCTAGTAAAAGTTTGCAGGTACAGATCTCAGAGTCTCAAGGGCATCTCCCAATTTTTATCACATGCAAACCTTTGTGATTCAATGAATTGTATTCTGACAAAGCAGAAAGTTACATTGACCAACACACTGGAAGATATTTCATCAGTACCACAACCACCATACAAAGCACACAACATTTTTTACAGCCAATTGCGAGAGGGATCTGAGTGATGTGTCAATCAAATTAACAGAGTAAATTCCCTATGACCAGATCATTAAAACATGCCTGTGGTAGGTGGAGAGAGCAGTTGTTCTGCATTTAACGCTGGTTACTGCAGCTGTTGAATACCTACAGATTCCAGATTTGTATGTGATACTTTGGAACTATCGACCTTGCATTCAGAACTGTCGGGTAGGAAACATATGAGTCTGATTTCTCCGATACAGTACTCCATGCAGACGTGTTGCAGCACAATAAATTGACAATGGAATATGTTTTGTCCACTTTGTCAGTGACAGAGAGGGAGGAAAAGGTGCATGTAGGGTTTAGACAAAGAGTTAGAACAAACTCACAGTGTAGAGGAGTAGGATATCAACCCCACTTGCATCAAATGATAGAAGATTTGTATTTTTTATTTTTTTTTATTAAATCGCAGACCTTGCTCAAGAGCAGCACAGTGCTATACAGAATGTAGCTAGCCCACATTTGGGCTGCCATATTTTAACAGTAGCGCAGTACTGTGAGGTCTATGCATCTGCATGTGTGTCCATTGGAATTAGTCATTGGTTAGGTGTTGTTGAAAGATCCATGTTTTCAGAGATTTGCAAAATTGGGAGAATTGTGGGGGCATTCTGAGCCGACACTGGGATCAAGTTTCAGATGGTGGGTATATGACAAGAAAAGGATTGTTTGGGGATCCTCTCTTTGCCGATCACTTGGAATTCAAGGTGGTTGGTCAATTTGTTGCATGAGGAGCGTGTGCCACCAGATATGTGGAGTTTAGCTGCCAGGTACGCTAGTGTGTTACTCGTGACTGCTTTGTAGATGATACATGCAGTCTTGAACAGTATGCTGGCTTGGAGTGGAAGCCAATTGAACAGTATGCTGGCTTGGAGTGGAAGCCAATGTAGTTCGCATAGGATGGGTGTAATTCGGTCACATTTCTGTGCTCCTGTTTTAACATACTGCCACATGATGGACTGCTTTTGGGGGATCCAATTGACTATCTGGGAGCCCTGTCAGGAGAGCATTTCCCCCATCGATGTGTGAGACTACGAGGGTGTCATGATGCCTACCCCCGGAGCACCAGGCCAGGCCCAGCACCCCCAGGAGCAGGCATCATGCCCCCGGGTAAAAGCCCAGCGGCCCCTTATAGGGACTATTTGGACTCTGTCCTGGCGCCGTTGGCGCCAGGCTCATGTTGGACATCAGTCCTTGCGCCATAGGCGCCAGGCTCATAAAGGAAGGTGTTTTGTGCACTTACCTGATGCAGACCATGCTGCAAGGGACTATTTTTTCATTGGGACTATTTTGCCACTCAGGCGTGGCCAGGGAAGGATACTTACCTGGAACTACTTTGGGGGCTATTTAAGCCACGCCCAGACAGTAGCTCACGCTTCGCGTTGTTCTGCATCCAAGCAGCTGAACGCTCACCGTGTCTGCTCCTGCATCGGGTCTCCAGCCACGCCGGCCTCGATCCTGGAACACCTCTAAGGAAAGAAGAGAAGAGAAAGGTGAAAACCAAGAATTTTATCAAACTTCTTACCTGCATCCGGAACCTTCACGCCAGCGTTCCTGTTCCTGAGAAAAGACTTTCATTTAAAAGCACCGCGTTGCTCGCTGCAGTGCCGTGTTTCACTCACCTGTCCTCGGGAGTTCTTCTTTCTGGCTCCACCGTGACTGTCTGCACCGGTCGCCACATCTCTGCGCCTAGGGGAGAGAAGAAGAGACAAAAGGTGAGCAGAAGGAACATATGAGGAAAGCCTAATTTTCCGCCATAACACTTACCGGTCTTCTGTTGGTGGACCATTCCTCATTTCGGTTCGGCACCGCTTCGTTGGCAGGAACCGCACCCCGGCCCCTATGGGGAAAGGACAAAAGACATTACTGGAGGAATATAAAGACATTAAGAGGGATCGCCTCCATCGCTAACTCACCTGAGTTTACCATCGGCAATTCAATCCCTCAACGCATCGCCTTCATTCTGCACCTGAAATAAAGGACAGATCACAGGTTAGGAGGGCAACAGAAAAGGAGGCTCAACACTTGAACTTTTGTAATCTTCATACTTACGGCGTTCCGCTGGGAAAAATCAAGTGGATTTTGCCAGCGCCATTCTGAAAACCAGTGAAGTAACTGGACTAACACGCGCCCCTGCACCAGAAGCAGGATGGAGAGTTCATCCTTTCAAACCATAAGGTGAGCTTCAACCGGGGATTTCGGAGGAAGTTAGAGAAGAACGAAGGGGGAAAGGAGGGAGCAAGCACACTATTCTGCAGACTGTTAATCCCCTTTCTCATCTGCAGAAGGATATTCCTACGGGCCAGACAAGCAAGATTTGAGGGTCCTCTTCAGTCGGTGTTCATAGTTCTGCGCATCATGCTCGAAGAGGCCACAGCAACCCAGACTAGACCAGCGCCTCTGTGGGAGTCAGGTGGGCGTTACAGAGGGCATGCACTGCAGTCCAGAAGTTCTGTGGTGGGACAAAGGTTTTCATTATGAGTAGGCTATTTGGGCCTTCTTGTCTATGCATTTCTGGAAGGACAGGCTGCTGTCAAGCCTGAAGCCTAAGGATTTTACTGGCCCTCATTACGATACCGGCGCTATACCATGGCGCTATTAGCACCATGGTCGGTGCCGGTATCATAATGTGTCCGCCATGGTGAAATGGGGAAATACCGCCCCATTTCAAGGTTGGCAGGGCGGTATTTCCCCATTTTCCCATGGCCCTTCCCCATTCCCATTTTTGCCCCATAGGGCATAATGGGAATGGCGAAGGCGTTAAGTACGGTACCGCAAATTGCGGTACCGTACTTACCGCGAAGGTCCCTTTGTGGGTCCCTACTGGTCTAGACCAGCCGTTAAAGTCGGGTCCCGCAAAGGGACCTCGTAATTAGGCGCTAATGGGTTACCGTGCTGCAGCCTTTTACGGCGCTGTTAACCCATTAGCGCCAGAGTCGTAATGAGGCCCACTGAGTCTGAGAGTTGTAGATCAAATCCTTCAAGGTGCATATCATTCAGCCATTGTTTGACAAGTTTTTTTTTTAGTGGGCACATCGATGAGTTTGAATTTAGTCTTGGGTGTGTTTGGTTTGAGGCAGGCAGTCGACATCCAGGACTTTATGTTGGCTCAGTAATCGCAAAGACGAATGATGTCCTGGTACTATTTACACTCAGGTACAACTTAGCATCGTCCGCGTATTAGTGGATGGCTACATTGAGATCGTTGAAGAGAGTGCCCAAAGTCTACCTTTAAAGATAAAATGATTTTGAGAGGATGGAGCCTTGGGTGACTCAGCAGGAAACCTGTAGTTGGTTAGAACGTGACAAGTTCATTTGAACAGGCTGGTGACCTCCTGATGGGTAGGAGGTAAACCATTGCAGGACAGTGCCAGAGAATCCCATCCTGTCAGCAAGGAGGGAGAGAAGGATGAAGTGGTCGATGGTTTTGAATGCAATCGAGGGGTCAAGAAGGAGGAGGAGGAATGAGTCACCATTATCTATGGATGGCATCATCCACCACCTGGATGGTGGCTGTCTTGATGCTACACTTGGGGCGGAACCCTGACAATGATCATAATCATGTGACAGATAGACAATGATCATTATGGAAATATAATGCCCCATCCCAGGCAAAAACTGGCTGTCAACACAGGTATGTGCAGGATTGATACAAAGGATAACCATGACAATATTACCCAGCAGAATGGAGTAGAAATATAAGTGGCAGAATCTGATCAAAACAAGTGCCAAGTGTGCAGGAAGCAAGGGATATAGCCACTATCAGAAAAATGTCTGCCTCCAAAGAGTTCCTTTAATATATCCTGGTTAATTTGAAAGTACAAAAGTACATGTAGCACTCACACCACCACACAGATCTACACACAGTACATCAAGGACACCTGCATTCCAATACTCAGGTGTATTTGCTGCTTTTGGAACTGGCTCATTGAAAACGAACGTGCGTTTGTTTTTATCACCTCAACAGCAGCACTGCGAGTCAGGAAGACTCTTGCTGCATCACGCTCGCTCCCCGGAGGGGGCGGAGACTGCTGCCGGTCACGTGCATTATCACGTGACTTCCACCCACCTTAAAGGACTGCCACAGTCACCCTTGCGGCGTTAAGCCCGGCCGCGGAGTAAAGGGCGGTGCATCTTGTCTTTCTACAAGAACTGTTTTGCTGCTGTTTGGCCCTGGGAGGCGCCGATATCGGGAACTGACAATCAGATGACTTGTTGAAGGTCCTACACTTTGGACACCAGGTAACCACTGTCTCGCCTTGCATTACGTACTCTTATTCCTAGCACGCCTACCCGCATGATACTGGCTTGATCACTTTCTAGATGAGTGCTCATTAATATTGGGAAAATTGACACCTGAATATTACTTTGTTATAAACATGCTGTGACTGCAGGCTTTAGCCTTTGAGCAGCATTTTCTTTAGTCACTCGACCTTGCTCAATCTGGGTACAAAAATAACACACTACCCATTGCCGAAGACTGCGGGATCCAAGTTCCCTTGATTCGGCTGATCAAGTGAATTAAGTAATCTGTTTTATTAACAGACACTTACTAACCTAATCCAAAAGTAGAGCAAGGTGAACTATTAATACTTCTAGCTACGCACTCGTGCATATATAAGAGATGAAACTTTGCAGCAATCAACCTGAGGATGATCTTCGTGCTCCTGAATGGGATGAGCCAACACCAACGACTGTCTCCCCCAATAATGGATCAATAGAAACCCAAGCAATTCCTGCGAGTCAGCCTCTCTCCTATGCAGCACCCCAACACATCACAGCACAGATTCACTCTGAGTCAACGAATTCTACCCCAATTAAAATATACACAACACATGAAGCTCATGTCCCCCTAATTGAAAACTGGAAAAAGGGACTTGACTTTACTGTTACAACAAAAAAATACAGAGAAAAATTAAAGATCATATTGGGGAAAAAACAACTCACAAGGAAGCGATTCCACTGATAACTCATGGTGAATCTCCGATCATTCAGAGCTCTTCTGCGTTAACGTCATTGGTCTCCAACACAAGTACGCATCCCTTGGAGAAGCTTAATTTATCCAATTTCGATGGGGTTTCAGATTCTTTAGTTTCTGATCAAGACAATGGGCCTCATTACGACCCAGGCGGTAAGTTACCGCCTGGGCCGTGACTTTACCACCATGGCGTAAACTACGTTTACGCCATGGTGGTTGGCGGACTTACCGCCCCATTCCGAGGTCGGCGGGGCGGTAAGTCCCCAATCCCCATTTACCCTTCCCCATTCCCATTTTTGCCCCATAGGGCATAATGGGAGTGGGGAAGGCGTTAATTAAGCCACCGTAAATTACGGTGGCGTAATTAACTCCATGGTCCCCTAGCGCCATGGATTTTAACACCTGCTAAAAGCAGGTGTTAAAAGCGCCATGGCGCTAAGGGACCTCGTAATTGGCGGTAAGGGGTCGGCGCAGCTAACGCTGGCGTTAACCCCTTACCGCCAGGGTCGTAATGAGGCCTAGGTAACGCCTCACACTCCATCTGAACCCCAAAACCTGCAAGCTGAACCTCGTCAGAATCCATCCGAACCCTCTACACACACATTAAGTGCACTTAATTATGTATTAAACTCTTTAGTATCTGTATTCAAATTATTGAAAAGCGAAGTTCAATCACAGACTGGTTCCCTTTTGGAATTAACAATGGAAGTCACCTCGCTAGATGGAGCTATGGTTGGATGTTGCAATCTTATTAACACCAATATCTTGCAACAAATACAGGAACTTAAAGTAGAATCAACAAAACAAGGTATGGATCTCTCTGCAATACAGAGATCCATGGCCCTCAAAAATAGTCTAGAGGACTCCAACAGACTCTCACTTCAGGAGCTCCTGTATCATTTGCAAAATTCTGCCATCAAAGATTTGCCTCTGCTCATCCAAGTTAATGATAATGACAGAAACCAGCCTTTAGACGACACTCCTTTGTCTGAATCAATTCTTGATGAATTTCGAAGGTTGGCCAATGTAAGTATTGAGTGTGAAAGCGAAATCACCTTAAATGCACATCCATCAGTTGGCCCGGCAATCATCAATGAAGATCATAGTGTAGAAAAAAACCCTCGTCCACAACATATTTCGTTATCAGGTGGCAGGAAGGAAAGGAAAAGAGAAGCAAGAAGACGAAAAAGACTACGAGAGAAAGTCACAACTTTAAAACGCGGAAAAAAATCCATATCTCGAAAAATTATCAAGAACAACACTGAAATTGATAAACAACTCTATGAGGCAGCCCCCAGTAAAGACATGGAGAGGAAAAAGGAAACAGTTTTGATGACATCAACAAGTTCGCAAACTAAAGTGAACTTCGAACAAACCGTTGGACTCACATCACCATCTCCGCAGAAGAAACTAAAAATAGCCCCGATTTTTCTCAAAAAAGGCTTTTTAACAAAGATCTCGGCAGTTACAGTTAGCGGCGGGGCTGACGAAATCATCGAGGCCCCTCGAAAAATTGCCCCCATATTTTTAAAAGATCACTATGATCAAAACCAGAAAGCAACGTGCGATCGTGGGGTGCGAATAAATCTTGGCACTGGTAAATTCAAAACTTTGAATCAGGTTGGATCAAAGGAAGGAAACCTTGTGAACGCAGGACAAAGATTAGATGCAAACTCAATACCACATGTTCTTGAGAAAGAAGCTGTCGTCCTCAACTCTCGCCCCAATCTTCTGCTAGAAAAAGTTGCAGTTTCATTGACAGACAAGAAAAAATAAAAAAATAAAGCTCTACCCAAAAACGTCTGCACCTCCACAACTAAGCGATTCATTAAATCCTTAGTAACTCCACAGAAAAGCATTTTACTGGCATCAAAAGCAATTTCCAGAAAGTATCATCTGCAGACCTTAGCTCGTCAAGATAGTACTAATAGTGAACATGAGATGACTAACATCTCTGCTGGTCACCATGTGAAATTCGCTCAAGATAACTTGGTTACTACTGCAAATAGCGCAGAGCACATTTCACCCATTACAAAACAAGAATCTAAAAATCAAACTAGCCAAGATACCTATTTACATGGATCTTCACAGCAGATCCTGGAGGAACACAGAAAGGAGATTCGGCATGCGGTTGATGCATATATGTCCGCACAACCAGCGCAAAATTATCTTACACATTTTGACTCAACTAGAACCTCCTCTCTATATGGACAAGAGTCATCTGTCCCAGATAGAATTTGAAATCTTTGTCAAGCCCTTGAGGCTGAAATTGGGACCTCTCATGCTCAACTGTTGGCCCAAAACCCCTAGGACCTATTTGTACCAAGGCAATTAATCAGACTCGTTTAGCTGAACCACTGACTATGGCAAGAACAACGTCCAAAACAAACATTGCACTTCAGGAGAAAAATTTGATAACAGCGCTGGGGCCAGAACTTCAACGGCTGATTGAAACAACTATAGTAAATTCTTTTGATAAAAAAGCATCAATAAACCTAGTTCCTGTTAAAAGTGATCCCGATCCATTACAACACAAAAAAACACTTAAAAATGATTTGAAACGTCCAGCATTACACTCACTGATTATTGCATGTCGCCAACCTCCAAACGTGCAATATGATTTAAATCACAGATCGATTCTCACCATCTTTGCAGAAATCCCTGAGTTGGAAGATATTCAATCTGCTGACATTCAAATAGTGGAGTTCGAGGATGCGCATATACTGACTTCGGTAAAACTGTGGATCAACTCTAGAGTGGTTGTGAATACTATATAGTCAGCTAAAAACCAACTATATGATCTAGGTTTTGTTATCAAAGTGTCTCACCTTCCCTCCAAAACTCCATCAGCAAATTCATCACACTCAGTAATCACTCATGAGAGGAGCATCGAAACAAGTGCCACCCAGGGGTCCACAGATGACTCCACAAAGATCTGCAACTGTCATCTAACTCACAATGTGCATTAACTAGATCAACCTAATCAGCGAACTCATGTCTCTCTAAAAAGTTGGAATACGAGAGGGTTTCGCCATTTGTTAAATACTGTTGAGTCAAGCCTCGACAACGTTGATATAGCCGTATTTCAAGAGACATGGCTCACTAGTGTCCCGGTTTGGGACAATTATAATATACATATAAATTTACCCCAAAAATTAAAGCAAGGGTGACCAACGTCATGCCTGCTCATAGCTGTTAAACAAATTCCTCTCTTTGAATCTGAAGATTGGTTATCTCCAAATCCCTTTCAGCAGATGATAAAACTAAAGGTTGGCAACTCCATATATGCCTTGATAAACGCATATTGGAACCCTACTGGTATTTCCGACCACATATTTATGAGAGACATGAACTCCCTAATGCACCTGGTGGGTCTTGATAACCCCATTAGATATGTCATCATAACAGGAGATCTAAATTTGCATTACTTTGATCAAAGCAAATCTTGTAATAGATTGTTACTTTGGAACCATTTTATTGAAATGCATAATCTCCAAATGTTAAATGGTTCATTTGTAGATGACATTCCTCCACAGCCAACGTGGCACAGAGGTAACACCTCAGCAATAATTGATTACATTTATGTAAATCAATCTCTCATTTCAGAAGTCTTTAAATTTCAGATTAATCCGTCGACTTTGAGCGATCATAATAGTCTCTCAATGCAGTGGAATATACCTGAATCAATAAGAATCCAGGCAGTTACTAACACCCTAGATTTTGTAATTGTTAATCCCGGTGGTAATCGATTATATTGGAATGAAACCTCTTTAAAAAGATTTAATCATTTTTATGCAAGGCTAGCTAGTAAAGTAATTGCACATCCCCAGCTGCAAATTCCATATCATAAATTAATGCAACTTTTTCAATATAAAACAAACAACATCATGTCATTCAAGACCCAGACTCTACATACATTTGACAGGGAAGTGGAATCTGCAAAAATAACATTTCGCTCAAAAAGGCGGCAAGCCTCAAAGCTTCCACCCATTATAAGACATACTGTCATCTCTCAATTAAGGACACATTATAAGAATTGGTTAAGATCACACAAAGCAATTTTATTTCAGAATGATAGTTCTAAAATGTTAAGCATGCTAGCAGGAAAGAACACGTCACAATTTTGGTCAGTAATCAATCAAGTGACTACAGGTTATCAAATATTCCATCAGTCTAATAATGTGTCAGAACAGGCATGGGTCACACATTTTTCAAGTTTATATAAGCCATGTTTGAATATAAGCAAACAAAGATTGCCAGAATTAACAAAAAAAAATTCTTTAACTTTTGATAAAAAAAGACATTTTATTTTTCATAAATAAAGCAAGTTCATCCCGAGCTCCGGGTCCTGATGGGCTCTCCAATTTCATGCTAAAACGACACCCGGAAATTTGGTCTGCGATATTATACAACATCTTCTCAAATATCATTCAGACGCAATTAATTCCTGACTCATGGAAACGTTCAATCATTCTCCCAATATACAAAAAAGGTAATAGGTCGGATCCAGCCAGTTATAGATCTATTGCCTTGTTGGATGCACCGGGAAAGATCTTCAATCGTATTGTACTCAGAGATCTGAACAACTGGGCTTCGAACTTGAGAACGAGGGACCCTTTCCAAGTGGGCTTTGTGTCGGGGTTAGGGACAGCAACAGATATCATGACATTGAACATGTTAAAATCACAGTATGCAGCCCGGAATCAATTATTATATTTAGCATTTATTGATTTTAGGGTTGCTTTTGATTCTATTGATCGCAATCTACTCTATCAAAAACGTATTCATTTTGCATGTCCCCCTTCTCTTATTTCTATTATAAAACAACTCCATACTAACACCTCGATCCAAGTTCGTCTTACTATGGAAGGCTTGCTCTCCAGACTAATTCTAACTGGGCGAGGTATTAAGAAAGGATGCATTCTGGCGTCCTTTTTGTTTAACTTGTTTATTCTTGATCTTGGAGAATCGTTTGCAGACATTATTAGTGATGCACCAAAACTGGGACAACAACACATAGCTTGGATGCTGTATGCGGACGACTTAGTCCTTTCGTCACAGACTCCTAAAGGGCTACAGAATGTATTAGACAAGTTGTACGCATACTCAATAGAAAACAATCTCATAATTAACTTAGAGAAAACAGAAGTAGTAGTCTGTCAAAAAGCCAAAAAGGTTTCCCGTGGAAAAAAATATAAGTGGCACCTTAACAATGTCACATTAATGAATGTTGAAAGCTATAAATATTTAGGCTTAACCATCTTTAACACTCTAAATGAAAAAGCGTATATTGTAACATTGAATTTGAAGTTAGAAGCGTTGAAATCACAGGCTAATATACTTGTGTATAAATATGGGAAGTTTTCATATAGCCACATTTTGGCTTTCTATCAAGCAAAGGTAGTTCCAATCTTACTATATGGAGTTGATACCAAACTGCCCATCAGGAGAAACACGTGGGATCTATGTGAAGCACGATTTTGGAGATCTGTTTTGAAACTCCCGAATTGTGCTCCACTCCCCATGATTCATTTTGAGATGGGTTTAGTGTTGCTATTCACTCAATTATTGTGGAAAATGTGTGCACTATTTAGAAAATGTTTACTGGGATTAGCAAAGAATAACATCTTAAGCACAGTTGCGTTTCATCTTGCAGGCTCGCAAGACTTTTTTCCATCTAAATGGCGAACTTGTGTACTGAACGCTCTGGCAGATGCAACTATATCCCTTGAGACACTTCTTATAAACCCTGATCGAGCCAAGTTAAAGCTATTCCAGTATGACTGGATATGTAATACTGCCAAATGTTCCACCTATAAAGATTTTAACGAACAGTGGTTTGGGAAAAAAGGCTACGTACAATGGCAAATTACCTGGTTAAATTTCCTGCGCCATATATTAGACACCAATATGTACGGTTCAGGTTTAATTTATTGCCGACAAGGGAAATAATGGCAAGGAGAGGGATGGTTCTGAAACAATTAAATTACTGTTGATTCTGTGAAAACATAGACCTCTCTGAAACTTTGCAGCACTTGCTAGTGAGCTGCCCAGCTTTAATTACACTAAGAAACTCATTTTTCACTGATTTATCATGTGCTTATGTCCCTATGAATGAAAATGATATTTGGATCAGACTATTTAGAAGCTCAAAACGGGTTATTAGAATTGCGATAATAAAATATTTAAATGCTATTTTACCCAATGACCACAATGAAATCGAATGATCATTTCCTATATTATAATATATCAAGTTTGTTGTATAGATTGTGATTCTTGGTTAAATGAGCAATTTTATACTTTTATTGTTGTTTTAAATAATGAATGAATTGATAAAAATGTACATTGTAAGTTTGTATTTTCATATATTTGAAAGGTTGATTTTATCAGCCAAACCAAATAAAAAAATTAAAAAAAATACTCAGGTTAACATAGGCCCCATATAAGCCTAACACAAAAATATAAAATGTGGAATATGTTCACACAAGGATCTTGCCACATGCACTTTGTGCAAGCCGCAATCCCTCAATATACCAGGTCAGTGTGGCAGCACCTGACACTTCCACCTCTATCATACAAACACTCTCCTAATGCTCTCACTATTGCTGTCCACCACACACGTTACCTTTCCCCAGAGTTGCAATATGCCCTTAAACTAGAACCACCAGTGAAATCTCATCCTCTAGAAGCATGTCCCCTTCTGCCCCCTCGAATAAGATGTCAGGGTCAATTTCATGGTGCCGCTGCAGGACTAACACCGCACCTGCCTCAAATCTGCCCCTTACTTATCGGATGAAGTGAACGTATCTGGACACTTACACTTAAATCCCAATTTTTGAGATACAAAATCTAAATAAAGACATCAAGGAATAAATTAAAAGGGAAGAGTGAAAGATGAAGAGAAATAAAGGATATGTGAATGGTAATGGAACAGAAAAAGGTTTGATACATGCTAAAGTATTAAAATAAAAATGTCCTAACAAGCAAGAAAATTATAAAATAAGAAAAAAAGAAAATAAATTGAAGCATGTAAAGAAACTGTCAACTGCAATGCCTTCTCCTCTAAAAAATTCTCCCTGCCCTCTCTCACCTTGTTCCTTAGTCCAAATGCCTAGCAAACCCACAAAAGAAAATAAGGATATGTGGGCCTTTCATAGAGGCTCACACCTCTATCTGAATGTTTAGGCTTCTAATACCTCTGGTGGGTATGGAACCCTAACACTAGCACTGAACAGGAGATCAGGAAGGTCTGCATGCAGTATTTAATAAAGTTCAACCACAACAAGGCAAGATTCATATTTAGACCATTTCTAGGAATATCTAATTCATATATGAAGCAAGTAGGTATTTGAGGTTGGTGCATATTTAACAATTCTACAATATGATTTGAATATATGTGCAAACATATGGATGCCACTCTCCTGAGAACCCACACTTCTAAATAACCTGATAATGGGATAATTCCCACTAAGAAGGGCCTGCATCCACATTTTAGCTCAGTATGCAGTACCAAAGGAGAAATATTAATTTACATATCAGCCTGATCCTAAACACAAGGGCAGTCCAGTACCAACATTCTAGGCAATTCTGCTCTGAGCAAGCATACCGTCATCAACCCCAAACATGTATATCTGCATTTTTGGGCATCAGCAGTCAGGTGTAGCTGTGTTGCTATATCTATCTAGGCCAGTGTTGTCCAACTCCAGGCTTCAAGGGCAGGTCACCTGATGGATTTTCACAATATCCCTCATTAATATTCATAAGGAGAAATGTGCAAACATTTCGAATCATTGTATGAAAGTGAAGAGAAGGACCCAACACCCTCTCTGGGCTTCTGGCACCCCTGGATCAAGGAAGGCTGGCTGGCGACCAAGCAGGAAGGCATGAAGACACTCATGCTGGATTTCAAAGACATCTTTAATTCTTCACAGCAAACCAGGAGACAACAGACAGCATACATCAGGAACACTAACAACAATCAACCTGAGCTCTGAATTCAGCTCCTTTTCTACTGTTTCAAAGCTGGTATAATTTAATAATTAATACACACAACATTTCTATTGGTCCTTATAATTAGAGACAAACCCTCATGTGCCTGTGATTTGCTGGCTTAACTGCCACTCACAGGCCCCTGTGACATCAATTGACATACAAGCTAATAGAACTTGTGTGAGATGCTCTTGACCTTTAATATGAATCCTTTGATGACTAGAGAAAGACCGATCTTGGTGGCCTTCTCAAGGTTCCTTTGGCAGGCAACAGCATGCCTGCCTGTCAAAGAAATCTAAATATGGGCATCACTGTGTGGACTGCCCCTGAATTTATTCCATTCACACCCCTACACCTTGACCATTGTTCGGATGGTATGTGTCCTCTCATTCTCCTCCCTGCCACTGATAACTACCCTGGTTACATTCTCTTTCCATGTCAATCTGCTCAGGTCACTCCTTTTTAACTGACCTAAACAAGAAACACATCCGCATGGATGCCACACTGCATTAGCAAGGCAAAACATTTCGACTTTTGTGTAGGCATGGGAAAGGCATTTGCCAGGCACTGCAGTAGTGGAGTTAACTGGCCATCAAATTGGTGCAAGTACCTCATCATATAATTGAATGGCCTGGTAAATGTCTAATACTTATACACATGACAACACTGTTGGCTTTGACAATGCTTGTTTTTAACTGGACTTCAGTGAAGGGCACTCATTGTATTACAACAGTTGCCCATTTACAGCTCCAATTGCATCATAAATTCTCAGAAGACTGCACTGATAAAACAAAGGCAGGCACTTCAAGCACAACGTTTGATGGTAAGACTTGGAACAGCTAGCTCAAAGAGATTCCAGGAGATGTGTTTTACGGTTGGCCATAGGGATTAGCAAATCTCTCCACTGGCTTCCAGTAGCTGCAAGGATCAAATTCAAGACCCTCTGCATTATCCACAAGGTCTTCTGGGTCCTGGGACCACACTATCACCAACTTTCTCTCCTTAAATAATCCCTTGTTCGAGCCCTATGCTCCTCTAATTCCAACTCTCTGACTGTCAAACGCTTCTCTAAGCAGAGAGTGGGGGGGGCAGATCACTCTGTATGGCTGGTGCCTCCCTTTAGGACAGCCTCCCTGCCTCTCTCAGATTTGACTCAAACCTCCTTAAGTTCATGTAACAGCTCAAAACTCTGGTCTTCTCTACCTCTTTCCCTTTCTGACTAATAACCCCACTGCCGCTGTGAATGGTTGGTTGATCCTCATGAACCTCACATGCTCTCAGGCCCTTCCTCCCCATCATTACCAGCACCCCTGACTGAGCTGCCCTGCAGGCCCCTGCCTGGTTGCTCCACGTACCACACTTGAGAGCTAGCTGTGCTAGCACTAAGCCTGAGGTTCTCCTCCTGGCTCCTCTTAGCACTTCCCTTTCGCCCCCCATCCAGCACTTGTCCACTCCTCTGCTCTCCTTTCTATCCACCTCCCCTGCACTTCTCATCATCCCAGAAGGACCACAACTGTAAATATATTACTGTTGCTGTTTGTTTCTTGCCAGTGTTATTATTTCCCCTGTTCCCTTCCCGTTTGGCTTCGTGGTGCTTTCAAACACATTCTGCTGTGTAAAGTGCATTACAAATGGTAAATAAATAAATAAATACAATGGGCAATCAATCGGTGGGTAAATAGCCAAACATCACCTACAAGCTTTGTGTCCCTCCTCATATGCCATTGCCTTCTAGCTATACTATAATGTAATTGTTTTATCTTATAGAAAACTAAAAATCAATAATGCGTGCTTGACAAATTGAGCGTTCTGTGCTGTCACTGTGCCATGTTTTCGTTGAGTCCAAAATTGGCTATTGTAACTAAAACTAGGTATGGCATTTACTTTCAGCAAATTGAAGGTTTTGGTACAATACTTGACTTCAAATTTGGGAACCACAGCACTGTTTTGATACATTTCTGCGTGCATGTGCGCTGTTTACATATGCTCCAATTACATAGCATCAGGGAACAAACAGTGAAATAGAATTTGCTCCGGTGGTAATGTGATTGTGTATGCACATGCAAACAGATATATGCATGTGCAGGTGAACAGTAATGCAGCAACATAAATCGAATTACAGAAACTTTGCATTAGTGCAATTAGAGTTTTTCATTTTATTTGTATCTCTAAGGCAAAACTGAAGCTAGTGATAAAAAGGAATTCTTGCAATGCATTTTTGCACAAGCGCAATGCTTATCCCGGTGATAATACGGAAGAATATTAGCATTATGGCCCATTTTGCCATGGTGCAAAAATGCATTGAACAAATATGATTTTTTTGCACGTAGGCAATTTTTGCCATAGTGCTTATATTGTATAAAATTGCTCTTGCACTGGTGCAAAGTTTCTTTAATACAGCACCTTAAGTACATTAACCTTACATGTAAATCAGCTTTCACTATGGGAGGGATGGTTTTGCCTAAGTTTTAAATTGAAATAAAGCAATAAATATATAATGCTGTGGCTTTAATTCTGCAGGGATCAGAACAACCTACCTTGTATGCACGTCAAACTGTCAAGTAAATGTGACCTTAAAACAGATGAGGATATTTACATTGGAAATTGAAAAGAAAATCACTTGGAGTTGATTGGTTCACAAATAGCATGATGCAAAGCATTGTCTTTTATTGCATGTTGGAAGTGTATATATTCTTGGGAACAAATGACGGCTCTTTGTTACATTTCAAAGTCTTTGGCCCTCATTACGATACTGGCGCTAAACCATGGCGCTATTAGCAGCATGGTTGGTGCCGGTATCATAACGCGTCCGCCAATGTTCAATGGGGAATTACCACCCCATTCCAAGGTTGGCGCGGCGGTAATTCCCCATTGAACATTGGCCCTTCCCCATTCCCATTTTTGCCTCATAGGGCTCAATGGGACTGGGGAAGGCGCTAAGCACGGTACCGCAAATTGCGGTACCATGCTTACCTCGAGAGCAGCCGTTCAAGTCGGGTCCTGCAAAGAGACCTCGTAGTAAGGCGCTTAGTGTTTAACAGCGCCGCAGCCTTTTACAGCGCCGTTAAACACTTAGCGCCAGGGTCCTAATGAGGGCCTTTATGTTAACAGCAATCAGTGCCCTGCAAACACAACAGCAGAATGTCCTCCTCAACCAGTAGAGAGTTGAGCAGCTGCATTGTTATGTTATGTTATTGAATTTCTAAAGCAAACATTCGACAGAGGTAACGTGGTACTGGTGATCCAACTAGAACAGGCAATTCTAGCAAACAGCTAATATAAAAGCGTTTTCAAGGCACGCCTAAACATGACGGGGGTTCTCTGTAACTCTTACATCGCGGGGTCGTGCTTTCCATAACTTATCAGCTGCAACCAAAAAGCCATGTCTGTCAGTTCTAACCAACATTTAGCATGGATTCACAAGAAGACAGCCATCCTGGGATCACAGAACCCAGGTAGGAACACAGAGCTGACATTTTTTTTCCCGAAGTCATCCTGCTGCCAGTATATAAACGGCAGGATGGACGACAGAGTGATTTGAACTCGATGTGTTTGCCAATAGGTTCGTGCGAGGACATAATGTTGGCTGCAAAATAAAGGCCTTTATATTTCTATGCCAGCTATTTATCATTATTTAAAATAAAAGTGAGGGATGTCAGCCAGCAAGCTACTTTATACGAATAATTGAGTGTGTTTATTCTTCTGGTCACGGTATCTACTGCAAGTGACCTACCGTTCACTGTTACATGCATAGCTTATAATTTACACTTAAATGCATTCATCTTCCGAAGTGACTGGTATACTAAGCTGTCTACAAAGCGCAATTATGTATTCATTTATAGATGGCACTTCATTTCAGCTGCTTAAGGTCACTTAAGGGGAGGGAGAGATATGGAAGGCAGGAGCCCAAGAAGAGGCAAAATCACTGTTGCCTGTTACACCTAGAATCAACTGTTGTCCTCATGCAGAGATCAGCTCCTGAATCGGTTACTCAATTTGCCAAGACCAGGCCCTAAAATGATAGTTTTATAGGATTTTGAGAGATCAACCTTGGTAGTCTGGTCACTTTGTAGGTCAGAAACAGTCTGCTTAGGCAGCAAAGAGGGGGGCGTCTAAAAATAGTATGTATGATGCAATTTCTTTAGATACCTACTTTTTGAAAATGCACAGGTCACCACAAAGGTGATCTGCGCATTTCCATCGAGTGTTCTTGTGAAGGAGCACCATTCCCTAAAGAAGGCTGAGGAAGTGCAATGCACCATTTGCAAAAAGATGATGCGGCATAGGTCATTGACCATAGCATCTAAGAGTTTGGGTACCTCTGTGCTGATAATTCACCTGGTTCTTTGCACTGGAATGACATTGATGCTGATTACAGGAAGGCACATGTACACCTTCAGATGAAGATGCATGGGTCTCAATGGCTTCATCGGCGTAGATCGACAGCCCCTGCATAAACTCCTTCAGTCACTGTTGAAGCCAAACTTCTTCCAGTGATGCACAAAACCCACCTGTTGCCATTTTACTGTCACACGTTTTTTCTGTGCTAAAAATTCTTTGCACTGTACGCCACAATTGGGTTGTCCCGGGAGGTGCCCCGCTAGCTGATTGAGAAGTAGCAGTGTCCCAACAGCAGGTGAATTGCCATTGCAATTTCTTTTTTTTATTTGGGAACAAACACATTAATACAAATATATAAAAGAACAAAATAAAGTCCCTCTTTTTAATACCTTTTTTATATGTTTGATCATTAATGTTCTTCCTTCCCCAGTTCCACCCTCTTCCTTCCCTCTCCCACAAAAAGGCTAAAAGACAAAAAAAGACACATATTGCAATAATAGATCACTACGTTTTATGAGATCTCTTTTATGCAGTTTGTGTTGCTGAAGTGCATTTTTCTGTTTCTTTTTGGTAGCCGTTGATATATACATTGCGACTCAAGTTTAACATCAGTGAGGCTATTGTCACTAAAGGGACTTTCGAAGGCATACCACAAGCTGAAAGATTGTGTCGTCATTGTGGTTCATTTGAAATAGAAACAGTAGTCCATCTCATGACTGAGTGCGAGAGTTTAATGTGTATCAGAGCTAGTTATATGAAATCTTCTGATAATGGTTTTAATGTGTCTGACATGTCCTCCCTTTGATCGAGTTTTAGCGGGAAGTGATTGTAATTTAATCTTTTACATGGCAACATTTTACTGGAAAGTGCTGCCATTTTAAAAATCATTATGCTGCTGAATTGTTTAATATATTTATGTAATTTTCATCCATTGCAGTCATGTTTCTAATTTCTATCTATGATTTGTGTTGATTTTTGAAGTGTTCTTAGATTATTTTATTGTTTTATGAGGCCAGATTGTTTTATGTTCTGTGTTAAATATGTAACTATGTATTGTATTGTGTTGTATATGCAAAGCCATTTGGCTGACAGTATATTAAGATTAAATAAATAAATATACATGTGTGAATAGCAGCATATTTCCCAGTAATTAGGTATGTTTTTCCTGGTGTTAGGACAGTTTTTCTAAAGACTTACCAAGACTTTATACAACTATACCTTATGCAATACATAATCTCTAACTCTTAGTATAAGGCTGTACCACCTCAGAAAATGGTAGCAATGACAGAGCGGCCAGGCTTATTTTAGGAGGGAGAGAGGGCTGTAGATAGGTACAAAGAAATTGTAGAATACATATGGTCCAGAGAAACACTGATACACTTACGTACTGTAAACATGATTGCTTATTTTATATAAATGCAGACAAAGATAAGGCTTTGGAAAGGTAAGTACTAGGGGTGTACCAAATAGTAAATTTACTATTCGGCCGAATACTGAATATTTGGCCTAAGTATTCAGTCAGAGATGAATAGTGAGTCAAATAGTGGTCTACTTAAGCAATAAGCCCCAGAGGGGATCATTACCACTTCATGTAATGCCCCACGGCCCATAGTTACAGGCCGAACAAAGCGAGCACCTTAAGAAAGGCCCCAGGGCATTACCTGAAGTGGTAATGTCCCCCCTGCGAGGGGTTGATTACTATTAGAACCCCGGCCCTTTAGACCAGGGTACTAAAAGCATTTTATGTTTCTGTTCCAAAAAAAAAGTCAAGAAAATGACTGCCAGGGATGGGAAAACAAAATCAGTTTTCTCTTTCCATGGCAGCCACTGAAAAAATGAAACCAAAAAAATTACTGCCACGGAAACACGAGAAGGGACTATGTCTTCTTATGATAGCATCATTTTGCACTTGCTGCTTTTTCCAGATTTTGGCTGCAGTGGAGGATCAGGCCAGGGCTATATGTGGTCAACCTCTCTTACCACTACCACCTTCGCATTCTACACAGGAAGGTGCTGACAGCAGCGACAAACCTCCCAATCCATGATAGCCATGCGGTCCATGTCCCATGGAGGGAATTGTTTTTATCAACATCGACACATGTGGGTGTTGTGTTTTTTCTTTTTTTCTACTCCCCCTGGCCAGATGTTGACATGTCATATTTTGTTTTGCCCTTTCCTGGTTGTGGTTATTGTTATACTTTGCATTGATTGCCCTTGAGGTGTGCCATTAACTCCTCACGGACTACACATGTACAGTGGTGTTCGTGCAGGCATGACTAGTGAAGTCATCTAGCATGTTTGCATGGGGTGCACTGGATGGTATGTGCAGGTAATGATAGCTTTGTTTTTTCATGGCACGTATGTGCTCTGTCGATTATACTGCACAATGGGTGTTTTAATATGCCCACCAATGTTGTTCCAGTAGTCTGTGTTGTGGCAATGACTGCTGTCCCGAGTGAGACACCATGCACCATTCGAAGTCCACACTCCTCATGCCCTCCCTCAAACAATGTAGTTGGTTTGACAAATTAGGAAAAATTCTTACTGGTGAAGGTCATGTGTCATTTACAACATGGAGACAGAGTTATTTGGTAAGCATTTGCACTGTCTTGCATGTTGGGCATGCTTCATTGTTGGTCATCTTTGCTGCAATGGTCAGTTCTCTTATATGTCCTTTGCATGCTCACATGGCGTTGTGGTAATTTGATTGAAGCTCATGTCCCTGTGTACGGTATCTATGTGGATACCTCAATGGGCGCACCGACTTTGGTGTGCATCATGTCATTGTACATCAGTAAACCAGGCCTCCGTCTCCTTGATCTGTCATATCCTTGTTATTCATTCTCTGTGCCACTCTCTCTCTCCCTCTCTCTGGTGTGGTTCACTGTACTCCTGTACAAATCAATGTCAATGACCATTCACCCTGTGTCACCCTGTGTTGCTCCTGTATTTGGTGTCAACTGCGATCATGTATGTGCATGTATTTTGTGCTGTTACTCTGCATTGCATTCCAAGTAGGTAGAGCATCTCCCGATGGTGTGCATCATATGCAAGACAGGTGAGTTCCCCAGACAGGTGAATGTCATGATTCCTGCCCCTAGCCATCCGGCATACCAGGTTGGAGCCAGGTCACGGTCACCTACTTGGCCCCTAAGGGCCTCTCCATCGCCCCAGAGACCTACTTGGACTCAAACCTGGTGCCTGTGGCACCAATCTCACACACAGCCCTAAGATCCACTTAGCAGTGGTCCTGCAATGTATTATGGGCCAATGGATGCCCCATGTAATTCAATTCCTTGAACTGAATGGGCAGTCTAGCCTTTTGGGTGTGGTTTAGCCCAGGGATACCTGGGATACCTACAGACTATTTAAACCACGCCCGGCACGAGAAACACGCTTTGCGTTTTACTGCACCTGCAGCGTGACACTCACTGTTCTCGGATCTCTCTCAAAGAGGCCTGATTCTTTCTTCTTCCTCAGCACTCCTGCAAGAACAAGAACATCATTGATAACACTCACCTTGAAGAGCATCCCGCTTCTGCCAAGCTCTCTGCCAGCTTTGCAGGTTCCTACGGGGTGGTCATCTCCATCTCGGCACGTCCCACCCTACGAGTGGACAGAAGAACAGAAGAAGAGCGTTAGTAAGCTTTCTGCAATACCTTAGCTCTCTCTTGAAAACGGCAAGGAGAGTTAGACTCTTACCTGAATTCCGCCGATCGGACAACTTCGGTTCTGGGACATTCCGCCGATCTGAAAAGGGGAAAGGGGACATCAGGTTAGCGCAAAAACACTTAAGAGGCGCCGCTCATCGTGCTTACTTACCGCAGCTCACCTCCTTACCTCGCTTCCACGCAGAGTTATTGCGGCACCTAAAAGGATATAGAAAAGATGAACATTGGTTAGAATGAAAGAAACCAACTAGCATCGCGCTCCACACTTCTACTCACCTCAGCAGCGCATCGCCATCCTCAAGATCTTCACCACCTAAGGAAGGAAAGACACATAATTAAAGAGACTAGAGCCATCAGGACCTTTTGTAAGGCTCTTCCATTTACCGGTCGGGCTGAAGGCACAGCAAGCCCTGTCCGCCGGGCCCGTGCCAGTGAAGCAACTAGGCACCTTCAAGCCCACATCACCCAATGCACCCCTGCTCCGAAGGCAGGACGGAGAGCGCCCCACATCAGAAAACAAGACACAGAGTTCGCTGAACAGATTCCAAGGAGGCGTTCGAGGGGGTCGGAAGCCCAGACAGGCTGAGTGACGTCCCCATGGATACCAGCTGAGCATTACATGAGTCCATGGCATGTTCTGACACTTCAGTAGTGTTTGAATGGGAACAGGGCACTATGTGTGTTTACTCTGGCTTTACCAACCTTTACCTCTGTCACTATTATTTGAGGGTTGTTTTACTCACCCAGAGGTGATCCCAATGATGGTTATGGTCTTGTTAATCTGATGGGTTGCTAGGGACACTGTTTACTGATTGTGATAACTGTGCTTTCTGACTGTGTGTCCACCTTTCATGGTTGGTTGTGAGTGTGTAGCATGGTCAACTGTTTGTGGACTGTGGCAGGGGCAGATATTTCAGCTGAGTTGTGCCTCATTCAACTTTAATCAAGTTTAATGAGTGGCACATCTGATCCCTATCAGGGTTTGTGGGATTAGGAATGTTTCTCAGATTTGTTGGGTCAAATTTATGGTTCAACTATTAGTGTGTGCTCACTTCTTATCTGTTAAGGTCAAAGAAGCTTTACAGTTTCTACTGAAGCACAATGATTTGTACAAAGGAAGGCTGAATGAATAGGCATGTCTTTGCTTGATGTTGAGTTAACAAGAAAGAGCAGTGAAAGTAATTTCCAATGTCTAACTGTTGCAGAAGGGAATTGTTTGTATGAACATTTCACTCTTCATCCTATACGCTCACATGAAGTAATGGGCTACAGTCTAAGATTATATCAGATAAAAGGAACAAAAGGTGCACCAATCAGCATCTGGGAAAAACTTTAAAAACATGTTGTTTCCCTATGCTTTCTCCTACTGGAAGATGAAGCAGAATGGGTGATCGGAAGGTTCTAATTTCTTCTTCAGAATATCATTGTGCACAAATGTATTCTGATGTTTCCTGATTCCGCAATAAAAAATAAATATTTTTTTCACTTATGTATGAAAGTGCAATTTCAACCTTATGTTATGCGGTTGCTTAAAACTTCAGACAGGAACTAGATTACAATATTTGTATGCATGTGAGATGATGCAAAGAGGTGAAAGAAACATTTTAGAAGGTACAATGACTGATATCCTTGCCACAATGAGAGGAACTAAGAAATACTGATATAGAATACACTCAGAGGTTAGATCCATCATCAGAAATTTGGGCCCTCCAACTTGGTTTGTCACTTGAAGTTGCACTGAGTGTGGTTGGGATGATATGGCAGAGCGGATTCATGAAAGCAATTCACAGAAAGAAGACATAGTGCACCTGACACTGGGATAATTGTGTCCCATAGACCTTGTAAGTGTATCAAGATTCTTCCATCATGATTTTTTAGCCATGTTACACTTTATATGTAATAAAGAAAATGGTCCACTAGGTACTGTGAAATATTTATTTTGGAGAAAGGAGTACCAGGCATGTGCAGATCCATTTACACATACTTTTGTAGATTAAAGATACTCCTCAGTTTGGTAAAGAAAGTGATGGCTGTGTGATGGAGTTCATACATAAATATGTTTCTTGTTCCATCACTGCTCAGCATGTGAATGTTAATTTACAGAACACAGTGGAAAGGTTTAAAAAGTACTTGTGTGGACAGTACTGTCAGAGAAAATATAAAAGTAAAAACAAGTAATACACTCAGTGCAGATTTGGCTTTCCCAGGTCTGTTACACCAGTTGGTCGGGCAAATAGTCTAATGTCATCTGTTTGACACTATGTTACTGGTAAGTCCTCCAGGAATAAGTATCATTTTAAAAGAGATAAGGAATACCAAATCTTTAATTATTACAAAGCTGTAATTGCTCATGTTTTGAATGCAAATACTGTTGTACAGTATATTGCAGATGATACAACAGTTGTTGCTCATTTTGTTAAAGCATCCAAGACAAAAGCTGAAAAGAGCAATGCAGCTGAAGTTTGGGCAGACCTATCAGCATACAAAAGTAAAGCTCTTAGCTTTGGAACCTGCAGATTGGCTAACTAGTTTGCCTCTGTATGGACGTAGCATTACTGTAATATGGTTAAAACTTGGCCCAGCTACTACAAACAATTGGCTACTGTAGCCTTTGAGTGAAATTCCGCAGTTAGCTGAAATATTACCTAATAGAACAGATATCTTGAAAACCAACAATATTGAGATACATTATCCAAATAGGTCATTAGAGTTGTAAGATACTTTGTTGTGCAAAGCAGCAGTTTCATATTGAAAAGTTGAAGCAAACAATGACAAAGAACAACTAAAAGTACGTGGATGTACTTGTTGCCTAGTGAGACATGAAAAGCCAAGTCTCATCAACAACATGATACTATCTTGCCAAACTGCAGAGAAAAACTAATTATTTTATTTTTGCCTTTTAAAGTTGTTCTTCTCTCGATCAGCCTTTCTGTTCTGAAGTCTGTGATCTAACTTGTCCACTAATCTATATATTCAGCGCAGTCTTGAGGTGGGTTCATGACTTGAGTCAAGACATCCTTGAGTTCTCCTCGAAGCCCTCGATGAAATAACGTGATTCTTTTTACCTCAGGCCATCCAGTTTCCACTATCAACCTATTAAAGGTCGCGATTTAGGATAGAAGGTCCTGGTTACTCTCTCGTAGGGACAAAGGTTTGTTATTCAGGGCCTGTCCTTGGGAGTGCCGGGCAAATAGTCTTTCCATGCTCATTTAAAAGCCCTGAAAATCCCGAAGAATTGGGTCATCCTAGTAACTAGCGGAATTGGCCAATCAACTGTACTGCCGCTGAGATATGACAATATGAAGGCTCCCTTGGCTTGATCGTTTGGGAAGGCTCCAGGTGTGCATAAAAAGTGCAAACGGCATTGCTTCATAAACACAGCGAACCTTTTGGGATCTCCGGCAAAGAGTTTGGCGGAGCTAATGGAATATTTCCTGGTAGGTTTATTTGCACAAGGTTATTCGATGACACAGCAGCTGGATTTCCCCCGGGACCTGGTGGGGGTGCTTGTCCAGCCTGGCTTTGCAGTAGTTGCCTAGCAAGGTCATCAGTTCACTCCTTTGACAAAATCAGTTCTCTCCTAAGGGCATTGGTTTCTTGACGGGAGGAATTCACTTCAGCCCTCAGTTCCCCTAGTAATTGGGCCAATTGGTCAGTTTCTGAGGTATCCATCACACCCGGGTGGGAATTTGTGGGTAGGATTCGCGTTCTGTTATGCTCACCTGGCTCCCACAGGGGCGTCGATCTGAACTGGACAGCTGCGGTCTCCACCAATGTGATGCCTAGTGCCGAGATGACGGACTGGACTGACCCACCTAGTTTCATTTGCTTGGCCCGTAGGAATATTCTTCTGCAAATGGAGAAAGGGAATTAACCACCCGTGGAGTTGAGCGTTAACCCCCCCACTCCCGCTGTTCTCCCCACTGATCACCTTTGATGTCCCCTCTTATAGTCTCACCTGATGGTTTGGAAAGATGAGCTCTCCATCCTGCATTGAGCGCAGGGGCGCGTAGATAACCAGTTGCTTCACTGGCTCGAAGGAATTGGTGAGTTCCTGAACAATATTGACTCTGAAATTCCCGGCAATACGCCGTAAGTATGTAGTTCGTAAGAGTTCAAATGTCTGACTTTCACTTTTGTCCGATTCCTTGCAGGTTGCAGCTTGACCCTAGCGAAGAGTTCCTCGTGGCAACCGGAAATATTCAGGTAAGGATTTGTATTATCCAACACAGTTCGATAAAATAATGTCAATATGTAACCTGTTGCTTTCTCCCTTATTCAGGCGCTGAGAGATAGTATGAAGTCTCGGGGAATAATGCCTCTGGCGGTAAAATCAGGTAAGTCTATTGTGGTGAGGAGGTTTCCCCTTGTTTTTCCCTTTGTTTCACCTTGCTGTCCTTTTGTTTCCCCTTAGGGGCCGGGGTTCGGCGAGGATGTAGTGGAAGCTGTGCCGACCCGTGAAGAGGAATAGTACCCCCGGTGGTAAAATCAGGTAAGTCTATGGGGGGTAACTCATATTGCCTCTGTGTATTCCCTTGGCTCACCTTGCTGTTCTTGTCTTCCCCTTAGGTGTGGAGTGCGGCGGAAACATGCAGAAGGATGTGGTGGAATGTGAAGATGTTGCGAAGGCCGGTGAGTTCAGCGCGGCGCTGCAGCAGGCGAGGCGACGCGCATAAAATAACTTCTTTCTTCCAGCTCGAAGGCGCAATGGATCGGGAATTCAGGTAAGGATCAAAGGTATTGCTCTTGTTCTAACCTTTTCTCCTTCTTTCTCCCTTTTGCTAGGAGCTTCAGACTAGAGGCGGGCATGGCAGAAGACTGGATGGAGACTTGCAGGCACGGTGAGCGTTACTCTGCTGGATGCAGAATAACACGAAGCGTGTGCTGCTCTTCGGACGTGGTTTAAATAGTCTCCAAAGTAGTCCCAGGTAAGTATTCCTCCCCAGCCCCACCCGAGTAAAAAATAGTCCTTAGGTAAAATAGTCCCTTCCAAGCCTCTTTTGGCTTGGAGCTCTTGCAGCATGGTCTGCATCAGGTGAGTTTGCAGCATGGTATGCATCAGGTAAGTTTTAATCTATGAGCCTGGCGCCTATGGCGCCAGGACTGACTCTCCATATGAGCCTGGCGCCATAGGCGCCAGGACTGCACCCAAATAGCCCCTAGCAAGGGTTGTTGGGCTTGCTTAGAATAACTTGATGCCTGCTTCCGGGGTTGCTGGACTTGGTCTTGGTCCCCGGGGGTAGGCATCATGACATGATGGCGCGCGAAACAACACGAAGTAGCAAGACAAATATCGGTCTCCACGAAAGGCACATACAGTGAACTGCTGGCCCCACTCACCTTTAACCCGTGCTGATGGAAACGCCCGCGCGCATCACGTCACTTACGCGCTTAGGCCCTTTCCTCGGATTACACACATTAACACGGGGACGTGCAGTTTTTTCACGTGCTGATTCACTATGCACCCGTCATGAGGGAAACGCCCGCGCACGTAACATCACAGACACGCTTATGCGCTAAGGGCCTTTCCTCGAATTACACGCTGACGTGCAGTTTTTTCACGTGCCAAATTACTCCGTATCAAGCTGGTCACGCAACAACACACGGAAGACCACGCTCCTGCCCAGAAGGCCATTTTCCTACCCCCAGATCCCCAAGCAGCCTCCCACGAGCCATCTGCTGCTGTCTGCCTGCCTGCTGCCACCGTGCCCTGCCATTTGGTGCCTGCACACCTGCCATCTGCAGGGATCCAGTTGCAGTGACCACCCCTGCTGGAACAGAAGACTACCGACTGGTGTTCCATCACTCCACAACCCAGCCCCAGGACCCAGTTGCCCACACAACACCTTCCGGCACCAGTGGCAAGCCCCAGCCAGAGAGGCAGAGGGCTGCCAGCTTCACTTCTGATGAAGTTGGCATCCTGGTGGAGCAACTCCTGGGGCAGTATGATGCCGTCTTCACACCATCGCGCCCCGACAAGGAAGGACTGAGGAGGATCTGGACGGACATAGTGGGTGCCATCAATGCGGAGGGGGTGGCACCCCGCGACATGAAACACGTCCAGAAGCGCTGGGAGGACTACAAGTCCAGGACCCTCAAGAAGGCCCAGCACCTTCCCAGACGCAGAGGATGCAGTGGGGTGCCGGGGCCAGCTTACCAACCAGCAGATGAGGGTCCTGGAGCGCATTCACCCAGTGCTTCACCACCAGATCCTCAGGATGCAGGCCCGTCTGGAGTCGAGCTGTTAGTGGCCATGCATTGCTGTGTGAAACAGAGCATGTTGCAGTGTGCTGGTAGTCAGCTACTTGCCTGTATGTGTGTAATAGGTCATGTATGGATGTGTATCCGCAGGGACACCATGGTGCTGCATGTGAGACCAGTCATGCGTGAGCCACATGGATGGTGCATGTGTTACAATGCAACATGCGGAGCAACATGTGGAATGCACACATGAATGCATGCCTGTCTCTGTTGTTGGACATGGATGGGGTGTGAGAGATGGGTGCTGCTGTCAAGGACATGTATGGTGTACATGTCTATGTGTCTGAGTAGTGTGTGTGTGACTTGTAAACACCATCGATGCATGACACATGTCTGTGACAATGTTCTAATTCACTGATGCAGCCTAGTCATCCTTGTATCCACTGTGTCTGGGGTGTACAAGGCCAGATGGATGAAACTACGGTGATGTGTGTGCATGTGATCAGTATGACCCATGATGCATGTGAGTTTCAAACTACCGTTGTATGTTTCAACAGTTCCTTGGGCATGTATGCAAATGTTCTTCGCATGTGCCATGCCTGTTTCGGCATGTGTGTTGCCTGCACTGACCCATGTGTTGTGGAGGGACATCATGGAAGTGACGTTTGACAGTGCCACTCATGTGCTATTGCTTCCTGTCTAGGGGACTATTGTACAGTACCCTGATGCTTGTGTTCTATGTCTCCCTCTACACAGCGGCGAGTGAAGAAGAGGGCAGAGACAGCGCTGTGGAGCAAAGCGGCGGGGATGCCTCCACCGGCCGGCGATGCAAGGCCCAGTCACCCTCCCAGGAATTACCATCATCCGGGAGCGAGGGGACAAGTGCTGCGTCTGCCACTATGGCTGCAGCGGAAGGGGTGGGTGAGCCCCCACAGGGGCTTGCAACGGTGGAAGATGGTGTGGAGCCATCCAGGTTGGTGGTTTGCACAGAGGAGGAGGAGGCCGCTACTGAGCCGCACATGGGGCCTGGTGGGGGTGGTAGCACTGGTGAAAGTGGTGCAGTCCAGGGGCAGGAGGCAGCACAGGTCGCTGTGGAGGGGCCTGTGCATGTCACTGTCTCTGACACTGTTACTGCACCACCATGCACCAGCAGGGATGCTCCATCCCAGGCCCGACCGCAGGTAGGGGGGAGGTCCCCGTCATCTGACACTCCTCTACCTGCGGACGAGGGGACCCGTGACCGTATGGAGACTGTCCTGATTGGTGTCATGTTGCGAACGCGTGACATTCGTGATGATGTGCGTGCTTCCTGGGGGGAGCATGCACGTCATCACAAAGAGCTGCGTGCCAACGCGGCCCAGTTGGGAGGGGCCATGGTTGGGGGTTTCATACATGTTAATGTAATGTTAATGTTAAAGGATATTTGTACTGGGTACTATCACCACCGGAGTAGTCCCCTGGCGCTCTGGGGGCCCTGAAAAATGGGAGGGGGGTGGATCAGTGGGAATAAGCTGGAAAAGTGCAAGAGAGCAGTGATGTGCTGTTGGCAGCCTCAGCCCGGTGGGTCCGTTGGCTGGCCTTGGGGTGTTTTACGGTCGGTAGTCATTGTGTGCTGTTGTGCAAGTCTATGTGTGGTTTGTTTTGTTGTTTCAGTGTTGTGAAGTTTGTGCGGATTGCTGTGTTTTAGGTTTGTGGTTGTGTTTGGTTAGAGTGTGAGAGGTGTATGCAGAGGGATGAAATTGTTAGTTGGTTGGTTAGTTGGCATTGCTGTCCTTGCAATTATGGGATTCCATCTAGGTGCGGTACATGCTGACATTCACATTTCTATGGAGATGCGGTGCAAACTAAAGTTAAGAATTCCATACGAGTGTGGCACATGCTAACCATCACATTTGTATCTAGATGTGGCGCAAGCTAAAGTTCAGAATTCTAAGTTTTGTGTTTGTTGGCAACCACATTTCTATCTAGAAGCGGCGCAGGCTAAAGTTCAGAATTCTAAGTTTGGTGTATGTTGACAACCACATATCTATCTAGATGTAGCACAAGCTAAAGTTAAGAATCCTGAGTGTGGCACATGCTAACAAACGCATTTCTATCTAGATGCGATGCAAGCTAAAGTTAAGAATCCTGAGTGTCTCCAACTTTCTTACCACTGTTGATCACTTAAAACTCTCCACCCTCGTTGATCTTTCTGCAGCCTTCAACAATGTGGATAATTCACCTCAGCTTCCAACCATTTTCTACATCGAATTCAGTACACTACATGTGCCTTACCTCTGTCTTACAGCAGATAGCAAACGAACAAAGTGTTGATACCATCTCTCTCCCAAAAGGTGTATCCCAATGACTGATCCTCAGGTTACAATATGTTAGGTTATGGTATTTGGCATTCCTATAGTGCTCTATATATCATTGGTATGACCTCAAAGCGTTGGCAGGTTTAACACCATCGGGGACCGTAGTCCAGGTCAGTGGAGAGAGTAGGGTGTCGAAGGGTGCTTGGGTGCACCAGTTATGTGTGCAGCTGATGTAATTGCCTGATGGTAGCTGCATCCTAGCATTAGGTGTGGTGGTATTGATATCGGTTGAATGTGTGCAGTCTGGCGGGTGGACACCAAGACTGGGTTTTGGCTGCATTAGGCCTGTGGGACGCTTATGTTTGCAGCCAGGCCTGTTTGTCATGGGATATAGCTGTGTTTTATTAGAATGATGAGGTGTTAATGGGGTAATGTTCGTATGTGAGCAGTTAGGCCGAATTGATGGAGGGGTGTAGCTGCACTCCAATTGTGAGATGGTGTAGAGTAGAGAGTAAGCATAGTCATATTGGAGCAGAGTATTTGCATGGAGTTAGAATCTAAGGAGATCTGCAATGCAGGCATGCGGTTGTTTAATAGCAAAGTGTATTCAGTGATGACATTGTTCGGGATCTCATTGAGCATTAGTCATCGGGTTGCTAGCGTTCATTTGTTTCAGAAGGTCAAGTTGGTATTACTGAAAGAGCCACGTTTTAAGAGCTTTGCACAACGCCATAGTCGTGGGTGTGTTGAATATGAGGTTGGAGCGAGTTCCAAAGAGTTGGGACCAAGATTGAGAAGGCGGATCCTCCGATCCTGACAGAGTTAGAGGTTGGAATCACTAGAAGGAGGGCACTGCTTGATCTTAGGGTGCGGGATTGGTGGTATGGTTTTATCTTTTCCTGTAGGTATAATGGGCCGGTCTTGTGCACTGCTTGGTGGGTGATGCATAGGGCCCTCTCCTCCTCTGTGCAGACTATGCGCTAGTCGTTCTCCATGCCGTCTTGCGGCCCAGATGCCACCAGGGCCCTCTGTGGAACTGCCCCGACCAACGCAGCCAGCTCGGTGGAGATCCCATCCTTGCCACAGTCAGGAGTCGGAGGTCCAGCAGGGGTGGACACCCCAGCAACTGTACCCCAGCAGATGTAGTATGTGCCGGTATTATCGGGCAGGGCACATGCACAATGGCGCCGGTGGATTCCATCAGCCCGGATGCTGTTGTGCTGGCAGAGGCAGTTGCGTTGGTAGCAGCGGCAGGCTGAACGTGGGAGGCATCATGGCTAGGGGCCATCAACATCAGAGGGGCAGGCATCGGCCGGAGGGCAGGAGGACCCTGGAATGGGAGTGTCTTCCATGTGGCAGAGGTTGGGCCAGCAGATAGATGCGGAGCGGTGGCGGGTGGAGGAGGCACGGTTATGGTCAGGGCGGAGAACTCCATGCGCAGGACACTGAGGCGGGCTGTGTGCCTCGAGGGATTTCGCAGGGAGTTGGAGGTGGACATGGCTTTATCCCTCCGAGACCTCGGGGCCAGGGCACAGGCCCACCTCCAGGACTTTGAACAGGAGTTCAATGATGCCCTGGCCCGGGAAATCAAATAGACAGCCGTAGGACTTGCCCGCCGCCATTGCATATAGTTAATTAGTGTTAGGTTTCCTTTGTTTTTTTTTTATTTCGGAGTTCATGGACTTTGCTCCACTTTATGTACATAGTTATTTTTATAGGGTTTTTTGGTAAGTTTCCTTTTTTAGGCCATCATGGACCCTTCAAACTTTCAGTGTATATAATTCAAGACTTGTACATACTTTGGTTATTCTGTCATCCCATGGATCAATGTTTTCTTTTTTTATTTTTCAAGTACTTTATTTGGACATTTGAAATGGACCACTTCCCTTTTTTTCGCTTGTGTTTTTTTGGTTTACATTGGATTCATCATCATTTTTTGATTTTGTCTTTTCTTCATTTACTAGATTGATTTTTCTTTGTGTTTTTTAATTACGTATCTTTATACACATCATATTTCTTCATTATTGGTGTTGTGTACTCTCATTGGTTTTTGGCATTGCTCAATGAGCATTGGCTCTGTCATGTGTTGCCACTTTGTGTCTCTGTTGTACATTTATGCATGCCCATGGTGGTTCTTTTGAGGCTTGCATGTGTAATTTGTGAGTGGGGGCAGTGAATGCGTCTGTGCTTGGACTGGAAGGTAGGGGGTTTTTGTGTAGGCATTAGACCCATGGGTCTGTTTTGAGAGAACATGGTGTTTGGTGGGCCACGTATCGGAGCCTGCTGGTAAGTGCCCGTCACAGGGGGTGGGGGTGGGAGGACATGAGTCGGGGCCTGCTGGCAGGTACCTGTCACTGGGGGTGGGGGTGGGGGGACATGAGTCGGGGCCTGCTGGCAGGTACACGTCACTGGGGGTGGTGGTACATGAGTCGGGCCTGCTGGCAGCTACCCGTCACTGGGGGTGGGGGAACATAAGTCGAGGCCTGCTGGCAGATACCCGTCACTGGGGGTGGGGGTGGGGTGACATGAGTCAGGGCCTGCTGGCAGGTACCCGTCACTGGGGGTGGGGGTGGGGGGACATGAGTTGGGGCCTGCTGGAAGGTACCCGTCACTGGGGGTGGGGATGGGGGGACATGAGTCGGGGCCTGCTGGCAGGTACCCATCACTTGGGGTGCGGGTGGGGGGACATGAGTCAGGGCCTGCTAGCAGGTACCCGTCACTGGGGGTGAGGGTGGGGGGACATGAGTCGGGGCCTGCTGGCAGGTACACGTCAATGGTGGGTGGGGTGGGGGACATGTGTCAAGGCTCTCAGGTGCATGGTGCCATGCGAGCTGCCTGCGGGGCATGGCCAGGGGTAATGGGCAGCCTGCGAGGCATGGCCAGGGGTGATGGGCTGCCTGCACGACATGCCCAGGGGTGATGGGCTGTCTGCGGGGCATGGCCAGGGGTGATGGGCTGCCTGCGGGGCATGCCCAGGAGTATAGGGTGCTTTCCTGTAGTGTGGGTTGCCTGCAGGGCATGGGGAGGGCGGTAGGGACAAACCAGGGAGGGCCCTCACTGCCAAAACACGTGTGGAACTTCCTGCACACCCCTCAGAATACACGTACCCCTCTTGCGCTAGCGAAAAAGCGTGCAAAATTACCCACGCACCTCAGTAATACACGTACCCCGCTCTCGCATGGAGTATCGCGTGTGAGACTGCCCGTGCACCCCTCAGAATACACGTATGCCTCTCACGCTAGCGAAAATGCATGTAAAACTGCCCGCACACCGCTCGGAATACACAAACCCCTCTCGCGCTAACAAAAACACGTGTAAAACTGGCCACGCACCCCTCAGAATACACGTACCCCTATCGCACAAGGCCTGTCACGTGTGGAACTCCACGCATACCCCCCAAATACATGTACCCTGCTTACACAGGGCCTGTCATATGTGGAACTTCCAGCGCACCCCCGAAATTTGCGCAGGCTCCCCATTCGTGTTTGGGGGGCTGCATGCTGGTCCACTGTCCTTTGCGCCATGTACTGGATTAGTGCGATGTTTTTGGTGCATGGGGCGGGGTTGGGGGCGTAACTGCAGCTGCTGCAGGGTCACTGTGCCACTCTGCACCACAGCTTGTTATGGATGTCAAAATCCATGAATACGCTGGGAACTGAAATGGGTTTTGGCGAATGCGGCTGGCGCAGCCTGCCGCACGCGCACACTGTGCGCCAGCCGCGTGCACCACCTGTGCGCCGAATTCTATGAATTACCCCGTTAGATTAGATAGATACGTAGGAATGTCTTATGAGTGGAAGCACGCGTGTCCACAATGTTATGAAGAGCAAATTACTTGAGACGTTAGATAAAGGTTTTTATATATTCTTGTTCCTGATCAGAAAAGTGTGATTTTTAATGAAAATGTGAAAGGTGATGTGTATATTATGAAATGTCATTATTAACTTATCATGTGTGCAAGTGGCAAAAACAAGGAAACACACAGATTTTACAAGAAGTATTGAAATAACATTTCTATGACACTTAGTGTAGCTCGTAATAAATATTCATGCATTTACATATAGGGAACCTTTTATTGTCAAACTAGACATTAAAAAGATTTAGATTCAAAAGAATTTACAATGTTGGCATGTCTGTATATTTGCTCTGTAAAACTGATGGCATAGTTAGGTTATATTTCTTGGTTTCCTGCGTAAGGTTGCATAAACTACTCCAAATTTCCTGTTTTGAAATATAAACTTGTTTTTACAGAAACAAAACATTGCTTTGTGTATTAGTAATTTATGTTTATGATACTTTTCTGGAGTATTTATCTTTACAAATAGAATGTATATTAGCACTTTTGGCAGGGCAGCCAGCCAATCAGGAGGCACAGGCTGAAACTGCAAATCTAAGTCAGTGTTCCAAGCCACCTGAAGGCCGGTTCCCCTGCTTGCCATCTTACCCCCACCAACTCAACAGTAATTTTTCCCCTCACTGCCCAATACCAACTTAACTGATTTCTGCGGCAGCAGGTGCTGCTGCCACCGCCACTGCAGCTCTGCCCCCACTCCATTTGGCCACAATGTAAATGAAAGACGGATTCCGTATGGAACCCCATTTTCCTATTGCATGGCAGCCATGTTTGTATAATATTTTCTTTCCATGACCAGGACGCTGCAAGATGAACCATTCAAGGAAAGAAAATACTTTCCAGTTAGCCCTGTCCCAGGCCACTGAATGGGTGCTAATAGCATTAAGCACCTGTTCCAAGGGCTGGAACGGGTGTTAACATCCAGGGGCCCCTCTTTAAACGCCCTTGCTTTGTGCAGGCCTTTAACTCGTGTTCTGGGCTGTGAACACCCATTCTAGCCCCTGCAATAGGTGATTAACACTTAAGTAGTACCTTTGCAGGTGCACAAATCAATGACAATGCTGGAAATCTATTTAGAATTTGCAGATGCTAAACCAAATTCATAGTTACCTTAGTGCTTAGTGTAGCTGCCATACCCATGCAGTGTTTTTATTATATTTTATTGACAGCATCTCCACGCTTCTTTTCCAAGTGTAATTCCCTTAATGTGTACTATTATTAATTGTAAAGAGAATAGTTTCCTTGTACATTGTTTATAAAAAGAAAGTGGAGGTATTATTAAATATGTGTTTCTATTTCCATGGGTACCCTCACTCTTGGAGAGGAGTATTAACCTTTTTAAACCTTAGGATGCTAATTTTAATAATTATACATTCTATCTGCTACATTGATCCAGAAATAGTAGGACAAACTGAAGTTAGCGTTCTCCATGTCATTGGGCTTGTAACTTGTGGCCTGTGTTGTTAATGGCCAATGTAGCATATAATGTGCATATATTGGCATGTTAACGTCCTCAGTAAGTCTGCCATATAGATATGTTTCCAAAAACTGAGAATGAATTTAATGTGTGTTTAAATGTTTTTTTTTTTTATTCAGGAAACTCATGTGCAGCAAGTGAATGTATTAGCAATACCTACTGTATATAGTTCTGATGTTTTTTTTAAATAATAGTATTTTAGATTATTATCATATAAATAGATAATAATTTTTAATGTAAACTTAGGTTTTATGCACACATTTTAGTTTAGTGAGAGAGGTGTTTTTTCCTTTACAAAATTATTAAAGTTCACAACCTTATTTGGTTGAGTACTCAGAATACACCCAGTATCTGTACAGTACTATTATGGAGAACACAAAAAAACCCACGCTTCTTTGTATTTCCATCATAAAATATATTGCATTGTCTTTCACAGATGTGATGGTGACTGAGCAGATAAAATCAAGCATCCATGAAAGAAATCAGGTAAGCAATTCTGAAGAACATTTTTTTTTTATCTAAACGAAATAGGTTTTAATATTGTTTTCAATGTTATTACTCATCTTAACAATGACAGTGCTCAATCAATGGTTTAACAAAACCCTTGATATTCAGGGAAAAACTTTAGTTTTCAGGGACGTTAAGGTAAAAATGTAGCACAGCAAAATACCTGAAATTCTTAACCTTAACTTTGCAACCCCTGTTGCGCAGCCTATTATCACAATGATGGCATCACAGATGCCATCCCTGATGACATTGCGGGTGACATCACTAATTACATCATCCATGACTGATGGTATCACTGATTACTTTACCACATCAACTGGCCATATCCACTGTATATTTTAACACATTAAGGGGCCAATAGCCATGACCTTCATCCATGACCAGTGTCCACAGCCTTTGGCTGTTTCCACTGTATATTTCACAACACTAACCACAACACTAAGCAGTGGCCATGTGCATCACTGTCTCCCCTGTACATTTTAACACATTAAGGGGCAGTAGCCATGGCCTTCAGCCATGGCCAGTGGCTATGGCTTTCCTCTGTGTTCAATGTATATTTTCAAACATTAATGGACCCCTTGCAAAGGCCTTCACTCATTGTCAGTGACCACGGCCTTCGGCCATGCTCACTGTATATTTTGCAACAATAACCAATGACTAGCCATCGCTTTCCGCCATAGCTAGTGGCCACGGCCTTTGGCCGTGCCCACTGTATATTTTAAGGCATTGAGGGGCCATTATCTATGACTATCGCCCATGGGCACTGACCAGTACCTTTGGCTGTGCCCACTGTATATTGTACAACACCAACCAGCAACTAGCCATCGTCTTCATACATGACCAGTGTCCACAACCTTGCTCATGGCAAAGGCCACAGCCAAGACCATGGCCTAAATTGTTATTTACTTAAGGAAAACTTGTATTAGCTAAATCATAAATGATCCTATGTCTGATGCAATCATATACATTATGTAATTAGTGATGCCATCAGTGATGTCCTCAGGGATGTCATCATTGTGGTTAGAGGCCACGCAACAGGGGGTATGGAGTGAAGGTGGCTTTAGCTGAATTTCAGGGATTTTGTTGCATTTAATGTTTACCTTAATGTGCGGCAACTAATGTTTTTTTTCCCTGAATATATGTAAAAATGAGGAGGAGGCAGAGCGGCAACAAATACAAACAGCAACCCTCCAGCCATATCGTTGCACTCTGGCAAATGAGTTACACTGTGAGGCAAGCTATGAACAAACAACAAATCATCAACCTGTCTTACTATGAACTAACCAAAGAAGAAGTAAAAATATTAAAACGGGGTCTCAATTTTTGTCCATTGGCAAATTATGATTATGTCCAGACTTGGCTCCATTTTGACAGTTTCATACAGAAACTACGTCTCAAACAATTCTTTGCCACCAACCCATATAAGAAGAAACCCAAATCTATATTAGAAGGTTGCACTAATGTCACTATCGCAGAAGTGGACATTCTTACAACCCTTGTAAGTCTTGAAAAAGAAAGCTACATGGAAAACAGTGAAGACCCTGTGGATTTGAACAAGCTCGGTATTTGCACTGACTAGCCCTCCACGAGTCAATTGCGATGCAAGTCAAAATTTAACCCACAGGGCATCCAGAATTGTCACATCGAGGTTTCCAAGATGTACTGATTGACGACCTAAAGAGGATGAGAAGGAAGACGAGTCTCAGACAAAAAAGCAATCTGGCCAACAAACAAAAAAATGCATTGGCCGATGTGGGAACATTTCCGGAGTACATCATCAAACCAGCCGATAAAGGCAGTAACATCATCATAATGAACAAAGGAGACTACATTAAAGAGTCATATAAACAACTTGATGATACTAGATGCTATGAAAGACTTGCAACTAATCCCATTAAGGAAATGGAAATAAATGTGTAAACCTTTCTAATGAAATGGCAGAAAAAAGGCATCCAGGGGGAAGACATGGTTAAATTTCTGTTCACAAAGCACTCGACTACTCCAACCATTTACTTCCTCCCAAAGGTGCATAAGAATCCCACTAAACTACCAGGGAGACCGATTGTGACCTTAAATGGTTCACTTTTCGAAAATATGTCGAAATGTATAGATGACGTACTGTTCTCTTTTGTACTCTCACTACCATCATATGTCAGGGATACAACAGACTTTCTATGGAAGATGAATGACCTTCTATGGGAACCAACGTATTTGCTGGCACCCATAGACGTAGTGTCCCTTTATACGTCTATCCAACACATAGACAGTATAAAGGAATGTGAATTCTTCCTGAATCCTCACTCTCTCAATCATCTACAACACTCTAAAATGATTCTAGAAATTATAAATCTCTGTCTACAAAGCAATATCTTTCTATTCAATAACGAGATGTTTCGGCAAATCCAAGGCACCACCATGGACACCACATTTGCGCCAATCGTACCCAAATCTGACAATGGGGCACTGGGAAAAGTTTATTGTCTGGTCAGAAGAAAATTAGATACATACCAACAATATTGTTCTGTGGCTACACTACATCGATGACTTGTTTGTCATTTGGGATGGAAGTGAAAAGCAATGGATTGAGTTTGTAAGATCACTTAACATTAACAATTGCAATCTGAGAGTGACAGAAGATCACAGCCATAGTATTTCTGGATGTACCAGTAAAGATTATTGCACACAAAGTGGAATGCGAACTACATCGAAAATCCACAGGGGCTAAGATCCCCTTGCATGCTAAAAGTGGACATCCTAGAAATCTTCTATGGAGTATCCCGAATGGCGAATTCATTAGAATCTGCAGGAATTGCAGCAACATTCTTGATTTTGACTCAGCCAGCCAAGTCATGGCCCAAAACTTCCTACGCCAACAATATACCAAAAAGGTGTTCGAAAGATCGTATTTAAAAGTATGTGGGATGGGCAGACATACATTTTTGATGAAAAAAATATCCAGTTCAGTGTGTGAACAACAGGAAACTGCCACCAGGGTCATTTTAACATTTGGAAGCCACTCCCTAACCATAAAACTAATTATGAATAAATATTGGAAAGTACTAAAGACTGATAAAGATCTCAGTAGGGCTTTGAATGAACGCCCGGATATTACTTTCCGTAAAAGTGTCTCGATCAAGGACACACTTGTCAGCAGTTATATGGTTCCAGAAAATATAGGAGGGAGGTCTAATTGGCTGTCCAAAAGTGGAGATGGAGTTTTCAATGCAACATCTGTAAACATGGCCAGAATTGCAATTCCTATACGCATCCCATTATGAGACATTCTGTTTACATCAAGGGCAAAATTACACGGGAATCGGAATTAGTTGTCTATGTTTTAACTTGTCCCTGCATTAAATGGTATGTTGGAAGCACTAAATGCGAACTTACAGTCCGAATTCAATGATATGTTAGAGCCATCAAGATTAAGGACTGTGCGTACCTGATGGCCAAACACTTTTCTAAACTACATGGTTGTAAATTTTTTGGTATACACAAGGTAGCAATTGGACCCAGAGGTGGAGACACTGAATGTCTACTGAGACAGGAAGAAACAAGATATATTTTACATTTTGAAAGTAAAAGTCCTGTCGGTCACAATGTGGATGAAGAACTGTATACATTCTAGGGGGTATGATGATGAAGATACATGGTCCCCCGACAATATGATAGGCTAGTTCCACATTGTTGGTAAACTACAAGATGTGTACAATGAAATCATTTAAAGTACACAATTAGCTCTTTTTAAGATGTGCTGAAAAACCTCCAGCACATGACACTTTATTCTATTCTCCTTTCCTGTATTTGTGTGCATTATTCATCATATCTTCATCCAGAGTGTGTATATTCCAGTTTGTTTCCCCTATTTTCATTTTTCATCTCATTTCTTAATATTCCTTCTAATTTCTGATTATGCCTTCTATAATCATTTGGTTAAATACTTGGACCGGAGTGGGTTTCCCTGGTATATTATGGATTTTTAGTTGCTTTTATCTTACCCTTGTCTTAACCGCTGGTTTTCCCAACCCCTAATTCTTTTTGTGGGAAGGGTTGGTTGATTACAAACCATTGGAGGTTATTTTAATCATAGCACTGAAATAGTCTGCAGCCTGCATGTTCTTATTATTACTAGGATCATAAACCGTCAGGGAATCATTGTTAATGAAGATATACATTAGGGTATGCGATTTTCCAGTCAATATAGGATCTCGTCCCCACTTGAGATCATGAGAATTTATGGTCTTTTCTTTTACCATATGTAAGCTCTAAGTATATGCAACTCTTCCAGCATTCGCCAGACCTGTAATTTCCACCCTGTAGCATTGCCCCTATCCCTAGATGGAATACACTGAGCACGTTAATGTATGCGACCAGGTGTCTTTTTCTTGAGCTAAGTCGTAGTAATGTTTACATGCTTATACTGTGATGCACGATGCAGTTCACTGATTTCTGTGGAAGACATTATTAATGCACTATGCACTTTCATGGATCGACCATTCTACTGTTGAAATGTTTACAGTTATGTATGCCAGCATGGATAGATGGCAGAATGAGAAATGGCCAGGTGCGCCTGCACCCTCTCAAGTATTTTAAGTAAAAAGGCATTTCCATCACACCATCCACCTATTTCAAACTAAAAATGAAATTATCATAATGTTTACATGTTTTTGTATCAATGCACTATGCACTTTATTGATGCAGTAGATCATTAGTCGAACCCTCGCTTCCCCTTTCCTACTAGTTTCCATAAGGATAGGTGCACAGTGTAATCTTAAACATAAAGCATCATGACTGCAATAAGCATGCCAGTCGATGCATTACAGAACTGCTAACTACTTTTTTGATCATTTGAAAGATGTATTATGCTTACCTTCCTGGAGTGTGGGCCATCATCCATCATGCACTATTGTTAACCAACAATTTTCGGTTGGTATAATGGTTACATACAGACATATTGAGACATTGGACACTCTCTTATGTGAGACAAGTCTGCATCTTATTATAGAAATGTGTATATGCCCCTTAGATGTAAAGAAGAACTGGCAAAAGCATTATGTGATCTTAACACTGCACATTCTATAATGGAGTGTCATCTTTACTTATGGCAATATAGCGGGGCACAACTATTAGAATGTAATGCAACACATTTTATAACCTCGATCTATAATGTTGAAACAGAAGGGTAAAATATTTGACTGCAACATAATACATCTCATAATAGAGCTGACATCCCTGTCCATTATGGCTGCTTTCACGTATGGCTGCAGCGTTAGTCACCTTTTCAGTGATCACTATTGTGGTGTTTTAAACGTTGTTGTTTGGGAGGTGGAGTCACTGTGAACAATCCACTAGCTTGTGGCGAAATGCGTCGGTCTGCCTGCTGGCAGTATTCATACTCGGGGAATATTATTTTAAACTGCTATCTGAATTGTAAAAATAAAGGTTGTGAGATTTCTCAACCATGTCAGTTTCCTGCTTCTTTGTACCTGGCGTTTCTGAACTTTGGATCTGGGCATCCAGCAACGCAGGGGTGCCACTCGCCAGAACAGCGTTTCGCCCGCTGTTCAACTTTTGGATGTATATGTATATATATACATATATGTATATATATTTTTGGGTACTGGGGGTAATACATACACTCTCCGCCAAATGTAAATAAGCATCCTGGATGGATTTACGCCAAATCAGCAAAGGATTTCCTTCAAGTGTTTTATGCTCAATTTGTTTCTTATTTGGCCAAAGTCTAGTTGTTTGGGCAGTGTGCTTGAGCAGAAATGTTATACTTTCTCCTCTGGTAAAACCAATGCGCAATGTAAAACATACACCTTCTTTTAATGTTTACATCTTTTGAACTGTAATACAGATTTGTACCAAATTGTCCAGTTTTTGGAGCAATGGGAAGACAAGTTGTTTAGAAAATGTCATGCTGATCCATCCATCCTAAATGTATTGGACTTAGAATGTTTCCATTCCCTATGGATGATAGGTTTCACCTTAACTATAGGGTGACTGACATTACCCATGTATTAACATATGAAATAAAAAACAAGTTTGCCACTAGGCGCTTGAAGCACATGCTTTGTTGGTTTGTAGTGAATTCATCCAGTATTATCTAGTTAGACTGCTCTACATTGCATTTATCAGCATGGCCAGGAAATGTAGTCTGGCATAGAGTTTTATAATTTCTAATCCATCTTCTGCCCAGACACAGTATAAATGCTAGGCTGTGCAGAAGATGGATTAGAAATTATAAAACTCTATGCCAGACTACAGTTTGATCTCTCCACAGAACAAGAGCAAAGACTATGATATTTGATCACTCTTCGTTTGGAGTTTAGAAAAAGAATAGAACACTTCACGCATGAGGATATAGGAGAATTCTGTGGACAACTTTGGTCCATCTATCAAATTTTAACTATACCCACTTACACACACCTTTGATCCATGGTATTAACGTTATGGCACCAACCAGGAACCTGGGGGATTTTTAAGAACATCTGTCCTCCATATGAACTGAATAAAGTGGAATTAATGTTTCACTGCGAAGGCAGTCTTCATATGAAACAAAGGCAACAAAACGCAACCAAATATTGGTCTCTCTGAAAAAAAAATCACAAACAAAATCATCTGAATCAAAATGTGGGATTACTGTGATTAAGGGAAGATTAGGGTGTTAGACTATCCTGCAGGTCCAACACATGGACATCTTGCCCTTAAGAAAATTCATTTTTCAGATACATATTTTTTGAGTATGGACTGTTTACGCAATTTCTTAATAACTCAAGTTTTGATGCAACAAAGCCACAGGAATAATCCAGTTTAGGTCACAAGAGAACAAAACAGCCGAAAACCAATGTGTGTTCCCCTCTTTGAATTGGCAACTTCACTTTCCATTAAGGTAAAAATGAGCTCAATGTCTACTACAGTGCGGGAATATGTATCCATCATGCCGACAGACATGAATCATGAAAGAAAGGAATATTTTTGTTTCAGCATGTTCTAACTTTAAACTGGAGCTTTCTAGATGATAAACTCGAGATTAACCGGCCATAGCAACCCTATGAGCCCAACTCTGTAGTTACAGGTTCCATAGACACCAATACATGTTTTAAATGAATAAGCTACATAATGCATAAACAAAGTTCTCAGTATAACCCACGCCCTTTACTATTTTTACATTTGGTTCAGCTTCAAATAGATACTCACCTATCTATGTTGCATTTGTCTAGGTAAAAGTCAAATCTCTATTGAGCTCAAACTGTTTTAAAACAACATATTATTCTATCACAGTGTCTCACTTACGGGATCTCACTTATTGTTTTGCTTGATTCGTTTTGTATTCCCAATTGAGGTTATGTTTCACATTAGTAAGCAAAACGTGCACAAGTCTTGCATACTGTTTTTACAGAGTTTGCTTAGGCTATGCGACATTTTCATTCATGTGTATCATGAAGTGGAGGGTGGAATGCATCTTCCTATCCACAATACCAATGCCAGCATCCGCGCCGGCATGCATATTCATTCCAGTGCAAATGCTGGGCTTCCCTTTGGATCCCGCTGGCTTCATGCGCCATAGGAATCCATTGCACACGCTGACTGTCATGCTAGGATGGAAGGCAGCGTATACAATTAAATGCTGCCTACCATGTCAGTAGAGTGAGGGCCAGACTTTTCATTCCTTGCCAGCCTGTCTGGGCAGGCCTTTGCCTCACATGCCATGCCCATATCTTGGAGTAGTACCACACACACTGCCCCGGGTGATATGATAGGTTATTTATAACGCGCTTAATGCCGCGAGGTTTCTAAGCGCGGACCCGGGGATCGAACCTGTGTTGCTCCATGTCATCTTGCTTCCAAGGCGAGCACGTTGGCCCTGAGCTATCCTCCTGAGATGATATCCTGAGTGGGATGCTATTTCACCCAGGATGCACTCTATATGTCACATAGGACTTCAAATACATGCTGGGCTGCAGCTCCCCCCCCCGCCCCCCTAAGAAGCACCAATTGGCTTTCTCCTTTTCTCTCTTCTGCTTTCTTATTTCTTTCTCTCTTTGTCCGTCTTTTTCACTGTACTCCCTCTTGCAACTCTTACTGTTCAACTGTCTTTTCTTTTTCAGTACTGGTTGGAATCTTCCCCAGTACAGTCCATCCTTATTGCCAGGAGAGATCTGCCTATTGTGCACAGTCTCAAGGTTCCATGCGTCCCTCATGGTGGGAAATGTGGTGTCTTCATGTAAGGCTTGGATTGTTAACAATCCAGTGGCTCAGGGACAAAAGTAGATCCTTGTTCTCCCACACAAGGGCAGGCTGGCAGACACCTTCTGGGGTCCTTCACCTTCAATGAGGTCCTGTTTATAGGAGTAGCTGGCAGAGAGGGAGGTCTATAGGTTATCCCAAATGTGCCCTGGGGTGGTTAGGGAGCAGAACTTCCCTCTGCCTTGGATCACCTACCTTCAAATCACAACTGATGACTTTCAAAAGGACTTTTCTCTAAAATGGCAGCAATACTTTTCAGCACAAGCTTAAATATGGTAAGGCTCATCTTTACAGAAATAAAATCTACACACTGTAAATCTAAATTCAAAATGGATATCATCTGGAAACACGTTAAAAAAAACGAACGCCAACATGCAACACGTGTTTCACCGAGCCTCGCTGCCAAACGACAGCGTTCCTGTCACAACAACTCATTACGTTTATGATATCACAGCTACCATTTACAACTATAATCGCCAACATTTATTTTAACAAATGCGTTCGAGGAAATCATTAAAAAGGTGTTAACATCGTGTGAAGGAATATGGATTGTCTACGCTGCTGGGGAAAGATCCGCTCTTTCACAACACAGCGTTTTCCTAATCTACATTGGCTCACTCTTCTAGTTATTCTGGCAGACGCACAGTCCTGTGAAAGATGGGGGACAAAGAACTCATTGTATTCCTTCAAAAACAGCGCGCGAAACCCCTGACAAGTGTCAACGTGTTACACAAGTGCAGTTGGAAGATTGGAGCGCAGCAAATAACATATTTGCCGTAAATGTATTTTGATAGTGTTTTAAAAGCCGAGCGTCCTCAATGAGAGCACACGAACGGAAAGTCATTTCATTTCACCACATGCCCTGGTGGGCAGAGCAGATAGATGCCTTTCTCAAAGAATGACAAAAGGCCTCTTCACTCACGGCCAGAACCAATGCTTCCATTAGCGCGCATCCAGTGTCAGTGAAGCATAACGCCAGCGCGCGAGGTACGATAAAGCATGTGTTAACACGATCCATATCACTGAACCCATATTAACATAATAGAACTTTAAAACAAAGTGATTTGCAGAAAACATAGATATCCCTCTTTCCTCTCCGTCTGCATCTCTGTCTGTCTGTCTGTCTGCTGTCTCCCTCTCTCCCTCTTTCTCTCGGCTGCATAATTACAAACCTGATAAACAGAAGCTTTTCAAGAAGCCACTGCGTTATTCCATTTGAATCTTGACTTTTTTTTAAAGTACGAATTAGCTATGTAAGATCCACGAATATTCATTATATAGTCAAAGAGACCAGGCATTTAGACACTGGATTATACATGTTGGGACAATTCGTGACTAAGGCCATGACAACAGAGTTGTTAGACTTTACCATCCACTAGAGCCGGTCCCTGAGAGCGCTTCTGCCTTTAGTACAGTGGATAACATCAGGGGTGCTAAGGGCCAAATAATTTGAAGGAAAATTGCAAGCACATTTTTGCTCTAATAACATGACTACAAATAGGATGGCTGACATACAGTCCTCAGTGAGACAAGAGCAGTAGCTGGAGAGGAGTGGAATGCCTGAAAAGAGGGTGCCTATCAAAGGGAGGCAGTATCACCTATGGGGTCAGGTAAGGGGTATCTTTTGAGAGAACTATGAGGACATCGGATGTGGTTGCTAACACCTACTTGTGTGGTAAGGGTGGGATAATGATAATCAGTAAAGTTCAACTAGATTGTGTTGTAATTAGGAGATATGATTCTTTGCTCTTAAGTAAAGTACTAGCCATTTACAATTATGTAGTTTCCAAATTAACACTGCATTAAAGTGAGGAAGAATATGCAAATACTCTATAGGTAACAATTCTAGTTACATGTTCAAATTACTTACACCCTGATTCATGGAACATTGAAAAGTGTATTTTTGCAGTGCAAAGTCATTAACTGTGCACTGCTCCATGAATCAGGGTGAAGAAGTTTTATCCAGGGGTCAAGTCCTAAAAATTAAAGTGGGGGGACTCCTCAACAAACACAATTGGATGTGACATCGCCAGAAATTAGCATATCAAGGTGAAATATACACATTTCATTAAATTGGCTTTGCATAACCACCCAAATTGCACAGAACGAATGGATTTTGCCTTTCAGAAAATCAACACACACATAAAACCAAGAGAGGATATTTTCCTCCAGTAGTGTTTTTGAAAACATTAAAAGGTGTGCATGTTTTAAACTCCAAGAACCAATACAAATATTTTCCTTGGGACTTGCATTACTGAAATGCGACATTTCACCTTTAGTTGGTTGTTATTTTTCATCAGGTTAAATAGTGCAGTGGCGAAGTCTCCAGCCTACAAACCTGACGACTGTGGTTTGATCGCAGAGGTCAACTTTAATTCATAAATTCAAAGAGGTCATTCAATGTTTCTCAATTTAGGTGGGAGAACTGAGTCCACAATCTGAATAAAGTGGGTGGACTCTGTCCCCTCGCGTGTACCCTCGACTTGAGCACTGGCTTTATCTGGTACCAGTTTCTAAGATCACAGATTGATTAATTCGTTTTTTTTTCTCCAGAAACAAAATAAGGTTTGTCTTTTTAAAACACAAAGTATCATTAAAATTAGATGAGCAGATACCTCCTTAGCAGCTGGACCCTATCTTGAGCTATGGTCCCTGGTTGTTTCAGTGACTCATATTATTTAGTAGTCATTGTGCTGGTGAATTATGTTGTGCTCTCCTTATGCATGCCACATCTCTGTTTAGTGTGGTTTAAACTTGTTTGTACATTTTGTGGCAACCTCACCTTTCCCTCCCCATTGTCTCTCATTTGTCTCCCTTGCCTATTGCTCCATCCTGGTAGATTAGTATATATGATATGCTCTTTTGTCATATAGTACTAGGTGGCTATTCAGTTTTTGCCCTGCAGTCAATGTGTCGATAAAATGTGACTTTCACACTGAGAATTGGCAACGATGGATTTACCACCTATGAGTTTGTGATGAAATTAAAGTTAAAAAAAGTTATTGACCTTACTGTACAATGCACTAATGGGTATGACTGTGAATCAGGAAACTCACATGTTAGACCAATATTTACATATACCAACCAGGGCGAGTTTGTACCTCTACCACATTTCACTCTGAAAATAGGGCGATTCAATTCGTACAGGCATATTCTCATAGCCCCTTGCACGAGTGCACTGTTCAAACACAGTTCTGGCATCAAAGAATCATAGTTCTGATCTACCCCGAGTCAAATTGTTGATCAAACCTCATTGTTAGGGAGCTCGGATGATCCTGGCAAGAGCGTTCAAGTACTCATCTGTAGTTAGGGCAACAGAGGCCTTCAGATATTTGTGTGGAACTATCTGGGTACTTCTGTTGCAGTGGTAGCTGCAGATCACTCTTGAGGATTGTACCGGTTAAAAACATTCTTGATATTGATACATTAGGGGAACATTGCAGATTGTCTCAATCGCCCCAGCTAGACTCCAGTAATGCAAATCTTATAAGGAGGCCCTCCTCACAGTGCAAGCACCATCCAAGGATGTCCTCATCATTGTTTAGGCTAAAGAACACACAAGTCTCAGACTCTCTTTAGTGTCAAGTGCATCAGGGTATCAGTGCTCTAACCTCTTTGTGGTTGAAATAAACACTGTAATTGGGACCAACAAGGGTTATGGATGGCACATGATTTGGATCTTGCAAAAAGGCTAGTTCTTCCAGGTCAAGGGAATGGTGTTCATTGCTATTGTTACCCTGTTAGAATAATTTCTGGTTGTTGCAGTCACTAGTCAGAGCCTGATTTTCAAGAGGATGTTGGAAGATTGCTACAGGTTCTCCCATGCCCTAGCTTCAGGTGAACAGTCTCTTCCAATAACACAAGTTTCACTCAAGATGTTCATGGGTTGTCAAGTCTAGCTACCCATCAGAACACAAGAGCAAGTGAAATATTGCCCAAATTGCCCAGCACTCATAAAACAAAAAATATACACAAAAGCATGCAGGCATAATAATTAATATACAGTTGGTGAAAGGTAGGATGTCGATTAGTGATATACTAACAGGGACAGTAAACAGAAGAACGTTCTTATGATCATATTTAAGATCAGTAAGCTCCTTAGCCACAATTCTCATTATATAGATTCTGTATGCACTAAGACATATTTTAAGACAAATAGTGCCAGGCCCCGTACATCTAGCACTGTGGATGAGTTCACACAAGTTATTATAAAGAAAATGCTTTAAAGAAAAAAACTATGAACAAGACCTGGTATGACATCTGTGTCCATTTGTTTTAGTTATCACAGAGGAACATGAATGGCAATCTTAAAATAGGGCTGTGGGCTCACCATGTGACAAAGCCAAACAAGCAACAGAACAAGTACAGTGCTTATATGAAACTGGTGAGAAATTGGAAATCATAGAACTACAAACAAGCACATATAATGAACATCACATCAAAATATAAAATGGAACGAATACACCAGGGAACCCCAAAACAAGCAGAATATCCTGTAATCTGCAGCCCTTCATCTGTAGGGAAGGATGGAGAAAGGGAGCAAGTACTGGGCACTCTGAGTACTCTCCCAGCAGAGGATTTCTCGTGAAACAGGGGGTCTCCGATGAACAGTGCTAGTTTAGAAACGTATGGTATGCAGAAAAACTGTGCTCATCCAAGATCAAGTGTCCTCTTTGGACAGTGAAGGCCCATGAATCTCATAGGATACCAAACAATGTTATCCCAGGAAGCAATAAACCCTGGAACAGCATAGCAAATCCTAACATCATGAGTTATGAGGAACCAGGGAACAGCCACTTGAAAATAGTGACAGGTAAGAAGAGGACCAGTTGCAGCAGGAACATGGATCAATAATCATTCAAATAGGTTTGCTGACTAAATTCCAACATAGACCCAAAATAGACGTCGTAATTAAGTGAAATCCAAGAGCTTTCAGATCCCTAAAGTCATATTTCACAATGTCTGTATGCTTAATCTAACACTCCAAAGCCCTAGTGCATCTCAAATAGAGGTGGGAACTATAACACAGGATATGAATCATGACACAATAAACTGAAGCCGAACCTCCAAATTTAAGGACGAATTTGAGATGATGGTAAATGTCTCCAGATAGCATCAGATTTGTTTTTCCCATTTAAATATTTTGGAAGCCAAATAATTAAAAGGGGGGTAGCACATTCAAATGCATTTCCTGTAGAACACCACCATCACCTGCATGACTATGGGCCTCATTCCGAGTATGGCGGTAAGGGATAGCGGCCACCGGTAACGAGACCGGTGGCGGTGATCCCTTACCGCCATACTCCGAGTTCCCTTTGCGCCCTCGCCCTTAACGCCTGCTTTGAGCAGGTGTTAAAGTCGAGGGCGCAAAGGGGCCTCCAAGCCAATAACGGTGACCGTAATGAACGGTCACCGTTATTTGCATCTTCCCCATTCCCATTGAGCCCTATGGGGGCTCATTTGGGAATGGGGTAGAGCCTTGGTGAATGGGGAATTACCGCCCCGCCAAGCTTGGAATGGGGCGGTAATTCCGCCATCCACCAAGGCGCTGCCGGTCCGGGTACGGCGTCAACCGAGGCGTTAATAGCGCCATTGGTTAGCGCCGTACTCGGAATGAGGCCCTATGTTTCTGTGAAGAGCAGCATACAACACCAGAGTGATCCCTTAGCAAAATGGGCATCACAAAGTAACAGGATCACAGCTGACTACAGAACTGGGTTTGCAGAGCCCTGCAAAAGGATAGTTAGTTGAAAAAGAGTGAAGCCTAAAAGGCAGGAGGTTGTTGAAGGCTCTTTGCACCATGCAAAAAGAAGTGAATGAAATATTTTTGCCAGTATCAAACCAATTGATGCTGGTAAGGGCTGGCAAGATATTGCCAGATTTTGGAAGTTGAGGGGGTGATTGGCTAAATGGTTCTGATCGTGTTGGAGGTAAGGAAACAGGAAACACCAAGGTAGCCAATGTTGACATAGTTGAGTTGTGAAAAGGTGAAGGCATTCACTGCTGCCACTTTGTGTGGGAACATGGAGTAGCGTGGATTTACACAAGGTTACACAGATCAAAAAAGCAGGAGCCGACTATCACATTTATCATTGCACTGGCTTCCGGCTGAGACGAGGGTGCTGTTCAAGTCTCTCTGTATTGTGCATATAGCCTTCTACAAAGAGGGGGCTGAATATCTTCAAGCTAAATGTCTCCCCTATATTCCATCTAGAGCACTCCGCTCTCAAACTTCTATGACCATCCAAATTCCCCGGGTTGGTGGACGTGCCTTCTCTGTGGCTGCATCAAAAGCTTGATACGCCCTTCCCTATGTTTTTGCATGAAAGGGAGGGTCATTTATCTTTTCATCATGCGCTAAAAACGTACCTTTTCTAACTCTTCTGCTACTAGTTTGCTCTCTTACGGTTCTCCTTTCTGGTCAGCACCAAGATGCCCTTGGGTGAACGCTGCGCTCAACAAATTCCTATAACATAACATAACATAATATTGTATTTTATTGATTTACTGAAATAATGAATTGTAAATATTTTATTAACAATTGTTTTTCATGGGTCATTTAAAATGAGAGGGTTAACTGAAAATGTTCAGTGTTTATAAATGTTTGTTTAAGACCATATTTGAAAGCTTGCTAGTTATAAAATATTTGTATTGTTATAAACTGTATAGAATTGTGTTGTATCGTGCTTGGGATGAATCCCGAAGCTGGTGATGTAAGATAGAATGTTGGCTGTGAGTGAGAGAGTGTTCATGTGTGAGTAAGAGAATGTGTGTGAGAAGGTTCTAGAGGCAGGCAGTTATAGAAGAGGATGTAATAAAGGACTTATGCTGGAACCTTACCTGTGTGCCTAAGGATCCGACCATTATTTCACTGGCGACAAGTTGGTCTTCATGAAGCCAAGAAACGGACCTGCGTGGCAAAGTCCAGTCTGCTGTGGGGGGTGCAGTAAAGTGGAGAGAGAAACAACTGCCCCCAGAGGTAAGTCCCATCACCCAGAGCAAAGAAAGAGGAGGATGCTGGAGGAGGTCTCAGGGTAATTCAGAATACCCAGGTCGAAGTAAGTGGGTGCAGTGCCCAGGAGATGACCCAAGGTAAAATATAAGGGAGCAGAGCCCCAGATGAAGAGGATGAGCTGTGCCCCAAAAAAGACCCAGTCAGCTGATGCCCAGTAGATGGCCCAGGATGAAGCACAGGGGTACAGTGCTCAGAAGAAAACCCAGGGCAAATTATGAAAGGGAGACCCTGGTGAAGTTCAAACGGAGCTGCAGCTCTGAGCAGAGCAAAGAGAGGGAGCTGTAGCTGACCCCAAGGGTTCAAGCAAAATTCCCAGAGCCCAGGGCAAGTAGAGGCTGTAAGACCCAGGACATATCAGTGGATGTGCCCCAGTGCTGGTGAAGGGCACCTGGGATAGTCAGTAGGCAAAGAAAATAGTGGTGCTCATGTTGAAGAATGTCACAGAAGGCAATGGGGCAGAGACCAAAGAAAAGACGAGAGAGATGTCTTAAGCCTAGTTGGACTAATAAAGAAACCCATGGTGCGAAGGGTTGAAAAAGATCACAGACGTACCTGGTGCGTAAAGCCTTTAGGATAAGGGGGCAGCCTGCTGTGTTCATGGCGACCATCGCAGCAGTTGTGCAAGGATACTTCCTTCCTCCATCATCCATAGTGGGATAGTGGTGACATCATAGTCATAGTGTCAGTGTGGAGGATGGCGAAGATAGAAGACCTCCAACATTTGCATTCCTCATGGAGCTTGGGATGCAGCCTTAAGGAGGAGCGACAGATTAATGCACGGTGAGAGTAAAGTAACTAACTCAGCGACGTCCCATTGAGCGTCCTCATAAAGAGGCGTGGAACACGTCCTCACAAAGAGGCTTGGATTGCGGAAGTGCCGGAAGATATTCCATTTGCCGGTAAACCATTTTTTTTCTTTCCCAGAAGCAACAGCTTTGCAGGCTGTTTGAAAGAACATAAGAAGTAGTAAGTGCAAGCTTATTGGAACTTGGACTGCTCTGGGTGCTCCAGTAGGAAGGATGTAGTATTATTACTGTTATGTAAGAGAGGTAGTCTTAACATGATGGTAGGTTTTCGGCTTTGATGTGTAATTGCAACTTGGATTTGAAGTTGAGAAGTCAGGCAGGGCAAAGTAGTGTGATGTAAGTTATGCACTTACTAGAGAGTTTGAGATTTTCTGACTTTGCTAAAAATTTGTAGGTAGCTTGTTATTGATGAGGAGGTCTGTCATGTCCAAGTGTATATGTCTAGTAAGAAAGTAATGTGAGTACTATAATTACCTGTGACCAGTGTGAACGGCAAAAGTAGAAATCTGCTAGTCATTAACCATTTTAGGAATTTAAGGTTAGCAGCTGTAAGCAGCTATGGACTCATAGGGCTATGATAAAATGTATGTTGCTAGTGATTAACCATTTGAGGTATTTCTGGTTAGCCGCTGTGAGCAGCTATGGACTCATAGGGTTATGATAACATGTGTGTTGCTAGCAATTAACCATTTGAGGAATTTCAGGTTAGCAGCTGTGACCAGCTATGGACTTATAGGGTTATGATAAATGGCATGCCGTCATAGAGTGAGTATTTAAAAAAAAAAGGGTGAGAAGGGTTCGAGCAATGGACCCTTAGCCAAGATATGCAGTGTGATTGTATACCACGTGCATGCTCAAAGTGTAATTTTAGTAGGGTTGGTACATTGATTTTGCCAGCTGGAGTAAAAAGGGGATTGTACCTTTGTCATGTAAAGTGGCTATTCTGTGATTATACTGCCAAAGTAAAAGAGTGTTGCGCCTCCATCATGCTGAGTGGATGATCGTTGAAGATCTAACCATAGTAGATAGGGGGTTTGACATCTGTCCTGCAGTAAGGTTAATTTGTGAGAGTGGTTGATCTGTGTTTTTAGAACCTAACCCGCCTTGTAGAGTGGTTGTCTGTGGGTTTTCAGCTAAAGTAGAAATGGGGTAACACCTCTGTCTCATAGACATGTTGTTTAATGAGTAAGCCTTTATTGAAAGGTGGGGAACGCCTTCCGTAATGTTAATGTTCATGAGTTGTGTCTTTTTAAAAAGGCGCACCATGTGTTTTTAGGCTTTTGGCTTCCTTCAGTAGTAGTCTGAGGTAGCCAAAGGAGAGGGGTTTCATATTTATTGTATAACTCAGGAGAGAAAGGGCATGCATCCTCCGCATTGTTAGAGTTGCACCTCTCATAAAAAAGGTGATAGATGAGAGGTGTGTGGTGTGGAGTTAGAAGATGGTGATGTCTGGTAATGATGCATGCTGCAGTGTGTTAGTGAGGAGTGTCATTTGATGAAATGTGCTTGCTTTCTTTGTAGGGGGTAAAAACATATGGCTCCCACTTGTCTTTGTGTTTGTGCATTGTAGTTGGTCTTGTCCCATTTCATTTCACAAGTTCCATGTGCACCGAGCTTGTGGCTGATATCGGTAGTGATGAATGTCGGTAGTCGTGAATGTGTGAACATTGAACGTGTGATGTTAATGTGTGAAGGATGTTGGATTATTTGAAGAAGGGAGATGTGTTGTGATGTGCTTTGATATGTTGTGGTGATATCTGGAAGAAAGGGAGATGTCTTATATAGTGCTTGGGATGAATGCAATGGCTGTTGATGTAGGATAGTATGTTGGCTGTGAGTGAGAGAGTGTTTATGTGTAAACAAGATAATGTGTGTTAGAAGGTTCTAGAGGCAGACAGTTAGAGAGCCCCTGCCTGGGTGATGGGAGCCAGTGGTTATCTCTGAGGAACTCTGTAACATCCTAGTGTAACCGGAAGAAGATGTAATACAGGACTTATGCTAGAACCTTACCTGTGTGCTTAAGGATCCTACCATTATTTCAAATAGGTCAAACAATAATAATAAATACATAAGTGTGAGTGAAATAAAATTTAATGGAGGAAAAAATCTTGGAGGTGAGTAAGAGTTCAACATCCATGTGTTATCTAAACCTTTGATTGATGTTGAAGGGATAGGGCCTGGGGAGGGGACTAAAGGAATGTGTGCCAGTATTCTGGATTGAAGATTTTGAGGAGGGTCTTGGATTTGTTGCTGTTTATTTTCACCCAATTATAACGCACCCATTTGTGTATGCTTGATATGTAGGGATGGATGTTGTATGAGGTGGAGTAAAGGTTTTTGTGCAAATTGATGAACTTTAAATCTAATGTGAGATATGTGTATACATTTCCCAAGAGGAGAACCAGATATTCAAAACCACAGTACTATCAGGTAGGTAGTGTGAGGGTGTAGAGATAGGAGGCTGATGAAGAGCAGTCATTTTGTGTGCTATAAACATGTATAAACTTAATCAACAAAACCTATCCGTATCTACTTTTAAGAGGCTTGCCCTGCCTCAAACTAGGAAAACTTTAGTGAGTTGTAGGAATGACCATCATAATCAAATGATCAACATCCTCTGTCAGAAACCAGTAATATAGCCATAACACTATAGACATGAGTAGTTAACTAGAGTGACGTTCATGTTTTCCTTCACCAGGAGAATGATTCCCTTCTACTGGTATCTTCTAGTATAAGAACTTTTTTCAACGCCATATCACAAAGGGTCAGAAGAATGACTGCCTTCTATGAACTTTATCCATTGTGATCTTTAAGCATTCTTGTAGAAAACTTGGATTAGTCTTGTTAACTCCTTCCAGGAAGTAGATAAACTCAAACCCTTGTGTGGTTTCCAGTTACCACCTGATGAGGGAGATGGTTCTTGATGCACTTTACTTGGGCATTGGCATTTTGTTGACCACCACAATGAGGGATATGATTATCAATACACTTTGTTTGAGCAGTGGTATTGGATTGACCACTGGGATGATATATATGATTCCCGATGCACTCTCCTTGAGCAGTGGCACTGGATGGACCACTGCGATGAGGGTGATGACTCCTGTTGCACTGTGCTTGAGCAATAGTATTGGGCTGTCGACTGTAATGACAGAGATGACTCTTGATGTGCTCTGCTTGAGCAGTGGTATTGGACAGACCACTGTTATGAGGGAGAAGACACACATTACACTCTGCTTGAGCTGTGGTATTGGAAGGACCAATGCAATGAGGGAGATGCTGCCCAATGAACTCTGGATTCTGGGTTTGGCATTCCAAACTCCTCCTGGTCTTCACCATGGTTCCCAATAGTTTTTTTCTCAGTGAAAGATAGTGAGATAAAGACTCTGGGTAAGTCTCTCGTAACCAGGACTAATGTCTAGCAGAGGGCCTACCAGGATCCCCTTTGTTAATTTGCATATTTAAATAACTTTGGGTCTCACCCTAAGTTACTAGGGGAATCCAGACTTGGACCCATTGCTCACTTTTCTTAGAGAGGCACAGCTCCACCCTACTGATGAGGTCCGACCAGACCGAAACACATGTCTGGGGTTGCTGTTGGTACTCTTGTTCAGAGTAGAAGTGTCTAGCATTTCAGTGCTGGACTGGCCCAGGGCAGGACAAACACTGACATGTTTGGGATATTTCTTCTCTGTGAAAGATAGTGAGCACAAGACTCTGGGTAAGCCTGTTGTCGTAACCATGACTAATGTCTGGCAGAGGGACTTCCAGGACCCCCCTTGTTCATTTGCATATTTAAGTAACTTTGAGTCTCATTCTAAGTTACTAGGGGAATCCAGATGTGGACCCCTTGCTCACTATTCTTAGAGAGGCACTGCTCCAACCTACTGATGATTTCCGACCAGACCAAAACACGTGTCTGGGGTTGCTGTTGGTACTCTTGTTCAGAGGAGAATTGCCTAGCATTTTGGTGCTGGACTGCCAAGGGCAGGACAGAGACTGATATGTTTGAGATATTTCTTCTCTGTGAAAGATAGTGAGCTAAAGACTCTGGGTAAGTCTCTCATAACCAGGACTAATGTCTGGCAGAGGGACTGCCAGGACCCCCCTTGGTAATTTTCTCTGTTGGGATATGGCTCTATTTCTTCCCAGGGTCTCGGGATCCTTCTTCTGGATTTGCTGACACATGCACGGCTCCGATTATGTCTCCTGCTGGTGGTTTACTGTGGTGCACTGTTTACAGACCTCATGGCCCACCTTCCTGCAGTCGTCCCACCACCTCGATTGCCTCTTCCTTCTGGTGAGTCGGCTCCAAGCCAGGTAATGGGACGTTCTTGCAGTGTCCTGTTCCTTGGATCCTCTGCCTGGACGAACAGCTTCGTCACATCTCTACACCTCCTGGTTTGAATCTCCCCAGCAGTATTTGCAAGCTGCTGGCTTCCGCGATGAGACAGGCTTAGTCCATTCTTGCTTTCTCCTTTATATCATTGACTGCGGCCTCATGTAACATCAACACCATCGTTGAAAGTCTCATTCATCATTGCAGTACTTGGCTAGTTTTGCAAATGGCTCCTCATGTCTTCTTCATCCCAGTATAATCTACATTTGTCACAGTCATGGTTTTACAATAACACAGGGTTTCTCTATCAATGCTGGGAGAAAAGGGTGACCATGAGGGCAGGGTGATCTGTGATAGGGTTGTAAGGAGGTGTTTTCCCAGGTGGATGTCCTTATACCCAGGAGGGCATTCCCCTCCTATGAGGTCCTCTTACATATTACCACCCCTAAGGGGACTATTGGCTTGTGGCTTCACCTCCCTACCCTCATAGGAAAGAGCACCCCGCTGGGGCGAAGTGACCAGTCCTGGTGAATCGTCAAAATAAGATGTAAGATGGAAGGTAGCTGGGTCAAAGCCTACAGTTATCATCTATTTGAAGCAGATGGTCCTAGGCATGCCTTTATTGTATCTAGATTTGGTTCCAGTCTACTATCAAGGGAAATTAATTGCATGTGTGATAGTTCACCAGCTATATCATCAGAGTAATATTAGCCAATAGGGTGGACAGAATATCTGTTCTTCACTGTGCTCATGTAGTCCGGGGCTGCTAGAAAGCACTACAGACATTATTTTGCTGTTTTGTCCCTGTTATGAAACTGTGAGAAAGAGCTGCTTGGTTTCTGTCTATACTATCTGCGGAGCATTATAGTCTATTTAAATGAGTGGTCTATTTTAGGTTGGTGCTACAAATTAAATCAACACAGGTCTTTATGTAGTCACATTTAAAGTCATATGCATACCTGTCTTTTAGCATGTGCTTGGAGCTTTTATGGTCTTAAAATGTTACTGTCATATTGACACGTTGTAAAATGTGCACTGCACATCCACGTTATGTGTTGCCTAGTGTTGCTACTTGATCTAATATACTGTATTGAGCATTTTACTCTAGTTGACCATTAGTTGGGGAGTCCTTTCGTTTTTTTATTTGATGCTTTGCATGTTACAAATTGTTTTTTTATATCCAAAATGACCCATATTTGATTGACTGACTATATTAAAAAGTCAAACATATAATAATAAAGGTGACAAAAGTGCAAGGTTAATCAAATTACAGAAAAACAAATAAAATATGTAGAACATTTAAACATAATTTAGCATTTGGATATTCATAAATTACTATTTCAGAAAAATAAAGTTTTTAACTGTGATAGAACTTTCTTATTACTGATTTTCAGGTTCTTTTTTTCTGAAATATTTTAAAAGTTTCTAAAATTGTCGGAAATATGATAAATTATTCTGCACTTCATGATCATTATTTTGTAATTTACGCTTGAAATTGATTTCTCTTTTAATAAAATGTTTATATGTTATTCATCGTTTTTAATAGTTTAAACATATTTAAATGCTCTTGAAAAAACATGATTTTCCTTGTTTGGTGCACATTGGTACAGGTGCAAGTTCATTCTGAGTCTAGCTGAGTGTAGCTGTACCTTACACCTCATTTTCTTTTTTTTACAGTGGAATCACTACCATTTTCACCTCTACTGCTTTTAGAAATTCTGAGTAAATTGTTTATGTATACAAACATAGACCATCAATAGCAGTAATTGTTTTCCAGACTTGGAATAAAATATTCTACAGTAATTCACTGCATGCTAGACAGAGGACAGAATTGTACAGAAATATTTTACAAACGTGTTTCTCTCACTGTTAAATATTGTTCTACCACATATCCCTTCTTACTCCTCATATTTATTCAGAACTTACTTCCATCTGGAATATTCATACGTTTCTAAGATGACTTTGAAGATCAGTGACTTCCCATAATGTTACATAATTTTGGGCATGTTCCTCTTAGCCTTTTAGGCATCCCTTTGACACATTCATTAAAACCTCTGTATCATGCAACGGTGAACACCCATATTTGTTGTTCTTGGAGTAGGCCAATAGAACATTTGAAAATACTTTTTTGAGTCGCTGTTCCATCCTTTTGTGAATTTCGAGTAACATTCCTAGGAATAAATGACTACTGTTTATAGGAGTAACCCAAATGTTCTGTGAAACGACTCCGAAGAGCTACTTAAAGGGAAGTGTTAATCAGCAAAAACCAATGATTGCTCTAAATTACATTATCTCCTTCCTTTGAAACAGACAAAGCACAAAGGGTACCTTTGAAAATTAAGTCAGGTCAAATTAATCTGAGCAAACAGTCATTCAAATGTAATGTTCTTTTAATGGCAGCAAATGTTTTCATACATCAGGTCTTCACAGAGCGACAGCTGCAGTCAAAAAGGCATTTCTGGAATTTCACCCACAATTCAATTAACTAGGCCTGAAAACCTTCAATCTTCAAGAATGTCTGGAAATGTTTCACGCACCCAGAAGTCTTAAGACACTACCCAGAACTGCAACATTCCTGGCTGTGGAACTTCCACCATGAACATTTGCAACATTGAAGTGTGGCACACCATCTTAAGACTGGCAACACGCCGAAAAGAAACAAGCTGAAGAGATGAAAAGTTGAGCTAACCGATAAAAATCTACCCATTCACACACGTTCTTTGATAATGGATTGACCATTTCAGAGACACATTTTGAAGTTAATTGTCTTACATATTTCAGACTGAGCTTAAAGTTGTTGGACTCTTCTTACTGTTCTTAGTTTAGGCACCAATTAAAAATAAGTATTTTATCATTGACAGGTTTTGCCATGTCAGAATACTAGAGGTTGTCATTAAAATTGGTTTTGCATACATACATCTGCATGAAGCTATGTTCCAGTTCTGGGTGTCTGTGTTTGACCCACATGTGGGTGCCAGTATGGATGTTGGTGCATGTACTGTGCTACAAATGGTACAGAAAAGATATGTATGTGCTCTTATTCATCAACAGTATCATATTGTTTTCATTTTTTTACTCCAAATGCATTAGGTTGTTCTGAATTTGGTAAACTCTGAAACTGGTGATGATGCCCTTGACATATTTTGCTGTGTGCTTAGATGTGCTCTCTGGTGCTCATTGAGAGTGGGAACTGATATGGGTATTGAGGTTAAGTGTACACATTGAGAAAATGTAGGGATATAAGTCCCTTGCTTTGTTCAAACGGTGGTGGCAGTCATCAGCACGTCCAAAGGTACTGTGTTTCTATGCCTGATATATGAACTTTTAAATGTGTCGGAACATCATTAGAAAACATGTGATTATAATTCATATCCAATTTTGGTGTTTCTATTGCTGTTGTAATAAGGAAACCTTTATTCAAAAACCCAAAGTGGTATATGTTTCAACTAAGAGAGATATTATGTAATGACCAGAATAAGTGTGAAATACTAACTGAAACAGCCATGCTTAAACTTAAAGCCAAAGTTGTTATGTCACATGCTCACCAGATTCATGCCCTAATTGGCCTAGTCATGCTTTTTCAGTGACTGATTTTTATTTTGCTCGCCTTAGGGGAAAATCTTTTCAATTTTTGTTATCAAAATTAATCGATTAGATAATACTTGTGTTTGTGCAATGGCCACTCGGGTCAGACTTTCCAAAATAATAGAAATGGAGAGGCATCTAATTGTAAAGGACACCTGATGTTTTGTTAAGTAAATTGCAAATACAGCATGTCTGAAGCTTGTGTGTCTCACTCTTAATGGTCCTAGGCATCCTGGTATCCTGGTAAAAGATTCAACATCACAGAATGTTTAAAAGAAAAACAAGCCCTGTTTCAAGAAAAACATTCTACCAAGTTTAATATTCTCAAACTGACAGGAATTTTGATTGGAATGTCAATGACAGTTTGTGTAGAAGGTTGGAGTTGCTATTCACTATGCCAATTCTGATAACGTTAAAATTATAGATTGTATTGAGGCATGTTTATCGATATCAGGGATGATATTAAAGGTTAAAAGTTATGTTTAGCAGCCACTAACATAGTGGAATTAGGTTTAGAACCTTTTGTGTGGAGGGGGGATTTTAATTACATTATCCATCCACTTTTAAGAAAGTCATTCACGTGTAATTATTTTGCCCCAAGCAGATCACACACAAAGTGACCAATGTTGACTCAATAACACTACCTTCAAACATTTCATTTTTTATCTGCTTCAACCCTATCAGACTTGTTTGTTGTTTTTCTTTTGGTCTGCAGAAACCTCTTTCACGTGGTCGATCTCCTATCCACTGAATTAACCTACACCTTTGACTACAAAGCATTATGCATTAGACTACTATCATCCTGGTTCAGGGAGCAAAATAACACATGCAGAAGGAACATTACCTTACTCAGATAATGTAAAAGTTGTGGGTCTACTTTCTTAATCTCCAAATGACTGGGATTCAAATAAAACAAATGGTTCCTAGTCCACCTGATATATGAATACAACACTATGCATCACTACTAATTAGGAGAGTGGCAGGTCATCAATGATAGTATCCTGACCATAGAAGCAGTCTACACGTAGGCTGTTATCTTCAAATGTTCTGCCATACTTAACATTACCAATTTCTATACAAAATGAATACTCAATCTACTAATCAAAGAAGTTCTTAGATCAATAATAGTAAACTGGAAATCTGCTAATCTTTTCTCAGTACATGAAATTAACCTAGAGGGGACTGAAACGTATCCAATGGTACAGCATGGGAACCAGAGAAGATCAGCTTTTATGGGAATTGGGAAAGTGACAATTGTTAAATCTGTCAGTGAATGACAAATAACTTGTGGAATCCTCACACTGTCTCCAATTTTGATGAATGCTGTTCATATTCATCGTTAAATCTATACCCTGTTACATGTCTTACACTTATAATTTCTTTAATACCTTGCTTTCAATAAACTACATGAAAACATTATGTAAAACATCTACAGATATACCACACTTTGGTAAATACAATGATATGATATGATATGTTATTTATAACGCGCTTAATACCCAAAGGTTTCTAAGCGCGGACCCAGGGATCGAACCTGTGTTGCTCTGTCGCCTTGCTTCCAAGGCGAGCGCGTTGCCCATCAGCTATCCTCCCGAGACTAAAAGGTCCATCTACTAATGACCATAATTCATATTTTGATATGTAGCTCTTAGCTGTTCTACCTATGCACTGTTTCTCCCCATTGAAATATGTATCTCAGGCAAAACAACCTCTTCTATTTAACCTGCATACATTTTGTCTCACATCCATCGCATGATATTCATACTTATTTGTATAGTGGACCTTCTTTGAAATGTTGATAATGAACGTGGAAATTCAAGTAAATTTGTGTCAAGCGCACCACTTCGTGGCGTTTGTGGCACGGCTTCAGACTCAGCGGCAGCCATTAACTGTGCCGCCACGTTTTCTCAGCTTGCTTTCAGTGCTCTAGTCTTTCTGTGTAGCGTCCCAGGGAGGCATATTAGCTATGCCCTCTCTGGTAGCTCCGCGTTCCAACTGTTGTTCCTATGCTACGTTTCCCAGCTACTCTACGCTGTGTTATTTTCTCCGTTGCTCTTTCTCCTCCTTTCCCGGGTACTGCTCCGGTTTCCCTGCTTTCTGGGTTATCCTTCTCGCTACTCTGCTTCACTTTGCTTACTTTCTATTCCACTCGCTCTATCTCTATCTCTATCTCTATCTCTAACAAGCAAAATCAATCCAAGGAGCAAAAATAAGTGCATGAATAGCAAGAAAAACAAATGTTATCACATGCAATCTTGGCCGGGTAAAAAATAACCAGCTTCATTCAATGCACCATCATTAAATGGCGATATATATATAGAAGAGAGTCACGAGGAAAGAGTTGACATTGTTCAAAGACATATGGAAAAACATTACAATTGTATTGGTCGATGCTAATAATCCCCTACAGAAAACCATGCATTTTTCAGCCTTATTGGCTCAATCCTTCCCTCATGACCAGACCAGTACTATCCCACTAACAGTGTCATATTGTGTGGGTCAACTGACTTCTTAATCCCCATTGGTCAGTGCCTGTAGCTTCACCTTGTTGCTTGCAGACCCCTCTCCAATTGGCCAACCCATCCTTGAGCATTTCATGGTGTATTTTGTCCCTCAGATTTAACCAATCCCCTTGTGAGGGCTAGACATTGTGGCAACAAAATCAAATACCTCATCCCATTCCCATGTGACTGGAATGCTTGGCACTACCTGATGGTTTTTACCCTTGTAGCTGAACAACTGACAGCTTGTATTGTGACTTCTGCTTGGACACATGTTGCATTTCGAGAGCTCTTCTTACCATGGGAACATGCAACCTTATAAAAACACTACTGGGACACCACTCAGATGGAAATATTTGCCAGAATGTATGAGCTTCACTTCCCTTAGTTCTGTAGTACCAATTGAGTGACCATTCCTTCAATAAGGGCAGTAGAGTCACACCCTATCCAGCTTCCCCGGGCTGCACTTCAACATTACCACATTCTCATCAAACTGTGTCCTTTGCCTTCTGAAATGCTTGCTATGGATTTGAAACATTACTTGTAATATCAGCCATTGTTCATTGCCTGGGATCCTACTTCACGCTGCACCATCAACCAATGGCTGTGCAGCTTTTCACACCACACTCAAGGACACTGGCCCTGTCTGTGCACCAGCTAAAAGAAACCATAATGTAAACAAATTCACTGCAGGAAACTTAGTACTTTCTGTGGCGTAGTCATCTGCAATCTCTAACACAACCTATTCTATGTTAGCAAGAACCTCTATTCACTGTTAACACACATATCTATAGATTTACTAATGTGTTAATTAAGTAATCTATACCTACTTGTCTGTCACACTACATAACATCATTTCAACTACTGGGGGGGTCTCTATCTGCAAAATCTACACTAATTCTAATCAGCTACTACTTTGCAGCAAAACTGTCCCATGATCCCACCTGGCCTGCCCTCTATATTTGGTGCATAATGCATGTCACTGCTCTACATTTCTTCATAGAATTGTTCTCAAAAAAGCATGTGTACCTGACACAGCTAATACGGAGCAGAGTAGTAATTCACAAAGACAGAATCGCTGACCCTAGAAATGGCCCACTCTCCTTACTATAGGAACTTCCTTAACCAGTACATTATCTCGCTTTGGGCATTAGACTTGCATCCCAACATTCCCCCCTTTCGTTACCCCTGTAACAAAACTTCTAGCTGCCTCTTTTTCTTGCCTCTCTCTTTCTCTCGCAAATTGTATTCATCTTTGGGTACCAACATTTTGGGAAGGATCTGGGGGAAGGGTCCATTGAGTATCAGGGGGAAATTGGGTGTTCTATCTTTGCCATCTTGTGCTCATTCTCTTTGTTTCCTTTGTATGTCTGTTTATGCATATGTTTGCAATAGACGTGACATTACCCATTCTTACTACAAGTACTTTTAGGCCTCCTCCATGAGTCACACAGCATGCAGTTATTATTTTGTAGGTACTTAAAATTAAAATAGCTATAGGAAACTTTACTCTGCAGGTGATAGTCAACCAATTGGGCATTCATGCAAAAAATGTTGTTAACCAGTCTTGCTCCGCAGCGATCCCTCCTTCTTGTTCCATTTCAATTTTTAAATTTATTTTCTTATTTTATTGTTCATTTATAACACGCTTTATACGAGCAAGTGATTTCTAAGTACAGGATTGGGATTCAAACCTATGTTGCACCGGATTGTCTTGCTTCCAAGACAAATGTGTTGCTCCTGATCTATCCTTCCTCCCCTAATGATGGAGAGCCTTTATTGTGATACTGAGTTAGTCATTGGGTTGTAGATAGGTGCAACAGCTGGCCCCAATCTTTTTGCATACACCACCTTCCATGGCTGTTAGGAGGACCAACACAAATCTATTTTGGAGTCTCATTACTCTGAGTGCTCTTGGCTCCTCTCCCACAGCATTGAGTCACTCTCAGTAGAAATTTCCAGTTGGACCATGCCCCAGAAGACGATATGGATCCTCTTTGCATTTGCGACTGCCTGAATTCCAGGGGCTAACAATGAGGTGAAGAAACTGTCAGTCTTGGTGAAGAGTTGGCACATGGTGTCTGTAGACTCCTAAGAGTAATAGCTACTTCTTCACGTGTGAATCAGAGTTTCTGATCTTTGTGTATGTTCATTGGAGGGGGACTGTGGTGGGGACTGGGTATTTGAGTAGATACTGAAAGGTGTCTTTTGGGGAAAAACAGGATCGGCGAGTGTAACGTGACCATTGAGCATAGACCATTCCATGAATGTGGGAGGTGAAAGTAGGCCATGCCACTATACAGCCAAAAATAATCCATAAGTGTAGCAGTGACATTGTGCAGTGCTGACATGAAGAACAGTTGTGTGCAGTTCAAGTTCGATCCCACTGGCACATTTCCTTTACCTCTGAAACAGAAAGAAGATTGTGTGATTCTCTGTGCCGTAACAGTTTGCTCATTATGTTGCACACTTGTTAATCTTTTAACATTGTTATTACATATTGTTTTGCAGTTACTACTTGTATCCTCTTCTACATTGTATGTAAAGCCCACAGTCCCTCAGCTTTACAAACGGCTCACCCTATTACACCTTTCCGTCATCGCTGCTTTTTACATTTGCATAAGTGGAGACTGTGCAGTTCCGCGCTTTGTTGTACGGCAGCGCTGTCTATTTCTGTCAATGCTATCAGTTTTAGCGGTACTGTTGTTCCGCGTTGCCAGCGTACGTCAGGAATAGGTCACATGATTCATCCACGCAACCAGCTGACTCTTACGACAAGTCATGTGGCACTATTTCAGAACCGAAGGCTTTCGCCCTCTCGCGTCGCTACTGACTTGCATGACGCTCCGTAAGTTCGAATTCTAGGTACTCCTTACTCTCGTGTATCCAAGCTATCATGCCTGTGACTACTTATTCCTTTTTCTCTCCTACCGTCTAGCGTTCCCTTCCAGCGCTCCCTTCCAGCTATTACTATCGTTCAGCCTGCATTTCCGGGAACCCATTCGCTATCCTATCCCAAGCCTTTATTACAAAGTGAAAACAGCGGAATCCCAAGTCTTCCTGACTCGGTGAGTTCCTTCCCCGGTCCTCCGTTTCTTCTCCGTTCCTGGTTAGTTTTTTATCCGTTCTTTCCCGCTCCTGTTTAGTATTCTTTCCTCTCATTACTACAGAAGTTCCTGAAGGAACTAGAACTCCAGTCCTTACCTACCTTTCACTCCGAGAAATCTTCACCTCTCATCAACAGCTAGAATCTACCAACACCATCCGTAAGAACATACTCACCTGTATTAATTCTGTTCTTCTATTCCGGTTTCCTCCTATATTTACCTGTTATTTTCTCCCGATAGAACCTGTGATACTGCCATCGAGCCAGGAGTTCTGTGCCTTGGATAGCCATCTTTCTGCAAGGATCTCCGACAACGCATCCAGGGTTTTTTCCCCTTTGAGGGTTTCCCTGGGGGTCCTGCCTCTCCCTGTTGAGGTGTTCTTTCCTTCCGAAGGGGTAGGGGGCTCAGGACTCTCAGGGAGGCTCTTCATTTCCGCCGTTGCTGTCCCGGTTCCGGCGTTCTGACCAGGTTGGTGGAAACTTGTATGTACATTCACCCACTTGTGGGTTTTCGTTTGATTTGCCGGATTAGAGTGTCACACACCCCTTCATCAATTAAGTATGCCAGAAACGTGCTCCTTCAATGTTTATCTGTGGTTTCACTGTGCACTCTATGTACCCTAGGCCCTTCTTTACTCACACTGATTTCTGTCCACTTCTTCCATTGCTACCTTTGCTCTGTGCCCCTGAAACTACAGCCTTACCTTGCATAGAACCAGGTGTGCCAGGCACTGTGCATCTGAGGGTAATACGACCTTCACTAAGAACCATCATTGTGTGCCAACCGCATCAGGTATGAGGGCATGTATATAACATGAATCGTTATACTGAGCACTACCCACCTCCTTCATGCTGTTGTGCCAAACATTGTTAGCTTCTGCATGATGATCATCTACAATACCACTTAATATGCTTCCCTATTTTGTCTAGAAAAGAGGTCACTATTAGCTGTTAATAAATGTGATGCATTAGTTTCATTTTTCCACCCTTTTTCTACTGCTATTCTCATTAGTTTTATCAAAGAGAAAGACAGAGAAATAAATACAAAATAAAAAAAGTCCCTAAGAACAGTTGCTCAATTCTTTTTCATTTCTGATTCGATGAAGCAGCTAGTTGTAAAGACTTATTAATGCTCCTGCGCCCAAAGGGGTGCAATGATTTGGTGAGAGTTCTTATGTCTTGGGCCATACTCAGCTTAAGTGTCTGTGTTTTCCTCAATGTTCTCCTGCTGCTGGTGGGTAGGGTTGTTGCTGGTGTCCCATCGGATGTCAGTGAGGTGCACCCACGTGCAGCATCTGTGTACCTTGACCACAGTGGTGGCGCTCTATATTACTATTTAGGTGCCAGAGAACTTGGGTTCACTCACTCTACTTCTTCTTAAATGTCCTTATAAAAATTTTAACGCCAGGGTAGAGCAGTGGCATTGACAGTGATGCAGGAGTTTGGTTGGGCTTGTTGGTGCACTTGCATTGTGTCAGAATGAGATATCATTTTTGCTGTTAAATCCCTCAGGTATCCCCCAAACTCCTCTCCCAACTCTGCTGCACACGTATGGGCATCTGTGATTGTTTGAGCAGGGACAACGGGCATGTGCATCCGCTGACATGTAACCACCTTGGTCTTTGCCTGGCTGGTTGTGGTCTTTGCCTGGCTGGTTGCTCATACTGAACAATGCCAGAGGCAAGAATTGAAGCCAACTTTTCTTGAGATTGTGGCAAATTCTAAACAGTTTAATTTTCAATAAACCATTTAGTCGCTCCACAGCTCCGTTGGCTTAGGGGTGGTATGATGAGCAGATCTTATGATTTATGCCCAGTAACTTGGTGATTTCCCTGAACAGCTCATTTAGAAAATGTGGCCAATTGTCAATCCTTAGAACTTCACATATGTTCCACCTTAGGAATACTTTGCTAACCAGAAATATTTCCACAGATTTTGCATCTGGATGGACACATGGGTCAGCATCAAGCCATCAAGATAATGGTGAGACCACAACAATAATATAACGAAAACTACTGCACCTATCAACCATATCAATGAAATCGATATGGTACTCTCTTGTTTTCAAGATCTTCAATGTGTGTCCTGTGTTGAACAAATGACGCGTGGAGCAATTGGCCACAAATTGACTTAACCTTTCTGATAAGTTGGGATCATACCAATCCTCATTGATATCAATGGATGCATGATTGGGGTAGTGCAGTTGATCCAGGGCTATGAACAGTAATTGCAAAGCCATAACTACTTTACTTGTAATGTTTTGTCTGCATATCAGGTCTCTGGGTGACTGTGCTCATCCCCTTTTGACCATAGATCCTTTTCCTGCTGTGAGGTGTGTCCTTGTAATTCTATAATGTTTTCCCTCGGGAGTGAGGTATAAGCAATTGAGGTTTCCTCCTGTTGCCCTGCTATGATAGAGGCTCTATCTTTCTCAATCAAAAGGCAGGTAAGCTACCTGTGTTGTGGCTGTGTCTGCAGCAACATTGCCCCATGAGATTTGGTCCGATCCTTTGGTGTGGGCAGTGCACTTAACAATAGTCACTTTTGAGGGACACTTTAATGCATCTATCAATCTGAGTAAAAGGGCTGCATGTTATACTGTGCCTCCACCTGACTTCCTGAACCCCCTCCTGTGCCATCTGGATAACCCAGAATGTACTGTGAAGCTGATATATGCTTAGTCGGAGTAGATGGTAACTTCATCATACTCTGACATCTCAAGAGCTTAAATTATTGTTATGAGTTCTGCTGCCTGTACTTAATAACATGAAGTTAATATTTTCTGTATCATTATTCGATATTTTACTTCTTGTCCCTTTGCATATCTCACTACTGCTGACCCTGTGAGCATCTGCCCATTCTCCTGCTCGATTGTCAATGACTGATCAATGAATAAAACCTCTCCTATGTCGAGAGCATCTTTGCTTTCTTTTGTGCCTTCCTCTGGTATGCCCTCATAGACTGCACAATCATGCACTTTAACTTGTTGCTGCATAGGTCCTTGCCACAACTGTTGCAGGATTTACAATATGACACCTGGCAATGTGGATAGAAGGATTGGATAGTATCACCTCATATCCTGAGACTCTCTGTGTGGTGAGAGTTGACTTGAACTTTCCCGGATTGCAAAAATGGCATGCTCTAAATATAGAGTGACTGAATATCCCATTGTTATTGTGGTAAATTTCTGCACTGCAAATTAAGCAGCTGCCACAGCCTGTTCACATGGAACACGCTCTTGCAATACTGGGTCTAGGAGCCCAATGTAAAAGGCCAGTGGTTTATGCCCCGTGGTTGTATGTTGAGTGAGGACTGCTGTAATTACATGGCCATATGAGTGTGAAAACAAGTAGCATGGTTGGTTGTAATTTGGTGTTGCCAATACAGTGGCATTGATAATTGCTAGTTTGAAGTCAATAAAGCAGTCTGTCATTTCATATGTCCAATCAAGGGGCCATTTTCTTTGGTTTTGTGTGCCTCTTTGAGTGCTGGAGTAGGTGCCTGATGCAGGTTTTGTAATTGAAGATCCATGACCTTAAATAATTACACAACAGCAGACACAGATGCATATCTTTCATTGTAGTTGGCTGGGGTGTTTTGTGGATGGCTGCTGCTCGATTTGGGTAACTCTCCACCCTTCAAAAGACATTAATTGTTCAAGTTATACTACCTCCTTCTGGCAGTACTGTAGTTTTTCCTTCTCAACTGTGTACCCCTTACCTGCCAGCAATTTCCAAAGCTGTAATTAGTCCATTCTCCACTGATCATCATTTGTCTTAAACACCAAGAGGTTGTCTACATACTGGGTTACTGTGCTTTGTACCTGCATGTTGCTAAATCCATTTGGAGCACTCTGTTGAATATACTTGCCAACTCACAATACCCTTGAGGCAAGCGAGTGTGATGGAATCGCTGACCACAATAGGTGAATGGAGTGAGGTACTGGGAGTCTGTGTGCAATGGGATCAAGAAGAATGCTTTCTTGAGATGAGTCAACATGAAGTGGGTCACTTCTGTGGGTATGTTACACAGGTTGGTGGCTGGATTTGGTACTACTGGGAAATCTTCCTAAACAATGTTACATAAAGGGCTTGTATTATCCTCCAAGAGGATCCCTTTGCTTTTTCACAGCAATTGTGTCATATATTCATTCATCACCCTCCCTGGAGAGTGGATATTTCTTCACTCAAGGATTATTGCAGCTGGTTTGAGCCTGATCAGTACTGCTGCTATGTTATTTAGTAGTCTCACTCCGTCCAGAAATAGATGCTCATGTATGGGCACTCCTTGCACGATGCTTGTGTTACAGTTTGTTTGAAGAACCCTGGCTACTCTCGTGTAATGCATTACTGGTGTTTAGTACACTATCCCTTTATCCAGGAATGAGATGGTCATATTTAACTTGCTTAATAGATCTCTACCCAAAATATTGCCTGGGCTTTCTTTGCAATAAAATAAGGATGAGAATATTGTGTGTGTACCTGCAGTTATAGGTAACTCTTCAGTGACTGGAACCGTGATGACAGTTCCATTGAATACCTGTGTTTCCATACTTTTGTTGGTCAATGAATACCACCCTTCTCTGGTAAAGGATTTGGTGGCCCCTGTGTCCACCATAAAGGTGAAAATTCTGTCTCCTATCTTCACTCCCACCTGGAATTCCTCTTCATGGTCAGGAGTGATAGACAGGACCGGACATGTCAGAACTCGCTGTGGGCTATCCTATTGTGGATAAGTGTTTGTCCCTGTCAGAGGGAAAGAGTTAGCCCCCAGGACACTTACTACTGTATAATGGTTTACTGCACCATGTGGTAATGCATTGTGTTCCTAAGGGGGCTTGTAAGCTTGGGTAGATGCCTGCTGCATTAGGGTGTGCACAGCATTCGATGTTTGGTTGAGCCTGGGCTGCTGCTGTGTGGACACTGGGGTCTGTGATTGCGCAGGGGCATGGAGGTATGTAGGAGTGATTGCTTGTTCTGGTTCTGGGGGATAGGGGGCTCCTGGAGTCACCATCTGAATCCTATAATGTGACTGCCTACTCCTTCAATCTCACAGAAAATTCCCCTTTCTTCTACATATCCAACATGGTCCTCTAACCCTGTGCCTTAACCCTCCGAAGACCTTCCGTCCTCATTGGAAACCACTCCCCCCCTTGAGTAGCTTCCGCATCCCTTCTTTCATTTTTTTCACCCTTCTCCTCGTCCCTGTGGTTGTTGCCCTTCTGCTGTCTTAATGAGTACTGCTCCTTCTATGCTTACTTTAGCAAATATTGTTCTGTATCAGTTTTGCATCCGCTCTTTGTACCTGCACCTCTTTGTCTTTTTCTTTCTCGCTTCTTCTTTTTACAGAAATGCACTATTAGGTGTGCCTGTATCGCAGCCCATCCCTTTGCCTCAATGCCCACTACTTTAGCCAAATCTGTTTGTACTTTTGTGGGTTGCCCCCTGCATAACACATAGTAAAACACTGGTATGCTTTTTATCCCATGAATCCCCTGTCTCCTCACACCACATCTCCTAAATTGAATCAATGTAAAAAGCTGGGTCCTCATCTGGTTTCATTGTACTTTCTAAGATCAATCTTATATCTGGTTTGTCTGAGTAGGCATCCCTGAGCGCCCTCCACACATGGGCTCAACCATTATTGAATGGGCACCATTGTGTGCATCACTTTCTAGTAGTACCCCAGGCTACCTCACCTTCTCCCTTGTCGTATTGGTCTGCTCTCCTAATATTGAAGTAAGCAATCTCCCACTGCTAACATAAATCCTGATGTTTGCTTCTACAGAGCATTCATCCATGTATCTGCTCCCACTGTATGTGAAGGCAATGCCTTCATTAAGTTGTTCCTATATGGGTCAGGGCACATTATATACCCCGCTACTCCCTTTTGTAATAGAAGAAAATTGCTCCATATCTTCTTCTTCTGAGGTGGCCTCTCTCTGTTCTTCCCCGTTGATAATGCCATCTGCCTGGGTCATGGTCTAAGACACACACGGTGTCATTTCTCTTTGTTCCTCATCTGTCTCCCACTCCTCCAGCTTCTCCTCTCCTTCGGAAAGACATTATCATAGTCTATGCTTTGGGAACTTTTCTTCCTGGCACGGCCTGCTCTCCTGATTTCCCCTAGCAACCGGGTCTGCCTCATCTCTCTTGATCTTAAATATCTGTAATTACTGTGCTTTCTATTTTGAAGAGTATCTGTCCCACCTTCCATGTATCTGTGTCTGGTCCCAGACACTGCCCTCCCCCTGTGTTTCCCTGTGTCACCCTTGCCAGCTCCTCCTCTGTCTTTTGTAATGCTGCTTCTAGGTCCCCTTGTGCTCTATTCTCTCCATTATGAATGGGCCTTGTGTTTTGTTTTTGTGATCTGCTGATGCGTTTGTTTCGGGTTTAGGGTCTCTAGTGGGCTAATGCCAGGGATTTGGGTATCCTGCTGCAGGTTGTAGTGGGTATGTTCCAGGTATGGGTGAGGCAGTCAATGGCCCTGGTGTCTGTGCTTTTACCCGGTTTGTTATCTCCTCTGAGAGGGGCAGAGCTGTGGCCTGAACAGGTGCCTAAACCCTTTCCTTTCTATTATCATTGTGTGATTCATCGACCTCCTCATGTATTTTGCACGACTCTAGTATGCCTTGTCTATTCTTTAACTGCTTGCCTTTTAAAGTTGAAAACAAATGCATGTCCATGTGTTCAATTCTTAACTTATTGTATAGGTCCTCTGCAGGCCATAGAGTAAACATCTTGCCTTCTGTTCCCTGTACCCATTTATTATGGCATTTCAAGATCTTTTTGCTGTACTGCGGGAGCACCTTGCACATATGCTCAATTGGTGTGCTCATTTGTATTGACACTAAAAATAGCACCATAAACAAAACAAACTAAGACCGCCACTAATAACAACCTCCAGGGGCTGCCCTTCGAGCATCCCTGCTCCAATGCTACAATACAACTCCCCAGACTAACCCATCTCCAAAAACTGCTTTCCAAAAAACCCTTTTTCCCCATACCACAATTCTTTTCCCCACACTCCACACCCACAAACAATGGGCTATCCTCGTCCCACTCCAAACAGTTCCATTTATAATTTATACAATAAAGCCAAAAAAATACTTATTTACACAATGGTTTACTTTTCCTCCTCTCGCCCCCTCTCCTCGGGCAGAGGGATTTCAGTCCTCTTCACTACAGGACGTTCAGTTTTTTCACTACTCAGCACTGCCTTCCCTCTTCTTAGAGGGGATTTACACTTCACTTTGCCTCCATATTACTACTATGGTGATGTGACTATTCCCTTCTGCGGGAGCCCTCCTTTCTCTATTCTACTCAAACAGAAAATATGCACCCCATGTGGTTTGCTTACCAACACTCTTCTCACTTATATTACAGAAGTGATACCACCATTTTCTGTTCCCACAAAGGTGTAGTCATGTTCAGGGTGTTGTTCCGTTGTCCCCTGAGGTGGTGTCCCCCTCAAAGGCCAGCACAGCACCCAACTCCAGTGATCAGACATGCCTTTGGTCAACCAAGGTGCCTGCTCACCTCTCCATTGTATGCACAGGTACGTGTCACAGCAGGTGGGCGCTGCAGCCAGGATATGCAGCAGGGGAGCTCCCCACTCCTCAGGGAGCCTGAAATCACATTGCAGGGTTATCAAATGTAAGGTAGGCCCATACATTTGAAACAATCAAAATCAATCCAAGGAAACATTTGTTTTACCACATTCAATCAGGGCCGGGAAAAAAACAAGCGTCATTCAATGTATCATCATTAAATGGCGATATACATAGGAGAGAGTCATCAATAAAGAAATAGCCCTATTGGTTCACACCTTCCCTCTTGACCAGACAAGTACCATCCCTCTAACAGCGAACTAATGTCCGGGTCAGCTGGAGTTCTTCATCCCCAATGGCCTTAGGTTCACAGTGTTGCATTCTGATTCCTCTCCCATTGGTCGACCCACCCTTCAGTGTCTCATGGTGTACCCCACAGATTTAACTAATCCCCTTGTGAGGTGTAGATAGTGCGGCAGCAAAACCAAATATCTCATCCTATTCCCACGGGCCCAGAACGCTTGCCACTCCCTGATGTTTCTCTCCTTTGTAGCTGCACAACGGACAGCTTATAGTGTTACTTCACCCAACACACTCAACCAATCACTGCATGGCATGTCACACTACCTCCAAGGATGCTGGCCCTGTCTGTGCACCCGCTAAAGCAAATAAGAATGAAGCCTAATTCACTGCAGGAAACTCTTGAGTACTATCTGTGTCCTTGTAACCTGCAATGTCTAACATAACCTATTATATGTTAGAAAGAACACCTACTCGATGTTAACACACATCTGTATAGGTTACCTGATACATTATTTAAGTAATCTATACCTACTTATCTGTCACACTACATGAAAGTCTTTCAACTGCTGGGGGTGTCTCTTTCAATTCTCTCTACCTTCAAAGTCTACACTAATTCTAATCAGCTACTACTTTGGCACCAAACTGTCCCATGATCCCAGCTGGCCTGCCCTACATGTATGGTGCATACTACATGGCACTGCCCACCCTTCTTCATAGAATTGTTCTACTAAAAAAATACATGTGTACCTGACAAAGCTAATACATATCAGAGTAGCCATGCACAAAAACAGATTTGCTGACCCTATAAATGGCCCACTCTCTTTACCATAGGAACTTCCTTAACTGGTACTTTCTGTCATAGTTGGGGTGTTTGCATCCCAACCCCTTGTTCTATTTTCCATAATCTCACTCCCTGTTCTGTACAGTCATATAGTATTTCTTGTATCGCTTTGTTCTTAATTCCATACCATTAATATCCATTCCCATTTTTCTGTAAATCTCACTCTTTCTTCTACACCTTCCCTACCTATGTTTTCAGTAAATCATATTCCATGTGTTGATGGTGTGCCCTCTGATGCTCATTGATGGGGAAACTGATATGGTTGTTGAACTTAAGTCTACATGCTGATCATATTTTATTTATTTATTTAATTTCTAGATTGCTGGAACCGAAGCCTGGAGGCATGAAAGCGCTGAGACTGACACACAACACAAAACATATAAGGCAAACAAACCATGACGGAGAGACCAGGGAAAGATGCAACAGAGCAGGGGTCACTCATCATTCAAAAATGAAAGTTTTCAGGTTGCGTTTGAAGCTGAAAAGACTAGGGTACAACCTCAGGTCGAGCAGCATGTTTTTCCACATACATGGGGTCGAGATTGGAAAACATCCATTTTTTACCTGTGCCAGTTTTGCCTTGGGTATATGGAGTAGACCAGTGATGTTAGATCTAAGGCTTCGTCTATCTGGTAGCCATTTAACCTTTGCTGCCAAGTAACACAGACTTTTGCACAGTGTGAAACAAGACTCTCTCAGCTATGGGAAGCCAGTGCAACGCTCTCCGGGCCATTGACACATGATCAGATTTACACAAACCTAATACAACCCTTACAGCGTTGTTCCGAACATCTTGCAGACGATTTACTTCTCCTTTTCCACTGTACAGGAAACTACTGACACAATAGTCCAAGCGGCTCCCGATAATAGCCCTGGCTAAAGTGGCACAGCTGGAGGCATCATGGTACAGTCTAATTTGTGCCAGAAGTTTGATGTAACACTTCGAGTTTGACGCTAAGCAGCTAATATGGGCCCTCATCGAGAGATCTTGATCAGTGGTAACTCCCAAGGTTTTCCCTTTCTTGAGGGTGGGGAGAAGACAGTCGGTAATTTGGAAGGAGGAGTAGGCTTGATCCAAAAGGTGCCGCTTAGAGCCAGTGACAAGATTATGATCTCTGTTTTAGAGTTGTTCGGTCTAGTGTCTTTGATGTATTCACCCGAAAGTGGAAAGCGACATTGAGTATCATCAGCATAACTAGCATAAATGGTACCTTCAGCATCCAGTTGGTCAAACAGTGTGAGCATGAATAAGTTGAAAAGGGTAGGGGATAGACACAAGTCCTGTGGCACGCCACACTTTAAGGTAAATCCTACTGACATAGCATACTCATGGAGGAGTTTGGAAGTCCGGTCAGACAGAAACAAGAACACCCAACTGACTGTTTCATTAAAGAAAGAAGCCTGATCTAGTAGTCTGTTGGCTAAGATGGAATGATCTACCAAGTCAAATATTGTTGTCAGGTCAAGGAACATAAGCAATGATGTTTTATCCTTGTCCATATATTGTAGAATCTTGGTCTTCAGGTCCAGCAGGGTGGTCTCAGTGCTATGCACACGCCAAAACCTGGTTGTTTATGGCCTAGTACGCCCCTCGAGTATGTTGTGTAGATCATGACAAAGGACTTTCCCCCGTGACTGTTTAACTTTGTTTATGGTAGAGATCAATGATATTTCAAAATGTATGAAGCCATAAGCTGACCACGGATATGGTTTCACTACTGCCTTATCCAGTCCAATTCTGTGCGCCAACACTCAATCAAGTATTCTACCACCAGAATGGGTTGGTTGCAGGACATATTGAGTGAAATCAAGGTGTTCCAATGCACTCATGTTTGTTTTCTAAAAGAGTCTGAAGAGTCGTGGAAACCCAGATTCAAATCTCCAACCACAACCACTTTGGATTTAGGTTTAAGTGTAGAGGAGATAATCTCACTGATGTTGGCTACAAATTCCGGCATAGGAGAGGATGGGCAATACAAACCGTATAGATTAAGTGTGGAATTAGGATTAAGTTACATTTTGACAGATAAAGTCTCACAGTTTGATATTTCCACCAGATTCACCTGCCTGATGGGTAAGTCCTTCCGGAAAATAAATGCCACCCCATTGCCTTTACCATAAAGTCGATCTTTCCTAAGGCTACTATAACCCTCTTGGACCGCTAATAATAGCAAGGGGCCTGCTGCAGCATTCAGACAGATTTCAGACAGGGCACAGATTTCAATATTCTCCTCTACAATGTAGTCTGTAACTTCTAAGGTGTGTTTAACTAGCGATCTAGTGTTAAGTAGTAGACATGTTAAAGGATGCATACACCTAGAATTGTCAGAGGAGGGTAGAAACCCCTTGAGCTGATCGTTTACTGCCAGCGGGGCTTTGGTTACCCTTCCGTTGAGGCTACTTGGAACAATTTACCATTGTACAACTATCTCGTTTGGATTCTCCACCTTGGTATCACTAATTTTCGACCATGGCACCTAGTATGGGTTTCAAATCAGTATAGCGGATGATAGCACTGAAAATATGCAGAAACATAAATCCCTTGCTTCATAGAAATGGGCGCACCTGAAAGCAGTAATGCCCAAAGTATTGTTTTTCTACACAGGTTGATGGACTTATAAATGTGTAATAACAGCATGAGGAAACATGAGTTTATAACACATTTCCAGCTGTATTGATTGTAATTATATTGTAATAAGGAAACCCATGCCTGAAAACTCAAAGCGGTATATGTTTGCATTAAGAGACACATATCATTTCAGTCGCTGAAATAACATAATATGAAATAGCATAATATGGGGCCAATTGGTTCCTCTACGACATCAGTTCTATAAACAAGTATAGAGGATACCCAGTTTTTTTTGTGGATACAAAAGTGTCCTTCATCAGAAAATAACGCTTTGTTGCAATAGCACATTAGTTGTGCATGCATTCCCAAATCCTTGTAAAAAATACATGTTGGAAGTAACATTCAGTATCTAAAAGAACACATATGAGAACATTTGAGATGGGAAGTCTGAACAAGATTTTAGCTAAGCGAAATACCCTTCAATTAAGTGCAAAAGGAATGTAGATTGGTGATAATGTTTTGGTACTACATTTTTGAGGGAAAGTGAGAGGAAAAACAACTGCACCAAAAATAATCTAAACAGAATTTCTTTGTGTATAGGAAAATAACTTCATCTGCATAGAGACAAATAATGAATTTCATTTATTTTACTACACAAAATATATTTTCTATAAAGTATGCAGGCAGGTGAAATAACATATCATCTGGTTATCAATTTCCACCCTAAGGATGGAATTTAGAGATTTTCATTATCATCTACCTTAGCTTATTGGGTGAAATTGTGGGTAGTCCATCTGATAACTCCTTCCAATCATCACTGCTCAGAGTAACACTCATTTGCCCAAGCTATGGTGCTTAGATTTTGGTCTTGGACACAACTTCAAAACCTTCTTATATGACTTCTGAAAAGCATTATCAAACCCACTTCAGCCCATTTTGTGACCTACACTTTTTATGACTGCCAGATAATATATTTCAAGTCAGTCTTTCGTAATTAATTTGACAGCGCTGCCGGCAACATCTCCCCATAACATTATAGTTATGGATGTAGCAGCAGACTGATATCTACTATACTCAGCATCCTTAGATTGATTTCCAAGAAGCCCTTTACCCTGATGGAATCATACAAAAATAATGATCTGAACATGGAAGTGGTCCTACACAAGCTTTAACACCAGAAGCCAAGTCTTATTTTCGTTTGCCCATCCCCACTTGGCCCCTTTGGCCCATCTGATCTCTATCTTCTCCTCTCCTCAGCCTCCTCTTCTCCCTCGCTAAATTTCTGACTGTCTATTTGTGATTCAGGAGTGGTGTGCCTGCAGTGATCTCTGCCTGAATTACAGTAAGACGGTAAGACGTATATCCTTCCCATTGGGACGCCTGCTTCAACTTTCCCTCTCCACTCTGGTTGTCCTCCTTGGGCCCTCCTCCTTCGTCTTCCTGTGAGGCAAAACACCTTAGACTCCACTCTCTCTTTCCCTCCTCACATCTCGGAAGTTGCCAAGAAGTCCCACTACCAGTTGCACCTCCTCAAAGATACTCTTCACTTTCTCACCTTCCCCAAGACCCTCTCTGTTTCCAGACCCCTGGTTCCCTCTAGGCTGGACGACTGAAACAGCCTTTTCTCAATCTGCCTTCTGCTACTCTTCGCCCTCTACAATTAATCCAGAACATGACTGCAAAACGTATCCATGGCCACAAGTCCAGCGACTGTATCTCTCCAACGCTGAAATCTCTCCACTGGCTCCCGGTGGTTGCAAGAATCAGTTCAAGACCCTTTGCATTGTCCACAAAGATTTCTGGGGCCAGAGCCCGCACTACATCCAACGCTCTCTTCCTAAATACCTGCTGCAGTACTGACATTTTACATCCAAATGGTTGTGCCAGTAGTACTTTATAGTGTGGAGACTAAGTCTTGGAAATCAGAATCGTTACTAGAAGGTTTATTCTGGAGACGTGTAATTTCACTTCCTAATGCACAACCTATGCCATTAATAAGGCATGAACTAGGGTTGCAATCCTTGTACAGTACTTGCATATGGAAAGTTTGCACACTCTATAGAAAATGCGTGACTGCCTGTAAAACAAATACTTTGTTGCAAATATTATCTAAGTATTTAAGAACGTCGAATCATTTATTCATTTTAACATGGAAGACTAAGCTAAACATGGTCCTATCATCGGCTCATATATCGATTGAATTGCTCATGCCTAATCCAATCCATGCCAAAGAAAAAGGAAGTCAGCAGGACTGTATTAACACGCATCAAGCATGTTTGAATTACGTACATTGCAAGAATAATCCATTTGATCACAAAAGGCTCCATACTCCTGAATCCTATTTGTTGAAATTTCCATCGTCATCATACGCAAATGATTTTTTGCATTTTACGCTCATCTCTGGCCAACTAATGAGATATTAGCCAAGTGGTAAAGGATTCCTAAAGTGGACAATGTTTATCGTTTTTGCAAAGCAACAAACCAATCAGAATCTGTGAAACGTCTATTAATAGAATGTCCATTACTTAGTGATAAGCAAATATATCATTAGAAAAAATATTTTAAACATCTCAAAATTTTAAATCCAGAAGTTTTTTGGCAATACATTTTTTTCTTTGAAACAAGTAGTTGTCAGAATTGCTATTGTTATGTTTCTGTTTTCCTTACATATAAACTAAATCTAGTGATGTTGTATTACATGTTTTATCTTGCTAATTGTTACAATCATTGTCTGATATATTGTGACTACTAAATTGCAACTAAGAAATTGGAAAAAAAGTACTGTAGTTTATTCTTTTTTTTACCTTTACGATGATACATATTTCACATGAAACATATTTGTTTACACAAATGTATTAGTCCTACTGGGTGACAATCTTCTAATACCATTTTTAAATTTTCATTTTTGATTCATGTTAAGATTATTTTAGCATTCTAACAAAATGTAATATAAAAAGGTTGATGTTTATTCAGCTGTATCAATAAAAATAAAAAAATACATCAAAAATGACCACAAGGCTTTCTGGGGCCACGGCCCACACTACATCCAACACTTTCTTCCTAAATACCTGCCTTCTCGAGCCCTTTGCTCAGCTACCTCCAACTATTTAAGGGTCAGGCGCTTCTCCAGGCAGAGAGTGGGGGGTGTATCTTTCTCCTCTGCAGGTGGGACCATCTGGAATGGCCTTCCTGCCCCTCTCAAACTTGAGCACGACCACCTGAAGTTCCGTAAGCAGCTCAAAACCTTCCTCTTCTCCTCTGCTCTCTCTCCCTCCCCTGCTGACCTACCTAACCTATTCTGTCTGCCACAACGACCGGTTGCTTAGATACCCTCAGAGTCTCACTGTGTACCAGGCTCTCCCTTGTTCGGTCACCCCTGCACTGCCTCTGGGCCTTCCATGCACTTAGTGGGCTGTAACTGTTACCTCTACAGTCCCTTGCCTACTTTACAATTGCGCCGAGCCGCCCTGCCCTGTGCTACACTTAGTCAGAGCATGGCTGCCCTGCTGTCTCCACTCCCTCTCCCTGGCACTTCTACACTCCCCCATTGCACTTCTCGCTCTAGCACTTTCACAATCTGAATGACACAAGGCCTAGTAAGGTTGTTTGTCATGTCCCCCCTCTGTATTCCCTCCCATGTCTTGTTGCACCTAGCACCACTTGTGTACAGGCACGTATAAATTACTTATCACATCATATTGATTATTACATACACACCTATCCATTTACATCTAAGCCCTGATGAATATGTGGGAAGGTGTGACCAATTCAACATTACTGTATGATAATAATGTGTGCTAATACCAATGTAAATAATTATGGAGGGTCCACTCACTTCCAGTAACATTGAGACACATTGTGATGAATTGCCATCTGGTGAGGGTGGATTGTGTTCTCTGCCGTGCTGTATCAGTAGCCAGATACCTGCTCCACTCATGGGGTGGAGCAGGTGCAATGGTCACAAGGTGCCCACTCCACAGCCACAGCAGCGCTAAGCCTCTACAGCACAAGGGTGGCATTTGGGATATGCCCCCGTCACCAAAAATACAATGCTCATAAGTAACCTATGCAGGTGAAAGGGTAAACTTTAAAATAAATCTATGTGTGAGTTAGGCATAGTGCACGGTGCAACTAATGAACATGGCTGACACACCCCAATCGATATTTCATGTGTGTCACCCTTGATAACTCTGTATCCTCACAAAATGAAAGTGTTGATCCTTGATGACCATTGCAGGTCCCCTATCCTAACCTTTACTATGGTGTGTATGAATTTCTAGGATATGTACTGCATTTGTAAATGCAAACTCCAACCCAGCTTTCCACCTGAATCCACACGTATATGCAGAAATACATGTGATCTGCTGTGCCAGTGATGTCACTCATGATGCCAAAAGTGATGTCATATGTGATATCATCAATGATATCATGTGTAATGTCATCAGGGTGCTTACAGGCTACTCAATAGGGGTCTCATAGTTAAGGTGGCATAGCTTTTTGTGGCATTAATTCAGCACCTTAATGTCACTTCAACTAAAGTTTTTTCAATGCCTTTCAAGGGTTTTGTTGTACTGAACTTCACCTTAACTGTTTCTTAACATTTGTCGCTGTATCTCAAGATATGGGTTATGCTATATCTCGCACCAACTGCAATTCTGCCTTTTTTCTTCTAACATACCTGATGACATATAATTTGTTATCAACATCTGTTCTTCAGCTACGCAACATCAGATTTATCAGGTATTCTTTTTCTGTATCCCCTATATAAGAAGAGATTACTAAAAGTGATGAGGAATAGTAAGTTTGGAGTTGGTGGGGCATTGTTACGAGATATAATGAGATGGTAGTAGTGGAAGACTATGATGATGAAGGGTGAGGCGGTTGTAGTGGGGGGCTGTGATGAGGAAAAATAACATGGTGATAGTGGGTTTCTGTGATCGACAGAATATTAAATCATTCCTACTTCACTTCCAAAGAAATATACCTTAAACATAATAAACCTAAAAGTAATTTTGAGGACTACCTATAAATATAAAAACACTTTTGAGATAAGATGCGGAAAAGTAGCACATGCACAATAGTTCTTGATTCAAGAGAAGTTCAAGAGAGGTTGTAAAAAACAACACATTTTGATAAGAGGTATGCTATGTTTATGTTGTGCTATGCATTTTCTGTCATCTGCAGGTTTGGTTATCGATTCACTGAGTTCCTACATTCAGTTCTCGATTTTCATTTTTTGTTTAGTGAAAATTAAACCTTTTATTTAGGATGTTATTATCTATTATTTAGTTAAGTGTCTGTGTGAGGGGTATGGCATTTATACATGAGTATACATTTGCTTTAAAAAAAGTGCACTTTCTGCTGATAAAAAATCATACTATTTCATGTGATTTTTCGATTTGATTTGAGAACTGCCCAAAGAAACCCAAATAAATGCAACCCAACACACAATGTTTTAAAAGTTTACCATGTTTGTATTCCCCAGTCAAAATGAATTGAGAATGTGTAACGTTACGAATTATTCAGGCGGCATTGAGACGAAGAAGACTAGATTGAACATGAATACTTGCAAATTCTCAATTCAAAATGCTCTTCCACTCTTGTAGATCGAGAACACACAATGAAATAAAAACTGCATCTTCACCTTCCAATAACTTTTTTTCGTTTGAAGTGAGAATGTGAACAAAACAAAAACCATAGATAATTGCACTGCTTTTAGCAACCAATTCAATACAATCAAAGAAAAAAACACTATGCTGCTTAACTTTGCGATTCAAGCCAAAATGTAATCATCACTAAAATGTGTGATTCCATTCTCAAATCTACATTTATCAGAATATTCACATAAGGGAAAAACCACATATAACATTCAATAAAGTCTTTGTGTCAACTACCCTAATCAACAACAAAAGTGTAACTGAACATATTGATAAATTCATAATATAAAAAGAATAAAAATAAACTAATTGCACGCAATTACATTTTATAGCCGGTTCACAGATCTCGAATCACATATATACACTCCAGAAAACCTTTCATTGCTTTGGAGACATATTCAGTTGGTCGAAATGCAAACTAGCACAATTTCCTACCCAAATATGTTCTCTTTGTGTTCTCCCTGTTACACATTGTTTTCTGTTTGTTTGATTGTTTTATATTAGCTTTTGTTTTGTATTCACTTTGTAAGGATGTGTTTTCCTTTTTATTAAAATATTTAAAATTTTCTATTGATTTAAAAAAATACGTGATCTGGTGATGGAGCCACAACATCCCGAAGTACCCTCCAGTGATGAAGAGATCGATCTTGTTATTGTCCCTGGAGACGCGGAAAATGTGCAGGAATGGGATTTTGAAAGGGTAGAGCAGCCAGCTGCACCCACAAATTATCACCACAGGAGTTTTATACCTTTGCTGGCAGTACTTCAAAGTACCCAAAGACACTACAATTTCAGACATTGAAATGGGACATTGTAGGTTTTGTGGTAAGGTGCGCAGGAGAGTATTCTCTCCGGTCCCTGCATGGAGCTTGGGCACCACAGTGTTCATCAACCACCTGATGTGTTACCACTGGTTCGCAGTGGATGAATGTTTCAGGAGCAGGTTCTGACAGCAGGGAATCAGGATTGGTTGCAAAGCTTCAGACATTCAATGCCACAGCCCACAGTGGAAGAAAAACCACCACCACCTACTTCATCTGCTGCCGATGATGGAAGTGTCTCCTCTGCTACCCAAGCACTTGAACCCCCATGCCAATGCAGGTTTCCAGAAGGTGGTGTTTTCACCTACACAAAGTTATATCTGCCAACAGCACTGAATGCAACCAGTTTTCAGGCAATTGAGGATCCCTGCGTGGAGCATTTTGCCAAATAAGCAGTAGTTTTATTTGTTTTTTATGAGTCTTTTGCTCCCTTTTTCAGGATTGTCTTTTATTAGACAGTCTAAACACAAAAAAGAAAAATATAAAACCTGTCATAAAAATCATTCAAATATCAAAATGTTTTCGCGTTAAGTAATCTTTTGTGACAACTTTTTAGTCTGAACATTCGAGAGAGATTTGGAATTTGTTCTTTGATGAAGAATTTATTAATGAGCTTATTACGTGCAATGGTAGTTCTAGAGCTTCTGGGTCTAATAAATTGTGCAATATCCTCTTGAAGGAATGTCCTGCCCGTATCTTGGCAATCTGCTTACGCATGTCCTATATATATAAAAAGGGCCTTCATGATGACCCAAAAAACTGCAGGCCCATAACTATTTTAGATGCGGACAGCAGGGTTTTTGATTCATTGCTACTAATTCACCTGGAAAAATGGGCTCAAGATATAGGTGGGCCCCAGAAATGGCAAACCGATTTTAGAAAATTTCATGGAACTAATTTGAATTGTTTTATTCTAAAATGTTTGCAAAAGCAGGCATGGACAAACATGCGGACCCATTGTACGTTGCCACAATTGATCTGTCAGCTGCATTTGATAAGGTGAATAGAGGCCTATTGTGGGAGACAGTATTTAGCTGGCACATCCCAGATTGTTTACCTTGACTTATTATTGCTCTCCACAACCACGCTAATATCCAAATTAGGTTGGATCATGCATGACTGTAATCTGGAGTGAGGCAGGGGTGCATTTTGGCCCTCTGCTTGTTTAACTTTCATACCTCAGGCATAGGAGAAAATATTGTGGACCAGTCATGGGTATCTTCTAAATTGAAATCAATGAAACTTGATTGGTTAGCCTACTCAAATGATTTCCTGCTCTTTGATCTCATCCCAATAGGCATACAATGCCTGATTTACGTGTTTGCTGATTACTCTAAGAACAAGAAAATTGATCAGGGCTCTGAGAGCCCGTCTCCACCTAAGATGCAGTGTATTTGGTGTGCCCTTTGTGAGACACGTGTTTAAGCGACAACCTTGCCTTTTTTCAATCAGGGCTAGTAGTTGTGGAAATGGTGAGCAACATATATTCAATGGTTGAAAGTAACACAATTATACCAGAAGTTGAGCAAACAGTCAAACAACAATGCAAATTGATTGTGACATACATTGTAGCACAGAGAAAGAGGGAGGGGGTAAAGGGAGGATTGTTATGGGTGAGCAGATAAGATGGCGGTGGGGAGAAAGAAAGAAATAAAACATAAGTTGAAAGCACACGGCAGTTCTAAGCTTGTCAAGCAATGCAGTCCATATCTATATCATGAAGCATATATGTTAAATATCACCTCATCACTGAGGGTGAGGTCTTACCTAATGGATATGAATGTTAGTCAGATTTGCAATTTATTGGTTGCCCTGTTCATGGGTTAAATCCCGCCTTTGGAAAAGATAATAAATTTAGCTATTAGCGTCCAAGTTGAGTAAAATGTGTTAATAAGTAGCGGTGCCATGGTTTATCTATGCAAATGCAGATTAGAGGGCTGCATACCCCTCCTTTGTACTAAATGGCCATAGTATTCAGAGAGTGATGCATACATTTTCAATAGTGTGTTAAGGCATTATATATGTAAAGAAAGTAGGTAACCCAGAGTATGTGATGTTAGGCATGCTAACTCTACTAGCCCTCTTATTTTTCACAACTACTGTGTGTGGAGTATTATTGAATTTTGGCACTCCTTCTTAGGTGGAGAACGGCTCTCAGAGCCCTGATCAATTTTCATATTCTACCAGAGCAGGGGGATTTCCCTGTTACTCCATGGGGCAGCCGACACTCACCCCAAGCACAGGGCATCAATGGTTGATATTATAAGACCCCCTTGTGCATGCACATTACTCTAAGAACAATTCACTCATGATTAATCCAAATAAACCTCAGATCATGCAATGTACGATTAAGAGGAAATTGTCCAAATGTGTCTGCCGCATTGGGGGAGGGTGGGAATTTGGAGAGGGTAGATCATTTTGTGAAGTTGGGATTTCTGATTTTAGAAAAACCACATAAATCCTGTATTAAGGATTGGCCAAGTGCTCGCATGGTAGCATTGGTGAACCAACTAGTTAAACTTGACAGAACATTTGGGTAGTTTTCTGTAATTCGAGCCTTGACATTTTACGAAGAGAAAATGGTACCAATTTTTTATTTATTTTTTTAAACTCTTTATTGATTTTATAATAACATAACAAAACAAACAAAACATATGACATATAACATATAACATAAATCATAACCGGCTGTTCGGCACCCTGCGTGGGTGTCTTTTCTTATCTTCATCTCAGAGTGATCTGGCGATCGTGTTGTTGTGGGCTAACTCTGTGCCCATGGCAGTCTTACAAATTTTCCAATTAATGTCCACCTATTCTTGGGGACTTCGAGTGTCTTTTTGTCATTGTTCCTCTTCCCCTCTAGGGTCATCCCTTTCACTTTCCTCTCTGTGTTCAAACAGGTCCTGCATCAGGGAGTTCCATGCTGTTATTTTTTGTCCTGTTTCCTCTTCTCCTTTCTGCACCGCTCGTATCCACACTGTCGTTTCTGCCATTGCCCATTTCCTGAGGTCTGCCCACCATGAGTCTAAGTCGGCCCCTCCTTTGTATTCCACGCCATTGCTATCCGTCGTTTGGCTATTATGCATTTTAGATCTTTCATTTTTGGCTAGATGCGTCCTGTGTCTGCCTTCTCTTGGGAATAGGCCCAGCAGGTACATTTTAGGATTTTCTGCTTGTATTTGAAGTCCACTTCTGGCCACTTTTTGTCTGATTTTATCTCAGAAGACCCGTATCACTGGGCAGGTCCAGAACATGTGTATCATGTCTGCTTCTTCGTCGGAGCAGGGGGGCATGTGCGGTGGTCTCCCAGGTTCATTCTGTTCATCCTTTTGGGCGTGAGGTATGCCCTGTGCATGGTGTATAATTGTGCTTGTCTGAACCTTGCGTTCCTCGATACTTTTTTGGGATATTTCAAAGCTCTGGTCCATTCCTGATCACTAAGGAGTCTCCCAAGTTCTTTTTCCCAGCATCCTCTTATATGTTGCTCTTGCGAGTTATTGGATCATAGAAATTATTCATATAGCCTGGAGGTTGTGTGTCCCCCTTCCGATATATCATACCAGGCATCTAGTTCTCCTCCTGTATCCTCTTGTTCTGGCCATTACGGCCACCTCTTCTTAATTGCCAGTATTATTCTGTTATGTAGGAGGAATTGACCTTCGTGAATGTTCTATTCTTCCACAAGGTCTCGGAACTCCATCCATTGTTCATCTACTCTCAGATCACCTATTTGTGCTACTCCTTTGGTTTCCCAATGGGATCTGTATGGTGCGAGTGTACTTGCGTTTGTGCCTAGAAATCCTGCTAATGGGATTTGTGTTGAGCAGGGATCTTTTGCCCTCTGGAGTCTCCACGCCCTCGCCCACAGATCCATTACAAGCTTAAGCATGTTTGGCAGGGTCCTGAGAAGGGATTTGTCGATCCATGGTAATTCTCGTAGGTAGTATGATTTCAGTGCTGGCTGGAAGAGTGTTTTGTCTACTGCCTCGTCCTCGCCCAGCCATTTGACCACAAATTGCAGTTGCCCTGCTAAATAGTATTTTTGGAAATCCAGCAGTCTGATGCCTCCTTCTTCATACTCCCTCTGTAGGGTTGTCATTGCGATCCTGCACCTCCCTCCTCACCACAGGAATATTTGTATTATTGTGTTCAGCTTTTTGAAGAAAGCTCTGGGTATGGCATGTGGGATGTTTGTAAAGTAGTATAGCAGTCATGGGAGTACTACCATCTTCAGAATGGCCGCTCTTCCCATCATCGCCAGCGGGAGTGTCCCCCAGAAGTCCAAGTCCATGGCTTTTTGTGTTTTCTCTAGGGCTACCTGTGTGTTGCATTTGTGTGAATCTGCAGTGTTGTGGTGTATCTCTATCCCCAAGTACCAGAAGGAGCTTGGCGCCCACGCTAGTCCCATGTCTGGAAGTTTGTCCCGAGGGACCCCCTTTAAGTCAGCCAGAGGAAACAGGAAGGACTTTTCTTTATTAATGGCTATTCCTGAGAGCCTGGTGTATGCGTCCGCCGCTTCTAGGAGGCAAGGTAGGTTAGCATGTGGGTTCTCGAAGAGGAGGATGTCGTCTGCATACAACGAGATTTGGTGTACCACTCCATCTATTTCTATCCTGAGAAAGACCGCCCACGGTTCCAGAGCCAATATGTATAACATTGGTGACAGTGGGCAGCCCTGTTTGGATCCTCTGTATATTCTCCAGGGTTTCGAAATATGTTTTCCCATTTTCACCCTTGCTCTGCTATCTTTATGAAGCAGCTTAATCCATCTAAGGAACCCTTACCCCATACCAAAGTGGGCCAGGACACTCAGCAACCATTTCCAGTTGACGGAGTCGAAGGCTTTAACAGCGTCTAGTGACACTACTGTGCATTCGCGATGTCTCTGATTCGTCTGATCTATGACATGATGCAATCTGCGGAGGTTCCACAAAGTGTTGCGTCCTGGAACATAGCCCATCTGGTCTAAGTGGATCAGCGTGAATATTACTACCTTCAGACGGTTAGCCAGGACCACAGTAAGTATCTTGGCGTCTTGATTAATGAGGGAGATTGGCCTATAGGAGGCGCACTCTACTGGGGATTTCCCTGGCTTGAGGATAGTTACAATCATTGTTTCCGACATGCTGTTTGGTAGTTGTGTAATTTTGTATGCCTCCTGGTATGTTTCTAGCAATTTTGGGGCTGTAGTGCTCTTATATGTCTTATAAAACTCTCCCAGAAGTCCATACCGGGCCCGGAGATTTGCCTGATGGGAGCTCAGAGATCACTGTCTCGATTTCTTCTACAGTAATAGGGGCATCCAATAGTTGGGCCTGTTCAGCTGTTAGTTTTGGTAGTCTTATCTCTGCTAGGGCGTCTACAATGTCCTCCGGCTCCACCTCTGGATTAGGAGCGTAGAGCCGTTCATAAAAGTCGGCAAATAGATTGTTTATATCTTCCTGGTTCCTGACCTCTGTCCCTGTTTCATCTTTTAGTACGACTATGGGATCCCTCTTGTTATCCTGTTTGGTTAGCCATGCTAAAGTTTGCTGGGTTTATTTCCTTCTGCGTGGAGTCTCTGTAAATATTTCCCATAATTCAGCTTCCCTAGTTTCTCCCAGAGTTCTATGCATCTTGTTCTTAACTCCAGCCGTTCCCTGGGTTCCTCTCCCACTCTCTCTGCCCTTCGTTACTCCATTTTTATCGGCCTTTCTAGTTTGTCCAGTTCTCCCATAATTGTTACTTTTAGCCCTCCCGTTTTCCCAATTGCTGCCCCTCTAATCACTACCTTGAATGTATCCCAGAGCGTACAATTACTTTCTACGCTACCTTCATTATGTTCAAAGTAATCTTCTATCACCTCTTGCAGATGTTCTTCCAGTTCTCCCTCCCCTAGGGCCTCTGCTCGGAGGCGCCATGTTGGTATTGGGGTTTTCCTATGGGTGTGTGCCCATGTTGCCAATATCGAAGCATGGTCTGAGAGTGTGCGTGCTTTTATGTCAATTCATGTGAATTCTGTCAAAGATTCAGTCCACATAAATAGGTAATCTATTCGTGTGAATGTGCCGGGGGGTGCGCTATAATGTGTATACCCTCTCCCGTTTCCGTATACCTGCCTCCAGATGTCCACCAGCTGCAGTCGTGCGAGGGTCCTTTGGAGCTCCTTAGCGGGGGGTGCTGGCTTCCTATGTCCGACCTGTCAGGAAGCGGGTCCAGGATGCAATTAAACTCTCCTGCTCAGATGAATGTGGCCTCCCTGTATTGAGTCAGCTTGGGCTCCAAGCCTCTGAAGAATTCTGACACATCATGGTTTGGGGAGTAGGTGGTAATCAGACATATTTCCCTGTTTTCCAGCATTCCGTGTACCAACACTAGTCTTCCTTCCGGATCGCTTTCCTGCTTTATTAATTGGAACGGTACTCCCGGCGCTATCCAAATTAGCGCCCCCCTTGCGTAGTTCGAGTATGTGGTGCTGTATACTTGCCCCCCCATTTCTTGCCCACCTTGGCCTGTTTTTCTGATGTTAGATGAGTCTCTTGCAGCATTGCTATCTTGACTTTCATCCTGCTCAAACAAGCATACACTCTGAGTCTTTTGACGTAGGCGTTGAGTCCTCGCACATTCCAGGTTGCTATTGTTATCTCATCAGGGTCCATCTATGTATTCTTTACTCAGGCTCTGCTGTCCCATAGCCTTCCTCTTGTTTCTTGCCCAGTTTCCTCCCCTTTTGTCCGGCTCTTGGGGCGTGCCCCTCTCCTCTTGATCTTCTCCGCCTTTTCGTCTGGGGCGTTTCCCCTTGGTTGGTTGCTGTGTGCTTTCCCGGTCTCCTCTCACTCGAGCTGTTCTCTGAGTACTTAAGTTGTCCTTCACACCGTTAGTGCCTTGTGTCAGCCGGCCAAACCTATTACTAACCAACACATAAACCAAAACTTCCAAACTAACGCCCAGCCACCCTCCCCCTGCTCATGCCTCGCCGCTTCTCTTGCTCTGTCCGCCGAGGTAGAACAGGCTTGCCGCAGCGTGATGCCTCCAAACTGGCATCCGAACTTTTGAAATGTTCATTTTGGGGTTGTGGTTTTCCTTAGCCATCACAGCTGGATTGAAGCAGGTCGCTCCTTCATTCTCTGCATCTGGTTTAGTGGCCTTACTTTATGTTGACGTCTTGTTTCTAAAGTCAACGTTTCCACTCACCGGGGCTGGTTCTCGTTGTTATTCTGGTTCATTTGTCTCTGCTGGGGGATGCCCTGCTGGTCCATTCATGTATGAACATCTTCAGGTGAGTCAAAGAACCATGATTTCCCTTAATGGAGTACCTTAAGTTTGGCGGGGTATAGGAGCATGTATCGCACTCCTACCGCACTGAGGCGCTCTTTTGTGGGACCGAATTTTGCTCTCTGTTTTTGGACCATGACTGTATAATCTGAAGGTAATTTTGAAGGTGTTCCTTGTAATCACTCCCCCTTCTCTTGAGAATGATAGTATCTTCTCCCTATCCTTGAAATTCATGATCCTGGCGATCATCGCTCTCGGAGATGCGCCTGGCTGAGGTCTTTTGGTCAGTGCTCTGTGTGTCCTCTCCACTGTGAAGCCCTAGGACAAAGTTCCTGCTCCAATCTCTTGGAGCAGCATTTTTTCAATATATTCGGTGGGATCCTTGCCTTCTTCGCTCTCCGGAAGCCCAACTATGCGAATATTGTTCCTTCGTGCTCTGCCTTCTGCGTCTTCCGCCCTTTGTTCGAGGATCTTGACCTTTTGTATCACCTCTGACATTTGTGTTTGCGTGACCGCCACGTCTGTGGTGTTTTGCTGCACTTGCTGCTCCGTTGTTGGTACTCTGTCCGTCAGATTTCTGGCGTCCTGGCGGAGGAGACCCACGTCTACCATGACAGTGCCTAGTTTATTTTCTAAGGATGCCTTAAGGGCGCCTTTCGCTGCGTCCATTTTGGCCTCAAGGGATGCTTTCAAGGCGGCTATTGCTTCTAGGATTGGTCCTTCATTTGTATTTCCCGCTTGTTGTGTTGTGCTTGAGATAGCCATTACTGTGTCCGGCTGAATAGGTTGTTTGTTTCCGGGTGTTTTAGTGAAGGCTTCTATGCTGGTTTGTTTAGATTTTGGCATTATCTCTATGGAATTCGCCTTTGTACTGCTAGATGGTCAGCGGATCCGGGTCCGTCCGTGCCCTATCAGTCTCTCAGTATCTCGAATTCCGTTCCTGGGCTTCCCCGCTATAGACTTGTAACCGTCCTGTGAGTTGTTGTGCGCCTTCTTTGTCTGCCGGGGAAGCTTGCTGCGCTGAATGTTGTGACTTGGCTTATTCGTACCGACCCTCCTTTAGTGCACTTCAGTAGTTCTTGTGCGGCTCTGGCCTCTCAGGCCTAAAGGATGGGTGGCGGTCCCGTTTCACGTTTTGTTTGCGTGGATTAGCTCATAGTCAATATTGCTCCCTCTGCACAGGTTCGCTATTTCTTGCTGTCTACATCTGGTCGGCCTGCTGGGTGCCGTGCAGTCTGCTCCGCGTGTGCTTTCTGTTCACCACCAGTCCCAGTGCTATGGGGGTCCGCTTCCCCTTATATTGTCTGTCCCTCTCGCTTGCGTCCTCTTCTCCAAGCCTCTTGGAATGTTGTCTCTGCCGGACGTGTGTATTTCTGGTTAGCTAACTTGACCTGCCTTTATGATCCTTGCAGGCGGAGTGGCTCCGGAGGGAGATGGGGCCTGTGTGGTCAAGCTCGGGTGCGCTCTCCCTGCTAGGCTTCTTCCAACCCCGAACCTTTATGATGTCCGCATCAACTCCCGGGCTCCCTTTCCTGGTCCGCTTCTGTTCATCTTCGGTCCGCCGCGTGTGTTTGTGGCTGGTTAACATAACCCACCTTGGCTTGTTGATCTTGCAGGCAGGTGGCTCCGGAGGGAAATGGGGCCCATGTGCGCCCACGCTGTCTGAGTGGAGCTCGGGTGTGTTCTCTACACTGGGCTTTCCAGCTCCGTACCTCTGTAGTGCCCGTTCTTTGGACCGCCTGTGTTCGTCTTGGGTCGCCTCTGCAGGAGGGCTCCTACTGTGCAGGGTGTTGTCTGTCCCCCGCCAGCCGCTCCTCGCCCGTGGTTATGAAGCGCTGACTTTCTCTCCAGCGGTTCGGCCGCTCACGCCTGCCATTTTGTTTCCCGCAGGGGCCGTCTTCTTTCGCCGTTTTCTCCTCGATTCCTGCTCTGATTTCAGTCAAGAGACTCAGCCAGTGTTCTGACGTCTGTTTCTGTTAGTTTTAGGTGCTTTTTAGTGGTTTTGTGCCAGTTTTGGCTGGATTTGCTTCAGCATCTCGAAGGAGCTTCTCGATCGTGCCTCCTACTTCATGGTCACTAAGCCACGCCCCCCATGGTACCAAAATTATTGTATTGCATTGAACTCTTGCGGCCTCATTACGGCTTTGGCAGTAGCCATGCATGGCTTCCTCAAAAACTGGGTCCGGGTTCCCTGAATGGGGAATTAGCTTGGAGCTTGGAGGGCCCGGTAATTCCTCCGTCAGGGAACCCGGACCCGGACCTTCAACATTCCCATTCAAGCCCCCATAGGGCTCAATGGGAATGGGTGTAGGGAGCTAACAACGGACCGATTATGACCGGCCCGTTGTTAGCTCCCTGGATCCCTTCGCGGGACCTGGTAACAACGCCTGGTCCCCTCCCTGGTCCCCTCGCGGGACCCGGTAACGACACCTGGGGACCTCGTAATCAGGCGGAATGGGTTTAACGGGTCCGCATCAATTAGTGGCACTCGTTAACCCATTCTGCCTGACTCGTAATGAGGCCCTTAGACTTTTGGGTCTTGGAGTGCTTGTCTCAGTTTGAAGCAATTGCTTGGAGGAAGATCTTAACGCTACAAAATTCAATTTCATTAGCTGTTATTCAGTCTGGATTGCATTCAGTTGGATGCAGATCTTTATTGAGTCGGGTCATGTGGACGTATCTATGACTGTTCTTAAAAATGTTACCCCAAATTGCCAATTTTTTATATGAGGACTTATATCATGTTTGAGAGTGTGAGAGTCACTCGTATCAGGAACTTTGTGTGTTTTGTGACTCGTTGCTTGAAGACAAGCCAGTAGAGCTGAGTTAGTTTAGCAGCCTGGGGATGTTTAGAATCCTGTAAATAAATGGGATTGGCATTGCATTATTGAATTAATGCATAGTCATCCCCCTCTGGATCACTTGTGTTTCAAAAACAAGAAGATTGGCGTCCTCGAGCCTTTTTGGTCATTAATATAGAATAGATTCACACATAATACATTTTTTAGGTTTAGGCTGAATCTTCATCACACAAGGCACTTATTGACCAGGTATAAATGGACTAATATTAATCAAGCATTCTGCCGGTTCTGTAATGATTTTAATAAAACTGAAACCACTGAGCATTTGATCATTTTGTTTGTCCCTCTCTCTTAACACAATTAATTGCCTATTTAAAAAAAAAATCTTTCATTAGCATTTATTGACGTAAAGCTTTTTGGGACCAGATGTTTGAAGTTCAATTTTATATCGGACATGATTGCTATTGTGGGTTTTATTAAGTCACTGAACTTATTGGATAACCAGTGGATTGTTTCTGTATGAATTACTATCATCTTTTAAGAATGTGTTTTAACTCTATGGTTCAATATTTTGACAATCTTAATGTGTAATGTGATAGTATCTTGTGTTGTGAATTTCTTTTCCTTTTTCTCTTAATGTGTATTTTAATTATGATGAAACTGTGTTATCCCTATATGAAATTTCTTTGTATTTATGATTTTATTTGTTAAAGGTTTTTTATCAACCAATAGCAATAACAAATATAAACATCTACTTTCCACCTACCTTTCCTACATCCACTCCCTCCCCTTCTGAAGCCCTCCTTAACTCCACAACGGTTCCTTTCAGAACCACCAAAAATGTTTTCAAAAAACATTAAGCACCACAGCAACGGGCTAAACCTACTGACTATAGCTACCCATATGGTGGTGAATGACCTGACATTCTGGGGCCTTTGCTTCAACTGGTCATGCAATGTTTTCTGCTAATCGTCTTGGAACACACTTTAATAAAAATGAATATTTTTGTGTATAAAACATATTGGAAAAATGTTGTTGGCACCTCTACAAAACTGAATTCCACTCTAAAACACCCTACTGTCACATTGTGTCTGAGGCTTTCACATCCTGCATAACCCATGCTCCTATCACTTCTGGATTTGGAACAGTGACAGGGTTTTCTGAAACGGATGGAGCTGGTGTGGATGGCAATATGGTAGATGCCATGCATGGTCTCTTTAGCCTGAAAATTGTCGCTTGATTTGTCACTGCTAAAGGAAATGCTGTTCATTTTGGCACTGTTGTTTGTGCAACAGTAGTGATTGCTGATCAATCTCCTATGGATCTGACCATCTGATATACCCTCATTCTCTTCCACTAAGGTATTTGGCGCTTTCCGACAAATACTACCAATCATATTATCCCATAAAATGACATAACCCTTTCTTTTGGGGATATCAGTTACATAATTTCTGAAATAAACATTGTTTTGAACAGTCTCGGGTTAGATGTATTATAAACACAATGTATTTAATTAGCAGCCACACATTTAATTTTAAGCATCACCATTTTCCAAAACCAAAAATCCCTTCCAATTTAAAAGTATTACATGCTTCCCCAATTTCTCTCTTCTCACATTTTCATTCAATGAATGTGCAATAAATACAATTATGCCTGAGTGGTAGAACCAGGAGTTTTGTCTTTAGTCATTTGTATGGTGTTCATGAGATGTCAAGCTTCAGGAGTAAAGTCCTTAGAACTAAAAATAATGTTATATATTTTCTTTTCAGTATTCCTTAAATGCAGCAGAACATTTCTGATTTTTATTCTGAAATATCAATGTCAAATGTGTCAAACTAATATGCCCCCAATTTAGGAAATCATCTAAAAGGCCGTAAAGCTGAAATATTGTGGTAAACCAAAGACTGGTAGGATAGATTGAAGTTGCCCAAATTCTGGTCAAGGTGAATTGGAATTCAGAGTGATCAGAGCATTCCTGATTATGAACAATGACACTTGTTTAAGTGGGTAGAGCTAAAGCAATTGAACAATTTAAAGAGGTTTTTTTATATTAATGAAGAACATTCCTTACTGAAAACCACATTTCTAAAGCAGTGAAATAGCCTGCCAATATTAAAATGAGCCCAAATCCTTTGATTCTTGTTGCTATTTTAGCAATATAAAGCAACAAGGGGGGCATTACTGGCTGAAACAGTTCTTGTGCCCAAGTTTCCAGTCTGAGCTGAGGACCTTAACATGGTTCCAACTGGTAAGTCCCTGTTCTGAAGTCTGTATTGTGCATTAGTGGGACAAATTGGATTCTGCCTGACAGGAGTACAAAGATAAGCAAGCATGAAATGGCCCACTCTGCCCTCAGACTTCTACGAGTCAAAACACAATGCAATCATAAAGGTAAAACATGGACAATCTAGAGATATACCTCCTTCACTTTTTGTGGTAATGTTGATTGAGGAAAGGCTATATTCTGAATAGGGTTCTGAAGGTGAACCAGTAGTGACCCAAACAACACAGTATCACAGTTCAAAATAAAGGGAATGTCCAATCAAGGGTCTATAAAAATATAGAAACTAGAAACTTTAATAAAAACACACCATCTGCAAGTAGAACAAAAGAGATTACTATACAAACACCTACCCCAAAGGAAAGAACAGAGAAGATGCAACAAACTGGAGAAAGTGTCACTCTGAGCGTAGTTCCAGGGGTGATAGGTAAGGTACTACCATGAAGAGGATATGTTTTAGAAAACAGGAGTGACTGTGACCTAACCAGTCCCTATGGCCCAAGTGGGTCATGTGGAAAATTCAGTGCCACAGTACCTGGATTCAGTTCTTGGTGGGCTGACACATCAGAACCTCAATTTGAGCTGATCAGATTCAGTTAGGCACGTAGTATCGTTGAGGCCCTGGCACCAGGTGGGTGTCCAGTAGGGTCAAATGTGGGTGTTTTGCGTGGTTGCACTGCAGCGGTTCAAGTGATGCAGGTCAGAACACTTCACAGTTGGCCAGGGCAAGTAGGGCTTTAGCCAAAGGGGGAGGTCAGAGAATGAGCCTCCAGCAGTTTGAATCATCAGGCAGTGATCATTGAAGTGGTGATTGAGTGTGCCTCGATGTGCAGTCAATGAGTTGGCAGTTCTGGGTTGAGCCGTGGTTGTAACCAAGGAGCTGAGTCAACAAGTGACCTTCCATAGATTCGGTTCGGGTTCCGACATTGAGTAGGCCCTTCAGGCCTAACAATTGATGGGCTTTGCTAGAGCACAGTGCAAGGTCGATCTGGTTTAAATGCAGTGCAATAGTTCAGCTGGTTGGCGGAATGCAGTCACCAGCACCAGTGCCTTCCCTATTGTACAGGATGCGCTGAACACAGAGCAACCAGTTTGGTGTGAGAGAACAGGGATATTTGGCTGGTCTGGCCCTCTATTTGCTGTGAAGCCTTTACAAAGGGCTTAAGGACAGTATACTCCATTCAGGGTATGATATTTTGCCACAGAAGATCTGTTGCAGAATGTTTGGTCCTGGTCCACCGCACTAGTCACTCCAGCTGATCCCTGGGTATGGTTAGATGACATATCTCGCTTCTATCTTTGACAGCTCCTTCTTCACAACCGGCGGAAGTCCAATTGAGAATCTTCACAATGTCTTTTTGATCTTAAAGGATCCTTGAGGAACTGAGGAAATTCTGTGTTGGGTGTGCGACTCCTCAGGTGATTGGTCTAAAGCTAGTCTGCTTTAGAGGACCAATCCCTGCTCCTGGCTGAAGTGGACATTTCCTTCTTGATGTTGTCCCCAACGTGCTTTCCTCAAGCGGAAGTGGAGGAAATAGGAAATGGAAAGAGAGACAGTAATAAACAAGATTTTGGAAGGTTTCTTCCAGTGTCAGCAGCACTCCTACCTATGTGACTCCCACCCCATTCCATCCCACTTACAGCAAAGACCTTTGGATATGTAGCACCCTCGTCTGAGACTACTCCTCCTGAATGAGTGTGATCCTTTAATACGTCGGCCTAGGACATCTGCCTAATATGTGATGGGGGTGTGGTTACTGGCCCTCACAAAGAGACTCAAAGGGAGTCTCGTCCTGTGTGTTTCTTTCTTGCCATGTGGCAGTATCGGTCTGTCTGACCAGAATACACATTCCCTTCGACAGCAGAGCTGGCTCACAGGAACTGACACATGTGCAATATTAATTGGAATGCTGCCCCATGATCATACATATCACTGTGCACTATGTCTAAACTCAGGAATAGCTTATTCTTAGAGATTTTTATTTGCATTTGTATTTATTTGACATTTATATAGCGCTTCACTGCAAAAGTGCTGTACAAAACACACTTACAATACAATAAAATGAGGTTTGCAGACTATTCAAAAAAAGGTTCATAGTGATAATGTCGAAAAAAAAATGTCGACTTACAAAAATGTCGAAAAAAAAATGTCGAAAACAATAATGTCGAAAACCTATACATATAATGAAAAGAGTCCATTTTTAGAAAAAAAAATGTCGAAAAAAAATGTCATTTAGCACTATCAATAAATACATAAACAAGAAGAGTCCCCCCAACCCCCCCCACCCAACACCCCCCTGCCACCTCCCCCCACCTTATCACCTCTCACATTCAACACATTTTAATTATATATATATTTATTTATTTATTTATTCAATAAATAAATAAACAAGAAGAGTATCATTTACTAGGGGGGGTTCCCCCCAAAATCCCCCTCACCCAACATCCCCCTGTCACCCCCCTACCACCCCTCATACTCAACACATTTTAATTATGTATTTATTTATTTATGTATTCAATGAATAAATAAACAAGGAAAATATCATTTACTAGGGGGGTCCCCACCAACCCCCCTCACCAAACACCCCCCTGACACGCCCCCACCACCCTCTCACCCCTCATATTCAACACATTTTAATTATTCATTTATTTTTTTCTAAAAATTCGAAAAAATGTAGAAAGAATTCGACATTATTGCTTTTCTACATTATTTTTTCGACATTTTTTTTTCGACATTTTGACTGTCGACATTATTGGTTTCGACATTATCACTGAACACCACAAAAAAAATACAAAATCTACATCAAGAGAGGTGGAGATGTCTCTTGGGAGTAGTGCAAAATGGAGAGTATGAAGTAATATAATGAAGAGAGAGTGGGTGTTCATTCCATAGAGTAGAGCAGGCAAAGAAAAATAACAGAATCATGATTGGGCAGAAGGAGGGAAAGGAACTGATACAAATAGAGATTGAGAACAAAGAGAAAGAGAGGGAAGATGAAAAGGAACAGGAGACGAAAGATGAGAAGGTGTAAGGCAATACGACAATACGATAATGAACTGATTTAATAACAATGCAGAGACAATTTAATTTGAGGAGAGAATGGAAAAAAGCCTGGCGAGAGAAGATAGGGACAGCGAGATCGAATCATGAGGAACAAATTAATATAAAAGGTGAATGGCAGCATTGAAGACAGAGTTTAGAAGAGCTACGCGCGAAACAGGAAGACCAAAGTGCTTGGTAGAGCAATAATATAAATTTGAGAAAATAGGTGAGGAGAAAAAGAGTTTAGTAGCGTTAAATGTAAGCAAGGGCTGGGATTTATGAACGTAAAAAAGATGACAATGACAGTAGAGGGAGATGGTGGACATGCGATGAGTAAAAGATACATCAGTGTCAAGATAGAGACCAAGGTTTTGAACGCTGTTAGAGATAGATAGTAGAGAAGGAGGAAAAGAGATAAAAGAAGGACGGGAAGGTAGTATTAGTGGGGAAGAGGAGAACTTCAGTTTTGGTTGCTTCAAAACAAGAAAATGGTCTGACATCCAGGCTTTAATGGCTTAGAGACAGGATGTAAGATTGGCATGGCTAGAAGGCGAGAAAAATAAAAGGACATAAAAAGTTGAGTGTCATCCACATAGAATTGGTGAGATATCCCAAAGATGAAATAATAGCAGCAAGAGGAGAAGTGTATGGAGAGAAAAGAAAATAGCCTAAAACAGAGCCTTGTGGAACACTGTGAAGAAGAGGTAAAGTAGCAGAAGAAGATCCAGCCCAAGATATAGAGTAGGTACGGTTGGATAAATAGAAATGAAACCATGATAAAAGAGAACCAAAGAAACCAAAAGAGAACAGGTAAGATAAACGGAAGGTATGATCCACTGCATCAAAAGCAGGTGAGAGGTCCAATAGAATAATATATGATGGATGTTTAGAATAGCGAACAGAAAGCAGTAATTCACATACAGAGAGAACAGCAGTTTTGGTTGAATGTAGAGGAAGGAAACCAGACTGAAAATAAGGGAGAACACAGTTACCTGTTCCAAAAGTGGAGACCTGAGAGTACACACAACGTTTAAGTAGTTTAGAAAGATAAGGAAGAAGAGAAATTGGTCAGAAATCCCAGGGTAGAGAAGGATCTAAAGAAGATTTCTGCAAAATGGGAAGAATAGAGGCATGCTTAAAGGAAGAAGGGATGGTCGAGGTAAGAAGAGAAATGTTGAAAAGACTGGTAAGGTAAGAACCTAGAGAAGGATAGACTTTAGGTTCAGTGATGAAGGAATAGGATCAGAGGGAGAACATGTGGGCTAATAAGGAAGGAGTATCCACATTATTAATCAGAGAAAAGGATGAAATAACTGGAGGAAGAAGATAGAGGGGGAGAAAAACAAGTGGACGAGGAAGGTGCAAAGGCTGTATGAAGTGTAGCCACTTTAAAAGAAAAATAGGAGGCAAGGTCAGAAGCAATTAGGGTAGAATTAGGTGAACAGTCAGGAGAAGGAGGGAAAGTAGACCAGACAGTGATTGGAAAAGAAACCTGGGAGGAGCAGATTGAGCGTGCAAGAGATCAAAATAGTATGAGTGTTTAGCCGAGAGGAGAGAATCATTATTATTTTTTTTTATTTATCTGCATTGTACAGTTTTTACAGGTTTGCTTCATTTAGTCCTTAATTGTGTTTCTTTCTTTAAATGTCTATGTCTAGTGCTGTTTTTGTGTCGGTTGTTTCAGTTTGGATTAGTTGGATCTGTTTTAGTGTTGTTCTCTTAATCCAAGACTATCCAAAACTGGGCCTATTATTTGGTTGTGTGTTCAGTTCGAGGCTCTCCAACTACGATCACTGATTTCCTGTTTGCCCCTTTCATTAAGAAGGTCCACCAGTAGTCCTCTTCCAGGTAACAATAAGGAGTGAGGAGGTGTCCTAGGTGGGTCTTTCTGTTGGAGGAAAGTGCTGTACATGTTAGGATGAGATGTCTCACAGTTTTAACTACTTTTTGTTGAGCGCAGAATCTGCACATGTTTTCCTTTGTTTTGTTCCTGATGGTCAAAATTTCATTAGTTTACAGTATGTTCAGCCTCGCTTTCATGAAGGTCGAACGTATCTTTTTGCTAGGAAACTTGACAAGGTAGTTTATCTGTGCATTCAGTTTTTGGGCGCTAATAGATAAGTGGCTTGTGAGCTTATAGCTTGCAGCCTTCTTCAACGTGTCGCACCAGTCTGTTTCTTTACATTTTTTGACGATTTTATACAGATTTTTCTGGCGTTCTTCCTCCGAGCTTCCGATTTCTTCTAGGAGCGCCAACTTTTTGCTGGTCCAATTTGCTAACATTTTGTTTGTTCCTTTGTTCATTTCTTCGTAGATCAGTAAGTGAACTTTTTGCGTAGACAATCGTATATTTCTTAAACAGCATTAATCCGTTAAGATCTACTGTGCCTTTCAGTGATGTTAGACTAATACTGTTCAAATGGATGCCATCAGTGTGGATGTCGGAAGGCCGAGAAATTTAGTGACCCTTTTAAAGAGAATCGACCAAAGTTTTTGTCAAGCAATTTTGTCTGATTTGTCAGACTTTTGATTTTAAGTCTCAAGATTTCCTGCATCAGTATTTCTTGTGCATTGTTGCTGATGGTGACCCCTAGAAATATGAAGGTTCTGACTGTTTCCAAGCGTTCTTTGGCTAGGACCCAGGAGACTTTATCTTTTTGTCTTGCTATTTTCTCAAAGCTCATCACTTTAGTTTTGTTTGTATTGATCTCTAAGTCATTGAGTTTCAAGTACTTGTGAAGGTTGACTAATTTTCTTTTCAGACCTATCATAGTTTGCTCAATTAGAATGAAATTGTCTGCATATAAGAGCCGACTGTTCTTTTCTGTGCCCAGTGTTAGGGGAAAGGCTTTGATGTTTTTTTCAGTATATTGAAAGTCCCCTTTATAGGCATTGTAGAGCGCGGGTGCCAGAGGACAGCCTTGTTTTACACCTTGATATGTGTAGATGTTCTTCGAGAGGAGTCTGGCGCCACTACTCCCATTGAGGTATCTGTATAAAGTTCTTTAATCGAGGAGAGGATTGGGTCTGGACAGTTCCATATAGAGAGTTTGCACCAGAGTTTCCCTCTGTTAACTTTATCAAAGGCCTTTGAGAGGTCAATAGAGGCCAAGAATAGCCAAGGGGCGCCTTCCAAGACTTTGGCCTTTAAGATACTAAGAATCATTATGTTGGCTGTAGTTCCTAAATTCTTAGTGAAGCCGGTTTGGAGCGGATCATATCCTTCTGATATGAGGCCAAGAGCTTGAATCTGTCCAAGAGAGAGGTGCCGAAAATGTTCCCGATACTGTCCAACAGGGATATGGGCCGATAGTTGTTAGGGTCCCTTTGCTTGTATAGCGCAACTACATTTGCAGTTTTCCATGATTGCGGTATCATAGTTGTATCTGCGCAGGTTTTAAATATCTCCACTATTAAAGTTGACCATGCGTCAGGGTTTGCCTTATGGTCCATGTTGGACAGCCCATCCGGTCCTGGGGCTCGAGAGGCATTTAGTTTTGATTTTGTCCTTAATGACTGTTTTATCAACTACAATGTCCCACTTATCATTGGCGCATTTGGGATCCAACGTGTCAGATGGTGGTACACCAAACAAATGTGAAAAGTGGGAGATCCAGTCCTTTCCATTCACTCTAGTTAGTAGGGAGTCCTGTGTAGGCCCTCCTCCAGCCGATATAAGTGACCAGAAGGCTTTGGGTTGCTTTACGCTAAGAGCTCTTAACATAGACTCTGCATCTTCTTGGTACAATGAGATTTTATATCCCTTTAGCCAATTCTTGTATTTCTTTATGGCTTTTATAGCTTCTTTGTTGTTCAAAACTGAGGGGCAACGATTCACTTTCCTTATTGCTCTCTGCATTTTGAGTCTTTTGGCCCGCAGAGTTTTATTGTTGATGTGGTGAGACTTCTTAGTCGTTTTAGGCTCCGATGTTTTAAACATTTATTTGGGGTATCTTCCGCCATGAGGAATGTCTTTGTAGTTGAGCCGGGGAGTTCGCCGCTGTCATCAGTTTTTACCGATTTGGAGGGCAGTGAGCAAATGTTTAGTGAGGCTTAAACAGCCAGCCACGCCTCTGTTTTTTTTTCAGTGCTGTGAAGGTTTGAGCAGACAATGGTGTTCAAGACCACTGTCTTCGCTGCACGTCCATTGGCTTCTAAGCCAATGACCCTCCTCTTCATGCGGCAGCAAGGACATTTCCTTGGCGATTGCAGTGGGCCGTGGATGGCCATGGACTGCCACAGACTGTGAGCACCTCAGCGGCTCGAGTGAGTTCTTAAAGGATCTTTGGCCACGCCTCCAAACAATAGACAAGTAGAAAGACTGCTCAGGGTGCCTGCTCTCCACAGACGGCAAGCACCTCAGCGAGCAGCTCCGTGGCCGCTACACGGCTCGAGTGAGTTCTTAAAGGATCCTTGGCCACGCCTCCAAACAATAGACAAGTAGAAAGACTGCTCAGGCTGCCTCCTCTCCACAGACTCTGAGCACCTTAGAGAATCATTATATAGTACAGGATAGGAAGAAAAGGACAAGCGATCCAAATTAGTTAGAGATTACCCTGCTACCAGCATTGGGTGCTCATGATCTTCTTTGTTTTGGTACATGGTGCATATCTGATGCCTGTGGGCTGCCGGCACGTTATAAATAAATACATCTTAAATGTCACCCCTATGCTGCAGTGACTTTGCTGTCGCTCTGAGGGTTGAGTGGGCATTTTGTGACCTTTGAACCTGCTCTGTGCCATGAGCAGAGTTGGGGCTGCTGATCGGGCTACTGATGCAGCGGGGCACAAGTACACTATGCTTTTGGCATAGAGTTGCGACAAAGGGGAGCTAGTTAGCAGATTACCCCTTTGAAGAAAGAATTACCTGCATCATTTATGTACTTAAAATCAAAAAAAGCGTGGGCTTTTCACCCTTGCCAGATGGCAATTCCTTACAATTAGTGCACCGAACAAGGAACCCTCGATTTAAAGAGTAGATTTTTTAAGGAAACTCAGCACCTCACTGAGATTGCACACCAAATTCATTTGAGAAAAATAAACATGAAGATGGCCACCATAGACACAGAAATGTAGTCCATTTTCTATATCATATTGGCACAAGCTTCAGACAATGTGAGAACAAAGGAGTTGCTGGTGTTGATTGAGTCCTGGAAAGTTGGAGTTAGATACTCAGTGGGTGGTGGTTTAAGGGTGCACATGTGTGGAGGTACAGGGGCAGTGTCCCCAGTGCTGGGGGCATCAGCAGACTGAGGAAAATGCTGGCCTTCGGAAGAGGAGACAAGCAGCAGTGTGAAATTAGGTATTTACTGTATAGTAAAGCATGCCTCCCCAGACACTTGATTGGCTGCTGCTTCTCCCCCGGGTATAACTAAAAATAAAACTAGTTTTACACATTCAAAAAGAATTTGATGATGCCAGATTTTGCAGAACAACAAGAACAATGTTTTTCTGTTTTTTCTCCAACTACCACCAATTGTCCTCTGTGCTGCCATCTGACAGTACTGTGTTCCCAATCCATCGGTTTCCCCATGAGTAAGGGGACACAACACATCCAGTCAATCATGATGATTCTGATGAGAACAGATTGTCATCATTGTGTAGGCCTCCAGAATAGATCCTGCCCCACTGTACTATGACAGAGCTTCATGGAGAAATCTTATGTGAGTCCAGGTTTGGCCTGACGTGTGGTTTTCTGGTTGTTGGCAGGTGGTGTGAGGGGGCATGGCATCTCCCTGGGAAACGAAGAATCGAAAATGAAGGCCCTTTCCTTTCATGGGTTTGTTGTGAACAGTAAAAAGAAAGGGAGGGTTATCTGCATAAAACCTTGCATGGCTCTATTCAAGGCCTCTATATTCTTGCAGAGAATTACTTTTCTGTCCTGGCTGCGATTGGCCAGAATAGCCCGAGAAGTGCCTGACCAATGACGATGATATTGGTCTGGCTCTTTTCACACTCTTAAAAATAAGTTTATTTGTTTTATGTTTCATCATATCATATAGTCTATGAAATAGAAAAAGTTCCTTAATGTATTTCTTCAAGCCATTTTAAACTGATTCTGGATACGCAATTGGTGTTAAAGCTCATATTGGTAGGTACAGCCCTACAAATATAGGATATAACGGGCAATTTTACTCCCTAAAAATTGGCAAATATTCCCAAAAAATAAAAATAGGGAGTAAAAATATGCACAACAAAAAATAGGAAAAGGACATGTGGAATCCTGCGGCCCTGATTTCACCCTCACAGCTCCATGGATACGTTTGGACCATTAGTGTCCATAGTACCATAGGAAGAAACTACTATTTTAACTGTCTGATGGGAAGAAGTAAACATGTATTGATTTATTTATTTATTTGTGTATGTATTTATTTATGTATTTATTTATTGAGTGCTTTACACCAAGGTGCTGATCTTTTAATGTGCATGAATAACTGGGTGCAAAGAAATAAATAATTTCCTTTTCTCAGTGAAAACATTTTTACTTGCTTATAAAATACTCTCCTTGGGAATTTTTTACTCCCTAAAAAATTCTTTACTCACAACTTTACAAAATAGGTCGTAAAATACTCCCTTTTCAAAATCCTATGTGGAGCACTGGATAGGTACATGCATTGTATGTTTCATCATAACATTTCATTAGTTACACTTTTTGATATTTGTGATTGTGGTTCTTTTTTTCATATAAATGATCACGTGTCAAATTAAAATACTTAAGAATAAACGAAATAAAAGTAGCCAAAATGGTTAGAAAATTAGATATGGTGCTTCAATCGGCAAACAGTTTCTTCGTTTTAGCCCATTTCCTTCTAAAGCTGCCCCTATTCAGACAACAGCCTGCACTATACTTTGCCATTAGAGCTGGCAACATGGCGACATTGTGTAAAACAATTCGCAGTAAGAACCCAGACAGATGAAGGCCTCATCAGTTTGGATCAGCTTATTTGTCAAATGACTACCTCAATGCGCTCCATTTTAAGGTACGAGTTATCCTCCATCAGGCTCTTTTCAGCTCTGGCCTGCCTTTTATCTTGCCAGCTCAATATGCAAGCAATGCCCTTTTTTCTTCCAGTTTGCAGAGCACGGCGGGTCACTTAGACCCAGGAAACAAGTGCTCGACTTTTTCATGTTATACCAGAATAGAGATAATGGGATTTTCTTTCATTTTTTTAAAACTAGAAATAATGACACATTTTGACTTTTGTTAGGGTATATTTAACAAAGGAGCCAACAAAAAGGTTTAGAGAAGCATGCATAGACAAATTATGCTTGAGACATGTGTGTTAGTATGAAACGAGTATGATGGCAGTTCTACATTTTTTAATCCACAGTGTGCTCTGGATTTACACTTCCATTCCTATTCTGATTTCGTCAAAGACGGTGATGGGCTAGAGAAAGAAGAACATTCAGTTATGAATTAGATTTAGATATCTTCTAATTACAGCTTGACGAACCGAGGCTTTTTTTTACCCAATTAAATGAAATGCATGTGCAGAGGTTATGTAATGCAAAGTAAACTGTCCGAAAGAGGTGCTGCTCTTACCAACGGTATGTGCACTGAGCTCGCAAGTGGGGCTGCATTGCATGCCTGTATTCAGCGATTAACCACGACTGGTCCATCCTGTTGGCCAATGTTCTTGTTGCCTAATGGGCCTTGCTACCAGATCTATTGACAATGTGATTTCGGCAACCTAATTCAAGCTGTTTTCAGGAAGAAGGGTCTTTCTCTTGCAGTTATGTAGGTTTGAGCAAGTTACTCTGTCTGCAATCACATGGGGACATCAGCCGTGAACAAAGAAAATGAAACGTGTTGACTGCTGTGAGGAAGTAGAGACACCCTGAGTGGTGGCCGATTCGGCATCTGATGTGTAATGCAAAAACAAGCTTGCCCTGACTCGTCGGGGAATTGCCCATTTCCCAAAGAGCCGAAAGGCCAATGTGGTCTGTATTTATGAACCATTGTGGCCCGTTTTTTTCAGCCATTGTTGGGCTAATTTAAAATAGAAAACATATTTGTCGTGATATTAATAGTGTCTAGTGGCAAATGAGCAGCAATAACTTGACAGCCAGCGGAAACGCGAGCATTCGTAAACATAGGCACGTTCCAGCTCCTATCACGCCACAAGCATGAGCTCCACGTTGTCCACAACTGTGGTTGCTGCCGACATAACTTGTGCACGCAATTCACAGCCTTGATTCAGATTTACTGCAGCCCCCAGCCAGGCTGCTCTTAGTGGCTGGTTATTGTGTGTGGTGGTGCCAGTGCAGCGGGTGGAAAGGGAATACAAAACATGTTTAGAGCCTTGCGCCATGGTTAATTGCTTTGCCTGTGGCCTTGCAGTTCAATGGATAGGTGGTGTCTGAATGCATTCCACTGATTTGGCCCCCGATGCAGAGGCCCACAGCAATCACTGGCAGTGAGCGGGTCTGGGTGCCACCTGTTCATTTATGTATTGTGCATTTGTAAGGAATTGTATTTGAAAGCGCCCAAAGGGCAGAGGGGAGGGAACAACTGAACGAAACAAGAAATGAACAGTGATGAGCAAAAGGCAGAGGCGGTCCTACTAGGCCATGTGAACATCAGGAACGTGCAAGTGCAATTACCTGTGTTTTTGTCCATGACAACCTCTGTGTGTTTGTTATGTGCCTGCCTAGACGTGTGTGGGTGTGTGTGCCTGCCTGTGCCTGTAATTTGGTGTGTTTCTCCGTCTGCGTACCTGCTTGTAGAACTAACACTGTGCTTGCTGCACACTTTAATAACACTGCACATATAGTCATTGTTTTTGCATTGTAGACATTAAGTTATGTGAATACTTTACTGTGCTGAAGACACACATTGTAATATGACATGACTGTGGTATCGCTGACACTGGTTAGCATGTGTGCATAACGTGAGCGTTGATGGTACTGGAAGAATACGTGCATTGCAGCAGTCCATTATGCTTGCTTTTTGGGGCTCTATTAACACGGCCAACGTATGCTGAAAGGCATAACACTCTGCTGATTATCTTGTACGCTGATATTCGGTTTTGGCATTAGAGCGAGTATTTAACATGTTTGTGTGCTTGTTGGGGATTTTACATGCACCAATAGTATGGGAACATTATGACGCTCATAGTATAGTTCTACATAATTACATTGCGGGGAGTGCAAAAGGGTAGTGCAAAATGGCGGCGTACAAGCCTGTAAGCCACCCTTTTGCACTCTGATGTGCAAATGGAACAAAAGCCACCTACCAAATATGCATGGCCTGCAGCGTTTGCAACAGAATGCTATGGAGCCCCGCCTGCTTTTTGCTGGTTAATAATGGCCGTGGACTCCATAGGAATCCACAGCATTTGCGACAGCATGACATAAACACTGACACAAATGTGTGGAGTATTTGTGTTGCAGTGAGGAGGGCGAGACGGAATTGTAATTTATGATCTGCCCCTTCTCTCCGCCATACACATGAATTAAAATGAGAAGCAAGGCTTTAACACATTGAATTATCTGTACACCAAGAAGTAACATCAGCTCCTTGTGCAGGGTGTGGAGGTACGGTGCCGTACTTGCATGCCATTGGGCTGTTCAGTGTATAACAAAATGTGGCAGACCGTGAGCTGGGGTACCTACGTACTTCCCTCTATCGTAAACTTTACATCTTATTTAGCTTTAAATAACATAATATAATATTGGCCTGTACTGATTTAAAATGTGATTAGAGAGAGAACACGTGCCATCGTATTTAATCTCTGGATACTTATGTAAAATGTAATTGACACAGTGCGATTTTTAAATCCAATTGAACCAAAACTCTGCACTGTCACCACTCACCAAAGTGTGTTATAATTGAATAATATGGGCCACTTTTCTGTGACTGTGAGCCCCTTTGTTTGTGAATGTGTGCCACATTTTGTATTACTCTGGGACAGTATTTTTGCATTTGTGGCCCACTTTATTTTGGTGTCCGGGCAAAATGTGTGTTCTAGTCCGGCACTGTGCACCCGCGCCTTCAAACCTCCACTCCCTTGAGTCCTACTTTACAAAAAATACATGTTTAAGTTCTGTTTTGTTTGTCCTACTCCCAAACTGTGAGTAAGAACCTCTGCAACATCGCATCAATAGATACAGGCCACTGAAAAATCTCCAGCAGTGTAAAGGTTTAAATTTAACTCATTCTCTAGTGCTACAATATACAAAAGTGGGAACAAACTAGTAAAGTCAACATTAAACACTACTGAACATGACAATATTATCCTACATTTTATGATAGGACTGAAAGCTTGTATAATGGATGTCTATTTCTTTCAGTTCATTGAAGCCACAAGCCAAAATTGGCCGCATTACGAGTTGGGTGGTATTCTGGTTGTATATCCGCTGGAATACTGCCCAACAGAGTTTCCATTACCACCACGTATTCCAGCGGATTTACCACCGGATTACAAGTGGGGGTAGCAGTGTTAGTCCCAATTAATTTGGGGATTTCAGGAGAATTACTACGGGGGAATTGACCTATTTTGCCAATGTTTAGGGACGGTAAGTGGGAGGATTTACCTCCAGGATTATACTGGAGGTAAATCACCCATTCCAGGGCCAAACCTGTAGTATGGCGGTGCAGTAAAAGTGGCAGTAATTCTGTTACCGTCACTTTTTTCCCGTACCGCCATACTCGTAATGGACCCCAAAAAACAGACTGAAAAAAACCCTGTATGTTTGCATGGGCAATGGTAAAGATCTGCCAACCTCTGAAGGAAGTTAGTGAAACAAGGTTGACGAAGATCTTCCCAACAGGCCTGCAATGATAGCTGGAAGTGTTGTTGCAGCTTCTGCCTCAGCCAGTGCATGGGTACACACTTAAATGATGGGTGACATCAGGCCTGGCCCTTGAAGAGCAAAGACTCAGGATCTTGCTGCAGATTTCCAGATCCTCTCTCATTATCAGCAACGAATGATTGCAGTTGGAGACATCTTTCATGCATGCAACAGTGAAAGCATTTTCCAGAGAAGATCCTCCTAAGCTCTGGCAAGTTTACCTAAACAAAAATACCTGTAACATGAAGCAGTTCTCTGTTATAGTGAAGTTGGCCCTTCCATGAAATGTTAGGATTCCTTTCGACAATTATGCTATGTATTGCGTCTAATTTTCTTTGTTGGCTTCACCGTGTTTTAAGTGTTAGGCATTTTTCCCAACAAAGTTCAAGTTCAAAGACAATTCTTCAAATGATCCCCATGAAAACAATCATATGGTTCAGCAATCAGTTTAAGAAAATGTCAAGGGCAGACGTTGATATATCCATGTTTATATTGTTGCTAAAAGAGTTTTTGCATGCTGCCTCCCCCAAAACAATATAATTGTTTTGGGACTGGGTGCCCGGAGCTCTCTGAACATACTCCACAGGTTGATAATAAAGGGGCGTATCCTAACATATCTCACCTCTGACAAAAGAGTTGTGTTAGTCAGTGGATAACTGTGTTAACAGCCAATGAAAAAAACATTACATTATCTCAAAAGTCATACTATATATTTAAAAGAAAAAACAGACACATACATTGGTTACAAGTATAACAGTTATGGTTCAGTTGAAAAAAAAAGATTATATCCTCGTACACTAAAAGGAGAACAACCAAGGCCGGCCCGGGCCATAACATGGTCTTGGGCACCAATGAAAAAGTGTCCCAGAGTTGTAAATGACTGCTATTCATTCCGTTTGTGACACGGTTTGAAAGTACCCAAGGTTTTTTTGTTGTTGATAAAATGTGTTGCAAGTTGTGCATTTTAAAGACTATTTATTCAGCAACGCTGGTCAAAACTATTAGCCGCATTGTGAAGTAACTCATCAAACTGGCCCACATTGGCCAATAAAGTGTTCCACTTTGACCAAAAGAACATCCCACACAAGCATTTTGGTTTGGCCATGAGCCTATTACCCTATAGGTAGTCCGAGCCTGAGAACAATCACATCTTTGCTACCTGATATGTACACTGTTCCACAAACATGCCATCTATTGAGAAGGTGGATTTATACTGAATTCTATACTTGTCTTGACTTCTGGATCATTGACAGCACAGATTTATTTATTTACTGTTCATTTTTAAGGCGCTTGCACTGCAAGACATTGGGTCTCATTACACGGATGGCGGAGAACCATGGCGCTATTAGCGGCATGGTTCATGCCGGTAAAATACCGGCACCGCCTTGACGGAAAGGGGAATTACCGCCCCATTCCAAGGTTGGCGGGGCGGTAATTCCCCCTTCCACCATTGCCCTTCCCCATTCCCATTTTTGCCCCATAGGGCATAATGGGAATGGGGAAGGCGCTAATTACGGTACCGCAAATTGCGGTACCGTAATTAGCTCCCTGGGTCCCTTTGCGGGTTGGTTTTTAATGCCTGCAAAAAGCAGGCGTTAAATTCCCCAACCCGCAAAGGGACCTCGTAGTAAGGCGGTAAGGATTTACCGGTACCGGTATTTACCCTTACCGCCATCCGTGTAATGAGGCCCATTGTGTTTCAAAGCGCCCAACATAAAGAGAATAGTCAGAGTGCTATTTACTGCTTCGAAAACATATGCAATCTGTTGAGAGGTGGAAATGCCTTAACGTAGTGTAAGAATCAATGTTGCACTCTGTTTACCCACCCGCTAGCCCATGGCACAGATAGTTTTAGCATTGAATTCAAAGGGTCGTGGGAAAAGAGCTTTAACATTGTCCCTGGTCCTGGGGCATCAATTGAGGATAAGGCATTAGTCCCCAGATCTCTAAAATGGTGTTTCTAAATGTAAGAAGGAACCCGAAACAAGACATCCCTCAATCATAGAATGACATTCTCAGTCATTGACACGTTATGAAGAACGCAAAAACATGTTGTTCTGAACTTATCAAAGCTATAACACTTTGACGATTATGCAAATATGTGTATCTTGTAAACCTGTGCTCAGTGTAATTTTCTGGACCTTAGAGAAAAGTATATCCTAACCATTAAGTTAAAAGCGTATGCCATGGATGATGCAGCTAGTTAACACCTTTTTTTTTATATAGCATTGTTGTGATCGCAGTGAAAAATCTCTCTCAAGCCAGACGGGATGGTAATGCCCTAATGCCTTGTTGTATCTCTGAAATTGAATGGGTGCAAGATTTTTCCAACATTTATAATGCTTCTGATGATACCAGTACCCAGGGTGATAAGGTTCACCCTTATTGGAGGCCTGGGGATTTTTCTGCCCTGAGATTCACGTAGGTGGAGATCTGGAAGACCCATCCGGTCTGAGTACAGTAGATCAGGCTTTTAGACTTTACTTGGTAATACAGAAATATGTATACCTGAGGAAGATGTGTCTGTATGCTACCTTTATCGACCTTAACTGTGCCTTTGGTGCTGTCCCAAGATCTAAACGGTGGAAGGCTATTCAAGACCTTAATTTTCACCCATAGCCTCTGCATGGAATCAAGGGTTTGTACGAGGGTAATACAGCTAGTGACAGATGGAATTAAGCAGGTCCACATCATTTAATATTAAACAAGGTGTGAGAGAGGAAAGTGTCATTGCACTGTAAGGATATTTGGCGTGTTACAGTACAGAGTACAGCAATACTGCACAAGTAGCACAATTTTTTGCAGCACCACCACAAGGGTGCGGTGCATTGCTATATGGGTAGCCAGATTAACAAGGAAAGACAGGCTATTCAGTCAAAAACGATTTTAACATATAAGATGCAAATCTATTTTTACAGTTAAAAGCACACGTGTTCATTTAAAAATGCACACTATTTTTCACCTGAAATGCCTATATTGCTAGAGACACATTTGAAAATTAACAGCTAACATATTAACCATTAACCTGACTAATAAAACCTTATTTTAATATAACTCACTAATAAAATGTGTTCTCTAATGCAGAATTAGGCATACTTTGAAAACCAGTTAAATGAGTGTGCAGATTTTTTTTTCCTCTCTTCTCTGCCTGATTATCCGTGTTGTTGTGCACAGTAACGGCAGGAAGGAGGAAGTCAGATTTGCAACAATTGCAAATGTATAAGCGAAGCTATTGTTGAAGAGTAGGAGGATGAGAGATGATGGATTTCATTGGGACACGTCATAAAGAGGGCTGAGAGGAAAGTTTTAGTGGGCAGTAGCAGGAAAAAAGACAGGGAGACATCTTTCTGCACTACTGGGGAGAAGACCTGGCTGTGGGGTCCTGACTGAATGCAGATTCCTGTGTCCTGCTGCAATCGACATTAAAGAGAGCAGAAAGAAAAACCTGTCCACTGGCTGAGGCAGTCCTATCTGAAAAAGCTGAGAATTCCAGGCAATGACCCCGGCTTGAGAAGGCAAGCGTTCCTTTTTGCTGGAGTTAATCCAAGAGAGCCACATTCACAGAGAGAAGCCTCTGAACAGATAAGGTAATTACCTAACTGGGGGAGCTGTGTGTGTGCACGGAAATATGCAGTCAGTGTAGAAAAATGAAAGTCCCGTGCGTGTCTTAATCAAATGCTAATGTTGCAATTTAAGTTCTGTTCTCCGCCACTATAATTGCAGTGTGTCATAGAAAATGCTTTGATTGTTCCATTTTATTGCTGTAAAGAATGAGATAATGTCTAAATGCAACTTTTATAATACAGAAAATATTTGAAAACAGACGGGTGGTTTATTTTCTATTTACCATTACAATGCCAATGATGTGGGGAGATTTTTAAACAGTGCAATGGTCATTTTAAGACAGATGTGTGTATGTCAGAATCAGTATGAATAATTGTGAGTAACTGTAGCATAACTTGTTGGAGGTACATGAGCCAACGGGAAGAGAGACTCTCTGAACATAGCTCCCTACCGTATATAAGGTAGTGGAAATTACCACAAGACTACCACATATAGCTCTCTGTCGTAAATAAGTCAGTGAGTTTGCCCATGGTGGCGCACCAACACTATCACTGGAAATTGTGGTATCCCTAGAATGCAGGTCTGAGGTCTCTCTAGTGATCACACGAAAAATCTAAGCAAAGATAAGGGATTCTGGACATTGGGGCCACAAATAAAACAATGGAATTATGCTCACCAAAATACCACCAACCACGTATACCAAATAAGCAGGTCTGGGTGCTGAAATAATGCATGACCATTGTATTATTGTTGCACATGGCCAAATCTGAATACAAAGAGTGATTATTGCTAAGTTATTTTTCGGCGGTAATAAAATACCGTCAGGCCCCAAATCTCCACAAAATACCCTACATATTTATGGTGCGTTGCAGGCCGGGAAAGTGATCACAGAGTACCTACTGGGCGTGGCAAGCGTGTCTCACACTGCCATTTGCACATTAAAGGGAACCCATTTTATAATAGCAGTGTACCACTAAAAACGAATTTCAGAATGTCACAAAGGGAAACCACATTCTCAGATCTAGTGCAATATTTAGAGGCAAAGTTATTTGCACATGGGAATTGGTCTTCGAACAGTACCTTAGAATGGAGTAACCGCATTCAGGGTGAGGTGCAGAAAGAAAAACTAGACAATATTTTTGCAGAAGGCAGCATAATTCAGGTCTGCCTTACAAGATTATTGAATGCAGCCGATAAAAGTGCAGAGAAAGACTGTTTAATACGGCTATGCGGCAAAATATGGTTTATTTTAAACAAGTCACTGCGAATGCAAGAGAATGATACTCAGCTAATTAACAGGTTAAAGACTGAATTAGATGGGCGAAGTAAAAATCAGGAAATGTTGAGAGCAGAATTGGATGTATGCCAAAAAGACATGCAATTAAAATGCAGAGACTTTGATACTCAGTTATCCAAAAGCAAGAAACAATTTGAAGATAGTGAGCAAGAATTGACACACTTAAAAGCCTTAGTGGATCACATTAGGCAGGATAAAGATGAGGTTGTTTCAGAAATGCAGATTTTACAAAAAGAACATTGCGAAAAAGAAGGTGATCTCCAGAGTGCAGAACAAGAAATGATTAAAATGATCCAAGAAAGAGACAAGAGAAATAAAGAGTTCAATGAATGCCAAATGCAAATGTGCGATATGCAGGAGGCAATTAATAAAATGAGTGATGAAAATAATTATTTGCATGATGAAGCCAACAGACTCCTTAAAAAGTGTAGGGAATTAGAACAGCAAATGTGCATTCCCAGGTCCCAGGAGAGGCGGCAGGGTACCACATTCAATGGAGTGGAGGTAAATTCTAGCTCTGCCCAAAGAGCTAGTGCCCCAGTGACAGGGCCGGTGACTGAACTTGGTTGCAGCGCCCTTGGGGGATTTGATACTCCCATTGGGGGCAGTCACCAATCTCATACACCTGAAAACAGGATTGACTCACAAAATAGTGCAATTCCATGCATTGCAACAAGTAGCCCCATAAAAATAATGAAATCCATTAAAGCCCTGATCAAACCATTTAAAAAGGGAGGTGAATGCTGCATTGAGGATCACTTAGAAGCGGTGCATGACATTTTTAAAGCACTCCAGATACCTAAGGAACAGTACAGACAATATTTTCATTTAACTTTAGATGCCCCGACGGCCAGCATCATAAGGGGATTAAATGAACAGCAGAATATGACATGGCTGGAGTTTGAAAAAGAAATTAGGCGTCATTTTTCTCCTTTTCAGTCATTGCAGGAGGCAAAGAAAGTCGCGTACACTATTACTGCTGGACCTAATACATCACCTCGCCAATTTTTACAAGACTTAAAAAGAGCATTCTCTCGCTTTGATGTATCTTTTGACTCAAATTCCAATGAGTTTAAAACCGCATACTTCTATGGGCTACAGAAAGACATCATATCCCAATTGGTCCGTGAATTTGACCGTGACAAGTCCCTTGAATGGATTGTACATCAAAGCACCAAGCTATATGAGGTACTCTATTGTCAGGGTAGAGAAAGTGATAAAATGAAAGATACTAGGCCTAAATCTAAAGAACCCTCAGCCACAGTAATGGAAATCAGGTCAGCCAAAATGTCACTTGAGTCTGCTCAAAGCCAAGGTAAAAATAATGTGACACCTGAACAAAGGGGTAATCAACAAAGATCGCCATTTCCTGTACCAATGTTCCAATCACATGATCCTAGTAATAGAGAGAGCTACATCAGCCCTAGATATTTAGGAGATAGACCCCGGGTAAGATACCGGTCTGATATGGCAGGTATGAACAATAACCAGAGACAAAATCAAGATCAAAGAAATGATGGTCCCTACCAGTCATTGGGGATACAGAGTAGGTTTGATCCCAACACCATGATATATGGTAATCAGGATAGGCCCCGATATGTGGATCGATTTACTGATAATGGAAATCAACATAGGGGCCAGTACCCACAATCTGAGAGACAGGACATGAGGCAAAACGTGAACTACAGTCCACGCCAGTACGATGATTCCCCACAAAGGGACTATAATCAAAGGATGGGTGCAACCCGCTCCCCTCCACAAATGAATCAAGAGTTCAGAAACCATCCCAACCGGTATCAATCACCTGAGAGGTATCAGAATAGATCCAATCAGGGGGAAAACAACCAATATCGACCTAGGCCACAGAAAGAGGATCCTAGAGAGGTGGAAAGGTTCCAATGCCTTGAGGCCCAAGTGAAAATGTTAGCTGAGCAAATAGGAAAGCTCTATACAGCGCAAAAACAACCTTCCAAAGAGGGGGCTGATGGCCATAGTAATGACCGGGGGGCTTCCGAAAAGTGACTAAGTACTCATGATAACTGCAGTGCCAAAATGACAGATTGCTCTGATATAACTTTGCATAACGACTCTGAGATGACTAATGGATTAAAAATGAAAGTACCAGTAAATGAAATTGTGATGGAAAGTGTAAATAATTCTAAAAAAGAGGTACGGTTTAACTTAGAGCTAAATAAAACAGTAAAGATTTGCACAAATGAAAAAGAAACATTAGGAATTCCAAAAGAACGAAGGGACAGATTTAAGAAAAATGACTCATGCATGGGGAATACCAGTGAACAGGGAGTAAGTGGGGATGCCATAGCTCCTTCCCTGGGCAAGCAAAACAATGACCAAACACAGACAGAAAAAGGAAATACTCACAAGGAGGGTACAAGTCAATCACCTGAAAAATTCTTTGAGCCACATATTTTTGAAGAGGCTGAAAGGGCTGGTATTACACTAAATGATCACAAATGCACAGAATTAAAAAATGACAAATTGCTGAATGACGTTGTTACACATGTTCAGTTGGAAGGTTGTAATGTGGTCTCTGATGTTACCCAGATGGATGGGCGAACGGTGGCCACACTCCAAAAAACCTCTGAACATGGAGAAATGAATAAAATACCTCGCACAGAAATGGGTAAAAAGGAGGGAAAAATGTCTTTTCATTTACCAATGTGCTTAGCCAAAAGTGAAAAAGACCTGAGAAAGGTGAGCCCTGAAATCAGTAAGAATTCACATTTCTTATGTGTATTAGAGGAAGTTGAGGACAGATATTATGCACCCATCACTGTAGAAGAAAAATGCCACACCTTCGCTATGATTGACACTGGCGCACAGGCCACAATTATGTCCAAGGAGCTGGTAAAGAGTATCAATGAAGGGAGGCCTCCACAGAGTCAGATCACAGTGAAGGCAAATCAAGGCCCAGTGCATAACTTTAATGGGGAGGAGGTGCCCATCATAGGTGTAACTGAGGTTGACATAAAAATAGGAAAGCACAGAATGAAACAAGAGGTATTGATCACATCTATTTGTGAAATTCCATTTCTGATGGGGACAGATTGCCTGAAAAGATTGTCTCCTCTCATAGATGGGGTGAATGGAGTGCTGTGGTCCTTAACCAAAAAACCATTGAGGCCTAAGAAACTAAAATCACAAAACAGCAATATAAAAGAATGTCACACCGTTGCCAAAACAAATGATGCTGTGGAGGTATATCTCCAGAATAGCTGCATACCTAGTGTCACTGTTATATTAATGTGTCAAGACAAAGATCAGAGCGACAATGAAAAACTACCTGTACAAATATACTTGGACCCAAGGAAAGATTGGCAGACTGCCATAGACGAACACACATTACGTTTCTATTTAAAAGAGAATACATGCAAACAGAATATTGTTCCTAAAACAGATTCAGAAAAACACATTACCACTCTGGCAGAGATACACATGGAAGATGAGCAACCATGGGTTCACGCTGGTATAAATGATTATCTTAAAACAATAAAAGCCACTTTAGCGCTTGAACATGAAAGGAGTTTCATTAATGAGAAATTGTTGCAAAAAATTATGGAGAGGGAAGAAATCCCGAAATTTAGGATTAAAAACCAATATGTTTCTGGGTTGGACAGTCCAGACTTTGAAAACCGAATTACAGGCAGATGCATGCTTAAAATTAGCATTGGGCAGAAAACAATTTACCATAATGTATGGATAGTGAGTGGAGCACAAAAGGAATTTTACATGGGCAATGACATCATGCACAGAATGTGTATGGTGTTAGATTTCCTTAATCAAAAAATATGGTCACGCCTAGGTGGGCCGGCGCCTGAATTTGAAGACAAAAGAAGGGCTTATCATTGTGCACAACTAGTTCCTTATGCAGTCGAATTACAGATGAGGAAAAATACTATTGTTCCTGCATTTACAAAACAGTTTGCAATAACACTGAAATGCAAAAATGGACAGCAGATGAAAGGCTCTGATGCATTTGTATGCCTGAATGAATCCATAAAACAGCAAGGCCTGGATTATGAATACATTCCATTGGTAGACATTGGTGAAGGATCTGTAAAAATCATGGTAAATAATAAAGGTTGTCAGGACATTCATTTAGAGGAAAACTCCCCATTAGGAATGGCCATACAAAAATCACATTATACGGCAGATTTAAATAACATGGTGATTGGGAATATTCCTGAAAAATATGTAGATGCCAAGGGCGAGTTGCCAGAACACCTGGACTCTCAGCCCAAAGGAATATTTAAAATTCATTCTGTGTATCCTTATGATTCAAATGAGACAGTGTGCTGCCATCAAGAGGATTGCATAATATTTAATTTAAATGAAAAGGAAACAGGAAATCAGCCCATTGAAGTGGAAGCTGATCTGCCAAAATATTTGAAAGTGGCAGCTCTACAAAAAGACACAGCCACACAGTTAGAGGAAAGCGCTGAGATTCCTTTACCAGAAGAGTTTCCAGAATTTTCCAGAATGGTAGAAGAGCAGATCTCCTTAGCGGATGCATGTGACAGCGATGAGGATCGACGCAATCTGAGGGAAATATTTATGGAGTTTAAGGATGTATTTGCAAAAGATGCTTATGATTGTGGTTTAACTGATTTACATGTGGCCACACTACCAGAAGGTTGTAGCAGAAATCCAGTGTTTGTACGCCAGTATAGACTACCGCTGGCATGTTTAGAATCATTGGCAGAGATTATTAAAAATTTGGAATCACGGGGAATAATTAGGCCCATTCATAGCACATCCAATACGCCTATTTTAGGTGTGTTAAAGCCAAATGGTCAATGGCGGCTGTGTGCAGACTTAAGAGAGTTAAATAAAAGAGTACCAGTATCTAGATGGCCACTACCATTCATTGATCAGGGCCTAGCTCAGATACATGGTTCAAATGTATTTACCACGTTAGATCTCACATCTGGATATTGGTGTGTGCCATTGGCAGAGGAGATACAACACCTATTTTCCTTTACATTTGACAGGACTCAATATGCCTGGCTTAGAGCTCCGTTCGGGTACATCAATAGTGGGAGTGAATTTGGCATATTTTTGAGAAAGGCCATGCCGGATGCAGCGGAAAGAGGGACAATAGTTTATGTGGATGATGTCTTGATAAAAAATGAAAACCTTAAAAGCCATTTTGATGAAATAAGACATGTGCTTGGCCAATTGCAGAAAGCAGGCGCCAAAGTATCTTTGCAAAAAGCACAATGGTGCAAGAAAAAAGTGAACTTTCTAGGGCATGAAGTGACTGAACATGGGCTAAATCCACAAAGGAAGAAAATAGAGGCCATACAAAGATTAAAAGATCCTAAAAATGTGAAAGGAGTAAAAAGTTTATTAGGGATGACAGGCTATAACAGAAAGTTCATTGAGAATTATGCAGAAATCACTCAACCATTGACTAAACTGCTTAAACTAAATACTCCCTGGAGATGGGAAAGAGAGCAGTCTGATGCAATGGCTAGATTGAAGGAATGTCTTGTAAAGGCACCATGTTTAGCATACCCCATAAAGGATAGGGATTTCTTTATAGAAATAGGCTTTTCTGAACATTGTATGTCAGCAGTGTTATCACAAAAACACGATTTGAATCACAAAACCATTGCATATGCAAGTAAGGCATTTTCCCAAATTGAAATGAAATTTAATGAATGCGAAAAGGCCCTATTAACCACTGTGTGGGCGCTACAACATTTCCGCCCCATTGTTCAGGGAGAAAAGGTGATTATTGAAACAAATCATCAACCTTTGCAATTTTTAGAGAGTAAAAGAATTAGATCAGGCAATCTAGCACAATCCAGAATCACTTCATGGACGCTGGCATTACAAGGTTTTCCCGTAGAAGTAAGATATGGACAAAATAAAAAGAGCCCAATTGCTCAAGGGTTAGCTGACTTACATGACTGTGCAGCTGAACAAATAACAAATGAAATGGATGTGGAAGCTAGTTTACAGGGATTTGAACAATCACCACACAAAGCTTTTGATGAAAAAACATGCAAGGATTTGCCAACTGTATATGTGGATGGTTGTGCTTTTCACATTGAAAATGACAGTAATAAACAATTAGTGGCAGGAATAGGAAATGTCTGGTTGAAATGTGAAGGCGTTCCTAGTATAGGGATGAGGATTGGAGATAGGAGCAGTCAGGTGGCGGAATTGGCAGCCATCTATAAAGCAATTGCTACTGCAGTTGATAAAAAGTTCAGTGAAATTGTCCTGGTGACTGATTCTGACTATGCACGGAATAGCTTTGTGGAGTATTTGCCTGGTTGGAAAGCAAGAGGCATGGTTACATACAACAAAAAGCCACTTAAACATGGAAAAATGATACAAGCCATAGACAAATTGGTGTCAGAAAATAATTTAACAATATACTGGAGAAAAATTCGTGGACATTTAAAAACACCAGGAGAGGATAAGGAGGGAAATGATAAGGCAGACCATCTGGCTAAGATTGGGGCTGTGATGGGAGAATTGCTACCTATTGATTATTTAATGGGTGAAATACAAATTGATGCAATCACACGTTCTAAAGCACCAAAGGAGGTAGATCAACCGGTGGTGCAGTGGAGTCATGACACGCCAGACCAAGATTTGATTGAGGCACAAAAGAATGATCAAATTTTGGGAATCTATTATAATCATTTGATAGATCCTGAACAAAATCCTTTAACAGAAAATGATTGTATGGGAAAAGAAGAGTTGAGGGTGTTATTAAAGAACAAAACACGAATTAGATTACAGGATGGACTCATGATTAGAGAGTCCATAACAGGGCAAATACAGTGGGTAGTACCCCTTTCATTCAGAGGACTAATGCTACACCATGCACATGATGCCATAACTGCAGGCCATAGGGGTTCACAAAAGACATTAGAAATACTAAAAGATTATGCTTACTGGCCACATATGTCCCAAGATGTGGAATTATATACTAGAGGATGTCTAGTATGCGCCCAATTTAAACCTGCTTCACCAATGCACAGAGCACCATTGATGAAAAGAGGCCTAACTCTCCCATGGTCAGATTTGCAAATAGACTATGTAGGTCCTTTAAAAAGGTCGAGCAGGGGACACCGTTATATTTTGAGTGTGGTATGTTTGATGTCGAAGTGGATTGAGTGCATTCCTGCACCAGATTGTAGTGCGCAAACAGCAGCCACATTGCTGGTGAACCATGTGTTCTCAAGGTTTGGGTTGCCGCAAAGAATTGAGTCAGACAGAGGAAGTCATTTCACAAGTACTCTAATGAGCAAGGTATGGCAAATACTAGGTGTGAAAAGGAAACTACATATCGCATATCGGGCGGCGTCTTCAGGTACAGTTGAAAGAAGCAATAGGTCTGTTGTGGATATTTTAAAGAAATTTGTGGCAGAAGCAGGTTCCAGCTGGGATTTACGTTTACCGTTGGTTCTGATGGCAATCAGGTCGACTCCTGCCAAAGCAACAGGTGTTAGCCCCCATGAGGTATTAACAGGTAGGAAAATGGTGTTACCACAACACCTACTATACAGAACACATGAGCAAACTCTAGTGAGTGCATCCACAGTTCATGAATATATTGATGAACTGAGGAGGCATTTGCAACACGCATTTGCTTTTGTGCAGAGAAATCTGGAAAGGGCTGCTGACAGTGCTAAGTCATATTATGACAAAAAGACATCAGTAAAGGAATACAATGTAGGGGATCAGGTGTACAAGTTTCATTTTGGAAAAAGTAAACAGAAAAATTCTAAATTTCTAGCAGCCTGGCAGGGGCCATTTCGAATTATAGATAAAGTCTCTCCTGTAGTGTATAAAATTTTGAAAAATGAAGGTGAAACAGCAATAGAGCAGTTTGTCCATGTAAATCAAATCAAACCATGCCATCCCAGACATGAGATCAGGCAGCTTGAGCATGTGGAAACGGATAGAGTCCCTTGAGAAAATAAATGGGTGTGATCAGGAGGCAGTGACAAAGAAGTTAAAAAAAAGTTGATTGTTATGATGGCACATAAACACTGTAATATATGTGAAAATATATAATATAAATAAATAAATAAATAAATAAATAAATAAATAAATGCACATATAACGGAAGCTCGTGGTTGGTGTGCAGAGAGAAAGTGTATTAAATATTGAATGCTGTTTTATATGTGTTTGTTTTCTTTTAACTTGTGTTTAATTTCAGAAGAAAGAAAAAAGAAAAGAAATATTTTTACCAAGCATGTTTTATTTTTGGCAAAAGGATGAAGTTAGTATTGTGCTATGTACTTAATCTGTTTATTTTCTATCTTGATTTAGACAATTAACATTATTTGGTCGGAGGTTCCGGGATCAGAGGCCACGGGAGACGATGGAGTCCTGGAGTCCCCTGGATGAAGACCAAAAGATGCCTGCCTCCAGGTGGAGGTGAAGACAAAATAACCGGGATGCCAAAAGAGATGACTACTGTGGATTCAAGATTGCCAAGATGAAAGAGTACTCGAATGAACCGAATAACATCGCTGGTCGGGACATACCAAAAGAGACAAAGCAAAAGTTCCGGCATATGAAGTTCCACGTATTTATTATTTTAATTATTTATTTTAACTTGTTATATTACTTATTTGTTTTAGTTAGTTGTTTTATTTCATTGTTTTTAATTGACTTGGAAAATTTAAACTTAAAGTAATGCCACTTCCACTGAGAAGGCAAATGTGGAACATTTTATGAACTGATGGACTCAGATGAAATGTTGATTGCAAATTTTCATTGATGCACATGAATATTCATTTTGTTGGATTGCTATATTGTAAAAAAAAAATAGAACAAGTTGTTTTTAGGAATTGGCTTGGATTATAGCCAAGTTCTAAAAACAAAAGGAGGGTATATGTAAGGATATTTGGCGTGTTACAGTACAGAGTACAGCAATACTGCACAAGTAGCACAAATTTTTGCAGCACCACCACAAGGGTGCGGTGCATTGCTATATGGGTAGCCAGATTAACAAGGAAAGACAGGCTATTCAGTCAAAAACGATTTTAACATATAAGATGCAAATCTATTTTTACAGTTAAAAGCACACGTGTTCATTTAAAAATGCACACTATTTTTCACCTGAAATGCCTATATTGCTAGAGACACATTTGAAAATTAACAGCTAACATATTAACCATTAACCTGACTAATAAAACCTTATTTTAATATAACTCACTAATAAAATGTGTTCTCTAATGCAGAATTAGGCATACTTTGAAAACCAGTTAAATGAGTGTGCAGATTTTTTTTTCCTCTCTTCTCTGCCTGATTATCCGTGTTGTTGTGCACAGTAACGGCAGGAAGGAGGAAGTCAGATTTGCAACAATTGCAAATGTATAAGCGAAGCTATTGTTGAAGAGCAGGAGGATGAGAGATGATGGATTTCATTGGGACACGTCATAAAGAGGGCTGAGAGGAAAGTTTTAGTGGGCAGTAGCAGGAAAAAAGACAGGGAGACATCTTTCTGCACTACTGGGGAGAAGACCTGGCTGTGGGGTCCTGACTGAATGCAGATTCCTGTGTCCTGCTGCAATCGACATTAAAGAGAGCAGAAAGAAAAACCTGTCCACTGGCTGAGGCAGTCCTATCTGAAAAAGCTGAGAATTCCAGGCAATGACCCCGGCTTGAGAAGGCAAGCGTTCCTTTTTGCTGGAGTTAATCCAAGAGAGCCACATTCACAGAGAGAAGCCTCTGAACAGATAAGGTAATTACCTAACTGGGGGAGCTGTGTGTGTGCACGGAAATATGCAGTCAGTGTAGAAAAATGAAAGTCCCGTGCGTGTCTTAATCAAATGCTAATGTTGCAATTTAAGTTCTGTTCTCCGCCACTATAATTGCAGTGTGTCATAGAAAATGCTTTGATTGTTCCATTTTATTGCTGTAAAGAATGAGATAATGTCTAAATGCAACTTTTATAATACAGAAAATATTTGAAAACAGACGGGTGGTTTATTTTCTATTTACCATTACAATGCCAATGATGTGGGGAGATTTTTAAACAGTGCAATGGTCATTTTAAGACAGATGTGTGTATGTCAGAATCAGTATGAATAATTGTGAGTAACTGTAGCATAACTTGTTGGAGGTACATGAGCCAACGGGAAGAGAGACTCTCTGAACATAGCTCCCTACCGTATATAAGGTAGTGGAAATTACCACAAGACTACCACATATAGCTCTCTGTCGTAAATAAGTCAGTGAGTTTGCCCATGGTGGCGCACCAACACTATCACTGGAAATTGTGGTATCCCTAGAATGCAGGTCTGAGGTCTCTCTAGTGATCACACGAAAAATCTAAGCAAAGATAAGGGATTCTGGACATTGGGGCCACAAATAAAACAATGGAATTATGCTCACCAAAATACCACCAACCACGTATACCAAATAAGCAGGTCTGGGTGCTGAAATAATGCATGACCATTGTATTATTGTTGCACATGGCCAAATCTGAATACAAAGAGTGATTATTGCTAAGTTATTTTTCGGCGGTAATAAAATACCGTCAGGCCCCAAATCTCCACAAAATACCCTACAGCACCCACTCTGTTTTCAGTGTTTATTAACAACATTATTCTCAGGCTTTCAGATCTTCAAAGAGACGCACTGAAATTGGGCACAGATAAAATACCACTTCTATTATTTGTGGGTGTCGGTGTTTTGTTGTCCATGACCCCTATTGGTCTTTGCAAGTAGACAGATGTGTTTCATGCTGCCTGTAAGTGTAGCAGGCTGATTATTAACTTTGAGATTACAACGTCTATGGTTGTTCATACATCTGGGCTGAGGGCCCCATTTGGTTTAGGGGTTATGCTAGAAAGTCCTTCCATCGAGCAGGTGGACTCTTTTGTGTATCTGGCTGTTACATTCTCAGGAAATGGCAGTTGAATCAGGCAGGTGGATGCGGTCAGAGGCAGAGTAATGCAATACTGAAGCTCAGCCAAAAACTATGGTAATGGCACATACTCACCACTCGTTTAACTTTATAACTTGCAGGACAGAGCCTCAGCTATTTTTGGTGCAGAGCTATTCACCTACTTCAAGGCTAGACATCATTGAGAATACATTTCTCAAAAAGGGGTTGTGCCTACCTCCATCAACACCTAATGCCACGTTATGGATGGCACTACATCAGAGTTCTATGATTTAATTGCGATTTCTCAAGTTCGTTTTTGTTTATGATCCTATACCCACCTGGATAAATATAGCGAGGTGATGACAGATGTGTTATCGCAAAGCGGTGGCCAGGACCTGAAATGGATCCTTCATGTGCGTTCCCTTTCACAGGAGCTGGAGTTAGCTGAGCTACCGCATTATCCACACCAAATAGTTGCTAGTTCGAAGCACACACTTTGCAGTAGGTGTGGTCTTGTATTCAGAGAGAGGGCGAACATAGCGTGTCTCAACTCCAATCGTTCGATTGAGTAGTGGTCCATTAAGGTGAATTTTAATTATGAAAATTATTTAGATCATGTCTCCAAGATACACCCTGGCCGTATATATTGCATTTCGGTTTTGTATTCTCCCACTATAAGATAAGTTGTTTGCATGGCGTAGGATTAGTTCAGAGCTCTGTAGCTCAGAAGCTATAGCTCAGCTTTGCATTGAGAACCATCGAGAACCCATCGCATTTTATTTTTTTATTCCCCTTTTATAATGATCTCAGTGCACACTTTCTTAAGTTTTATAACCAAAATGATTTTTTTTTATTTTTAGTCTATTTATTGACTTGCAACCAGTGACCTGGCTGTTTTAAATGCTTTTAGACAAAGTGTCTGGATGATGGTACCTTTTAACTGTTGTTGTATTCATGTACTTTTGTGGCTTTGCCAAAATACTGTTTTCACTGACTGAGTCATATCCTTCCGGTTCTGTCCTTTGTTGGCCATGGTGGACATCCATTCCCTCGTCTGAACCATTGACCCCACTGCCAGTGCTGAAACCGTATTTCTATTGGATTAGGAAGGCAGGACGTTTAACCATCCTGACAATTTCCAAGCTCATCAACGCCCACCTTCTAAATATTCTGCTGCTCACAGAGTACACAGTTTGAAGACATCTTCACACATTGAGGTTAGCTAACAGGGAGTACCACATACACCCACACTGCCCACCACACACCCATATCCCACAGGAAGTAAACCAGTCTTGTGGTTCTGTTGGTGTTCTCATAATCTATCATCCTGAAATGCTTCCGTTCCCCATCATATTGCCATTTCCAGGTATTTTCATTGAGATGTGTGTAGTATTTATTTAGTTTTCCTTTTGCATTCCATGCACATCATATTGAGGTTTTCCCAGGGCAGGCCCATTCATAAATTACTCAATAATTGCTTAATACTTTTATCATACATGCAATTGTAGAATTTCTATTTTCATCCTTTATTTAATTATTGTACCCCTGTTTTGTTTATTTACTTGATTTGATTTAAATTGATTTTGCTCTCATTCTTGTGCAATCCAATTTACCTGTGTTAAGGATTTCAATCAGGCACTCACCTAGCATGTAATGCACATATTAAATAATTATTTATTATGTCTATAGGTTCACTATTCTGAGTGATATACCACTCATATCACACACATCTCAAAATACCCCCTAGGTCACACTGGACCAGGAATCAGGCTAGTTGGTAAAAGTAAATATTAATGTATTTAATTAATATTCAAATCAAACACACATTTTAATATATATATATATATATATATATATATATATATATATATATATATATATATATATATATATATATATATTGAAAACCCTGCACCAAGGTCCAGGAAAGGTGGAAGGCACTCCAGGAAACAGTCTTGCTTGCAATAGTCACAGCAAAACACTGAGGCAGGAAACGAGGTAATGTCAGCCAAAAATCAATACTTTAATTCATAATATGTCCAGGACGGGAGAAACAAACAAGAAAAACAACGCGTTTCGCAGTAACAGACCGGTTGTTCACGTTTAAGGCAACAAACACAATGGAAGAACTATTTATACAGTCATCAACTCTATGACTTCTGTGTAGAGAGTCGTGCACACTTTTTTTCTTGTCTCTTGAAGAAGTACGCCATCTTGGAATGGGTTAAAGTGTGTTATAACTCATTAAGCTGAATAGCAAAGAGAAACAAAACATGCTTATATGGACATGCTCGGCTAACTCAGGGCAAATGGTTTTTGTAAACAAAAAAGCCCGCTTTATCTAAGGTAAGTTCTGGTAAAAATGAATGAATAAGTAATGACATGGAAAATCTAAAATACAGTGCGTAGTGCACTCATCCTTTCAAATTTGTTCGATTCAAGTGTACTTAATTTAACCCGTGCAAACACCTGAACCGGTATTCACGAGCTATGCAAAATTTGCAAAGTACAGCAAATGTTGTTAAAGTGCTATGCGCATTTGATAACCTAAAAATTAATTTTTCAGTTTGTAAAGTGCCTAGTGCATTTAGCAGCACAACAAGATCCTATGTCCAAACGTGATAAAGTGCTTAGTGCTTTCTTAAAAACAGATGTATTTTACACTTGAATCATTTGAAAATGGCATGAGTTAAGAACAGTTTTACCAGATTATTTGGGCAATTGCCTATACATAATAGAACCTCACTTTCAAAACAGCCCCATATATGATAATCTGAAAATTAATTTTACAGTTTATAAAGTGCCTAGTGCATTTAGCAGCGTGACAAAATCCTATGTCGAAGCATGATAAAGTGCTTAGTGCATCCTTAAAAACAGATGTATTTTACACTTGAATCATTTGTAAATAGCATGAATTAACAACAGTTTTACCAGATCATTATTTGGGAAATTGCCTCCACATAATAAAACCTCACTTACAAAACTGCACCATACGATATAAATGACCCTAAAATCGATAATAAACCAATGGGAATAAGAGACAGATTGAAATTAAAGAAATTAAGAAAATGTGCATATCACTGTTATTTCATTGTGTTACATTGATACTTCAACAAAGAATATCCGTTGGTTGCCCTTACAAGAAAAAGAAGTGAAAAAATAAAAGCTAAAAGAATAGAGAGGTCTAGAATTCTAGTGAATCTCGAAATGGCAGAAGAAAAAAATAAATAGACCCTCAAATCATTACAATTGTGAGAAAACATGACACCCATGTTTGAAACAGACCAAAAGCCAAAAACAATCAAATACATTTTCAATGTGGGTTGACGCAATCCTATAGATAATATATTATAAACAAAGAGGAAAGTCTTAAGTGCACATAATGTTAGAGGTAACTGGAACGCAACTCAACATGCCACGGTCTGGGATCGTCTTTGGTAGATCAATGTTTTACTTTGATTGCTTTTTAGACCTATTAAGTTCCTAGGAATGTGTATAATTCTTCATCTAGGTTGCGGCCTTGGGGTTTCTTTGTCTCATAGTCCAAGATATATCTGGTTTCCATTTGTTGCAAGAGGAGTTCTCGGTTTCCCCCCCTTTCTGTTTTTTGGATAGCATATATTCCAAAGTATCCAAAACCGTCGAGTTTTCCTCCATGCTTTTCTTGGAAATGTAGGGCCATTGGGTATGTTGGATCGACATTTTTAATTGCTCTGATGTGTTGCAAAATTCTAAGTTTTAACTTGCCGATCGTGCTCCCTACATACCACTTATCGCACGGGCAGGTAAGGACATACACAACATACTCTGTTTCGCAAGTGATTCTAGATTTTATGATCACATTATTGTTCAGAACAGGATGTTGATATTGTTTGATATTTTTAGCAAATTTACAAGCCTTACATTTGGTACATCTTTGGAAACCCTCTGGGGCGGTACTTAACCAGCTTAAAGTCACAGGTACTGTTCTAGGGCTCATATAGCTTGATACCAGATTATCTTTCAAAGAGGCTGAGCGCCTATAAGTAATGTTGATGTTGGGCCCTAAGGTACGTCCCAGGTGCTCGTCCTGCCTAAGTATATGCCAATGTTTGTGTATTATTTGGCGAATGTTCTTAGAGGCTTTGCTGTATGTCAAGATGAGACGTGTCTCTTGTTCTTCTGTTTCATTTTCAATATGAGCCTTGGGCATTAGCAAAGTCTTACGATCCATTTGCCGTACTTTATGAAAGGCTCTCTACAACACTTTATTTGGGTAACCTCTTTGTTGGAATCTTTGTGCCATTAGTCTACACTCCCTGTCATAAGTTTCCAATTGCGAGCAATTCCGTCTGATGCGGATAAATTCACCATAGGGAATGCTCCATTTTAATGAGGTGGGGTGGTTGCTCTTAGCATGCAATGGTGTGTTGGAGCTAGTTGGTTTTCTATACAATTCAGTCACCAAACTGTCATTGACCACATTGACAAGTATGTCCAAATAGACAACGGTGGTCTTACTGTGGCTCTCGGTGAACTTAAGATTGTATTCGTTTATATTAAGTAACTTCACAAACTCCAACCATTCGTTTGCGGATCCGTCCCATATTACAAATAAATCATCTATGTAACGCAGCCACAGGACCACCTTATCTGTTAAGTGACTGTTGGAGGGAACCCACACTACAGATTCTTCCCACCGTCCCATCATTAGATTTGCATATGGGGAGCAAACATAGTCCCCATGGCTGTGCCTTGCAATTGGGTGTAAAACTTGTTGTCAAATAAAAAGCTGTTATTTGTTAAGCAGAGATTGATCATTTCTAAAATCATCTTACCATGTTCAAGATAATTCAATGATCTGGTGTTTAGGAAATGCTCACAGGACTTTAATCCATCTGTGTGTCTGATCGAAGTGTACAGGGAGACAACATCTAATGTGGCTAGTAGATATGTCCTTTCCCAAGGTATGCCGTCAATTTTATTTAGGAAATCTTTTGTGTCTTTTAAATATGACGGCAAGCTTGTGACAGATTTTATTAATGTCTCATCTACTAGTTTAGCACATTTTCGAGTAGTGCCCCACATAAAGTCACTATGGGTCTCCCCACATATATATATGTGTGTGGCAGCAATCACTGTGTGGTGACAATACAATTAAGAAAATAAGTAAAGCAATTGAATTCACTCATAGTAATGCAGAATAGAAACACAGGAAAAAGAACCGTTTTGGTTTGTGAACAGATAGCTTTTAGGTTAAGGTTTCCCCCTGCAAAGTCCTTAAGGCACAACTGAGCAATCCTACACAGATGTAAGTGGTAGCAGGTATTCAGGAATGAAAGACAGAGTACAGTGTGTGAATATAGTCTTCCCTCCCCAAACAAGAGAGAAAAATGTTTTTGGGAAATTTACACTTTTTAAAATGACAGTTTGTAGCTTTGTGAAACAAGGAAAAGTGTGCAAAAATGCTTAAATTGGTAGAAAGTCTTATGGGAGCAACACTAAACAGGTCCTAACAAGCCTGAGCTACAAGATAAACAACAGTACACGCTTTAGATCAGAATGGAAGTTAAGAAACACTCTGGATGGGAAAAGACACGTGTAAAACGTTTGCAAAATGCAAATTCGCTGCAAAATTTCACTATGCAATTTTGAATAAAAATTGGTCAAATATACTGTCCTGCAATGTGTATGTAGCTACAGATCCTAGGTTTAACTGAGAGTTAAAATGGAGTCTCAAGCTATAAAATTGAAGAAGTTATGGATGTCTTAGTGAGAGGCGTCTTTGCAAAAATAGGAGTGAAAATAAAAACAGAAATCAGTTCTTACAATGACAATTGTGCTCTAAAATAGGGTATTCAGGCTGGTTACCAGTTTGAAACACAGTAAGCCCCAGAGTGGTCCGCGGAAACCAACCCCGGCACCTCTGTGTCCTCCTTGGAGAACTCAGTCGGATTACCCTTGGGATGATATTAAGAGTTTGGGATTACCAAAGGACAAAAGGGTTTTCAAGAAAATATTACTATTACAAGAAATCAAAGCAAGGTTCAGACTGGTGTGACACTACAACAAGTTCTTAAGTAAAGAGAGGATGGGTTGAGTTTGGGATAGGATAATGCAATATACTATGGGTTACTATTATTCCTGTTGATATTTACAGTCCGCTGTAATTAAGATTGGACGATCAGGGTTCTGGTCATCGAATCGGGTCTACCGGCAGCAGGGCACTTCTGGCAGAATTGGATCAGCTGTGCGGTTCTGGTCAATTTGGACTGCACCTCAGACTGGATTTGGATTGGCCCTTCTGGTCATTGGACACGGTAGATTAGCAAGATGGCGAGTTTCAGTGGGCAAGCTTTAATGGTAGCAAGCCAGACTGGATCACAAATAAATTCCCTTAAGTTTGGGATGGTTGGATCTGGGCTTAGCTCAAAAGAGTTCAGCAAATGCAGGGGCCTGGGTTTTACAAAGAAGTCAGGAATCAGCTGCAAAATGAAGAGTTCTGGAACAAAGTGCTGCACGGACATCAGGATGTGGTCAGGAATCGGTGTGTCTATGTGTGGTGCAGGTCCTATATTTATCCTACCAAGTGACATCACAAAGTTTATGGTATGGGCAGAATTTCAGGCCACACCCCCACGGCTGTGAGTGGTCCAAGGCACTTGCCTTGTTCTGGTTGGAAGTCAGAAAAGAGCTGTCATCTTTATGATTTGATTTGGGAACTCCCACATTGATTTGAACCACAATTTAACGTTTGCACAAATGTACATTTCTAAAATGATGTCCCCTATTAAAATCGGACAGATACGTTACATATTTGATGGGTTATTTTTACTTTCAATTCCCATCTCTGTGAGAGTTGTCTTTGTCCTTCTGTGGAATTTTATCAATTTTAATCATAACAGTTTGGCCTAACAATTTTAGTACATAGCTGGGTGATTATCACTAGAACATGGGTATACAATATTAGACTTGCAGCATTAATAGTTTTGCTACAATGAGGGTTTTCCTGTAACTGTGGTTCCTTATGTAGTACAGGGTCACTAATGTCTTCAAAGCAATGGCCTAAAATTAGATTAACAACTACCAATTTTAAAATTTGTCCTCCTTCATGTTGCAAAGTTAAATAGTTTTAAACTTAATCACAAATAGGCCTTTAAACACCAAATGTTCTGGGCAGTTTCTTTTTTCTCTGTAGCTCTCTTTTCAACAGGCAACAACTGTCACATTCCTTTGATCAGGGAGGGTGCCCTCTTCCTTGAGAGGGAAGCTCCCCTGTAGAGATCCATAGGTAGCCTGCCATTGTCCGTGGCTGTACCAGGGACGAAAGTCTGATGAACTCATTGTTGTCAACATGCAGGAACCTCCAGCATTCATTAGGTCTTCCTGGAGCAAGGGAGTGTCAAACTGAAGTGTCATCTTTCCCAGGCTGGGCACTGTCAAGTCAGAATTAACGAGTTACTCCAAACTGGGTTACTTTAAATTCACTTTAAGGTCTTTCATTTAAAACATATAAACAAAACACACTTTATAAGGGGTTTGGACATTTAAAAGAATTAAGCTCTCCACAAAACATACTTTTAAATAGGCAAATTTTGCAATTTCTTCAGGGAAAAGTGCATTTAAACTTGCATCAGAGTTTCCTTTGCAGCATACACATCTATTCAGCACCATTTCTGTCCTTGAGTGCTGGAATTTGTTTACAGCCTGGAAGTAAGTATGCAGCCTATGCTTAAAGTTTTCTCTGCACAGCTGAATTTGATATATGTTACGACTTTTATCTGCATTTTTCCTGTCTAACTGAAAACAAACTGTTGCTGGACTGGTTTTTCATAAAATACATTTTTTAGCTGCTGTCAGTCAGTGAGGCCCAGTTACTTCTGGGCCACCTGTAAGATCTGAGATTTCAGCACACTTTTAATTTCAATGCTTCACTCGGAAAATGACTGAACGTAGCGCCAAAACAGCACTTTGAAGGTTACAATTGATTGCATTTTAAAAGGCATTTTTGGTTGTTCGCCCACTTCTATGGTATTGCTTCATGTTACATGTACAGCACCCACTGGCATTCTTCTGCAGTGAGTTCTGTTTTTACACCACTTTTGACTGTGTGTGGCAGGGGTGTGCAACCATTTCTGATTTATGAACCATGCACAGTTTTGCAGTTTTTCTGCACACACATGGGTTAGCGCATCCGTTTTGGCTGTTTCTTTCCCCAATGGCAAAGGTGTGCAGTGGGGCGCATTGGCATGGGTAAAAATACCCCACAACTGGGATTGTTGTTTTAATAGGAATCTATCCAGCTAGCATTCTGAGAACTCAGGGAGGTTGCCTCTTACACAGATCATATTAACTTGTTTTCTGTCCAGTATTATCAATGTATAAATAAATCACTTCTCTTGTGTCATTATTGTGATGAAGAAAAAACAAAGAGGTTATGGCTGGAAGGTTTAGAATGAATCTTGACGTCTGGCATTGCTCTGAGCAACCTTCCAGACCATCATTCTTCACCTGTCAAGCCATTACAGAAGCAAAAAACCATATGTGCATCAGGCTTGTTCCCACCCCACAAGGGGTGCCCGAACTGCTAGGTCACATCCCTTCTGAACGAGACCACAAGCATTCCCAGACATGTTTCGACCTTGTTGGGCCTCATCAGTGAGGGGTAGCTTGGGTCTCTTGGCCCAGCAGGCACAGAACCCACTTCTGGGCACACCCATCCCACTCGGCGTGACAAAACAAAAACAAAGTGGTTATAGCTGGAAGGTTTACAATGAATCATAACCTCTGGCATTGCTCTGGGCAACCTGCAGACCATCGATCTTTGCCTGCCAAGCCATTACAGAAGGGAAAAACCATATGCAATTAAAGCTTGGTCCTACACCAAAAGGGGCAGTGTAGCCCGAACTGCTAGATTCCATCCCTTCGGCACCAGACCACATGCATCCCCAGACATGTGTCAGCCTTGTTGGGTCTCATCAGTGGGTAGTAGCTAGGGTCTCTATGCCCAGCAGACATAGGACACACGTTTGGCATTGCTCTGAGCAACCCTCCAGATCATCGTTTTTCGCCTGCCAAGCCATTACAGAAGGGAAAAACCATATGAAATTCAGGCTTCACCAAAATAATTGTATAAAAGAAGGAGGCTATTCCTGGGTGGGGAAGGTGAGCTTACATTCTTATTTCCAATTTGAACCAGATTTTCTGCCAGAATGTATTCTGTGTTACTGATGGTTGTACATGCTTAATACAACTACATTTACTTTGATCTCGGTTTTCGTGGAAGTAACCATATAATATGATTACTGACATCTTCAGTTTAAGTACTTTTGTAGTATTTGGGATTGTTACATATATAAGTCCATCTTGCCTGATCACTTTCCTAAATAATGCTAAAATTGACAATCTACTTTTTTTTATTCTTGATTGCTGTTTCGGAATTCTTGAGATTTTTAACCTCATAACGTTGAAGAAAATCTGGTGCTTACTGTCCCTCATCTGGCTTTGCATAGAATACCATATAGGGCTGAATGAGGTGGTTAATACCTTTGAATACTAAGAATGTGAGTATTCTAAAATACTTATTGGGAATGCTTAGGTTACTAGACTAGAAAAGGAACAAATCCATGGGCAGTGTAGACATGTTAACATGCTGGATTTGAGAATTAAGACAAACCCAAAATTGCTGATTCTACATAATGCAATATTAGTCTCAGTTAATTTATCACCAAAATGCAATCTCAACATGTTTCACGTTTTGCAGTAAGATGCAGGCTCAAATATTGTTATGTTTCATAATCGGATATTATTTCGTAAATTTCCTTGAAGAATGTCTGTCCCTTAATTGTTCATTTATTATCCATAAGCCTCTCCACATTCTTGAGTGATGTTTAAAATTCACTTAAAAGCTGGTTTTGTTTCAGATGCATAAACAAGCATATCATCGGTACAGAAGACTAAATGATACTACCATTCATTTAAAACAGTCCATTTCTATAAATTGTGAATGTTTAAGCATTATATTTATGGATTCCATGTATTATACATAGTAACAAGTGCTTATCTTACAACTGTGCCTTGATCCCAATTTTCTATTAAAGTAATTAGTGGCTTCATAATATATTTCAAACCGGGCCCTTACGTTTCCATGCAGGGCTTGAACTTCCTTTATTATTTGGATAACCTAGCCCATTCTCAACATTACCCTCCATAAACATTCCCATCTTCCCATGTCAAATGACTTTTCAGCACTGATCGATAATGAGGCCAGTTCGTCGTTAGTCAAGGTTTTCTAAATGTGGTCCATTTGGACTAATTCTACCCATGATTGACCACATTGAGTCTTTCTCAAATTAGCCCAGCCTCTTTTAAAAGTGTGTACATTTATTTCTTTATATCTGAGTTCCCTTCAATGTCCCCTGGAGTGCCAATCATGCAGATATTAGACCTAAAGTTGTGAATTTCTATTCAGTCAAAATTATCTTGTGTGGGACATTCAGTTGGAATTAAATACATATAATAGACCTGAAGTTAACATCACAATGTTATAATCCTGATGTAATCAGGTGGTTGAGAAATACCTTGGCACCCGTCATGCTTTTTACCAGAGAATCAAATCCCACAATTGAGGCCTGCACACACATATAAGAGTTAGGTAACACTTCTCTTAGGCCTTTTCACTTCCAGCAGAAAAGCCCACAAAACCAGTTCACTCTGACTCAATCAAAATGATCACAATAAATTGCCAACTGGAGAACTGTCCAAAGATAGCCTGTTCCCAGGTATGGAAAAGCACAATGCAGCTACGCCCAATTTACAGTGATGAATGAATCAAGGACAAGCCCTTTACCGAATTAGCCTTTGCACTGTTTACTTAACAATCATATCTGAAGTGGGCCAACATACTACAAAAATGGGCTGAGTCTAAGCTTGAACCACTATGACACTCTTCATCAACACTGACCATTTACATCTGCAGTGACAATTAACTTGTTATCCATCCATATATAAGGCAGAAAATCTGTTAGTTTGTTCCTTAAACAATACTACACCGTTCCACCAATCTGTACCAAATTTTGCATAGTTACCTGTTAAGACCTGCTAGACATTACTAGCTACATGTCATTTGGATGCCCCTCCTCCTTACCCCAGATTTCAGCCCCTTCACACATGAGACGGTTGCCTGAAATCGGCAAAACATCAATGTGTCATAGAAGGACCACACAGAGCTCATTTTAAGCATCTCAAAGCAGCATACCAACTCTCACCTCCCTTCCACATCTGCTCCGGGGTGTGTCAGCCAGCCACATGTGCCCATCCCCAGAGCAGTTTACTTCAGAGTGAAAATCAACTCGGAAAAGCAACCTCGCGGATCATTGATTTTCAACAATTGATGAGAGTGTTATCATGTGTGTCTGCAGAACCCAGGTGGAGTATGGGTACATTTTACTAGTTATTAATAAACTTTCAGTTCTCTTTTCCCTATAACTTCACAATCTGGTTGAGGAAGAATGCTATCAAATGATGGGACTAATGAAGGCTTTGTTAACTGACACTGTTTGTATTTTGATCAATAAATGTGTGCCGCATCAGTCCAAAATCCTCCACATAAGTAGAATAATTGCATAGGTAGTGGAGTAGTGGATCTACGTGAAAAGTGGTTCACTTGCATCTAACTAACTGAAGACATCTATTTTTCTTTTTAACACAGAAAACCCATTTGCTCTGCAAATCAAATTATTCCTTTTTACTGGTCAGAGTCTATCAGAAACTAGGTTGTGTCCATCCCTTATTTCCTTGAAGACATCACAGATTCAGTCATATCCACCCAATCCCTGCCACGTAAGATCATTCTTATTAGGGATTGCAACGTTTGAACGAGCAAGCCCAACAAGACATACTGACAAAGTCATAAACAATATAGCTTCTTTAAAAAAAAAAAAATATATATATATATATATTTTAATTAAGTGTCTATTGTCAAAAGACCTTTACACTAAAACACCACATCAAATAAAAAGCATAATTCTGATTCATCAACAATTAATCAAAGTTAAATATCTCCAGCCCTCATCAAACTAATGTCCCCACCACCACTGCAATTAGCTATAAAATCTGCTACCTCAGTTTCTCCAATATGATATACTGCAAATTACAGTTTTACGTAATTCATAGAATTCAGCGCTCAAGTGGCGCACGTGGCTGGTGCGCAGTGTGCGCGTGTGACTTTCTAAAAAGTCGCGCACAGCGTATTCATGGATCTTAACATCCAAAACCAGTCGTGGTGCAGAGTGGCGCATCGACCCTGCAGCAGTGCCAGTTACGCCCCCAACCCCTCCCCGTGCGCCAAATCCCATACATGGCGCACAGGCTCACAACCTCGAAAACGCACCCCTCCGAATACACGTACCCTGCTGCGTGGGTAGTCTCACACGCGATTGGCCCTGTGCGAGCGGGGTACGTGTATTACTGTGGTTCGCAGGAAGTTTCACATGCAATTGGCCCTGTGCGAGCGGGGTACGTGTATTACTGGGGTTCGCGGGAAGTTTCACACGCGATTGGCCCTGTGCGAGCGGGGTACGTGTATTACTGGGGTTCGTGGAAAGTTTCACACGCGATTGGCCCTGTGAGAGCGGGGTACGTGTATTACTGGGGTTCGCGGGAAGTTTCACAAGCGATTGGCCCTGTGCGAGCGGGGTACGTGTATTACTGGGGTCCGCGGGAAGTTTCACACGCAATTGGCTCTGTGCGAGCAGGGTGCGTGTATTACTGGGGTTCACGGGAAGTTTCACACGTGATTGGACCTGTGCGAGCGGGGTACGTGTATTACTGTGGTTCGCAGGAAGTTTCATACGCGATTGGCCCTGTGGAAGCGGGATACATGAATTACTGGGGTTCGCGGGAAGTTTTACATGCGATTGGCCCTGTGTGAGCAGGGTACGTGTATTACTGGGGTCCACGGGAAGTTTCACACGCGATTGGCCCTGTGCGAGCGGGGTACGTGTATTACTGGGGTCCACGGGAAGTTTCACACGCGATTGGCTCTGTGCGAGCAGGGTGCGTGTATTACTGGGGTTCCCAGGAAGTTTCACACGTGATTGGCCCTGTGCGAGCGGGGTACGTGTATTACTGGGGTTCGCGGGAAGTGTCACACGCGATTGGCCCTGTGCGAGCGGGGTACGTGTATTACTGGGGTTCGCAGAAAGTTTCACACGCGATTGGCCCTGTGCGAGCGGGGTACGTGTATTACTGGGGTTCGCGGGAAGTTTCACAAGCGATTGGCCCTGTGCGAGCGGGGTACGTGTATTACTGGGGTCCGCGGGAAGTTTCACACGCAATTGGCTCTGTGCGAGCAGGGTGCGTGTATTACTGGGGTTCACGGGAAGTTTCACACGTGATTGGCCCTGTGCGAGCGGGGTACGTGTATTACTGTGGTTCGCAGGAAGTTTCATACGCGATTGGCCCAGGGGAAGCGGGATACATGAATTACTGGGGTTCGCGGGAAGTTTTACATGCGATTGGCCCTGTGTGAGCAGGGTACGTGTATTACTGGGGTCCACGGGAAGTTTCACACGCGATTGGCCCTGTGCGAGCGGGGTACGTGTATTACTGGGGTCCACGGGAAGTTTCACACGCGATTGGCTCTGTGCGAGCAGGGTGCGTGTATTACTGGGGTTCCCAGGAAGTTTCACACGTGATTGGCCCTGTGCGAGTGGAGTACGTGTATTACTGGGGTTCGCGGGAAGTGTCACACGCGATTGGCCCTGTGCGAGCGGGGTACGTGTATTACTGGGGTTCGCAGGAAGTGTCACACGCGATTGGCCATGTGCGAGCGGGGTACGTGTATTTCAGGGGTGCTCGTGAAGTTTCACATGCGATTTTGCTGTCAGAGCGGGGTACATGTATTTCGGGGGTGCATGTGAAGTTTAACACGCGATTTTGCTGTCAAAGCGTGGTACGTGTATCCAGTGTGCTCCGCGGGGAGTCCTACACATGAATTGGCAGTGTGCGTCCTCCCAGGTGTCCCCTCTACATCTCCATGGCCCCTGCAGGCAGTCGACACCACAGGGGACTACCCTGCACCCCTGGTCATGTCCCGCAGGCAGCCCATCCACCATGGGCATGCCCCCCAGCCAAGCCACATGTCACTTTGCAATATGATCACCAACTCATGTCCCCCTGCACCCCTACCCCCAGCAGTGACGGTCACCTGCCAGCAGGCCCCCACTCATGTTCCCCAGCACACCCACCCCCCGGCAGTGAGAGGCACCTGCCAGCAGGCCCCCACTCATGTCCACCAGCACCCCCACCCCTCAGCAATGAGGGGCACCTGCCAGCAGGCCCCCACTCATGTCCCACTCATGTCCTTCAGCCCTCCCACCCCCCAGCAGTGAGGGGAACCTGATAGCAGGCCCCACTCATGTTCCCCAGCACCCCCACCCCCCAGCAGTGAGGGGCACCTGCCAGCAGGCCCCCACTCATGTCCCCCAGCACCCCCACCCCCCAGCAGTGAGGGGCACCTGCCAGCAGGCCCCCACTCATGTCCCACTCATGTCCCCATGCACCCCCACCCCTCAGCAGTGGGGGCACCTGCCAGCAGGCCCCCACTCATGTCCCCCTGCACCCCCACCCCCCAGCAGTGAGGGGCACCTGCCAGCAGGCCACCACTCATGTCCCCCAGCACCCCCACCCCCAGCAGTGAGGCTCAGGCCCCGACTCATGTCCCCCTGCACCCCCAGCAGTGAGGGGCACCTGCCAGCAGGCCCCCACTCATGTCCCACTCATGTCCCACTCATGTCCCTCTGCACCCCCACCCCCCAACAGTGAGGGGCACCTGCCAGCAGGCCCCCACTCATGTCCCACTCATGTCCCCCTGCACCCCCACCCCCCCAGCAGTGAGGGGCACCTGCCAGCAGACCCTCACTCATGTCCCCCAGCACCCCCACCCCCCAGCAGTGAGGGGCACCTGCCAGCAGGCCCCCACTCATGTCACCCAGCACCCCCACCCCCCAGCAGTGAGGGGGACCTGACAGCAGGCCCCCACCCATGTCCCCCAGCACCCCCACCCCCCAGCAGTGAGGGGCACCTGCCAGCAGGCCCCCACTCATGTCCCACTCATGTCCCCCTGCACCCCCACCCACCAGCAGTGAGGGGCACCTGCCAGCAGACCCCCACTCATGTCCCCCAGCACCCCCATCCCCCCAGCAGTGAGGGGCACCTGCCAGCAGGCCCCCACTCATGTCCCCCTGCACCCCCACCCCCCAGCAGTGAGCGGCACCTGACAGCAGGCCCCCACTCATGTCCCCCTCCACCCCAACCCCCCAGCAGTGAGGGACACCTGCCAGCAGGCCCCCACTCATGTCCCACTCATGTCCCCCTGCACCCCCACTGCCCAGCAGTGAGGGGCACCTGCCAGCAGGCCCCCACTCATGACCTCAGCCCCCCCACCCCCCAGCAGTGAGGGGCACCTGCCAGCAGACCCCCACTCATGTCCCACTCATGTCCCCCTGCACCCCCACCCCCCAGCAGTGAGGGGCACCTGCCAGCAGGCCCCCACTCATGTCCCACTCATGTCCCCCTGCACCCCCACCCCCCAGCAGTGAGGGGCACCTGCCAGCAGGCCCCCACTCATGTCCCCCAGCACCCCCACCCCCCAGCAGTGAGGGGCACCTGCCAGCAGGCCCCCACTCCTGTCCCCCTGTACCCCCACCCCCCAGCAGTGAGGGGCACCTGCCAGCAGGCCCCCACTCATGCCCCCTGCACCCCCACCCCACAGCAGTGAGGGCCACCTGCCAGCAGGCCCCCACTCATGTCCCACTCATGTCCTCCTGTACCCCCACCCCCCAGCAGTGAGGGGCATCTGCCAGCAGGCCCCCACTCATGTCCCCCAGCACCCCCACCCCCCAGCAGTGAGGGGCACCTGCCAGGAGGCCCCCACTCATGTCCCACTCATGTCCCCCCACCAACTACCCACCCAGCAGTGACATGCCCATCTCATGACACAAACCAAAAGTCAACTATGTACATCAACACATGTCCGTCACACACACACAGGTTTCCATTGATTGAGTAAACCCACATATCAACATGCATGAACTCAATGAGTGAATCCCACACATTGAAGTAAAATATCAAAATGTATTAACATGAAAACCAATTGAAAGTACTTAAAGCATAAAATAATGGCAAACATGAAATGACATGCATGTTCAAATAAAAATGAAAAAAAATACTCAAAAAAATCCAAAAGAAAAATGGCCAAAACTCTCTGTCCACCAAACCAAATGCAAATGAAACGCAATAAGGTAAATCCATTGATCCATGGTGAAATGAAATTAAAATGTCCAAATAAATCCAACGTCCAATTATGTACAATACAAATTTCAAGGGTCCATGAGCCCAACGAAACAAATTAAACCTATCTAATAACCTACCTAATAAAAAAAACTATTTACAAAAGTGTGGGGCATAGTCCAAAAGCCCCAAAATTAAAAAAATAAAAGGAAACCCTATAAACTATTTACAATGGTGACGGGCAAGTCCTGCGGCTCACTCAGTGATGTTTTCGGCCGGGGCATCATCAAACTCCATGTCTATTTGCTGGAGGCGGGCCTCTGTCCTGGCCCGAGGTCTCGCAGGGAGACACTCATGGCCTGTTCCAACTCCCTGCGAGTCGCCTCGAGGCACTCTGCCCGCCTCAACGCCCGACGCATGGAGAACTCTGCCCTGACCATGGTGAGCTGCGCCTCTTCCACCCGCCGCCGTTCTGCACCTATATGCTGGCCCAACCGCAGCCACACGGAAGACCCATCCATTCCAGGGTTCTCCTGCCCTCTGGCCAATGCCTGCCCCCCTGATGTCGATGGCCCCGAGCCATCATTGCTCCCACCTAGAGCCTGCTCCTGGTGCTGCTGCTGCTGTCCATGTGCCCTTTCCGATGATGCCTGCACATCCTCCATCAGCTGGTCTCCAGTTGTGGTGTCCACCCCTGCTGGACTGCCGACTCCCGACTGTGGCAGGGATGGGATCTCCACCAAGCTGGCTGTGTTGGGCAGGCCAGGTCCACAGGGGGCCCTGGTGGAATCTGGGCCGGAAGACAGCAGGGAGAACGACTGTTGCATAGTCTTCACAGAGGAGGAGAGTTCCGCCAGAGTGTGCGTCACATGTAGGAACCCACCAACCAGGGACCCTCCCAACAGTGCCACGTCACAACGCTGCTGTTCGTGATGGGGTGCGTTCTCCGCTCAGGAAGAACGCACGTCATCATGAATGTCTCGCGTGCGCAACACGACACCAATCAGGACGGAGCCCATACGTTCATTGGACCCCTCGTCCGCAGGTAGTGGAGAGGCAGATGACATGGCACTCTCCCCTACCTGTGGAAGGGCCTGTGACAGGGCATCCCTGCTGGTGCAGTCACAGGGTCAAGGACAGGGACATGCACAGGCCCCTCCGCGGTGACCTGTGCTGCCTCCTGACCCTGGCCATGGACTTCAACACTTGCACCAGTGGTACTACGTCCAACAGGCCCCATGTGCGGCTCAGTAGCGGGCTCCTCCTCCTCTGTGGAGACCACCAACCTGGATGTCTCCGTACCGTCTTCCGCCATTGCAAGCCCCAGTGGGGGCTCACCCAGCCCTTCCGCCACAGCCGTAGTGGCAGACGCGGCACCAGCTGCTTGGCTCCAGAGCGCCATCTCCGCCCTCTTCTTCACTTGACGCTGCGTAGAGGGAGACATAGAACACAAGCATCAGGGTACAGTACAATATTCCCCTAGACAGGAAGCAATAACACATGAGTGGCAGTGTCTAACGTCACTTCCATCCTGTCCCTCCACAACACATGGGTGAATGCACGCAACACACATGCATAAACAGGCATGGCGCCTGCAATCAACATCAGCATCCATGTACAAGGGCCTCTATTAATCAAAATGTTGCCTTCAAACTCACATGCATCATGGCTCACACTGGTCCCATGCACACACATCACCACAGGGTCATGCATCATGCCTTGTACACCACAGACATAGTGGATAGACACAGTGCATACAACGGTGACCGCACTGCATGAGTGAATATACACATCATAACGGACATGTGTCATGAATCCATGGCGTATCGAAGTCACAGACACACTTCTCAGACGCACACACGTGCACCATACATGTACATGACAGCAGCACCCATCCCTCACACCCCCACCATGTGCAAGAACAGACACTGGCATGCTTTCATGTTTGCATTTGCCATACAGCTGCCCATGTTGCATTGGAACTCATGCACCAACAGTGTGATTTGCACATTACTGGTCTCACATGCATGACCATGATGTCCCTGCACACACACATCCATACATGGCCCATGTCACACATACAGGCAAGTATCAGACTACCAGCAAACTGCAACATGCCCTGTCTCACACACCAATGCTTGGCCACTTACCGCTCAACTCCAGACGGGTCTTCCTCCGAAGGATCTGGGCGTGGAGTGCTGGGCATTCGTGTTCCAGGACCCTCATCTGGATGTCACTCATGCTGACCCAGCCCCCCTCCGCGAGGCGCCGGGCCTTGTGGAGGGTCTTGGACCTGAAATTCTCCCAGCGCTTCTTGACGTGCTTGATGTTGCGAGTTGCCACCCCCTCTGCATTGAGGGCAACCACTACGTTGTCCCAGATCCTCTCCCGTCCTTCCTTGTTGGCGCATGATGTTCTGAAGAGGGCATCATAATGCCCCAGGACATGCTCCACCAGGACACCAACTTCCTTCACACTGAAGCTGGTGGCCCTCTGCCTGTCTGGCTGGGGGTCACCAGTGGTCTCAGATGGTGTTTGCCCCGACATGGCGAACCCGAGGCCGGCGTGGGTGGGCAACTGGGTCCTGGGGCTGGGCTGTGGAGCGATGGTATCACAATCGGGAGTCTTCTGTTCCAGCAGGGGTGGAGACAGCAACTGGAACCCTGGCTGACATGCAGGCACCAAATAGCAGGGCACGTGGGCAGCAGGCAGGCAGGCAGCAGCAGATGGTAGGTGGGAGCGTGCTTGGGTCTCTGGGGGTAGTAATTCGGCCTTCTGGGCAGGAGCGTGGCCTTCCGTGTGTTGTTGCATGGCCAGCTTGATACAGAGTGATTTGGCACGTGAAAATCTTGCACGTCTGCGTGTAATTCGAGGAAAGGCCCTTAGTGCGTAAGCGCGTCTGTGACGTTAAGCGCGTGGGCGTTTCCCTCGTGACCTGGGCATAGTGGTTCATGGTGCGTGAAAAAACTGTACGTCTGCGTGTGAATGCGTGTAATCCGAGGAAAGGGCCTGCGCGTATGTGACGTGACACGCACGGGCGTTTCCCTCAACACGGGTACATGTTCATCGTACATGTCCAAAAACTGTACGTCCGAGTGTCAGCTCGTCTAATTAGAGGAAAGGGCCTTAGCGCGTACACGCGTAAGTGACGTTGTATGTGTGGGCTGCTTTAAAAGGTACGTGTAGGACCCCATTTCCTTGTACGTGCTTTTCGTGGAGAGCGAGTGGGTGAATTCTGTACTTCTTGTTGGTTCACATACAATTACTTCACAGCGTTTCAAGTTCGTACTCTCTGTTACCTCTGACAGCGTTCATTTTTTTTGTTGGGCCTGTTTCCTTAAACAGCGTTCACTTCTTCTTTTGTCCTGTCTCCACAGACAGAATACAATTCTTCTTTTGGTGGGGGTGTTGCCAACACACACACGCACGTCTTTTTCACGTTTTTTTTCCAGGCAGACGGTGAGTCGCGCACGTATTTACCAACTGTGCTTGCCCCGTGTGTCGGGTACCCCTTCAGAGGTCATTGTAGACTGTGTGTAACACGCGTATGCTTATTTTTGTGTTCCTGGGTGCCACAGCGCAGTGAGGGTTCATTTTTCCACGCACGTGGTCTATGAGGGGTTGCCTGCACGTTATTTTTTGTTTTCGGGGTGCCTGTGCATTGCGTGACCCATCATCTTCCCCCCAAGGGTCACAGACAGCCTTGCTAGAGCACTAGGGTACGAATTTCATCTAGTACCCCACCCCTTTCACCCCCAATTGCCCAGGACAATCGTTTACTGCTACTCCCATATGCACAACAACATCAGTGCCATGGTTGGGAGGCGACCAAGCGGTAAGGGAGGCAAAGGTGGCCGACCTCCAAAAGGTGGGCATTGTGGGTGACGTAGGGGACGTTGCCAGGATTTGCAGTGTGCCCCTAGACCCCCATGTGTGGAGGACAAATCAGGGACACCCATGCCCCCCCCATGGTTGTGAGAAACGTAGCTGAGACCATCCGAGCTCAGCCCTTGTTGGACCAGCCCATTGTGGCAGCTGATCCGGCACAGGATGACTCCCAGGCTGACTTCCAGGTCAGCAAGTCTAAGCCATGTGTGGTGGTGCAAGTTGGTGTCACCAGGCCACGTGGATCTGGGTCAGCGATGTCATCCGCTGCCCCAAGTAGGCAGGGTGGGGAGGCTGCAGGGGCAGCTGCAGCTCTATCCACACCAGCTCTGAGTCTCCCAGCCGGGACAGTGTCGGTCCAGGTCCATCAAATCGACGTTGCCCCTGCCAACATCAGACTTCAGCCAATGCCTGCACCAAGACCTATGGTCATTGTGCCTTCGCACACTCCTAGTATCCAGTCCACCGGTGCTTCTGCCCCTACTGACCAGAGTGACATAAGCCACTCAGGCTCCACTCCACCTTTGAAAACGAGGAAGAAGGGTGCTCTGGCACTAAAGGCTGAGACCCTAGACACGACTACACACTCCGGCATGTCAAGGAAGCCTAGCTTTAATGATGCCGAACTTGATGCACTGTGACCTATGTGTCGGCACATAGCCGCGAAATGGTGGTGACTGCAGGGTGCAGGACCAACCCTGGTCAACGTAGGGCACACTGGCAGACCATCGCGGACCGCATAAGTGCCCTTGGATTTGTGAGGCACACAGCTGATGATTGCTACAGGCGGTGGAATGACCCGAAACGCAGAGCAAAGAACAAGCTGGCCTAAAATCATGCTGCTACTCTGGTGACTGGCGGTGGGTCTCCACCAGAGGACAACAAACTCACTGAACATGAGTCTGTTGCTGGGACCTTCATGACAGAGGAACAGATCCAAGGCGTGGGAGACCTACCTGATTACGACGCATTGTCCGGTGAGTGCCCAATCATGTGTGTGTAATCCATGTGTATGTTGTTTGGGTGACGGGTTCTGATTGAGTGCCAGGTGAGGGTGCTTCCACCCATGTGCTTCCTCCAATACATTCACGTGCCTTTGATTTGGGTATGACAGTATCCCTTCTACCGACAGTAGCCAATTAGCCCCACATTACTGCTGTTGCCCTTGAACTATCATCTTGAAACAACATTGTTCTTATTTTTTCTGTGTTCATTCAGACTGATTGTTTAGATCATCCCATTTTTCATATACTTTTTTCATCCCTGATGCCACATATGTGACATGCTTCTGTCATTGTTTACACCCCCACATTGTGCCACTTTAGTTACCTGGTTATGTGAATGATTAGACCATTCAGGGCGAGGGAGTATTGGCCTTCTGAAATATATTTTAGGGCCTGTTTGCATGTGGAACATGATAGTTGTTTCCTGTCATGTTGAAGTGACCAACCATTGATGTGTACATCTGCCGACAATCACTGTCTTATTGTACACTGGATGTGTTGCAGTGTGTGGCACATGCATATTTTGCAACACTATTCTGCATTAATCTTCTTCATGTCCATGTGACATGGATGTGTGACAGTACTCATTCACTGACATATCGCTGTAGTTGTCTAATTTACCATGGCTATGTTACATGACATCTGTGTGCTGGCATGTATCATGTATGTGTATTGGACATGCCACTCACAGGCTGATGTGTGATGCCAGTGCTACACAACATTCTGCAAATGTGTTGCTTTTCCATCTTGGTGTCCTCATTGTCTGCCTTTTTGACTCCCCTTCAAACTCATTGACAGTGCATGCATGCCAGGGTTATAGTCACGTGGGACATGTGTAAACCATGTACAGGATCTCTGTCTTGTCAGGCCTATGTGTGTGCTATGGTGCTCATGCCTGTTTCCATTTCTTATATGTCATGTTTTTGCAGGTGACGACGCACTTGATGCTGGTGAGGTTAAGGAGATGGTGCAGACCCAGGAGGATTCTCAGCCATGACCAGGCATCAGTGGGGGACATGGGGTGGTGGTGGGTGAAACCACTTTGGTACTGCAGACCATACTGTCGAGGGGTGTCTCTGGGTGCAGCTCCTCAGACCTCTATTCAGGTGCTGAGTCGGATAATGAGACTTATGTGCTGTTGCAGGTCAGTGCTTCTGGCAGGGATTCTGTTCTGTTCAACCCACCTGCACAAAGGGTAGAACCCTCTATGGGGATGTCAGTGTTGGTAGGGCCGCATTTGGACGTTACGGATGAAGGGTCACACTCCACAGCATCTGATCCTGTTCCTGGGCCAGCAGATCAGAGGGGGAATGCAGTCCTGAAGCCTCAGGCAGTGCCAGCACAGCAAGGTGCGCCACAAGACAATACCTTATGGGAAAACTCCATGTACGGTATGACAACCCAACAGGCAGCATCAATAGAAATGATGGCTCAGGCAATGGAGAGGGTGGCCACTTCCATTATCCCCCCTGAAAGGCAGAGGGAGCAACAGCAGCAGGCAACAGACTCCATTTGCCAATCACACAGGGAAGACATGTTGGCGTCCAACAGGGTCCGACGGGCGGCACTGGAGACTCTGCGCGAATCCATATCAATAGAGTAACAGGGCCACAGGGAAGCCCTGAGGGTAGAACTCCATAACCTCAGGCAGAGTCTGCTTGAACTTGTGGCTTTCCTGAAATGTTAGGGCAGAACAGCAGCTGGAGCAGCTCACACGTTCGCTCTCAGCTGAGCTGCAGGCAACACGTGAGGAGATCCGGGCATCACGCAAGGCCATGCGTGCAGAAGTGCCGGCAACCCGTGAGGTGCTGCATGGGTATCTCCGCACTTTAATCCTCCAGAATCAGACCTTCCAGACCAGCATGCATGCTGCCATGGACGACCATACCAGGGCTTTGCGTGTGCTGCCTCCCATAGTGCCACCACCTCCTGATGCGGCAGCAGAGGGTGAAGAGAGCGACAGCAGTTCTCCCACAATGGCATAGCCGTGCAGGCCATTAGCCCATGGAGGCATTATTTTTTTCGCAACATCCACGCAGGTGGGTGTTGGTATGCACCCGGTCCTCGAACCTCCTGGGTGGCCTCCCCCCCCACTTGCCCCCAAATGGGCATTTTTTTTTTTTTTTACAGTGTGTTGCCTTGTGTGGCTCCCGTGGGCATCCACTGTATTCTGGCTGGGCACATGCAGGCTTGTCCTGTGTTTGGGTTAGATGCTTGGGTTTGTGACATACACACCCCTCCTGCTTCCCATTTCCTTGGGCTTGCAAAGGGTGTGACCAAGTGACAGTGACTTACACAGTGACATTGGGCTCCCATGAGCTGTGTGGGCAGTCTGTAGTCAACACTGTGTGGACATTCCTAGTGGGTATTGTTGTTGTATTGTACACTGCATGGTGTATTGATATGTGCTTGTGCATCCATCTAATTTGCAGGTTCCTTCCTCATGTCTTCACAAGGCCGTCTCCTTTGCAGATGGAGTTCATGTTGTATGCAGTACACTGACACATTTGCGTGGCAGCAACACTCTACAGTTGGAAGTGGTCGATGTGCTGGCTTATTCAGGTTCTAAGACTACCACTACTTTGACTTAATACTGACATGTTTTTGCAATGTATCATGGTGTGTTGCTGTATTGTGTTGGTGGTAAGTATTTGTTCATGTGTGTTGTTTGTTATTGATTACTGGGAGCATATTGTCTGTGGGCAGTTTCCATTTGGGACAGTGCACTTTGTGACACTTGTGTTAGGTCTTGTGCATTGCTTTGTTTGCTTTCACATTGCATGACATGCCATGGTGTGTTGGGTGGCGGAGCTGGGGAGGGGTTGGGTGACATGGCGCTGTTTTCATGTTATATTTTGCAAGGGGGCAATCAATTTAGCAGCATATATGTATGTCTTATAATGAAACAGCATTGGTGGTGTTTCGGTAGTTAGGGATGCACTCAATGTAACACTTCCAGGTGACCAATCTCAGGCTGGTATGGTTGTGACAGTTGACTGTCCCTCATGTCATCATCATTGATTGTCAGCTGGTATGTGCCAGGGCTGTGTGCACTCCACAAGGGTGTGATTTTAGGTGAAGTAATTACCCACCAGCTGCGAACAGGCTGCCTCACCACGTGCCCTTTCCCCTCCCGTGCGCAACAGGCGTGCATGTGGTTGGGGATGTGGGGGCACCACCATGTCCACCGGCAGGCCCCGGCGTGTTGCAACGCTGTGCAGGACACATGCTCCCACTATGGTTCTACACACTACTGGGGGAGCATATAGCAGCTGCCCACCATAGCGGTCAAGGGAGTGAAAGCGTGACTTGAACACTCCGAATGTGTACTCCACTATGAGTTGCAATATGGGCTGTGTTGTATCTTACCTCGGGTGGTGTGGTGGGGTTCTGAATTGACGTCATCATGTGGGTGCTCAGAAGGTAGGCACTGTCCCCTGGGGAGGTGGTGATGGGTATCATTAGTGGGTTTGTGACATTACTCAGTATCTGACATGCATGCATGCATGTGCAGTGGCATTTATACTCACCAAGCAGCCATGTATCGCCATGCCGCCCAGCTTCTAGGTCCCGGTTTACGGTTGACATTCTGTAAATGAAACTGTCATGGGTGGACCCTGGATAGTTGGCATATACTGAGGTGATGATTCCCTTGGCATCACATACTATCTGCACGTTGATGGAATGCCAGTGCTTGCGGTTTCTATAGATGTGCTCCATTGACCTGGGGGGACGTAGAGCCACATGGGTGCAATCAATGGCACCTAGCACTTTGGGGAATTGTGCCACCCCATAGAAATTCTGGCCGGAAGCCTGCCTTTCTGGGCAGGTATATGTGCCTGCGGACTGATGGGCGTGCAGTCATGATGGCCAACACCTGGTGTACGCAGCATGACTGCGTGGCCTGTGACACCCCCCACTATAGCACTTGTCCGCTGAAATGGTCCAGTGGCCAAGAAGTGCTGTACATTAAGCACCTTTTCAAGGGGACTCAGTGCTTGGGAGCACAGGGTGGGTGATGTGAGGTCATCCCACTCACTCACCAGGTCGAGTATTATGTGAGGTGGAAACCTGTACCTCCCATACACCTGGTCATCAGGCATCCCAAAAAGGCTGGTTCTGGGTGTATAAATTCTGGGCCTGACTATCCTCCTCCTCCTCCTCCTCCTGCGGTAACCCACGACCACTGCTGCAAGGAACGGTATATTCATCTTAGCGTCTGAGCTTGTTTGTTGTTTGTGCGCACTTTTATGCTTCGCAGGTCCACGTACGCCTGCTTCCTACTGGTGTACGTGTTTCCGGATTAGCGCGTCTTTTTTGGCGCACGCATTAGCCCCGTTCGATTCCATGAATACGTGTTGTAGGCATGCGTGTGGGTGTTCCTCATTCCGTGTGTTACGCCCCGTGTTACGCCTACCTTTGTTGTGTGCGCTGCACTATGTGCGCTTTCCCTGTGCACCTAGTGCATGCTGTTTGAAGACATGTGCGCCAGCGTGCGTGACGCAGGAATTTGGCACAAATCCAAGGATTTACACGCGCACAGACTTCCGTGAATCGCTGTGCGCCGGTTTTACTGCGATTTTCACACTTGCGCTGCGATTTGCACGCTTTCGCGCGCTTGCGCGGAAATTTTCAGCGCACATTCATTCCATGAATCGGCCTGCAAATGTGTCAAGCCAAAGGGTCTCCAATGATCATATGGGAGAAAAGTATAGAAGCGTCTTCTTTTCCACTACTCTTTGCAACATGAAAGGGAGGACGACACAATGACAGATCCACACAAATCAGTGCAACATACTATTGTTGTTTACTAATTTTTTCTGAAAACCCAAGTTTCAGGCAAAATGTTGAATACATTTTCCACCTGCTGTTTAAAAGCGAACAAGCAACTCTATGTTATGGAGTTGCACACACATTAAAAACAGGCTCTCATTTCCAAAACACGTCAGGTACCCAATTCCTTAGAAAGATAAAAGACAAAGATGACATTTTGCAGTCAAGTATCACAAATCTCTTGGCAAATATTTGTGGTATAAAGGAATATTGGTCTGACAGCATGCTAATGTATGCTGTATGTCAAGGAACCTAGACCCACCCACATGGTTTGTTACTTTAAGTTGTGCAGAATATGCATGGGATGACTTTCATGACCTGCTATGCACTGTAAACCAAAATAAAGAGGGTATAGAGATAAAAATATCTGGAGAACTCTGTTTTCCTGTTCCAGTCAAGGTATCACAACACTTTTACCATTGGTTCATTGCAAGGCTGCACTTCATATGCAATAACAATCGCCCACCTCTCTGAGAAGTTGAACACTTCTTCTGCAGAAAAGAATTTCAATTCAGAGGAACACAACACATCCACCTGTTTTTGTGGATAAAAGATGCTCTCAAATTTGGCCATGAAAATGATAAAAATGTTTTACAATTTATTCAAAACTACATTACCTGTGACATTCCTTCAGAAGTTACACATAATAACCTAGGATACCAATCTTAGGCTTTCAAAGACATAAGTATGCCAAATGCAGCAGACATCGATATAGAAACAAAGGAAAATACTACAACAAATGTAGCTTTGACTGCCAAAGTTCAAGTAAATAGTGTCATGTCTCCTCACCTGAATCCTTAGAAGAATCTTCCTGGGGGGATGTCTTACGTCTTCTCCTCTTGTCCTTCTTGGTCTCTTCTGGTTCTTTGTCTGTTTTAGAATCCTTTTTTCCCTTTTTACGCTCATAGAGATAAGGACGGTCTCCACTTGAGGCCACCTTGACAGTGGTGTGTACAGGCAGTCAGGGGAACCCAGGGGAGCCAGTTCCTTGTTCACAGGGAAAAAGCTGTATAAGGCAGAAAAAACCCTGGTAGATCGTAAGTTAGCCGGCTGAGAAACGCCAAATGTGGAGGAGGCTGGTGAATAGGTGATTCTGGAGGTCGGTACACAAGTCCAAGGGAAAGAAGTCCAATGTGTCCTGGAGAACTGAGAGGTATGAAGAAATCCTCGTAGATGCCAGGTGTAAGGTTGATAATGGCCTACAGTAAGGGGAAAAGGAGGAGTGTATTGACGACCTGCCAACAGCACAATACAGGTAGGAATGACCTGGGAGGAACGAGAACGGTAAGAGAAGGAGGTAAGTTTAGAATGAGAGAGAGAGCGAAAGGGAGAGTGAGAATAAGAGAGCAAGCGATGGATAGATGAACTGTGTGAGTGCGGACCAGCGAGAGAGAAAGAACAGGGTTCTGGTAAGCAGGAGTGAGAATGGGAGATCGAGAAAAAGAGAGAGCGAGAGGTACAGGATGAGTAAGAGCCAAGTAGAGCAAGCGTGAAAGAGAGAAAGAGAGAGAGCGAGAGGAAGCAGGGTATGCGAACGGCAAAGCAGGGTGAGTGAGAGAGAGGGAGACAGAGAGAGTGAGAGGCAGATAGGAAGCGAAAGAATGAGACTTGTGAGAAACTAAAGAAGATAAACAAATGAACGAACCAGTAGTCCGTGAATGCAAATGAACAAACAAATAGAAAGAGAAAGGGCAAGGAAGCAAACGGAACGAAAGAGAAGCCCGTTCTGAGAAAACAGGAAGAGGGAGAGAGCGGACAGAAGGCCCGGACAACCGGGGACAAGAAGCTCAGAAACGGAAGCAGCAGGCAGAAAAACAACAGAGGAAAGTCCGAAGGGACAGAACTCGAGGAGCGGCACTGCAAGCGGAGTAAGCGAAAGGCTGACAATGCAAGTTGCAACGCAAGGCATTGTGGGCGTGGCCTCCTTTAAACTGAACAAAAACATAAAAGACTAGAGCGGTAAAAGAACCCGCGAGGTGTCTATGAAAGCCTCCATCTTTTCCACAGTGTTCAGGGTCACGTTGTGACACATGTCTTCTTTTAGGCACAGTCGAAAAGGCATATCTCCTAAAAACTCATGTAGCATTAAAAAAGATGAGCATTGGTTTTATTGGTTAAACAAGTCAACCTTTAACAATTTTCAGAAACATCACATAAAAAGAAAAAATAACATTTCATCATCAAACAGTAAAACTAAGCTGAGTTAGGCCATAAAAGTAATACAAAAACAAGAAGAACATGTTCCTTTATCAAACACAAAATCGCAAATCAAACAGACCAATAATAAAATGAAAAAAGAAAAATATTTAAAAAATTGCTGCTATTTTACATTTATCTCGCCCTCAAGTCAGAGAGAGTCCAGAAATGTTACCACATGTTACCCCAGTTCACATTAAATTCCCCAAAAGGTAATAAGGCCAAAGTACATCTTCTCGCTCGGACTAAGTTCCTATATATTTGTGGAAATATGTGATCCACAGTTGTACCAGAGCACAATCTAACAACAGGTGTTGAATAGTTTCTTTGACCATACAATTATTGTAGAAGCTACATAATGACTCTGACTCCTTAACCATCCAATACCTCAAAAGTGTCTCTCTAGTCTTCACGAGACATAATGTAAATCTCAAAGAAGTGGACCAGCTGTGAAACAATAGAATGTGCATGCAAGTCTGCAATAAAGTTATACTAGATGAGACAAGTGGCAAATACTCTATCTTAAACCGTAAAAAGAACATAATGACGCTTACCAAACAAGCCCAGACACTTATTCAGAACAAAGCAGAAATAGAAAAAATGAGGTAGAAGAACCATCATTCCAAACAATCTAAGAAAGATGTGTCAGTGCTCAAATCACAGATACATGATGAACAACTCACAATGCACCTGGAAGTCACTGAAGAAATTGATCATGGACCAAAGCATGAAAATAAATCTTGCACTTGTGCAAATTGCAAACCTCTGATCTTGTATGTAAGTGGTCCTGCTGGTTGTGGAAAAACATTTTTTATTAAAACAATGAGGAACTATCTAGAAGAAGAAACAAAAAAGAACTTTCAGCTGTTGTATCGGTCTCCACAGGTCTCGCTGCGTACATCATAGGAGGTATTAGTTTATACATCTACTTCTCCTCGCAGTAGAACACCAAAACAAATGAGATTACAAACTGTCAGCAGAAACCGCAACTGAAGTTCTCAGAATTCTACAACAAATTAAAATCCTTCTAGTATATGAATTAAGCATGGATTCAATCCTCATGCTAGCTTTAATTCATCTAAGAATGAAGGAAGTCTTAAAAACGGGTTATGGGGAACTATTTAGAGGAAAACATGTCATTTTTTTTCATGGAGACTGCCTACAGATAACACCAGTGAAAGGCCAATCATTATTCCAAGCATTAGGACACAAACAATGCTGTAATACACTCAGCAGCATTGTCAAGGTCAATTTGTGGCTTCAATTTTGCTACAGAGAATTGACCCAAAATATGTGACAGTCTGCAGATGCAACATATGTTCACGTTTTTAAAAACCATTAGAACTGGTCTGCTTACTGAAAAATGCAGAATCCACCTTAAAAACAACACTAATACATGAGCTGAGTGGACAAAATACACCGGACCCTGATGTGATGGAACAATTAACTCAACACAATCTAAACAATGTATTTTCTTAATTACAACACAGGCAAGCTGTAGCCAATTCAGTAAAACAATGTTGAAAAAAGAAACTTCTAGAGGATATTAGCTCCACAGACGATCTAGAAATGTGGGCATGACACTCCCTATGTGTCAACAAGTAAAAACTAAATTAATTAGAAAACAGTATTTCAAACATAGCTGGATTAGAAAAGCTAAAGCAGTTATCTCCCTGTCTCAACTGCAGAGTAATACTAAACCATAACCTTGATGTATAAACACGGTTTAGTCAGTGAAGAAAGTGGTACAGTTGTTAGCTTCCAAACATATTCACATGAAAACAATATCCAGTTTGTCAACATCCACTTTGACAAACTTGCAGAAACAAAAGGAACCTCCTTCACAACAGCATGTTTACTTCTTTTTAAAGACATGTATCTACACAGAGGACACTTCTCTCTCTCTCTTGCCAATGCTTTCACAATTTACAAGGTCTAACCCTCGACCATGCACTCGTTGACATTGGCAACACAATCTCCGAAGAAGAAGTCACTTACGAAGCACTTTCACGTCTTCATACATGCAATGGTCTATTCTTAATCAACTTTGATGTAAGCAAAGTCAATGCTGACATACCTTGCAATGTAGAATACAATAGTCTGTGTGGCCTGTAAACTCCACATATGTATACCCTGTACCCCAAAAAATGAAAAACCTTTAAAAAGACAACTAATAAAACCAGAAGTTATACCAGATCTCCCTGCATTCACTCCCACAAAACAAAGAACAACTACAGGTCCATCTAAGGATACAGAGACAAATCTCTCTGGTACAAAAAACTACAACGGGTCCATCAAAGGATACAGAGACATAACTTCTGGTCCATTTAAATTGAATAACACAACTGGAGGAAATTAATATGCAAATGTAGCAATCAGCCTTCTCTTTCAATTGCCAGCAATTGTTGAGAATATTTGCTTAAATGGATCAGACCAGTTGTGTTTACACATGCTCATGTTTCACAGAAATGCCACAAATAATCCTGACAGTACTGACAATGTCTCGGGAATAAGGCAAAGAATTGGGCCACTGCCTAGGATTGATTAAATTCACCATAAACATACAGGAGATCCGTGGGAATTCATAATGAACTTACTACAAGTACTAGAAACTAAGAATATCCCTATAAATGAAATCTTCTAGAATATATACACCTGAAAACAGACATGCACTGTCTGCAACCATGTTTCACAAGAGCACATCCTTAATTTAATTTAATTGAATTTCATATTGTCATTTGTATATTGCCTTTCATCATAGGTATGGTCCCAACGTGCTGTCATTTGAAAGCCATCAGAGGGACCGAAGCCCGAAGTATGGTAAAGTAAGGAGGTGCTAGTATGCATGTGTGCATGCATAATGGCCATTAAAGGCTATGAGGGCTTGGCCAAGTCCCTGCTACCCACCCATGTCTAATTGGCATGTGTGTGGGTGGAGATATGTACACTAGGGAAATAAGCTAGAGGGTGTGTGTAAGAGGATAGTCAGTTATGTGTGTAGCTACAGTTTTGTCATGAAAGGTAGCTACTTTCTTATGGCTGAAGTGTTGTGCATTGTGTCATTCCAGTTGCATGTGAAAGCAGATGCGTGTGAGAGAATGGCCATGCATTTGGTTAATTCCAAAAGCGCTGAGTGCGAGAGGATAAATGCATTGGTTATAGTCAAATGAAAAGCTAGAATTGGTAAATTTGTCAAAATACTAAAACATCTACGTTGATACATTATGGTGGATATATTCTCCATGCTTCTAGCTATCATTAAGTGGCTACATTCAAGACACCACTGTATCTGTAAAGGCAGCATTCTGCCAACACCTGCATTGCCTGTAGTGGAACACATTTTACAATCGGCTAGGACCCATTATATGGTTGCCCTCATGTACTCAGCTAAGTGCAGCCCCAGGTCAATTGCACAACCGTTCCAAGTGCTATACAATGACTATCAGAAGAGATCCTCTGGTGTAAAGGCTATAGTCTGTACAATATACCACGGGAGCTGAGGAACAAGAAAAGTATGACCCTGTTTGGGAAAGCTCTCAAGACTGACTTATTCAAATAAGTTTAATCCGCTGGTCTTTATATGGTCTTCGTCTTGATTTAACACTCACAGTTTAATGAATTATCCAGACCCAGATGTAGTTACTCTGTCCGGTTTAGCACCATATAAAGACTTAAAATCAAATCAAAATCAAGAGATGGTGGAACTTACTCCTGTATAAGGCCAGAAAGACTCAAAAGAGAGAAAACCCCGTAAGTCACTGGTCTAGTCTTTATTACTACCCACGGCCTAAGGATTGTGCAACAGAAAAAAGTGGAGTCCACAACCACATGATAGAACAACAGACTGCCAAGGAATGAAACTTAAAATGGAACATTTACATGTGGAGAAAATAGCTGTTTTTTATAAGATTGATAATGATTCTTGTTTCGAAATGTACATGGTGGGAATTAGTGACTTTTACATCCTCACATAAGGCACACTGACAATTAACCACTCACACGCAATAAACATGCAGGATCTTTCAATCCCTCTGTGTTTGGCCAACCAGAATATTTTAACCTAGGCAGTCAGGCACCAGAACTGCCCCCTTACCTTTTCGCTAGCATACTTACTTACCTGCACTTCTGCACCTGAGGAATGCAAACTTATCCCAGTCAATATTTTGTGGAAGAACAAGATCACAAACGGCCCCAACAATTATTATTTATTTAAACATAAGTCAACATAGGCCTTTATTTCCTGCACGCCCTAAACTGGTATTTCTTCAGTTTTAGGTACTCAATCGACCTCATTGCATTGTCTATAATCCAGCCTCACTGCCCCAACCTTCCTGAGCCTTCTGCTCAGGACAAATTGGGCTATGAGAGGGCACCAATATTTCATTAATGTTCCCAGCCAGGGCTGGAAGCTGAAAACGGTGGTACACATCTTTACAGACCTTTCTGCCCCTGCCTTGTCAGGATATACAAGGGGCTGATTTGGCATGTCACACTCTCTAAGAGGCAGATTTTTCATGGTTATTTACTCTGCAAAGAGGCTTCTGCCCTGCATGATTGTCTCTGTGACCACCATGTAATGAACGATTTGTGTATGTATCGATACTAATTGTGAATCCATTTCCTTTCCACATTTTCTGAAAAAACAAATCATGTCATATTATGCTCTTTTTGCAATTCAAAAAATCGATCCAGCATACAAATAGATTCACATGGCCCGTATGTTATACTAATGTTTTAGGTACAATGCAATCCGAAAACACCTGCCAGCTCACTAGTTTTACACATTGACAATTATCACTTGGCAAGAAAATCTTCTCCACAGTAGGCATAATATACCACACGGGTGCAACAAGCACTTCAGGCCACTATCCTGCATAAGAGAAAAAAACAAAATCCTAGTTACGTTTCCTTGAACCCAAATGTACTCATTAAATTAATACAACTGTGTACCACACACAAATGTTGTACCAAACATAGTACATACAATTTACAATTTATGAGGATCACCAACGTAAATATATGTTTACTACTGTAACTAATTATGTTTTTCAAAATATGTTCTTTATCTAACTATATTTTATTTTCTTAACAGAGAAACACACACAGATTGCAGCCTTCTTAACATATATAGCTATGTGCCCACGCCCAGTATCAGACTCATTATCATTTGTAAGCCCGCATTCACATCCACATCCAATGCATAATTACTGTGGGCGTATGACTATAGCAGTAATTACTACAGGCAAATTGCTGTGGCCATGGTCAGTGTCCAGATTCTTGGGGGAACGGTCATTAGGTGGAAAGGGTTAGAAACTCATATTACAATCATAGCTTCTATTCTATGGCCCGTTAGATAAGTACAACCTAAACGCTATTTAGAGTCAGGAGTCAAAATGATTACAAGTAAAACATATACAATTCTCCTGCAAAGGATTCCTCTTGCCCTTCCCCTGTGCTATGATGGATCCACTTATCCTGGCAAAAGAAGTACAAGGGGTAACACAAGTGTTGTGTAAAAATGACCACTGACTATTCCTGTGGATTGGTGAGCAATTTATTAGTAGAAGATGACGAACAGAACAAAACAAACCAACTGGACAATACATCCAGGCATGTCATAGCAGATTATTTCTTCAGTAGCATGACAGTTTAGCAATTGGGCAGTTTCAGACACCTCAGAACAGATGCTGCACACCTGATCATAGAGACACTTACAAACCCTTGACAGACTGGACATACTCAGAATTCTGATGAAGCTATGTGTACAATCTGACCACTAGACAAACCCTAAGGTCCCAATAGACCTTCAATCCAAGACCAAAAAGGTTCAATAAACTTCCAGACTGGTGTGAAGGAGGCTTACAGTGTGATGAATGTGGGTGACAACGTCAGTAATATTGCTTATGTAAACGGGTAAGTACAGCACCGACTTTTCACGATTGCGCAAATGCCTAGATGGCTGCTTGTTCTCAGGTTTATAGAGTCAAGGGGGATGCAGTGGCATTTGCAATATCCTCCACTAATTGTGACATTTGGGTGAAATGGTCTAATTTTATCTTGATTCCAAGGGCTGGTATCAGGTATTCTACATCCTAAACCATGCAGTACTTCTTCTGAGATGGTATTGGACTGTAAAGGTGGGACTATGAGACAGTGCAGGCAGTATGTACCCCAAGTAACAACTCCCTCCGCAATTGATGGAAATACAGGGATACACTTTGTCCCCACAGATGAAATAGGTTCTGGAATATGTAGCGCACCTGGAATGGGAAAATGAAACATTCAGGTCAAAGGCAAATGTAACATTATTGATCACAACACTGGAATTGGTCAACAGGTAGTAATCACACTTGCTAGTTCCCATCAACAGATGACCTATGTTGCTGTTGTATACAAAGCCAATTTCTGGGGAGGAAAGGTGACGTTCTGCTGGCTTAGTGCATACTTGGTCTGGGGTGGGAAAAGTCAAAGGACCAGTAAAGCCCAAGTGGGAATGAGCATCCGTTCAGGGTCCTGGGACTTAGGACTCGGTAACCAATGTGATATCCAATCAGACACCCTGCCCCACTGGGTGCGATAGGAAACCTGGAGGATAAGTCATGTGGCAAATGGGCACAGATCCGGCAATGAGTAAGATTGAAAATTCAGTCAAGCTGCCAGAAGAGTTACAGGTAAGTGTTTTCACTGTGAACCCACAGATGTGCAGAGCAACCATCATTTTCATGGCAGGTGGTGAGGAAAGCATCAGTCACAGTGAAACAATACTCTATCAACATTCAAACAATAACAACAATAACAGAAATATAACCAGACATTGCACACCAGATCCAATCCTGGAATGTTCAGGTTCAGGAATCAGGTTGTAACACCATCACACAAGTTTGTGGATTGCAGACAAAGTTCAATTTAGTTCATCAAGCCTGGTACGATCCAAGACACACATAAAATAAGATTGCCAGACCAAAACCTCCAGTTCAAAGTTTATAGATTCCGGAAAGTTGCAGAAAAGTTCTTAGCAACCTTCAAATGTTCCACTGGAAATCAGGTAATGAGCAAAGAATTCTTCAGACCACAATTCATGATCAAAAGGTCCAGCAAAATGTTCAAACTACAAGTATGCCATGTAGTAGAGCCATGTGCATATGAGGGTCATTGTAACAAAACTAATTACTGGCAGATGATACCAGCAGGAGACATAACTTGCATGTATCGGTGAATCAATGTTAGTGGCTTCTACTCTCTACAGAGCACCTCCACATCAGGGGGATTTATCAGTGTGGATGGAACAAATCCAGGGACAATTGACTTAGCTGAATGTCACTTGGATAAGAGCTATTGCCTCTCATGAGCTCTTCCATGGGATCACAAAGTATAACTTTTGGGAGGTACCATTTTGAGGTCGAGAAATGTCAGACACTGAAGATGGTACACCAACACCGAGGTCTGAATCAGGGCCCAAAACCTTAACTGCCTGATGAAGGATTTTTAGGAATCGCTCCCACAGGGACCTCTCTTTGTGAACGAGGTTCAAAAGCTGTGGATGCTGGTTCAGGACGTGACCATGTTGGCTGATTGAGGGCCATGCCCTCACCTTCTGATCCTAGCCGATCTGTTTGAACATCACTGGAAGAGTCTGACATCGGCAAAAGACTGGTGACATCACTGGTGGTGGAGTCAGTGGTTGCAGTGGAACTGGAGCCAAGACAAGGAATATTGGTTGCCGCAAAGTTGAAGTCATTAACTGGGGTGGTGACTTTGCTGCAATAACCGGCATGTATCCAAGCTAGGAACCGTGAACACGTCACTGCCGAGTGAGTGATCAAGAGGACCTGGAAAGGGCCTGCTACCTAGGCTGGAGTGCAGAATTCCACTGTGATCATTAACCAGGACCCAGTGTCCTGGCTGTAGAGGATAGCAGTGTTCCGCCCCTGGTTCAGGCAGGGCTTCGTAGACCTGAGCATGGAGAGATCAAACAGTTTTAATCAACATGCAACAATATTGGGTTACTGCTTCATCTTCTAATAGCAGATTCTGAATGGGCGGACTACAAGGGTTGTAGTTCCCATTCGCAATGGTTGACCAGTGATGATTCCCTGGGCTGACAGTATGTGTTCACGTGGTGGATTGTTGTGCATGGCAAAAAACAAAAAACAAAGGTAAGCCTTGGGACAAATTCAACCTCGGTTCTTTACAGACTTTAACAGCCTTTACTTAAGTTTCCCATTCCCACTTTCTACATGCTCAGTAGAGCGATGGTAATAACTCAATGGAACTGTTGTCTTATTCAGAAAGCTTTGCACACTTCTCTAATAAACTGACCAGCAAAATGGGTACTTCGGTCGCTGTATATACTGAGGGGTTATGCAAACAGAGGTATACACAAAGCTAACAACTTTTTGCCAAAGTGACATCATCTCCTTTTATACATGTATATGACTCCACCCATCTAGAAAACAAATCAACCCGAACCAAGCAATAAACATGATTCATACAGGTGGGGAGTTGTATAAAGTCTGGCTGTACGTACGTGCAAGAATGGACCTTCCAGTAATGGATGTGCAGACATCCTTTTGGGTAACATTCTCCCAACATTATATGTTATACAAATTTCACAATACAATAATTCTGAGCCATAGAGGCTAAAGCAGGATCATCCAATCTCAACGTAATAAAGTGATCATAGAATTTTTACTTGTGAACTTGGTGGTCCAGAAAGATGAGGAGTACATTAGCTGCCACCAAGTGGCCATCTGGAGAGTGGCAGAGGGAACCTGATTCTAACTTACAACCTTGTTCAGTCCAATTCGCATTTTCGGCTTCTGGGGCTTGATCTTGGAGGATAGTCAGACTGGAAAAGGAAGTGACAAGTGACCGAGGAAATGCAACACAAACAAGAAATTAATTAAGAGCCAGGGGCCCATTTAAGGCCGCTGACCAACCTAAACCATCTGCAAATGTATTTCCTTGAGCTGTGAATAACTGTAAGGGACCATGTCCCTTGCATTTGACTACATCTACAGATATGAAAGTAAAAATAAATTTAATACATCTGATATGTATTTCCCGGTTTATAGTCAAAAAGTCGAATCCAATAATGTCGGAAACAAAAATGTCGAATTTTTTTTTTGGTTGCTTTTTTTTCGAAATGGGGGTTCCCCCTCCCAACCCCCCTTTTTAAAATGTGTTTTTTTTTGTTTTACACCTTTTTTTTACCCCCGGAGCCCAAAAAAAATATATAAATAAAAAAATAAAAAATTCAACATTTTTGTTTTTGACTTTTTGGATTCGACATTTTTGTAATTCGACATTATTGTTTCGACATTATGACTGGACACCGTATTTCCCATTTAATATTATGGTTCCTGTGGAAGTGAAAGATCCACGATGATGCCATAAAACTGTGAAATAGTGTACCACCTCGTGGGCATACCTGGAATCAGTATGACATCTGAGATCATAGACAATCTATCTCAGACCATAGCACAAGCACGGATGAGATCCACAAGCACGGATGAGATCCACAAAGTCAGGGACCTGTGTTGATTTTGCCATAGGTAATCGATATGCTTCCAAAACAGAATGGGGGCGGGTACATACAGAATAACCAGAGCCAGTTCCCAAGTTTCTGGGACACAGATAAAAGACCAATTGACAAAAAGTTATATCAGAAGTTATATCAGAAATATCAACACATTACGACAAGAGTGTCTCCATTACAAACTGACCTGATCATCGTGCAGCTCCCCGTCTTCTAGGGTTGGTAATAAAGAAGCAGTATTCAGAACTGAACAGCGACTCAGAGTTACATTGGCAGCAGACATAAGCAACTTTTCATATTGGATGAATTCGACACATGCTGTGTCTTCCCTTTGAACAACAACGACAACACAGCACGGGGGAACCACAATCATGACAGGATGCCCTTGCATCAGGGAGTCAGTTTTTTCTAGTAACAGGGCAGCAGCAACAATATTTCACAGATAATCTGGGAGTCCCATGGCTACTGGATCTAAAGCTACACTGTGGTAGGACACAGGCCAGTGCTTTGAACCACGTGATTTAGTCAACACACCTGGGTGAAGTTGTTACCTTAGCGGGAGCCGTTGTGAGTGCTTGCTTAGTGGTGACAAGGGCATCTTCTTCTTCCTGAGGCCATGGAAGGATTCAGGGGTCGATACTGGCATGAAATTCTGAACTATGGATACATACAGTAAAATATAATCTCGAGGCACCCTCTCATCTGCTTCTTAGTCTGTGGCTTCCAGGCTTTCTGGATCACTGCAGTCTGATCCTGCGACAAATTTCTTTCCCAAGAAGATATATTGATTTATGGATAAATGCAAACAGGTTCTGGCTATGTATGATTATGGAGAAAAATGGACAAATCCACAGCAGTTAAGTAGTTGGTTGAAAATGGAATACATGTGATGAACTCAGGGTGGCAACAAGTAAGACAGACACAAGTGATCACAGTTCAAGGGAGTTTATTAAACAATGAATGCTGTATGCAGGTTGGAAAAATGCCTAATCTAGGCCTACATCTAGGATGGGAATAAGCATCAACCATCAAATAAAAATAAGGCAGTCCTGGTGGTATCATATCAAATAAATAAGGGTCTATACTAAGAAACCTATTGCCAAACCTTACAACTAATACAAAAATGGGTGTGGGATAGTTCTCAAGATAAGAAAGAAATGTTCTCAAATTATATATCAGGTTATGGTAGCCTGGGTCACCCGTCCCCACGTTTTGAGCAGAGCATGGGATAAAGTGGGAGCTTGGAGCAAAGTACAGTCTCTGGCTTCTCCAGCACGAGACAACAGTTCTAATGGTGACTTTCAGGACGGATGATGACCAAGTTCACCCCTGGGTCCCCCTTTTCTGGATGCAGACCCTTGTCAATTGTCAGCCACTGTTCATGTAGGGTGATGGCTTCACACAGGGGTCCCCCTCTTTTGGGCGCTGATCCTTCTTTTTTGTTTACCACAGTTTCACGTATCAGTTCATTTCTTACTGGATGTTTGGATGATGGCTTCAACCCTGGATCTCCCTCTGCCGGGCTCAGACCGCTCTTGACTGCCAATACTTCGGTGAGGGCATCACCTTTTTTACATCTCAGCCGGATCTCCCTCAGTCGGGCCCAGACCCTTTTCTTCTCTTTAGCGGGATTCACTTCCTTTGTTTTCTCAATGCCTTTTCAAACAGTTCATAGTGGACATCCCTCTGTCAGGCTTAAGTCTGTCAACACTCTGTTTCGTGGGACTTTAGACTTTGCCCACCTCATAAGAAACCCTTGGTTGGGTTCACTCCTGTCGACTTCACCTTGACAATTCAAGGTTGGTGGGATTAATTTCCCTTTCTTTCACACAGTTTGTTGATCAAATTCTTTTGATTGTACAGGGACGTTGCTTGACCCTCAGTATGACCACTTTGATCTATTCCGCCATCCCTCCTATGGCCTGCTGGTATCCATAGTTTCCCTCTGATGGGGATTGACTTCAGTCTCTTGAGTTATCACCCACATGGTGCCGGTTTCCCTCTACAGCTGGTCTCCCCTTAACACTTTACAATTCTTTCACAGTTCCTCGAACTTGGTTTAAAACGTGACACTTTGCAATTATCAATGAACGCAGCCCGGTTCTTCTAAGCTCTCCCCTCGACTCACCGGCTGTGATGAACCTCTTGGCTATCCTCTTTCGTTGGAGTCAAGGCCGGTACCATGGTCGTGGGTGCTTCCCTCGCTCCTGCTTATTGGAGTAGGCTTGCCCTGTGTACCATTGACATCTGCTACAAGACACTTGTGTTATTGTTTGTGGTCTTAGTCTTTCTTCCTTGAAGGTTCTGCGGTTCTGGGACAGAAAGGGCAAGGTCACTTATCTCCTCGCCACCCTCTCAATTCCTGCCATCTTTCTCCTTCATTTGAACTGCCACGCCTAATTAGCCTTTTCGTTGTGCTTTCTGCCGTGCTCATTTTGCTTTTACTGTGCTCTCTTACTTCACCTTTTATCCCTGTGGGGAAGGTAAAGGGCTGTCAGGTATGTGTGATTCAGGTTAATTACCCAACTTTTCCTGACGTCGGGGTTGGGACATATCAAGTAGACAGGGTTTACATTAGTGCATTGTTTTGGGTATGTAAAGGTGCTTGTGTTGGAAAAGGGGTGGGTGTTGTCAAAGTATACTACAGGGTTGGAAGAGAAAGAGGTGTCACAAGGGATTATGGCTTTTATATTTGGGTTTGTGGTGATCTTGGAAGGGTAGGTTTTGGAGATTTTTCAAGACTGATGAGAATGACCGGAGTTCTTATTGTGTTCTGAACATGGAGGATTGTGGGAATATATGTAAGTTTGCCAAAGCAGCCTGGGAGCTCGAAAAGTGACAATCATAGGGACGGAATTTGTAGGGATCTTGAAGAAGACGGGAATAACTGGGAATTGTGAAATAAACCAGGGGGAATATGGGAACAGTAGTGCCTAACCTAAGTAGAATGGTGTTCGGGACAGAATAACTAGAGGAATCTGGAAAATAAGGTCCGGGAGTATCCGGATAATAACCAAGGAAATTGTGAATCTGGGAGTTGTGGCTCGTAACAAGTTTACCAGATGTGAATGGGTTCTTGGCTTTACCTTTGGGTAAGGAAGATTCAATGGGTGGAAGAGATGATGAGCAGGGATATGTGATACAATCTTCAGAGACTTTATTCCTCTCACCATCCTCCCTGTGATGGTACTGCATCTCAACTGGGGTATTCCCTCGAGCATAGTTCCCCTACCCAGGTTATCCTCCCCCACTGGTCAACCCCCAGGAACTGGATCCATCAGTGATGGCCGTGTCCTAGCCACCTGAATAAGGGATGCTTGAGGTCTTACTGGGAGAATACCCTCAGGTTTCTCACATACATGGTAAAATGGTAGTCAAATTAGGAAAAGGCAGTAACACAGTGGCATTAACTGCATTAACTGCATGCAAATACTGACTAAAATGATAAACTTCTTTATCTTCGTAGTAGGCAAAATAAGAGTTTTCCAGTGGCCACGGGTTTGTACAATAATACCTTTTTGGAGAAGGGATTATATTACAGGATAAATATTTTCTTTAGCCTGTTGGGAAAATGGATACTGGTGTACACATGGCAGGGGCTTGGCATGATTTAGAGTCATTTTGACTGGTTCAAACTTAACCCTATTAACAGAGTCATTTACATGGGTTGACCATAAATTGGCTTGGGGCCTGGTCCAAGAGGTCCTGTTGCATGCAGGCGGTGTCAGTCCGGTCTCCTGGGTTTGAATGGGTAATTTCATGTAATAATACAAACAACTCAAACTCTATTTGAGCGGGAATATCAGGGTGTACACTATCATCAGAACCGTAAGTAGAACAACTTAGCTTGCACAAGAAATCTAATCCCAAAAAAGTCCCAGGACTACAGGGGCTCAGCAAAAATGCATGTTGGCCAGAAAATTGACATATTGTAACGATGAGTGGAGTGGGTACTGTGAGAAATGATAAGGTGTCTCAGCCGCTTGTCCCTGGGGATCTATCATTCAGTTGGCCAGGACACGGCCATCACTTTTGGATCCATTTCCTGGGGATGGACTAGTGTGGGAGGATCACTGGGATGGAAGGTCCTCAGGGAGTTAGAGTGAGAGTCAGTATCCATCCATTCCCTGTAACACCTTTAGCCCATTCTACCCAATGGTATATTTAGAAACTCAACCACCCCTTTCCTGCATGAACACTTTGACACGGACAGCCCGCTCTGGGAGAAAACATACTCACACCCGAACCGTGTGCCTGACATGTCCCAATACTATGGCCAGGTGAGGTCAGGCAATCATCGAAAAACACTCACACCTGACTTCCATTACACTTCCCCACACGGATATAAGGTGGAGCACGAGAGTAGACTCTGCGAGGCAAATCACATGAAGGCACAGCAGTTTTGAGTCTGCAGATGAACGATGGGAGAAAGACAGCCAGGCATGATAGGTTTGTCAGAGGCATACTACCCTGAATCCTTTTTGGCAGGAAGCTGTTACTTTCAAGATAAATTCAAGTCAGAAAACGTAAGACCAGGAAACCAGGCTGAAGAATCCAGCAATGTGTGCTGGAGATACCAAGGGTCTTCCTGCATAACTGGCCAAGAAGATGAGGAGCAGCAGGTGCTGTGGTATTGTTGTTGGCTCCAATAACAAAGAAGCAACAGAGAACAACAAAGCTGGTGAGTTGAGGAGACCGGTCTGTGTTGAAGTCAAGGTTGTAATCGGCAACATTGTAAACAGAGCACTGCAATGGACATTGTTAAACGCTTCTGGTGAAAGACACGAGTGAAGCTAAATTGCCGGTGAATATTTGAACATTAGAAGGAAAGATACAATACCGTTGATAGTCTGGTCCCGCACTGTGAATGTGCTCAGTGGAAGGTCTCTGTATGATATCCTGATAAAAGAAATTCAAGTAGAAAATTGATGCGAAGAGTACATTTTTTGAAGTGAATCGAAGTGGTCCTCCAGCGGTTTAAGCAAAACCAATCACCCATTCGAAAGTATTTGATTCTGGTATCAAAAAGGGATCAGAGCCCGGATGAGGTGGATGCATGGTCCGAGTCGGAATGAGGGAGACAAAATTGTGAAAATTGTAGAAAAGGAGTCTGAGCCCGGAAGAGGGGGACCCTTGGTCCGAGCCCGAAGGAGGGAGACCAGTCCTGAACTTATGAAAGTGAAAACCCGGACAAAGGAAAGACACTTTTGTGTTTTGTTTGTTACATCAGGCCCTCTGCAACAAAGAGACTGTAATTGCAAGAGAGACTTTGGTGCAAGACCCTGATGCCTATGTGTTGAACTGTTACCTCATGGCCAAGAAGACAGAGTGTGTGTGAAGCCGTGCTGAAAAAGTGTGGAAGGGAAGCTAACTGCTCAACCATCCTGAAATATTATTCCTTGAACACTGTTCTTTGTTGCATACATTACTGTCCCACATCCTTTTGTAATTAGAGGTAGGAATTGGCAATAGGTTTATTAGTATAGGGTCTTTTATTTTGATAGACTTTACTAGGACTGCATTATTATTATTTGATGGTAATAGCTTGATCCCACCTTTATATTTAGGTTTCTGTCTGTCTTTACTGTTTGATACCATGCCTTCCTTACAGCACAGGGTGAGGTATTGGAGTACCCCTGCATACCTACAGCAATTACTGCTTCATATGAATGCATCATTCTGGAAAACTCAGAAGCTTTTAGTGTGGAGAGTGATGCTCCAGTGTCAATCAAACATGAACTTGTTTGACCATCAATAACACAATCAACATACAGGAAGTAGAATCAATCAATATAAGTAGTGCAACCAGTCCAGCGACCCCTTGGAAATCCTAACCATCTGTCTGAAGTGGTGGTGGTGGTGGTGGCAGGGACCTTGCCATTATTTTTGTTACGATTGGCTGTCCACCTTGACCGTCATAGTGAGACCAATGTGGACACTTGGCTATTCAGTGTCCAAACTCTTTACAGTAATTGCATGGGTCACTGCATGTGTTCATGCAATATCTTTCAGCAGTTTGCCCTGGATCATCTGCTTGGTGTAAGCTTCTTCCACCTTACCGGTCCTTGTCCTTGTCCTTGCACACCTGGCATAGGGCAAAACCCTCCCCTTCCCTGGGGAGCTTGTAAACTCTGTTTCTACAGCACCATAAGTTTGAATGCAGTACTTTCTTTTTGCCTTTCATCTTTTTCATGAAAGTGTATTGCAGCTAATAAAACTTCAACCAAAACATTTTCATCCCATCCTATTAGAACTGCTTAAGTTCCTATGATACCTTAGGTTGCAAACCCTTTACAAAATGAGCCAACATGGCATGAGGCACTATAAGGGCTGCATCAACAATTCCAGAATATTGTTCAAGCATTGCTTCAAACACTTGAGACATTCCACCGGATGTTCTCCTATGGCTTGGTGCATGCATTCATTTTAGACCAATCAGTCATTCCAGGATAGACTTCAGTGATAATTTGTACTAGTCTATCAATACAAGTTTCAAATCCCTAGAAGTGGCAGGTTCTTCCATTGGCCAATTGGCACACACTTTGAGCAAGGTAAATGTATCTGTGGGCAGCACTGCTCGCAACAATTGATTCAAATCTACACAAGTGGAGTGATAGTAACCTATTATTACCTTGATGGGATCTTCTTGTATCTTTGGAAATCTCTGAACAATATTAAACAAATCAGTAGTGCTCAGCGAGGCAAGATCGGTAACTACCTCCTTCTGGGAGATGCCTAATCGGAAATGCGCCCGTACTCGTATCAGCTGTCAAATTCGGGAACCCTCAAACATGCTTGAAGAAGGCAAAAAAGTTTGTAAATCTGAGCTTGCATTTTGGGGGTGAATAGGCTGACCAGAGAATCTATTGGACTAGAATGATGATAGGCAGGCAGTTGGGTACAGTGTGGGATAGCCAGTTGTTGGCCAGGTGTGACATTCAAAATGGCAGGTTTGTATCTGGCCAAAATATCTTCAGGACTTTCCTTCAATGGGGGCTCCTCTTGGATTACAGGATACCATTGTCTGTACCCAGCTTCATGAGCTGGTACCTGCAGGTTCGAGATTTCAGTTTTCAGGGATTAAAATTGCTCCTGGAGCTTTTCTTGACTTCCTTTCAATACCGGAGTCTTGGATTCAGTCTGACTCTCAATAGCTTCAGTATACCAATCTAGATATCTGTCCCACTGGTGTACACATGTGCCTTTCTTTTCTAACACCTTGTTTAAATCCATTATTCTGTCTAAGTCAAATGTTCCTTCATGAGGGAAGTGTCTAGGTGACTTACTCTGTGTATATTCATGCCATTTATCCTAGTACCTACATGCCAAGCTTTGGGCAAGCCGAGAGTAAACATGAAGTGTGCTGGACTTCCTTTAGGAGGAAGTGGCACTTGTCTAGACTGCTGTGAAAAAATTCTCACGAGGGTAAGACAAGGCATGTCTTATTACAGATCTTGTCCATTCTTAACTCTGTCTGCATAGGGATGTTATTGTGTCCCGTGTCTGGCGGCATGGGTACGGTTCATAGCAAACCACTCTACGACATCTATGCATAGGCTCAAGTATCAACACCCAACCTCTCTTCCTTCCCCTTTACAGATATTTCAGAAACACCCACAGGTGTTGATCAGATTCAGATGACTTCTGGTTCACAGCCCATATCCACCATTATGCTACACACAATGCAGAACTGTATTTCAGCTTTTCAGAGACATGTGTAAGTAAGAAACAAATCCTGTTACAGCTCCGATACTAGGATAAACAAGTGTGTAGGTAAAACAGGGTCGCAACTGAGATGCACATTGAGCATTTCAAGTATCAAGGTATACGTTTTAGACAAGACAAACACAGGGCCCACAACCAAATATTGTCTTCATACTCATACAGAAAACATTCACCCTAGTCCCTGATCCAAACTACTCTACCCTGACTGGCACAGTGGTTTCATGTTCTCTTAAGTCAGAAAGGAGCATGGAGGTGCTGCTTTTACATTTTTATTCAAATCTGTGGTGGCCAATAACTTTTATTATTTTTCTTATCCATATAAACCAAGGTTGTCCAACATACGGCCCGTGGGCCACAATGCGGCCCGCCAAGCCATTTTATGTGGTGAGGCCGTATGTTGGACAACTCTTGAGTAAAAAAAAAATAAATGTTTTTTTTTAAATGTGCCTGTGCGCAAAACTGTAACTTCCTCTAGTGACCACCTGCCAAGGTTTCTGGAAGATGCTTATGATCTTGATCTGTGATCTATGATATGATCTGATATGATAGGTTATTTATAACGTGCTTAATACCCATGCAGCAGTGATCCCAATCATAAAAGTGAAACAGGGAAGCCCAACAGGTATAACTTATTTTCACACTTTTGGTAGCGCAGTCTGAGGGCAGCCTATACCCTTCAGGAGAGGTGTGAGCTGATACAGTTGCAACACAAAAAACAATAGTACTATGTTCCCAAAATACCTTAGTTCTTGTCTTTCGGATCTCAGCAGAGCCAGGCTTTTCAGCATCAGACCAGAAGCATGGGTGCCTTTGCGCTGGGCTGGGGTCAAGTCAGAGAGCAGCAGCAATGGGCCCCAATGATGGAGTTCTGTTTGGCACTGGTGCTGATTTTCAGGTAGAAAACGCTGGGAACAGTAGGCCATGCCAAGTGGATGGCACTGGAAGACTCAGTGACCTCTGGGCCCGTACAAGGGAATACTTGCCTTTGGCGCTGTGCAGTCTCGGCTGACACAACACGGCATATGGTTACGGCAAAGATGTCCAAGCTTCATCATTGTCATTGAGCAGAACCCTGAGATTCAGGGGTTGTGGAGCGTCGAGGTCCAGGATGATTATGATGCTGTCAATGGGGCCAGCGCTGAGCAGCTCCACTCAGGAGGGCCATGGGCCCGTGTGGGGCTGACAGGCCAATGGGCAGACTGCAACAGGCCTGCTCGAGCCATCCTGCTATTTATACAAATATCAGGCCGAGCAGGGCCTGATGGGAGAAAGGAACTGCTCTACAATCTGCTCTTCTGCTGGGCTCTGCCTGCTGGAGCTTCCCTCTACTCGCGGGACAGGCAGCTCTGCAGACGCTCAGAGCTTCTGGGGGGTGGGGGGTTGGGTCTGGGTCAGGGCCTGCCTTCTCACTGTCGCTTAGCGGGGCTTCCCAGAACTGACCCAACCCCTGCCCTCTTGCATGCAACTCATCCTTAGCTGGCAGGGGAGAATCTGATCTCAAGGGCAGATCTCCCAGGGTGAGGCTTACCCATTGCACATCGGATTTACTGACCCCTGCTATGTTCCCAAATGTGGGATACAAAACTGCATTATTTCTGGTAGTGGGGGACTGCGTTTGCGCTCTCCCCCCTGATTTATTGTTGAAAGAAAAGGTAAAGTGTGCACTAGGCCTGCTAGGTTGCATACTTTAAGATTGTGCTCACATTGCGTTTCTTCAATTAGGTTCACCTTTGGGTGATTGCTTTTCCACATTTTATCTGTTGAATTGAATTATGCTTCTTTCATCACCACAGAAGTAATGTGTATTACAGAGATAAGCTACCATATGTATTGGGCACACTGCACATGCTCAGGCAGCATCAATCATGCTTTGTACAGGACAATGCTGGCCTAAATTGGGAACAGCCAGCATAGACATGTTGCTACAGAGGCATATTTTGGGTACAACCAGCATGACAATGTGTTACATCAGTGACAGTGCTGTCTTACACTGTGGACACATTGATCATTAAAATGTGTTGTGTTGTAAAATGTTCTTTTCTACTGTTGGTGACATGGAATTTTCATGTTCCCCTTTAGAACTGATTGTAAACCTATGGCTTTTTGGTCACCTTTTCTGCTGTAAAATGCACCATTTCAACCCCATATTTGAAAAAGAATTCTTGGGGGGGACCCCCCCAAACCCTCCCTAGAACCTTATAAATCCCTCGCTACGCTCAGTCGCCCCACTATTTCAGAAAAATATTAATACATAGACACTGAAAGAAATCAGAAGCAATTAACCTTTGATCACTGCCCATGACACCAAAAGCTATCTTTGGGACTGCATGGCTATCACTGCCTGTGATGCTATTGTGTCAAAGGTCACACAATATCGCTTTTTAATATACTGCTTTGGGTGAGGTTGTTGACTTTTGGCTCGCCGGCCCACTGGGTGACAAAAAGTTAATGCTTCAGCCCCACATTCAGAAAGGTTGGACATGCCTGATATAAACAGTTCTGTAGGCAGGGTACTTTCACACCTGTATCCTCAGATAATCACAACACATTTCAGACTTCAGATTTAAAATTTCAGATTTCAGATTTCAGATTTCAGATTTCAGATTTCAGATTTCAGATTTCAGATTTCAGATTTCAGACTTCAGACGTCAGACTTCAGACTTCAGACTTCAGATTTCAGATTTCAAGTTAAGGATTTCAGAGACAAACATTTACCCCAACCCATTTCAGACTATGCTTTATAAGGCATAACAATACTATGACACAATTTTCTGTTTTCACCAACTCGCCATTTTCCAGTAAGGCCTGTCTTGTACATCTGCTCTGTTTGACATTCTTGAGTCTCCAGGCGCTCCGGCCAGCTCTCCCCTCCGATAAAACCATATCTCCTGGGCCCACAGGGATCAGCAGGAAGTGCACCCAGCAAAACCCTTGGACTGAACCGCATGGCAGTGGGAAACCAATGTCTAAGGTACCAAACTTGTGGAAAAATTACTAATGACTATTCCAGTGGATTGCTGAAAAATGTATTAGTAAAAGTAAAAAAACAGAACAAAACAAACCAATGGAAGGGTGATATTTCGGCACAACAGAGAACCCCCCTCCTTCCGTGCACCATTCTCTTATACCCAAAGAAACACATGCATTTCAATGGAAGAGTTGTCCAGACAACGCAAAGAATCATACTGAAACAATGTTGAAAGCAGAGAACAAAGCCCAACTGTGCAAGTCTGTGATACCAGCTGTGCTCTTATATGTTAGACAGTGTTATCAGGGAGGTTGACATAACATCATATATTTAGTGAAGTTGAATATAGTCTACGGACACAATAAGTGGCGACGAGACCTGTACGCCCGAAACAAAATGGCGACTGATCCTGAACAAAGGATTGCACTGGTGGACCGTGAAGCGGCCTCGTAAGGACGCCGCAAATGGTTATATGCATCTTGTATGTACCATCGGCCTTTGATAGGTGCAAAGATTATGAAGAAGCACCGGAGATGCTGATGACGGCACCCTGCTGATGACTGGCACGGACGCTAAGAGGTGGTTGTGACGCGGAGAGTTACAATCCACCTGAATAACAATTTTGTGTGTAACAATTGGTGTAGGCTGATAAACAGAGACTCCAACGACTCGAACAACAACTAAGCGGCAACGGGCCGGAGTCAGACACGTAGACAAGGTTGCACCATGTCGGTGAAAAGTTTGAGAGCCAAGACCAAACAACCTACAATGGAAGTCTTCGCAAAAGCGCAGAAGACCCCCACAACATCGGAGCGGGGTGCGTCCACGACTTCTGCTGAAGAAGCCCCAGAAGGAGACAAGCACCAAATCCTTGAGGCTATATCAGAGCTGAGCACCAAGTGGGGCGCGGCAATGGCAGACTTGCGGACAGCCCTGGAAGGCAAAATTGATGCGGTTGGGACTGAACTTACCCTGTTACGACAAGATGTCAGGGGGCTGGCGGAGAGAACAAGTGGGCTGGAGAGTGCCGTAAAGACCAATACTGATGTCAGCATGACTAACACGAAGGAAGTTCATGTGCTCAAACAGCAGGTTGCTAACCTCGAAAATCGGGTGGAAGAAGCTGAGGGAAGAGCGAGGAGAAATAACATACGGATGGTCGGCCTGCCAGAGGGGGAGGAGGGTCAAGACCCTAAAAACTACATGGAAAACTTGATCCTACAAGAAATAGGAGCAGATAAGCTTTCGCAGGGATTCACAGTGGAGCGGGCACACCGAGCCTTGATGAGGAAACCGCGACCTGGGGCTCCGCCGCGACCTATCATCGCGAGGATCTTGAACTACAGAGATAGGGAGAAGATCCTAGAATATTTTCGCAAAGGTGGGACAATACAGAGATCATCTGCCAACATTACAGCATACCCGGACTATACGATGCTGGTGCAGAGACTGAGATACAGCTACGTGGCCGTCAAGAGGAGGCTGCGAGCAGCTGGAATCAAATACATGCTCCTGTACCCGGCAAAGCTGAAGGTGCTACATAAGAGCAGAGCGCTCTTTTTTGACACTCCCGAAGAGGTGGTAACGTGGCTGGATCTGCAGGGTTGCCCGGAACAAGAAGTGGACCACTACCGGCAGGAACAGGATGGCTAAAAAACTGGTGCTGCGGACATTGGGGGTACCGGATTATACCGGGAAACAAGATTAGCTGGATAACATTCGGGCCCTGAACCCGTCATGGAATGGAATATAGTAGGTAAATTGTAATTGGAAGCAGCATAAAGTTAACACAATGCGTAATACATTTGGGAATAGGAACAATAGGATGGAGGCAACTCACCCCTGAAATACTAATAGTTAAGTGGCCATTAGGGCGACTTTACCCTACTGAGCCCTGAGCATAAGTTTGTGCTGGACGGGGCTAGATGTGGGGGTGCCTGAGATCCAGGGATGGAGCTAGGCAACATTTGGGGGGTGCGTTGTTGGGGAAGGGTTGGGTTGGGGGAGGGAAGGGAGGTGGGAAGTTTGGGTTGTACATAATTTTGGGGAGTTCAAGTTTAAATATGAGCCTACATGGAAGAGTTGAAGGGTTGTATCTGCATAACATGACCGGGAGGGTTCGGTTGGGAATGAGGGAGGAAGATATCAGAGCACAATGGGAGATCTCAGGATAGTGACGTGGAATGTCAGGGGACCTAACAGTTATATGAAGAGGAACAAAGACATGCTGTATTTGAAAAGGCAAAAGATAGATGTTGCACTGTTTCAGGAGACGCATTTGACGCGGGAGAAACTGGAGCTAGTTGGGAAAAAATGGAAAGGGATTGTGGCGGGTTCGTCGTACTCTGCTTATGCCAGGGGAGCGCTTGTCTGGGTAGCACCTCATGTCCCGTTTCAGCTACTGCAGGAAACGGTGGAAACTGACGGGAGGATGGTTATTTTGAGAGGGCTGTTGGAGAATAAAGAGGTATGCATCGTGAATACATATGCCCCTAACCATAACACAGCGGCATACTTCAGGACTCTGTGCTCTAACCTTAGTATGTGAGTGGGAAGCGTGGTAATTTGGGGCGGGGATTTCAATTGTGTAATGAACCCCAAAGTGGATAGATCTGACAACAGGATTGATTGGCCCACCCCAGCGGACAAAGCATTGCAGGTGTTACTAGATGATTTCGGCTTGGTAGATGTATGGAGAACAAAACATCCCAATGATAGGCAATATTCGTATTATTCTGCCCCGCAGCAGCTACACACGAGTCTGGACTATGTCTTTGCCACGCCGAATGTGGTGGCAGAGAGCACTCGAATAGAATACAAGGCGAGGGTCCACTCGGATCACTCGCCCCTGATCCTTAGGTGGCAATACTGCCCCACGAGGGCACGGATCCCAACGTGGCGCCTCCGAGCGGAGGCACTCAAAGATCCGGTCTTTCGTGAGGACATAAGGGATGAGATCATTAACTATTTTGAGACGAATACTGGAAGTGTTGACTCAGCGGGTGCACTATGGGAAACTTTTAAGGTGGTGATGCGGGGGGGCAGCCATAGCTAAGTCAAAGGGTCTGCAAGGTGGGGTTCTGGCTGACCCACAAAGAGTTGAAGATGAACTAGAAAGGACATTAGAATGTGACAATGTGGACACTGAGCTAGCACTTAAACTATAACAGCAATGTGCGGAACATTGGGAAAGGCTCTGTAACCTCAATTACAAAACGTATGTAGAAAGACAGCACGCGGGAGGAGAGAAAACGGGTAGGCTTTTAGCATGGCTGTACAAGAGTGAGACCCCTAGACTCCCGATTAGGACAATAGTCAGAGAAGATGGCTATGTAGTGGACACTCAAGAAGGAGTTAACAGGGAATTTGCGGATTATTATAGGGTGCTATACGGTGACGAGGAAGGGAGTAGTCAAGAGGAGATAACCGAAACACTAGAAGATATAGAATTACCTAAGATAAGTGATGAGGAGAGAGAAGAGCTTGATGCACCAATTACCCTGGAGGAGCAGAGGGAGGTTGTGAAGCAGTTGCCCAGCAGTAAGACCCCAGGAGCAGATGGGTTCCCTAGTGAATTTTACAAAGTATATAGAGAAGAAGTGCTACCCCCATTGCTAGACATGCTTAAAGAAGCTTTTGAGATAGGAAGGTTGCCGGAGTCACTCAGAGAGGCGATCATAATACCGCTTCCCAAGCCCAACAAACCGGGGCATAGCTGTAGCTCCTACAGGCCTTTGTCGATGCTGAACCAGGACAGCAAGATACTGACGGCTGTCCTGGCAAACAGATTGCGGAGAGTAATTAGTAAATTAATCCACCCAGAACAAACGGGCTATGTCCCAAACAGGAACATAACCCATAATCATAGGAGACTCCACCGTGCGATCGAATGGGCAGATAGAAATGAAGGCAAAATGGCGATTGTATCCCTAGACGCAGTTAAAGCTTTTGACTCCGTTAAGTGGCCATGGCTGCTGGCAGCCCTGGGAGGTTACGGAGTAGGGCCGGGTTATATCAGATGGGCGAAAAATGCTATACAGTGAGCCGTTAGCCAGAGTTCGAACGGGATCGGTGATATCCAAGATATGGCAGCTTAGTAGAGGTACCAGGCATGGGTGCCCCTTGTCTCCGATGCTTTACATTCTAGCCTGGAGCCCCTAGCAATATATCTCAGGCAACAATACGGTATGACAGGTATTGAGGTTGGGGAGGAGCGGCATCTAATATCCTTATATGCGGATGATTTATTATTATACTTGAAATACCCAGAAGAGAATCTTCAATATGTCCTTGAAGTGATGGAGAAATACGCAGGGTTGTCCGGCATAACGGTAAATCCCTAAAAATCCATTTTATTCCCCATAGGTAGCTACAAGGGGACCCCGGAGGAAAGTTTGCCGGTGTTACAGATACCCTGGGTGATTGGTTCTTTCTGTTACCTTGGCATAGATGTGTATCACACCGCAGAAGAGGAACATAAGCACAACACTGTGGTAGCTGTTGAGAAAATCCAGAAATGCATGAAGTTTTGGGAGAAGTTGCCCCTAGCTATGATGGGACGGGGGCAATGCTTAAGATGGTGGTCCTACCTAGACTTTTACATTATTTTAACAATATCCCACATATGATACCCAAGAGGTTCTTCGCTAAAATGAATAGGGTGTGCAGGGACTTCCTATGGCATGGTACCCGGAATAGAGTGGCGCTATGGAAGTTGCAGAACTTCTATGAAAAGGGAGTTATCAGGCTGCCCAATTTTGAGGTCTACTACATAGCAAGTCAGTTACAATATGTGGCCAATTGGCTCTCTGATGAAACGACCCCTCAACATAGGTTGTTTGGGCGGGTTTGTACCCCATTTTACTTAATGGAAATGATATGGTTGCCTGAAACAGACATGAAGGAGCGCCCTAAAATGATGATGTTGGTGTGGAAAATGTGGCGTCGAGCGTGTCGGATGATGGAGGACCCATTCCATGCTCCCCGCAAGTACCGCTGGTCGCATTAGCAGGAGGGGACAAGCAGCTGAGGGTGATTATCAGAACCTACTGGGAATCGGTGGGACTGGTGACATTAGGGGACATCTGGCAAGAAGGGACCATTAGAGATTTTGAAGAACTTGGGGAGGAGGCGGGATTACACACTGGCCAATGTGTTACATACCATAGGATGGTCCAGAAAATTCGGAAAACGTGGCCTGAAACAGTGTTAGCAGAGGAACCAGATGCTACTGTGGGGGTAATATATGACATATTGGAAGGGGGGAATGAGATTTCTAGATTGTATGAGATGGTGATGACCAAGGTGGGGAAGGAATTGACACATTTGAGACTTGATTGGGAGGAGGAGGTGGGGGCCCCGATGGGAGATGGGATGTGGGAACGCGCCCTGGGATATCCACAAGAAAGTGTCAAGAAACGCCAGACTTAAACAAATACAGTTGTACATAACGCATAGGGCATACATGACCCCTCTGAAGATATCCAAGTTCCGGAACGCAGGGCGACAGGCGTGCCCTAAGTGCGACATGGAAAACGCTGACATGACGTACATGTTTTGGTCATGTCCAGTAATCAAAGGTTTCTGGGGTGAAGTGGCACAAAAATTAGCGACAAAAGGGGTCACGCTTGTGATAGATACGGCTTGGGCCTGCTTGCTGGGAGGGTTCCCCAGACCACGGAAACTTTAACATGTTGAGAAACTGAGAAACTTGGCATATGTGTTAGCAAAACGGAGGATCGCCATGGGATGGAAGAAGTGTCACAAGCCACGGGTGGAGGTATGGTGGAGGGAGTTACAGAAATGGGCGGAGGCTGAAACGGTAGTATGGCAGGAGGCGAGCAGCATGAGTGTGGAGGAAGAAGTAGGTACCTTGATGGCATGGAAACTATTAATAGCGGAACTGTTCGGATCTATATCGGACCCGATTGAATCCGAAGATAGTGAGACCCAGCCACATGTATAAGATACTGAACGAGAAGTACAAATAGGCTCATAATGGAAGGCGGGACTTGGGGAGCAGTGGCAAACTGGAAATACAAATGGTGTTTACTGGAATTGTTGTAAATTACACTGCGTGTTGGGTTTGTTTGTATTGTTGTTTGGTTTGAATAAAATGAATAAACTATTTAAAAAAAAAGTTGGATATAGTCCTCAGAGATTCACACATGCTCTGAGGCAGGCGGGAACGCTTACAGTATGATTACTTGCACCTTTTAAAGCCACTTTTCCTAAGAAAGCGGGAGCCTAAAACACACATATGCCAAAAGGAGAACACACCTATACTCAGAGATGTGAAGGCTAGAATTCCTACACACTAGGCGAAGAACCTTTATTTCAAAGACATTTGCAGTAAAGCCTAAAGACCCACCTTGCATGGGCAAGAAACAGTGTTTAAACATGGCAGTTTATAGTGCCTACTCAATATCATTATGCAACGGTATACTAAGGTAGAACATAACATTTTAAATTCCATACTTTCCCCCACATAGGTTATATACGGACACTGTATCGAAAATCAATGCCACTCTACATTCAGCGTGTCAACAGCACAGTCAAGATTGACCATCTAAACTAACAAAACACATCATGATGTCTCTTCTTTTTCCCCCCAAGGAAAAGAAAATTATATTTTAAAACAAATTGTAAAAATGTCCCCAAAAATATTAATACTGTGAAAAATTGGCAATGTGCCCATTCTTAGCCTCATGAGCAGTGTGCTGCTTGTTCTGAAGACAGTTCATGTTTGTGCTTTAGCTCTGCCTCCGAATTATTCAAGCTAGCATTAAAAATCCGAATTTTGAAACATTGACAAAGTGCAGATTCTGCTCAATCTTTTGCACTGAAAAACAATATTCCTCCACCTTCTGGCTGTTTGACATATATGGAACCAATCTGAATTCTCTTCTTTCACACCTTCATGCTCCATGGTGTGGGGAGTGTCAAGACATTATGGCACATTCACAGACCTCAAAACGTATATGCAGTGGGAATGTCCTGATTCAGAGCATTTTCTAGCATGGTGGCAGCTGCTTTTCCTCTCCTATCTCTGGCTGTTCTGTCATGTACTCTTATGCCATGGAGGTGTTTATGTTCTACAAAGGGACTGTTGCTAAATCGGGACAGTGTCCTGAAGGAGCCAACATATTGTGCTGCCAAACTGTTGTTGAATAGCAACGGTAGTGCAGATCATAGCATTGTTGCACCTAGTCTCCTTTTTGGTGGATTTGGCTGGACATTCAACTTGCAACTATCTCCTTATGAGTGCCTTAAAAAATACATGAAAAAAGAACACTAACACACTGATTACAAGTTTGGTTGAATTAACATTACCATTTGCATATGGTAAGCATGTGGTAACTTGAAGGGTTCACATAATTCTAATTAATGTATTCCCCATTTTAGGAATACCTTATGACTCCATGGAGATCGCATTTTACTTTTTTGTTGCGTGTGCTAATGCTTTTGAGTGTAGAAAATCATCTCAGTTGAAATGCTGGGGGATTTGAAAAGATTCTCATCTGACACCTGGGTAAAACATCTGTAATTCTGATATAACAGACATTTTACCACTTCTGAAAACACTTATAATTAGACCATAAATCTGCACATTTCCATCCCCCAAAAGAAACAACTGAACAGACAACTGATTTACAACTAGCAAACTCAAAGAAGAACAGTGGTGATGATATTTTGGACAATAGTGCAAAATTACAATTGAGATTGAGATATGAGTAGTGGTAAGTCGGAGATGAACCAGGGGTTCCAACATTGGCTGTAAGTACCAAACATAAGCTAAGCGAGCCGAATAATGACTGTGTAAATAAATTGTAATTCACCGGAGTGCCAGTGGCATTGTTACAGAGGGGCCAGTGCAGGTAGATTTTACCTCTCAGTGCGCTGTTTTTGTTGTTGTAGCGGGACATGTAGTGATGGAGGGTTTGACGGTCCTAGCATTTCAACCACATGACATGGAGGGTGAGGATTAAGCAGGAGGTGCAGCAAGAGGGTAATGGTTTGCCTTTTAATGATTCACCTCGCTCCCCTTATTGTGTAGCGGCTTCCTTGTCCGGTCTGCCCAGCTGCAGTCACAAGCTGATAACGAATGGACAATTGCCTCTCCCATCATTCACCTCAAGGCTGAGAAACCACCCCCAGCCACCAATTCAGAGTTATGAGGAACAGGACATAAAGTCAAACAGACAGCACCAGGAAGGCAAGACTTGGTAAAAGCATATTTGGTTTTGTAAGTATAAATGTCAGGGCTTGTATTATATTTTCGATTTTTGTTGAGTGTGTGTTTGAAACTGGAGTAGAGTTCAAAACAGACACTTGATCTGAGCCCTGTCAGGCTCGGCCACTTATAACCTTTAGAAATAGGTACAACATTTTGTTTTGTGGTGTGATAAAGAAAAATGGTGGAAAATAAATACAAAGATCCCAAAAGAAGTATTTAGCAAACTGTTTGATGAAAGTAAAATAATGTTTTTGTATACACTTGTTGGTGGGGTATTCCAGAGATCTGGGAGTTGCTACAAGTTTACCCATTCAGCTTTAAGGGCCCAACAACCTTGCCCCTAGAACAGATAGAGCACTCAGCCAAGAGCAAGTTAGAACTGTCGTCTATTACAAAAAATGACATGGATCATACAAGAAATTCAAGAATCTCTGCAGTCACCATTCCCGACATCGCGTCAACCCATTTTGATTCAAAATTGCATCACAATCTGGGCCCCCCAAAAAAAACTATCACCCATACTCATTGGGGAGATCGGAGAGATATACTTTATAGAATGCTTATGTGCATCTTACTCAATTGGCCTGTCTATGTCAGGTGGCTGGCCTGCCCCTTTCCCGATGACACTATATATTTAATTGTTGCAGGGTCGCAGGATTACCATTGACCCTTGCACCCTGCCATCCACCCCTGGATTTCCGTCCCCTGATTGGCTGGAACTGATCTCCTCAGGTCTGGGACCAGTTTCTTTCTCAGCCCTCTGTGCCCCTCTTCAAGATTATGTGAACGACTATGTGTGCCCAATGTATCTGATAGCAGTACCACTTTTGCCTGTGAAAGTGCTCTCCATGTTGCAATGTTGTTAACTCGTTCATGTTTCACTTCTTGCCTGTGGTGCTGAGAACTGCTCGTCTTCCCACTGCAGCTGAATGACCATTTTCTAGCTCGGCCGCATCACGTGGTTGAGGATCAAAACATAGAGCTTTTCTGGTCTGCAATTATGAGGATTTATTCTGTTTTTCGGCAGCTGTCCCCTTGCTGACTTAAGGTTGGAATGTGCTGCTATTCTTCTGATCCTGGCTGTGAGCCCTGGCCTTCCTGCTGTGTGCAGCCTGGTTCTGCTTTTCTCTAGCCTCCTGTCCTGCAGTTTAAGGCCTTGTGTGATTTTCATTATACTTATACTATTTCTTCTACACACTTATATTGTAGTATATAACCAATAGGTTAGTTATATTTGGTCCTGCCAGGCTCCTTATGTGATCCTGTAGTTCCATAGGGTTAGTTGACATAAGCATCTGCAAGCATGCTCTGTATCTCTTCGTTGCCTTGCGTTCAGCGTTTCTGCCTTTGGCTAATGAGTAAAATAATAAAACGCTTTTGACAGTATGTATATGTATCTGTCCTCACTCTACAGAACTGTGTAAACAAGTGTGTGTTTGTGTAGACTTGTGTATGGTTGTGAGTGTACTTCATGACTAACGTGCTATGTCGTGGGGTCACTAATGACGTCCACACAGTGGTTCTCTGCATTTAGTCAACGTCATCCATTGAGGCATTTGGAACTATAACTACAGTTTAAGCACCTGTATCCATAAAGACATTTACTGATAAGGTTTGAAGGGTTGTCTGAGAGAATACCTCTCTGCATGCGTGTCAGTCACTTGTGCTCCTAGAGGTTGTCTGAATAATGAGTGGCTTGGTGCATTCTTGACTCTTTGGGCCGTCATGCTCATGAGAGGAGGGTTGACATTCCTGGGACCCTGTCTTCACAGTATAATAGATACCTTATATATGAAAATTGGGACACAAGCACAAGTCCTATAAAATGAAAGAAGAGTGTAGAAAACAGAAAAATTGGTGAAACTGTACATAATACAGAGGAAGGAAAACACATATGTGCAGAGAAAAAACAGAAAATACAAAAGGGAGTGGGAGAACACATCTGAAGCAGGTAGAAAAAACATAAAAAGGTGTTTGAAACTAATATACCATTATCTGCTTGTGGCTGCCTCTCGTGGCTGGGTTTTTCCATCCACTGAAATTGTAATGGACAAACAAAGGGCATATTTGCAGAGTAACCACCTGATTTATTGAGTGGAATAGAAGAACACAGACATTATCAGGTACTAGTCAGAAGAATAATTTGCCACCAAATATTTGCCAAGTGGTCTGCAAACATTCAGAATGTTCATTCACACAGAATTCAGGGCATATTGATTGGCTGAAGAGGCAGGCCAACAACATGGTGGAACTAAATGTAAGTTTCCTAGTGGTCCTCACTTAGGCAAAATCTATCAATTTCCACGAATCCGTACCCACCCAACGGAGAGGTTATTCAAGCCTCACTACCCCCACCCTGCCAAGTTATCAATTACTTTTAAACTGCAGAACTTCATTTTATTATACATTATTGCAGTGAGGAGATTGGGAAACGTTGTTACTTTCCACTGAGGAAGACCGTTTGGTAAACTCTTCTTTCGTCCATCTTCTAAAGCATGGCACACTCCTCATATTTTACCCACAGCTTCAAAAGGGGCAAATTACAGAAACCAGAAAATATAAACAAATTTTAAAAAATGTCGTTTAAGAGAGAAAAAACGACCACCATGTACTTATGCAGCAGCACAGAGAAATAGCAGGAGCAAAGTCAGAGTGTGAAATAGGCACCGGATTATAGTTTTCCCCTGATATTTAAGCACAAACATGAACCACGAAATGGGTGAAAATAAAACGCCATCTTGTAAAATTGATCTTTTTCACTTGCAATTTGCTACAACCGATTGTATCTGTCTGAAAGATATGTGATAGTTTCCTTTTAGTGTGAGTGTTCGTATGGTTAATAATGCCTGGTATTCAGAATGTATCATACAGTGTTTTTTTCTTTCTTCTATGGATCCACTCCAAGCTTGGCAGAAACATGCAGGCATTTCTTTTTATCGTTTTTATATGACTATCAAATTGCTCATGCATTTCCATTACTCTTTTCCACCGTACTTCAAAATATTCACAATATCAATTTACTATGCTCTTAACACGGCACAGTACCACTGGGAGATGTGATAAGTACTCCTTACTACTGACCCTAGTCAAAAACACAAAGATAGCATTTGTTCTTATAGAAAGGAGGACTGCTTTTGAAAAGATAATCCTGTCATGTTGCTTGAGTATGGCTTTTCCAGTGATGATAGCTTCATTATGGATGAGTCCAGATAACCCATATTGTAGCCTCTGAAACAATGTCCATCTCCAGCATGTACAACCTAAATCCTATTGACATATCTAGGGTTAGAACACATGGCAGTTACGTTTGTTGTCTGTTTTTACAAACATGTTTAAGAACACAAAATATCAAATTCTTGTCCAGCTTGAAAGAGTTAGACTAGGTTAGTGGTGTGTTGTATAACATTTGTATAGCACCATCCTGTCATTGCCATCACCCCAAAACACTTTGGGTCTGATTATTGGAATTATGTGTGTAGTAAATCTGAACATTGCATGCCAAACCACGCACGAACCTCAGTTTATCGATTCATGGAATCGTCTGAGTAGGAATTTTTCGTCCTCCCCCTGGTCTTCGCGCAGGCTCAGCACGTCTCTAAGTGCACCTGAGTGCCTTGTGTGTGACACCTCACAGAGCATGGCCGTGGCCTGCACATAGACCAGATTGAGGGACGGAACACGCAAAATTGGGAAGAACAAGGGAAAATGTGGGCGTTACAAGGGACAACTCACAGGCAGTCCATCGTACGCCCACAAATACACCCAAACTCTCGTAAAGGAAATGGCCATGCAATGCACTCGATCTATCCGCCACCCGAAGGCAGGCATGCAGGCAATTGCACATAGCAATCTCTGCACAGAGGTCAGATCGGGCATTGGATTTAGGCGTGCATGCACACAGTCAGGTTCCGATCGCACCTGGGGTACTTGCAAGCAGTGCAACGGGGTGCAGGAACAGTTTACTGGGGTTTGCACGCATGTGTACCTGAAAATGATGATTGTTGCGATTTGTGGTACTCATGTTGAGGGGTTGCTAAGAATAGTTACGGGGGACCCCATGCATCCCCACCAGGGTGCTGGCCTGGTTGGGTGTGTTCGTAGACAGTATTTCAGGGGTGCATTGCTTCTTGCGTGAGTAATGCGCAAAGATCTATTTCTATGGCTACAATGGCACTGCGCATGGGCCAAACTTGCGTATAAGGTAACTTTGCGTGGACAATTCCATGAATACATGTGGCATGCAGATTATTATATGCACAATGGGCCACACAGAGTCCTTTATGGCACGCAGGCTTTGCGGGATCAATTGATTGATAATTTATTTGTATAGCGCCTATACACAATGTGCTTCAAAGCACTTCAAGGCAAGGGAGGGAGCAAGGGAAAATAAAATAACATTCTTAGGCCTTGAAACATTAAGAACGTGAGATTAACTATCGTACTAGGCCTGACAACATTTCTGGTAGATCCGGAGATTGACAAGAGGCGTGGGGTGGGAGGAGGGAGGAGGAGGAGAGGGACAAAACAAGCGACTATCCTACTAGGCCTGACAACATTTCAGGTAGTTGCTTTTATATCTGATACATTTTGCATGTTAAAGAGCATGTTTAATTATTTGCATATTTCATATTTGTTAGACCGACGTATAGTCACACTGTTGTGGGAAAACTATATGTTGAATTTAAACAACATGTTAACATGCACAGCTACATTACATGCATATTGATTAGACCATGATCTGGTGTTTGCAGAATGGAGTACAGTACAGTGCTGTCAGGACATTACTGAAAACTGCCTTATGTTTGGTGTTAAGACTACAAACTAATGGAGAAAAGACATCATCCCTGCAAATTGCATGATCAACAAGCGCTTTGTGTTTGTGATTCGGTGTTGCATGATTTTCCTACATCAGTGAACAAAATAAGTACCAGTTATTCTGTCGTAGACCGTTCACAATTCTCAGATTAACAGGAAGTTCTAATGTGTTGGTGCTATCCTATCAAAATGGTTTCCGGAGTTCACACAGCTAAATTAGTAGTAGTGGCTTTCTGTAATCGTCGTTAGGTTTGGATTCTATGACTGCAAAGTCAATGAGGCAACAATGGGCACTGAAAAAGAGGGTAAGTTGTACTGTTATTGGTTTGTATTGGCTGGTTATGCCTACTAAGCATTCGATGAGATAAAGAGTATTTAAATTAAGGCATTCTGTTGTGAAAACAGACATGGCAAAAAGCGTCTCTAAATGACTTTGTGAACTGGCCAAAGTTATCTTACTCGTCATTTACATCAATCAACTTAATTCAAGGTTGATGACGAGGCCTTGCATTTTTTTCCAATGACGCCACTAGTTCAGGAGATGCATATTGAGAGATATTCTTATGTTAGGTCTGGCATCTGCAGTTGGTCAGTAGTTATTTGTCAGGTATTAGGAAGCAGGGTTGATGAAGGGGTGGTATCTTTCATCATGATTTATATTATGGTTAATTCACAGCTATTAGTCAGGTTGTTGGGATGCAAGTCCAACACCATAAAACATAGAAAGTACCAGTTGTAAGGAGAGTGAGCCATTTATAGGGTCAGCGATTGTGTCTTTCTGCCTCATTACGACTTGGGCGGTAACGCCGGCGCTATTAGCGCCGGCGCTATCTGCCCTACCGCCGAACCCCCTGGCGCTAATAGCGCCGGATCACGAGTTTGGCGGTAATATAATTCCCCATTCCTCATTGAGCCCATTCGGGAATGCCCCATTCCCCATTGGGCTCAATGGGGAAATTTTGCGCTAATACCGCCAGCGGATTTCCCGGCAGCGGTATGAGCGCAAATTTTCAGCGGATTTCCACCCAGCTCAGAGCTGGGGCGAAATCCGCCAAAGTCCTGATTTGGCGGATCCTTAAATCCGGCAGTAATAGCGCTACCGCCGGATTTAAGGGTTACCGCCAAAGTCGTGATGAGGCCCTTTGTGTGTGGCTACTCTGCTGCATATTAGCTGAGTCAGGTACACATGCTTTTTGAGAATAACTTTACGAAGAAGTGTAGGGCAGTGACATGCAGTATGTACCACACATAGAGTGCATGCCCGGTGGGATTATGGGACAGTTTGCTTGGAAGTACTAGCTGATTAGAATTTGTATAGATTTCACAGGTAGAGAGAAGAGCAAGAGGCACCTTTGACAGTTGAAAGGCTTGTATGTAGTGTGACAGACAAGTAGGTTAAGATTATTTAAAGAATACAAAAAGGTGCCTATCTCTAGAAAGAACATGCATGATAACCTGTTCTGTGTTTTTCTCCCACTTTGATAGTCTGCAGCCATCACTTTTTGCCAGGCATTTTGGTGCTGGACGGTATCTAGTCAATTCATCTAAACCCATTCCATCTAATACCATTCCATCCAAATTTTTTCATCTAAAAAATGTCCTTCTAATGCATGTTTTTGGGTAAAGGGTTAATTATTGTTCAGGTGAATTTGAAAGGGTAGAAAATGAGGGATTGGGGGGACAATTTGAAAGGGTAGAAAATGAGGGTTTGGGGGGGACCCCCCCAAAAAAAGAAAAAAATGCATTAGATGGAGATGTTTTAGATGGAAACATTTCAATGGAATGGCATTAGAGGCAATGGTTTTAGATATATGACCATAAACCGTGGTGGGCTGCCTTTGTGGGCAGGACAAAGACTGATATGTAAATGGGTTTTCCTGCTTTGTGAAAAGTACAGTGAGCAAAAAGTGATGGATGAGGACTCTCAAAGTGGGAAACAAATAACACAGAACAGGTTATCATGCCATGTTCTTTCTAGAGAGGGGCACCTGCTATCTATTTTATATTTTTGCAAGGAACTTGGGGTTGGTCAGCCTAAGTTACCTGTCGAAACCTGGAGGTGACCGCTTGCTCACTGTGCTCATAGAGGCACAGCTCCACCTCACTGATGAGGCGTGACTAGGCCGAAACACGTGTCTGGGGCGGGACAAAGACTGACATACAAATGGATATTCTTCCTTTGTGAAAAGTACAGTGAGGAAAAAGCAATGGCTGCGGACTAACAAAGTGGGAAAAAAATAACAGAGAACACGTTATCATGCCATGTTCTTTCTAGAGACGGGTGCCTGCTACTTTTTTAAAATTATTTAAAGAATAGAGATGTGTGTTAACAGCAACCAGAGGTTCTTGCTAACACAGAATTGGTTATGCTAGAGATTGCAGAGGACTAGACCAAAGATAGTACTCAGAGATTCCTGCAGTGAATTAGGCTTCATTCTTGTTTGTTTTAGCTGGGACACAGGCAGGGCCAGCGTCTTTGGAGGTGGTGTGAAATTCTGTATAGTGATTGGTTGAGGGTGCAGGGTGAAGTCGGATCACAGGCGCCGAACAATGGCTGATAAAACAAGTAATGTTTCAAACTCATAACTAGCCTTTCAAAAGCAAAGAACACTTGGTTGATAAGAATGGGGTAATGTTGAAGTGCTTTCAAGGGAAGCTGGACAGAGTGTGACTCTACTTCCCCCACTGTAGAAATGGCTACACAATTGGTACTGCAGAAACTAAAGGAAACAAATCTCAAATTCAGGAACATATTCTCATCTGAGTAGTGTTCCACTAGTGTGTTTTATGTGGTCCCTTGTTCCCATGGTCAGAAGAGCTTTCAAAATGCAACATGTTTCCAAACAGAAGTTAATATAAGCTGTCAGTTGTAGAGCTACAAGGGTGAGCACCATCAGGGAGTGCCAAGCATTGTAGTTGCATGGGAATAGGATGAGGTATTTGATTTTGTTGACACACTGTCTACACAATACAAGGGTATTGGTTAAATTTGAGGGGTAAAGTATACCATGAGACACTCAAGGGTGGGTTGACTAATGGGATAGCGGTCCAAAAGCAACAAAGTGAACCTAATGCCAATGGCCAATGGGGATGAAGAACTCCAACTGACCCAGACATCAGGTCACTGTTAGAGGGATGGCCAATAGGGCTAACATGTTTATTGTTTTATGTAGGGGGTTATTAGCATCAACCAATAAGAATGCAATGTTTTTTCATATATCTTGGAACAATATCAACTCTTTCCTCATGAATCTCTCTCGTACATGCCACCATTTAATGATGATGGATTGAATGAAGTGTGTCTTTTTCCCCAGCTTTGATTGCATATAACATTTGTTTTACTTGCAATTCATGCACTCATTTATTGCTCTTCAGATTGAGTTTGATCGCTTCAGGTTTTGAATCAGGCTCAAGGGGAAGGATTGGGGGGATTTTCTCTAGTTGTCTGTGTTATTGCTTATCCTTCTGAGTTACTAACTATACAAATATTTCAGTCGTTCTTGCATGGTTAAGCTGTATAGTGTTGTATTGGCCAGTGATAGTGATTGGCATTTTGTTCCTGCTAGGCTTTCAATAGTCTGGTGGAAGGGATTTTCTAATGCGGAATGGATTGTTGGAGTGGATATTGAATAAGTGGTTGTTCCTGTAGGCTGGTTATGGGGAGTTTTCAGGGAGTGTTAAGCAAGTAACGGGGCTGAGAAGTGTCATGTCTTGAGCGGTTTGCTGAAGAATTGTGAAATCTGGGAATCTGCCAATAATCTTTTTCAATCGCTGGGATGAGTCTCGAACCTTGAAGAAGCAACCTGATCTAGGGCACTCTAAAGGAGAAAATGTCTGCTGAACCTCTGAGGAGGAGGTGTGTTAACGTTTATTCCCATCATGACTAACTATGTTGAGATTGAATCTGGGACCTCAATTGGGGTGCAAATACGAGAGGAAATAGCACTGTGAGATGCTTCGCTCTCAGGGAGTGTACACCAGGTACCGTGGATTTGTCTATGTGGTAGTAATGGGAAGAGGCACTTGACTACTTTAGGGCACCCTAGGCAGAAAAAGAATTGCAACACTGCATGGTGTTGGCTTACTTTTATAGATGTTCTGTTTGTGACTATTCCAAACTGACCTTGTTGCCAATTTGTATTTATTTTATTGCGCATTGTGCAATGTAATGTTGCAATGTTAGTTTGCAAATGCGTGAATTATACTTGAGGCTGCAGGCAAATATGCCTTTCATGGTTTAAGTGGACTTCTCTACTGCTCTGATCCTAGAACACAGTTTGTCAAAACATATGCATCCAATGCAGCCATAGGGACTATCTATCACAAATAAAAAGGTTGACAGGGATTTTTCGTTCATCCACTGATTCAGATGAAACCATATGATCTTTTAGAAAGAGAGTGTGGCTGTAAACACTGAATTTTCTAAATGGAGACACCATCTCACAGGTTTGAGAAAAAAAGTGCTCCCTTATCAGAAAAGATATGTAATGTGGCAGGGCTCGAATTCAGGATATGTTGACCAGGAGCAAAAAGCAGCTCCCATGTATCGGCCATCACGTTAGATAGGAGCAACCTCTGTTAATCCAGGAGCTTGTACATAGTGAGTGTGCAGCAAATCTAACTTGCGTGTGAGATGCATGATCTGACATGTTGTCCATTACATATCATCATATAACCTTCAAATCTCCCTTATGGGTGTCCTCCACTAACTTTTATACACATTCCTAAACCTACACTGTTAATATCACACAACGATTATTGAAAGGCACTAGCAGTCCAATATTTCGGCAGGTAGCTGTTGGCTTCAAGCTAACGAGGGTCCCATTGGCTAGAACCTGGAGCTAAACATCTCCCAGCTCCTGCTAATTTCGAACTCTGCCGTGGCTAAATCAGAGTGTTCTAATCAAAGATGGCCCCAGCTGCTGCTCTCTTTTCTCTCACTTTTCATTGCAATTTCCATGCCATATAGTGCATTGTCCAGGACCACTTAGAAACATGGAACAAAGCAAACTGAACAATATTTTCTTATCTCTGAGCATCTTTTCATTAATACAAATTATTGCTCATATCCACAAATCCCTACAGAATGTACAGAAAGCTATCCCTGTTTCAATTCCTGTGTATCTGCAAGAAAAGGTTTGGATTCATACCAGTGATATGATTCTCTATTAGGGGCATCTGTTCTTATTGAGATATTATCAGCAGATGTTCCTATTTTATATGAAATATCAGGAAGTATCAGGTCATCTGTGATGATGCTGAGTCAGGACACAAGTGACACTGGATTGTGGTTGTTTTGAGAAGGCTTCCTTATTGTTACAATTGAGTTGCAATATTTTGAATCAATGCCTATATAGTCTAGGCAAAGTGCTATACCCAAAAAAGGATAATCTGAAATAACATGGTGCACAAGGGATTTGACATAAAGGTGGGCCTCTGTCCAGGTGTCCATCAACTAATCTGTTCAATCTCCAAATTATAAATTCAACACCTGATCGTATGAGTGTTTGTTTCCTCTTGTGACACCCCAATCTATAAGATAAAACTCCAATGACTATGGCCAAATGAACTGCCTAACTCAGATACTTAATACATCCTGTAGCCTTCTGGCTACTCACACTCTAACAACATAAATACCACATGAATTGGCCTTTATTGTGTTTGTTTGTTTGTTTAGAATTTATTGTGCGCACCGGACCCTGGGGTATAAGGGCGCAGAAAGTAAGAATATGTACAGCTTAGAGCATAAGTTACAGGTTACAGTTACAAGTTACAGACATTACCAGTTACAGACATTACCAGTTACAGGTGCAAGTTTACAATACAAGTTTACAATCGTATGGTGCAGATACTGTGTAGCAAACAGGCGTGAGCATTATCATGGGTTCAATTAGCAGTTGCTGTCGTTAGCCAGTTGATTACAATTTGCCTGAATTTGGAAAAGGAGTGTTCTAGCCTCGCAGTAGTGGGTAATTCGTTCCACAATTGAGCAGCTTTGACTGGGAAGCTAGCTCCGCCTATGGTGGTCAGTTTAAAGCGTGGTACTTGTAAGCGATTGGTGTAAGCAAGTCTGGTTTGTCTTGTGGGGTGTGTTCTGGTGAATCTGTCCTTAAGATATTGGGGGGCTTTGTTGTGTAGGGATTTGTATGTGAGAGATGCAGTTTTGAGTCTGATTTTCTCATGGGTGGAGAGCCATTTGTGTTTCCTTCTTATTACTGTAATGTGTTCTCTCCTGGGGATGTTCAATGCCGCTCGGAGGGCCTTGTTTTGCTGTATCTGGATTTTGTTTATGATAGATTTAGTGGCTCCTATGTACAGTGCGTTACAATAATCTAGTTTAGAGATGATAAGGGCTCTGGCTAATGTTAGACAACTGTGCTGGGAAAGGAATTGTTTTCCTGCTCTAATGAGCTTACATGTGTAGGCTGTCGAGGAAGCTAGGGAGTTTACCTGTTTGGAGAATGATAGGGTAGAATCAAGGTAGATGCCTAATGTTTTAACTTCTTTGGCAACTTGTATGCAGTTCCCATCTATGATGAAGGAAGAGTAGTTTAGAGCTTAGTTTTTTGATGAGGGGTGCGGTGCCTAGGATAAGAAGCTCAGTTTTATCATCGTTCAGGCATAGGCCATGGGTTGCCATCCATGCCTGAACGATGCTGTATATTTTGTTCACCATTGCTAGATCTTTTTCGTAAACTCCTGTGAGTGGGAGGAGGATCTGGGTATCGTCAGCGTAGTTGGTATACCTGATACCCAGATGGTCCAGATCATCAAACAGGGGCTTAGTGAATATGTTATATAGCGTTGGTGAAACGCATGATCCCTGTGGCACACCGCAGGTAATAGGGATGGGGTCTGCAGCTGCTATAGGTGAGAAAACCCTCATGGTGCGGTCACTGAGGAAGGATTGTATCCATGCTATAGCCTCAGTGGAGAAGTGTGCTGCTGAATCTAGGTGGTTACATAGGACTTTATGGTCCACTAAATCAAAAGCGGCCGATAGGTCTAGTAGCAGGAGGAGTGCTGGTTTTCCAGAATCTCTTACTTTGTCTATTTGGGCTTTCAGGTCAATCAATGCAGTTTCTGTACCGTGAAGAGGGCGGAAGCCAGATTGTCGGGAGCCTAGTAGTTGGTTTTGTTCCAGGAAGCTCTGGATTTGTATATATGCCACCTTGTCCAGTATCTTCAGAAGGAACGGTACCGTAGTAATAGGTCTATGGTTAGTGGGTATAGTGGGGTCTAGAGTAGCCTTTTTTAAGAGTGGGAGCACCCAGGACTCTTTTAAGTTACTGGGGATAATGCCTGTGGTAAAGGAGGCATTAATTAACTTGGTGATAAATGGTGCTAGATCTCGTGCGGCATCTTTGATGAGTTGTGCTGGACATAAGTCTCCTTTGCAGTTGGACGGTTTTAGACCGAGTATTACTTTCTCTACTTCTAGTATGGAGACTTTGGAGAAGTGGAATTGCGTAGTGGGTTTGGAGTTAGGAAGTGTCTTGATAGGCGGTAATATATTGGGTGCTAGGGTCTCACGTTTTAGTTCTATTTTCTTTTGGAGGTTTCGGACTTTGTTAGAGAGGGCTTGCTGGATTTCGGAGCACCACTTTTTATCTTTAAGACAGTTGTCTTGAGGTGTTATTGGGTTTTCCAGTTCTCTGAGTATGGTGAACAGTTCTTTAGTACTTGATTTGGCTTGTGTGATTCTGTTATTGTAGGTCTCTTGTTTAGCTAAGATGATTTCTTTTTTGTAATGAGAAGAGATTTTAGCTAATTTCAGTTTATTTTCTGGGCTGGGGTTAATTTTCCATGTATTTTCCCATTTCCTTTTTTCTAATCTCAGATTTTTTAAGAGAGGGGTGAACCAGTTGTTCAGGTGGTTCTTTGGCTTGCTGTTTCTGAGCTTGAGTGGTGCGATGTTGTCAAGAGTTTTGTTCATGATATTGTTAAATTCTTCCACTAGGCTGTTAGGGTTAAGGTTGACAGGTAGAGCGTCCAAAGTGGGCATGATGCCGGGGAGTAGTTTGTCTAGTGTCATGTTTTTTTTGTTTCTGGTAAGTGCAGGAGGTGCACACGGTTGTTGCAGTTTGGGGGTGGCAGTGTCCAAGGAGAATGAGATTAGATGGTGATCTGACCAGATTTGGGGTGAGATGGTGAGAGTGGCTATAATGCAGTTGTGGTCAGCAATCCAATCAAGGGTTCTCCCTTTGATATGGGTGGGCTCAAGCACTCTTTGTGTGTAACCCAGTTCTGTTAGGGTGTTGGAGGCTGCTGTGGCTTGTAAGTCGTTGATATCATTAAAGCCAATATTGAGGTCGTCTAGTAATATTGATTGAGTAGTATCTTTAAGGTTTTCTGATAGGATGGTAGTTAAGTCTTCTATGAAATTCTTGATTGGACCTGGAGGTCTGTATATCAAGTGAAGGTTAAGGGTTTGTGAGTTAGCTGTAGGTGTCTTGGTGGACATTATCTCACAAGATTCAATGGTTGGTGAGGGGGTGAGTCTCATCTGGAGTTTAGTTTTGACGATGATGGCTAGTCCTCCACCTCGAGCTCCGCACCTATCCGATCTGAGGATAGTATAATTATTGGGCACGGCTAGGGATAGTGCTGGGCCTGATGCCTCATGCAGCCAGGTTTCTGTAATGGCTAGGAAATCGTAGTCTTCTGTCAGGATAACTTCAGATATTTCTATGGCGTGGGCGACTAAGGATCTAGCGTTTATTAAGGCTCCTTTGAGTTTAGGTGTGCGGTTAAGATGTGTAGTAGTATTTTTTGCAGCATTGGGAGTGGCAAATGTTTCTTTGTTAGTTTGGTAGTTATTGTGCTTAACGTGGTTATGGGTGAATGGTTTGCGAGTAGGTTCTCGAGTGGTGTTAGTTTCGTATTTGATGAGTGGATCAAAGATTCTGGGTAGTCTTGCTCGTAATCTTAGGTTTCTGTCAGCTATGTTATATTGTGTAGTGGATTGTTGTATTGTAGTTGCTATAAGAGGCGACATAGTGAGATGTTCCCATGGGGCGAGTGAGGCAAGTGAGGAGGCCAGGTATACTAGATAGGATAGTATAAGGAGCATTGTGTAATGTGTAAGCGTCCTGTATCTGGATAGGTGGCTAGAGTTTTAGTTATGGTATAGTGCAGGCAGAGTAACTGCTAAGTCTGCTATGTTGTTATCGAGAGAATGAGGTCAGGCACATAGTGTTAAGTTGCAGTAATCATAGGGCTCGTACAGATGGCAGTGTGGTGAATATATGGCCATGGGCAACACAATTGCTATAGTCTATGAGCGACCAAAGGGCACAACACAATTACTGTGGTCAATGAGCGACCAAAGGGCACAACACAATTACTGTGGTCAATGAGCGACCAAAGGGCACAACACAATTACTGTGGTCAATGAGCGACCAAAGGGCACAGCACAATTACTGTGGTCAATGAGCGACCAAAGGGCACAACACAATTACTGTGGTCAATGAGCGACCAAAAGGGCACAACGCAATTACTGTGGTCAATGAGCGACCAAAGGGCACAACACAATTACTGTGGTCAATGAGCGACCAAAGGGCACAACACAATTACTGTGGTCAATGAGCAACCAAAAGGGCACAACGCAATTACTGTGGTCAATGAGCGACCAAAGGGCACAACACAATTACTGTGGTCAATGAGCGACCAAAGGGCACAACGCAGTTACTGTGGTCAATGAGCGACCAAAGGGCACAACACAATTACTGTGGTCAATGAGCGACCAAAGGGTACAACACAATTAGTGTGGTCAATGAGCGACCAAAGGGCACAACATGATTGCAGCGACACTAGTAGGTGTGGCACGATATGTTGCATGAGAATAGTAGCAATAGCCTGATGCACATGATTAACAAATAGTTAGCAAGAGTAAATTCACCAAGTTTGTGTGTATATACTAGCAGTAATCAGTAGACATTCACATGTGGATCGTAGGGTAGACTAAGCAACTAAGGGTGTCATGCTTTACTCACAGTGGGTTGAGTCCAGACAGTGCAAGTAGAGAGTACTGCTTCCTCCTCGGCATAGCGGAGGCTAGTGTTTCAAGCTGCATTCTTAAAACTCCAATGTTTTACTCACAGCCTGGTTCAATCCTCTCTACTTTCACATGCTTCTTTAAAACATCACCTGATGGTTTCAAGTTGCATGGTTCTGCCTCTTCTCAGAACTTGATCAGCTTTGCCATGATTCCTTCTGGGTTTCTTCCAGCCTCCTGGGTTCAAATGTTGTTAACATGTCTCTCGTTCAACTTTATGAACTTTGTTCACAAAATTGGTACATCCTGGACCTTGACTCATCCAGGGTTCAAAACTGGTCCACCCTGGACTGTGATCCTTCCATCAGATTCACCATGTGAAAGAACAAAGAAATATTGAGGCTGAGTACCACAAAGGAAATACACCAATCACAGGCTAAAAAGATTCACAGATCTTTTATTACTGTACAGTGTACAAAGCAAAACGGATAGCTATCTGGCTCCCAACACCTCGCAGTGTGTACCAGCCGACAAAGAGAGGTGAGAGAGTGCTGAACATCTAAACACTGCGTATTTATACATTTCCTACAATATGGTCCAGCCTCTCTTCATGTTTATAATTCGTGGTCTAGAGTTTGTGCCTAGTTCACATATAGATTTTACAATATTATACAAAGGATTACATAAGTTTTTATTTCCATGAAGACACAATAGTGATGTATGTTCTCGGATCCCGCAGTAAGCCTTGTTTCAAGTTTCTACACAATGTAGTTCAGCTAAAGCATACACTCGAGGTTTGTTCTTCATTGTCCCAATGTTTATACAAGGATGAGATTTGTGAGCGCAGACAACACTCGACTGGCAGTTCATCTGAAGCACAAGGTCTCGTTGCTCAGTTTCAACAGTCGGCTCTCGGACAACCTAAACATTAACAGAACTCAAAGGTTGGAAGGCTTGGCTGCAAGTCAAAAAAAAAGTCCACCATTTTAGAACGTAGAACACACGAGTGAAATTCAAAATGGAGGATGAATCTTAAAATGGTGGTGAAGTTAACCCAAAAATCTGAACTTTGCAACACAGTTTTCCGTGTAGCATGAATAGGTTTAGGCCAATATAAATACTAAGGAGGAACTATATAATTTCCGTTTAACAAACCCTCCTTTTGGCCTAAGCCAAGAGCCTTACTATAAATATTCGCTTTACTCGTAACTCCAAGTTTCAATGTTCATGCATCCTGAATCACATTCATCAGATATATCGATTGCCATCAAATCCATGACAGTAATATCCTCCATTACAAAAACATTAGTCATCTTCTCAGGTATGTGTATTTTCGGTCCTAATGTTCCTACAGTTAGCGCACAACTTCCTCCTAACATCGAACATATGACAGGAAGACATTGTATGAAACAACAACAGAACAACAGTATACCAAGGATTACCATTAAGACTGAAAAGAGTTTCCATTAGCAAGACAGTAAAAAGCCCCAGAACCAAGCACTAAGATCCCAGTTTCCCTCGGGAACATGCACTTCTGTACTTAGGACTTGCAGATTTTGTATTGCCTTGAATATGGTGGGGAGGAGTCAGGTACGAAAACACAAAAAGCAGATCCCACCAATTTACATACTCCACCAGACTCAGCCAGGATGACGTCTAACACCATCCAGTTCTGAAGAGCCACTAATCTAATTGCTTTCTGTTCTATCGTCATGTTGTAGAGTATATTGGTGGTCCGGTTGATGGTTCTCTCCAGTACTCTTGCTAGTTTCCTTATATCCTCGGAATTCATGATCTGTCCCCAAAATGGCACAAAGGATTTAGCTACATCACCCATGACTTATGAAGGAGTATCACTGTTGTCGTCCTGCCTTGGACAATCCCTAGAGACGTCAAGGGTGCTAGCTACAAATACCCCTGTTAGCAAAATACCCAAATAACAAGTTCCCTGCCAATCCCTAGGCAGCCAAGGATAAGCTTCATTGCCACAAACGAAAAAACAGGATCAACTACATACAAGGGTCTGTCCTCACTAGTCATGTTTGTAATATTGGTACAACCCTCAAAAGTACCCATTGACTGAGAACCATTCCTTTGTATACAGAAGGAAACAGAGTTGGGGCTGTGATTGTTAGTGTAGGAAGGAGGCGTGGCATCCCTGTTTCCTACTGGAGCCATCTTTAAAGAAATTAACAATTGGAAAGGTCTAGAAAGTCTATTGGAAGGCCTAATAGAAGTAACATTAAGCTTGATCCTATTTGTGAAAAGGGAACATCCCAGGGGTGTCAGGACTCGCCTTTCAAACTCATTTAAATTAGTCACATCAAAGTTCCCTGAGATGCTGTCATTCCAACGACCAAAGAATAGTGCCCTTAGAGAGGCATAGCATGCATTATTAGAGGCAAAGGATGAATATACCATCCCAACCCTTTTTCCCCATGTTGTGGCAGATGTGAACATATTCAGAAATTAGTTCTGTTCAAAATAACATGGTCGTATTCATGATTAACAAAAGTGTATTGTTGTGATAACTCTTTCTGTGTTGGGAATCCCTAGAAGATAGAGTGTGCAGATGCACGAAAGGAGAAGACATGGTGGGAATACTCTCAGTGGGTATAAAAGTTTCAATTGGATGCACCCCCTCAAGGTACCAAAACCCAAGAGCAATTACTACTGTCAGAACAGTAAACATAATTACAAGAAAACAGTACGTCCTCACGGACCATGTATTTTTCTGTCCAATGTCTCTGTTAGCCACACAATCGATCGGTTGATCCATACGAGTGGAGATAGCGACAGGCAATGTTCCTCAAAGCTCTTTTCTGGAAACTTTCTGCGATAGACTCCATAAGTTCGTATGTTGGTGATCTCATGACCACGTGATTTTTCTTTATTGAAAATAGCTCTTGACGAGCCCAGCCACTTACTTATGTTTCAGCAAGAGTGTGGTAAAAGATGAGCTCAACAATCATTTCCTGTTGGCACAGCCATGCTGTGCTGTAAGTCTAGTGCCATGGACACAGATCGTACCTTAAGACTCCAGACACTGTGTGATCTGCGAACAGTGTGTCGTTGCTTCCTGATCGAAGTGGTGAAACAGAGGCAAGGTTGCTTAAGGGTGCAGAAAGATCTGAAGAAGAATTCAGAGACAAAGCAGCAGTCTCCCCAGGCCCCACAGGCTCACGAAGAGTCTCTGAAATACCCTTGTTGTTGTTCAAGACCAATTGATCACCAGAAGCAGAGCAAAGAGTTTCCTTATTTTCTTCTCCATCGTGTGGCAAAGGGAAAGGTATCCTCTTGATGTGTGTGGCATGTATCCAGTGTCGTCAGCCAGTTACTCATTAAGCAGTCTGTGTGGCTAACAGGACCTGAAACAGTCCTCTCCAGCGCACTATGAGACTGGATGCTCTCTCAAATGACTTTGTGAGCACCCAGTCACCGGGTCGAATTCTGTGACCTGGCCCCTCGTATTTTACTGGTAGGGCTTCTCGCACCTGTTGATAAATCAAATACAAGTTTTGAGTTAACTGGTCACAGTATTCACCAAGAAGCAAATGCTCCACATCTTTCAACATTTTGGGTCTTGGGACGTTCCAAATATTTGCTGGTCTCCCAATTACAATTTCATAGGGGGAGAGTCCAGTTCTAGTCGGTGGGGTTGTCTGCATGGTCAGTAGAGCTATAGGTAAGGTGTCCAGCCATTTCAAATTACTGCTGGCACAGACCTTTGCAAGCTTATTCTTCAAGATACCATTATGGCGTTCTATGAGTCAGCACTTTGAGCGTGTCTAGCCGAATGGAACCGTTTATCGATCTGAAATGCCGCGTACACTTGCAAGATGACAGCAGCGATAAAATGTGGACCATTATCTGACCAGATGACCCTCGGCAAACCAAACCTAGGAAAATATTCCTTAAGCATGGTTTTCACCGTTGTCATTGCTGTAGCATCCTTCACAGGGAAGGCTTCAACCAACTTGCTAAAGGCACAAATGACTACCAAGACATATTCGTAGTTATAACAACGCTCCATCTCGATGAAGTCGAAATGAATCACTTCAAAAGGCACAGTGGGGGCCAAAACTACCCCTCAGTGTCGTTGTACCCTTCCCTGCATTATGCTGTAAACAAACCATACAATTCTGAACAAACACTCTGCAGTTCTTGAGATGTTGACATTCACCCAGACAGATTCTAGTAATTTACAGATTTTCCTAGCACATATGTGAGTGGGACCATGAGCCATTGTGACAATGGTGATGATATGTGCATCAGGTAGCATCCATCTTCCTTATGAACTGTCTACCCAACAGTCTCCTCATCCAAACTTGCTGAACCCTTGGCCCAGTGTCCCAGTGCTTAAGTTCTTCTGGAGTGGCCTCAGCTTGAATATTCTTTATCGAGTCAATCCCTTCATCTACTGTACAAGTGTTTGTGGTTTCCTTCGTAACATACATTTCTGAATATAAATCAGTAGCAGTCTGTTTATCTATCCTGTCAGCAAAAGCGTTTCCTCTCCCTACATCATCTACTACATTCTGATGTGCAGCGGACTTCATGATTGCTAGTTGAGTAGGAAGCGCAAGTGCTGAGAGTAGCTCAACTATCAAGGTGCCATGTTGGATTTTTGTTCCGTGTGAGGTCAAGAAACCTTGTTGTGCCCATTGCCTACCGAAGTTGTGGACCACCCCAAAGGCATACTGGCTGTTGGTAAATATATTAATTCTAAGCCCTTTGCAAGTTCACAAGCTCGAGTCAGTGCAATAATCTCTGTGGCCTGCGCGGAGTTATGTGAAATTCTCTTGGTTTCCACGATCGTGCTTATTGTAGTGATGGCATAAGCAGCAGTGAATGTACCAAACATGAAGTTTGAAGCAGGAGCCATCACAAAACAGCTCCTCTTGTAGATCATTCAGGGGTGTATCATTTAAATCAATCCTGCCTTTAGTTTCCTGCTCGTTTGTATAGAGGCAGTCATGTGACATTTCGTCATTGCAAGCAATTTCTTGCAGAAGAGGTAACAATTCAGCTGGATTCAATACGCAACACCTCCTAATTTGTATATGCGGTGCAAATAGCATCAGTTTGTATCTTGTTAATCGTGCGGAAGTAAGTTGTTGCGTTTGCGTTCTATTTAATAGAAAGTCTACAGAGTGAGGTACCATCACGGTTAAAGTGTGACCTAGAACCATGCCCTCACTTTGTTTTACAGATGCAGCCGCAGCACCAACAGCTCTCAAACATCTTGGCAAAGTGCATGCAACCGGATCAAGTGTGGAGGAAAAATAACCGAATGGTCTATTCTTCCCCCCATGTTCCTGCGTTAACACAGCCAAAGCACATCCATCATGTTCATGCACATACAACTCGAAGGCATTATCATAATTTCGTATGCCCAAAACCGGTGCTGAACACAGTGCAGTCTTGAGCAGATCAAAAGCTTTCTGGTGTTCCAAGTTCCACGGTAGTGGCAAAGAAATGCCCTTCTTTGTCAATGTCAACATTGGTTTTATCACTAGTGAACAGTTTGGGATCCACTGTCTACAGTAAGACACCATTCCTATCAAGGCTCTACCTCCTTCTGTGTATTTGGGACAGACATGCTAGAAATGCTTTCAATGCTTTCAGGTGTCAATCTTCTTCCCTCCTGTCGACAATACTAAACATTTTTCAATGAAGCTTTATGCCCATGCTTTGCTATATGAATAAGCAATAACACAGTGCCTTCCTTGCAGCTCAGAGAAGGTCGTCGACGTATTGCAGCAATGTACAAGTATAAGGCAACGCAAGTGTATCGAGCTGATCTTTCAAACCCCTGCGATAAATGCTCGGACTATCTGTGTACGCTTGTGGTGCACGGGTGAATCTAAATGAGCGTCCCCCTAGGGTGAACGCAAACAAATATCTACTATCCACTTGTATGGGAATGCTAAAGAAGGCATTCTTAAGATCCACCAAACTGAAATGAGTAGCAGAAGCTGGAATCATTGTTAGTATCGTTATTACATCAGGCACAATTGGAAATTGTGAAGCAACAATCTTATTGATATCGCACAAATCGATAATGAAATGGAACAGAACCGCATTATCCCTTTTTATACACAGGTAAAATCGGGCTATTGCACAAACTTCCTGAAATTTCTTCGATTACTCCACGATGTACAAAGTCGGAAACTATTTACTTCAAAGCTTGCTTACCATCAACTGAAATCTTATATTGTGGAATTGATTTGCAAAATGACTGAGAATTTTTGAGCGAACTGGCTTCTACCAGGACCCCCTACCCCAGGGCAGCCTCTGGATCGTCTACTCATGACACCATATGTGTTATTCGACCTTTGCTGAAGGATCGGGCATTGTGTTCGCCAATTACCCTCTTGTCTGCAATAAGCACATTGTTTCGCATGTACAGGACCCAACGGCGCATTACTTTGTGGAACAAATTGACCTCGAAACTGTGTACTCCCACCTCTAGGCCCTCTGTCCATCTGATGCAATAGTACCTTGGTTTTAAGATATCCCCTTTTCTTTTTGATCCTTTCTTTTTATTCTCGTAATACTGAGCCAAATGCAATACTTCGGACTGTGATTTAGCTTGCCAAGCCCTCTCGGAAGTCATCATTTGTGACTGGATATCAGGCAACAATCCACATACAAACCTATCCACAAACAATATTTTCCCTGACGCAGTGCTTAAATCCTGTCCGCTAAAATCTGAGAATACTTGTTCGAACCGATTAAAGAATTTGGTAGAACCTTCGATTTTCCTTGGGTACAAGCAGTGAGTTTGTCCCAAACAATCCTTCTCCCGGGAATCAAAGTTTTTAATTTTGTTACTATTCTATCTGGCAAAGTCAGTATCACTTGCGGTGGTCTTTCACCAGCTTTCCTTTCTCCATCTAACCTAACCAAGTTCACCCATGTGTCACCTAAACCTGCTGGATCATCTACAGTCCGAATCTGTTTCCATAAATCAGCAGGTAGGATCACAGGAAACAACAAATCTATATCACCCAAAGTGAACACTGATGAATGCAGGACAGTTTCTATTTCCTTGTAAAACCCTGTTGGATTTTTCCTTATGTCTGGAATCAAATGTCTAATAGTATTCACTTCCTGTCTTGAGAGCGGGACGTGAACAAACTGTGATATATAGTGAGCTTCAATATTGATGGCTGCTGCACCTGTTGCAACATTAGCCAGAATCAAAATTTATGAACGAATTCTGGATGAACCTCTCTCATAGGCAACTGAGATGTAGGCAATTCTGTACGTTTACTTAGCAACAGATCCAAATCGAGTGCTAAAGTGGTGCAAGCAGTATCAGACGCAAAAGCTCTCTTGTAAATATTCAATAATTCTGCGGGACAACAAATCTTTTTCTTTATACATTCATCCTGTAGGTATTCTACCATTACCTGTAACACTTTCCTCTGCATTTCTGGAGTATACTGACTATACATATCATATACTTTTATGGGAGATATCGACATATCTGAAATCCATCTAAGCATATCCCTCGTGCAAATTCGCATCTCTTCACTCGTTGACTTACAAGAAGGAAGGAACCGTTTCTGCATGTAAAAAGCGTCCAAGCTATCACCATCTATTTCAACATTCTGTAACAGTTCTAACTCCCGTCTAAACTCAAAAACCCTCTCAACATGCTCATGTACTCTCTCCGCAGTATCCCTTGAATAAGCTAAAAGATTAAAATCCCTCCACCCTTGTCGGACATCTGTGTCCGTTAATCTATTCTACATTACAGACAAGTGTATCCCCATCCCCTCAATAAAGAAATTCTGATCGGGAATACTTTCTAGATTAAGGAGTGTAGCTAAAACAGTAGATTTTTCGCCTTTCTCTATACATTGCTTAGCCCATGCATTCAAATCTCTCCTCTTCTCTTTGGAAACTGTGTTCCATGTTACAACTTTTGATTCAGCACTCACCCCTTTATCAGCTACAAGCAGAGCAGAACCGCTTGGGAAAGAGAGAGATTAGACAAATCCTGTACAACATGTAGTGGAGACACTACCACTGGCAACAAAGGCGAATTTACTGGAACAGTAACAGTCGATAAAGTTGAAGTTACAGGCGGAGGAACAACAACAGGAAGTGGAGCAATATCTGGTTGCGGAGGAGCAACAGGAAGAACAGGAATTGCTACGGGAGGAGGAGCGACAGCGGGAAAAGGTAAGACAGCAGGAATAAGTACATAAGGAGGTGGTGCAGTGGCACCAGGCCTACGTTCATTTAAGAGTTTATCAATTAGCTCATCTGAGGCATGAAAATCTTTAGACAGATATATTTTCTGTATACCAAGTTGAAAAGCCCTATCCATGTTTCTAACAGACTCTGACTGTTTTTGTTGATCATACGATAATGCCTTTTCTGAATTTGACATATGGTGACGTGAATGCTTCTGTTTACTCTTAAGTTGCTGCATAGCTTCCTTTTTCCAATTTTGTATTACATCAAATGCTGCAAGTCTAGCTTTTTTCTTTAACAATATGGATTCTAAATAGTCTAATCGGGCAATCTCAAAACTACCATTGACTGGCCACTGAAGTTCGGAAGCATGTCTAGTTTGTCTGTGCCAAATATCGTTGAATACTATACTGCCAATGCCATTCTTACAGTACATAGTACATGCCAGTGACCCCTCCTGTGGTGCCGGTCAGCCAAATTCCAAAGATTGTCTGTCTCTGCGGAATAATCCCCTGAAACAGGCAGACAATTTCCCAGGCATGTCAGATTACTGGTGTTACCTGGCGTTGTTTGTGCTTGCGAGTACAAATCTACAACCAAACATCAGGATACTTAGGTATCGGGGAATGCCTCACCTGATTCCAAGGACAAAGGGAGGTCCGATTGGATTACAAAGGACAAAGGACCCTCGTGGTTGGTGATTTTATCAAAACTGCCCGCCTCGATATATGGACACTCATCAAGATGCCGTCTCGGACCGCGTGCTCACCGTCCAGGGATCGGATCATGCAGTACTGTTGAGGTGTCGCATCCATTCCAAAAGGGTCCCCCTTTTTCTCACCGTCCGATCCCGGTCCGATAGCAGCGTCTACTTTTCAACGAGGTGGCATCAATCTCCTATTCAGGCGCCATCTGAAAGAACAAAGAAATATCGAGGCTGAATACCACAAAGGAAATACACCAATCATGGGCTAAAAAGATTCACAGATCTTTTACTACTGTACAGTTTACAAAGCAAAACAGATAGCTATCTGGCTCCCAACACCTTGCAGTGTGTACCAGCTGACAAAGAGATGAGGTGAGAGAGTACTGAACATCTAAACACTAGTGTATTTATACATTTCCTACAATATTGTCCGGCCTTTCTTCATGTTAATAATTTGTGGTCTAGAGTTTGTGCCTAGTTCACCTATAGATTGTATAATATTATGCAAAGGATTACATAAGTTTGTATTTCCATAAAGACACAATAGTGATGTATGTTCTCGGATCCCGCTGTAAGCCTTGTTTCAAGTTTCTACACAATGTAGTTCAGCTAAAGCATACGCTCGAGGTTTGTTCTTCATTGTCCCAATGTTTATACAAGGATGAGGCTTGTGAGCGTAGACAACACTTGACTGGCAGTTCATATGAAGCACAAGGTCCCTGCTCAGTTTAAACTTTCGGCTCTCGGACAACCTAAACATCAACAGAACTCAAAGGATGGAAGGCATGGCTGCAAGTTGAAAACATAGTCCACCAGTTAAGAACATAGAACACACGAATGAAAATCAAAATGGCGGATTAATCTTAAAATGGCGGCGAAGTTAAACCAAAATCTGTACTTTGCAACGCGGATTTCCATGTAGCGCAAATAGGCTTAGGCCAATATAAATACTAAGGAGGCACTATATAATTACCATTTAACACATGAGCCTCTCCTGCATCTTGACTTTCTCTCAGGTTTCAGGCAGGACCATCCTGGACCTTGGCATTCTTTCAGAATTCAAAGGGCAATTAATTTCTCCTGGGTTCTTGTATGGTAGTTGATATTATGTCTCCCCTCTGCTGGAATTCAATTTCTGCCTTTATTAACTTAGGATGGCTGGTGGTGGGCCTTTGGCATTCTATTCCGTTCAGGATAGGGAGAAGTTCACCACACACTTTCATTATCTTCTACCTCCTGATTCCCAAGCCGTAGAGTGTCTTATTCCTGCTTGTTTTCAGGCTGCATAGGAACTCATTTACCTGCGTAGGGGTTGTAGTTGTCCTCACTACCGGAATCATCCTTAGCATCAAGGGAGCAAGCTTATGCACAATTGCCTCCTCTCGGAGTCTCTCCTCGTCTGAGTTTCACCAGTGTACTTTATACAGCCATGACTGTGGCTTAGTTTCCAATACAGTCCTGGATTGGTAATTCTTCATTGTCATTCTAGTTCTCTCAGCCAATTGGTTAGACTCAGAGATGGTTGTAATAACCCTCTTTTGAGACGTATTAGGGGATTTGTATTGGTTACTTTTTTTGGGAGATTGGTGCGTGCCTAAGAAGGGTGAAAGATGGAAATGGCATGCAGAGCTAACTTGGAACTATGTGGTGGGCAGTTGCTCCACAATTCTGCACAAGGTAGTGGTGATTCTATGCAAGTTGTGCAAAGAGTTGTTGAATGTATCTTTTAAAAGCTTAACATCTTTCTGTGCTGCTTAATAAATTATTGATGTATCCTTTTCATCTTGTGTTCCACATTACATATGTTCTATTACAATTGTTGTAGGAGCATCCATATTTTTACCAATAATTTTTTCCAATCATTAGTCCACTGCATATTAACATGAAGTAGCTGCTTTGCAGTTGATACTGCATATATTAGAAATAAATAAATACATGCATACATAAATAGTGTTTTCATGGGCACCAACTTGGAATGATAGTATATGTCTGACAATTGTATTGCTTTCTTGTGTGAGCCAGTTGCATGATGCGATTTCTATTGAGTGTGTGATTTATGTGTTTGTGAAACGTTTGAGTTGCACCATGTAATACAAAGATACATTACAGTGAAAAAATATTTTAAAGGAGATCTTGTTGCTTACAGTTTGGTGTTTTGCAATTTAGTGTAGAGGTGCAGAGGGGTGGGGCGTGTGCAAGCAACATGTGATCTTTTTTTTCTGGTATGCGGGCAGCTCTATTTTTTAAAAGAAATGTTAATCTCATGGCGACCATGTTCATTCTCACCCCAATGTCCATCTGCTAAACTCTTTTCAACACGTTTTTATCAATCTTGGGAGGATAGCTCAGGAGGCAACGTGCTCACCTTGGAAGCAAGATTACACAGAGCAACACAGGTTCGCTCCCCAGGTCAGCGCTTAGAAACCTCTGGGTATTGAGCGCATTATAAATAACTTATCATATCAATCCTGCATGAAAATGTCACATGATTTACAGGAATGAAGACGTTATGTCTTATCCAGACAGCAGTGGTTCACAGGTATGCAAACACTTGCCTTATTAATGGGTCATGCATGATAGTTGCTATTCAGAGAAACACAATACGGCTGCAGTGCAAAGGGGAGCTTGGTAACCTGGCGGATATTAGTGCCCACATTATGAGTTTGGAGGATCTTTCCAAGGAACAACTGCATATAGCAATTACTTGCAGTATATGCAGTAGTTTCGGGAGTGTTTCTATGTATGAGAACAACACTTGTACAGGAGTAACAGAGGAGGATATTCAGAAATGACCGAGCATGCATTATTTGTATCCATCACCTCCCTTGTTGTGAATACGGAAATGGATCCTGCACAGTAACAGATCAGACCACTGCTGTACAATGTTTAGTAACCGAGAGGATCGATAGCCCTTTGCAAAGGGGATGAGAAGGTGGGCATCAGAGATGTCACCTTTTCACGTGTTTAGCATCCCCCCTGCAGAAATGTGTGTGTCCATGCATTTGAAAGTATGTGCTTGTGCATCCATTGCAGGCAATTTAAGCAAAGACCTCTTAGTTTAGTGGGCAATTTGTACCTCCTCCTCCTAAGTGGAGGTAAACAGGATTTTCTCTTTAGATATTCCAACTTATAAGCAGTGATGGCTTGAGTCATGTTTAAGACATCCAGATTTGGGTACAAGGCCTATATGGCCATTGTCCATGTTCGTAATCCATGTGATCACTTAACATGAACCTACCATGTATGTATAGCTCATAAATCCATAATCCTATCCATTTCCATATTAAACAAAACAGAGCCATTGAGAATGTCGTCTGTGGTCCTGCCAATGAATCTCGCAGTAATGGTAAAAACAGATAGTATTTCAAATACCTCCAGCTTTATTGACCACCTGATTTCAATGGCAGGGGGTATTTATCTTGTGTCATATTTAGAGGAATAGGACATGAAGTAAACAAACCATGTATGCTAATTTTAAATCTGTTTATGAATTCCACAAATGTTTACCTCCACCCAAAAGGTTACAGCTAAGAATTGTAACTGCATCAATACATTTTTTTTAAAAAAAGTTACCATCTCAGAAGGCAGCTCCTATACGGTTGTTTGCAATCGACATGACTGGCAGTAGTAGTTCTTTGTTGTCCTATGTATTTGATTGAGCAAACAAAGACTACAACTACCAGAATGCAATTGATAGTGAGGTGAAATATCAGGACTCTAATATGAAGCCGTGATTATAGAAGCCTTCAATATACTTTGATATGTCTCACAGTGTGTGGGAGAGTACAGATGTGCAGTGTCTGATGGGTAATCGCACTCTGAGGCTGCATAAAATGGCTATGGAGAAAGGGGAGGTAGGCAGAAGAGAATCATCTGGATGCATATCTGCTGGTTGATTATCAGAAGCAGCCAAAGTGATTTAGGAAGGCCTTGGCCACAGAAAAGAGTATTGTGTTCAATGATCCTGCCAACATTAGAATGACAATAAATACTCCCTGCAATGGGGTCATACTCTATACCTAGGCACAAACAGATAAAGATGTTTTTAGATTATTTCAGGATGCAGGGAAAGTCAGTCTACTTTTGACTTGTTCAGAAATCATTGTGTTGGCTGACTCTGAATAGACTTTTGTCAGAGTTGTCAGGGAGGCCATGCCAGGTCATTCTAAAGAAGATGCCAGACATGAGAGGAGGAGCGAGTTGGCGTGACCTCACAGAGAGGAGGGTACTATAAGTGTATTCAGGAAAAGAACACCCCAAGATTCAGAACCCTAGAACAGGAAGGTTGACATGAAACATAGACCCACCCAGGCACCCTGGGAGCCTGGACCTTTGTTGAGGAAGATTAGGCATTCCAGTGTTCAGTGCAATCCGATAATCCCAGGAAAAATATTACTAGGAGAAAACGTCCACATTGTGCTCTAGAAGCAAAACGTTCCACTCATTCTATTGCTTCCTAAATAATAACAGCGACCATTCATAGATCACCTGGAGACCATAACAATGACAGCGGTGTGCAGTATAAATCAACATAACATAAGATGTATTGTGCATCACAATTTGTGATGCACAATACATTTTATGTTATTTTGATGTTGATTTATGTTTGATTTTTGGTTTATTCTTGACAGTTTCTTGTAATGATGCTTTCCATTCGACATTCCATATCAAAGCCTCGAGTGACTTCCTGAAACACAATCTTGAGGGACTGTTCCCTCAAATTCCTGACCATTAAGAACATTGTATATCCCATGGTATTTCTACTCCAAAAAATATGTATGTCAAGAATATTTTCAATTTACACTGCAAAAACACTCTTTCGCTCAATTCTTTTCTGCAAAAAAAGTATTAACACTTATATACACACATTTCTAAATGTTGCGAAAATATTGAAAAACACCACTGAAATAGACAAAGCATAGACAATGGAAAACAGAAACCCAAGAACATATCCACTGGTGACTGCAACCACTCAAGGAAAACCTAGGATGTTAAGAGGCTATTGGACTGCTGGTGTCAGAAGGATGGTACTGCACAATTCAGGAACGCCAAATCTCAACATCCTGAAGGCAAAAGCCTAGGCATTCCTGTGTACTTTGGAAGGCTGCCAAGATGATCTTGAAGCAAAGAAGCTGTAACAAAACCTTTCATTGCTCATGATCTTCCATTTAACTCTCCAACTGCAATGTTTGCAATGCAAATGAATTGTGTCATGTTAACAACAGCATCCGTGTGTCTATCTCTTCTGCTTTCCACTAATACTGCCCATAACACTGTATATATTCAGGAGAATAGCATTTCATTTCTAGGTTTTGCTTTAAAGGAGTCCTTATTTCATGTTTCATTAGTATGTCAACTAGAAAATAAATGTCTAACATGTTTAAGGTGCTCCTTGGTGATTAGGCTGGAGTTCACCACATTTGACAGCTGGGTGTTCTAATATTTAGTCCAGTTTTGCACTGGCTATGATGTGCTCCGGGGCCCTTATGTGAACAATGTGTCCGTGGGGTAGAGGTAGGCAGGACTAGAAATGAGTGTTTCATTTTAATGACAAGGGCATCTACTTGTGAAATTATAGGGAGTGCCTCGTGCAACTGTCTCAGTTGCACCTCAGGACATTTGTTTGCCAGCATAGTGGTGATGTACGTTGATGAAATGAAATGGGCTTTTTGAGAATGGCAAGCAGAGCAAAACACTCATATGCTCAGACATTGCTCTCAAGTATAATAATGCACAGAGGCCATTTTTCTTTAGTGTGTGAGATGGGACATGAAACCTGAGGACATATCCCTTTATCGGTGCTTCCCGTCAGTAACTGTTCCCTGACACAGCTAGAAGATATGATGAATTGGTCAGCTATAATGTCACAATATGACGATTATATGTGGCATACGTGACCCATAAGGGTTTGGCAAGTTACTGAGTAGTTGTGTGACAACATGTAGAAACTAAGACACATTTCTTTATAAGGTCACAAAACTACATGATGACTGGCAATATGCTTATGGTATGATAAGTGTATTTTGTCTTTATAATACCTGTCGGAGTCATGATCTCCTTCAAACCCGGTCTCCCTGTTTACTCTAAAGAAAGTGATATTTAGATTGTTTATAACTGTAATGAAGATAGAATCTGGGGAAAAAAACACTAACATGCTGCTTTTTATTTGTTGGAAACATATCTCGAATAGTTTTATACAATGCAATATTATGACTTTTTGTGTTTAAAAAAGTGTTATGATACATACAAATTATTGTTCTCATTCGTTATTCTCCATCAGTGCACAATTGACATACTACCTTAAACAGTTGCCTAACGATCGTTGTATGGTGTCAAGGAAATGTATTTCATAACAAAGGAACCAGAAAAAACACGTCACAGATACAATGAAGGCCCGATTCATGGACTTATCTGTGTGAAATATAAGGACTTTGCATGCCAAACTGCACGCAAAATTCAATTTGTCGATTAATGGAATCAACTGCATGGCACTTTTGTGTACTTTGCGTGGAATTCGTGCAGGCTCAGCACATCACAGCGAGAGGACGAGTGCCTTGCGCAAGACACCATGCATAGCATCAGCATGGCATGTGCTGAGGGCATGGTGGGGGCGGAACACAGAAAATGGGAAAGATAAAAGCGGGCGTTACGAGGGACGACCCAGAGGCATTCCATCGCATGCCCACTATTGCGTGGAAGGATATGTGTTTATGGATCCAAGTGTGCAACCTCCTGATAGGGAATGGCTGCGCAAAGCCCTCATACTATCTGCCACCCGAAGGCAGGCGTACAAACACTCGCGCATAGGATTCACCATGCAGGAATAAGATCAGGTGTCGGATTACGGGTGCATGTACTTAGCCGTGGTTCTGATCTGACTTAGGGGTGCGCAAACGCAGTGTAGTGGGGTCCAGGAACAGTTTGTGGGGGATCACACACAGATTTTTCGAGTTTTAACCGAGTTACGATAATCGACATTTTGTCATGGTGCCGGTAACAGTTACGGACAAACTCACGCAGGGTCCTCAAGATGCAGGCCTGCTTGCTGGGGACCCCATGCACTGTTTGAAGGGCACATGTTTTCGCACCCTGTGAGGCATTCAAAGGTAATTGTTCTGGATATTTTTGCTTTGCGCAGGGACATGTCGGGGGTGTTCCAGCTGCAACTTGCGTATATGGTTACTTTGTGCAGACAATTACATGAATACGCAGCGCGCGCATTTTTTATTTTGTCCGCAGGCTCGCGCAGTGTCATTTTTTCAGTGTGCAGCCTTTGCGGGATTAATGCACACTTTTCCATGAATCTGGCCCTAAGTGTTCCAGTGGCAGCTGGTATTCTTCTCTGTCCTGGCTCACGTAGTAGGAATTGTGACATCACAACTCAACTGTAAACAGTTATTATTGTTACAGTAATGATGCCATGTGCTAGTTACAGGTGAGTGCTGTTGTCATTACTATAATGTGATAAGGACATTATTTAAAGGTTTTTATGCCAATATTGCAGCTTGCCATGCATTATATATAATATTAATACAAATTACAAAAATAAGGAGAATTAACATGATAGCTATTAATAATAATATTAATAGCATGATACTATGTATAGGTCAGATTTTGTGAAGTTAAAAAATGTTCAGAGCTATTGTTGTCAGTTCTGATGACATATTACGCACCATGTGCATGGAATAACAGCCATTCACCATCTAGGAACAATGAAACAAATACAATTAATAATGTGGGAAAATAAATAATTACCCATGTTAAACGAACAGCTAGCAGGAAGCAAACCTCGTTGATCCATGTACGCTGAACATGATATTGTAAGACAGCAGAACAGTTTCATTTTCGCAAAATGTGTACTGCAAAGGTTCTCCATAACAGTAGCTGTTACGGGAAAGTTGATCACACCTTCGCAAATAGTTTTTTTAATGAATGTTCTTGTTGAATTGCTACGCTGTGAACTACATCTTTATGTAGATCCTGTTGTGCTCTAGTCAGTCAATGCATCCCAAAAGCAATTGAGAACTAAACACCATTTTAAGGAGCTACACAATACTTAATGGTGGTGCTAAAAGAACATAACATACTTCAACAAGATACAAGATGGCACCCACATCTTTTCTCTGACAAATGGGGCTGCATTACAGGTTCGGAAGTATTTTTCCAATGATAAAGTCTGAACGGTTAATATCCAACTCTTTTAAGATCCACATTATACTCATTGCCTCAGGGCCCGAGTCAAAAACCCGTCCAGAGAGAATAACGGTGCTTGCAAACATACTTGCGCCATCTTCAATCGCCAAATTTGCGACACAAAAAAGATTTATTTAACAAAGAAATTCGAGGCTGCCAGCAATGAACCAAAGAAGTCATCTGAAATGTACCACTGCTTGGAGAAACCGATGGTGCAACCTCAGCTATTTGTTCCCTCTAACGAAGACTGTAGCAAAGTCCACAAGCTTTTGCAAACAAAATTTCATTAGCTTGCTCAAAGATCGCAGCCTCTATGAAATCACACATACCTCATCCTACACTCATTATGAGTGACGAGCCACAACTCACCTGCACATTTTCGTTTTCTCCCACTTCCGTAATGGACATCCTTAACATCTTGAAATCTATATGGCCAGCCTCCTGCAGGGGAGAAATCTTGTCTTCAAAATGTATAACAAAAAAACGGCACCATACCTGACAGCCTCAAGCATGTGGTTGTCTCGCCCCTGCCTAAGAAACTTGGCTTATATATCAGCAACCCCAACAAACTACGGCCCATAACCAACAACCTTTTCTTGCTTAAAGTGATCAATAAACTTTCCACTAACCAGTTCCAAAACCACCTGGAATCTAAGAATATTCTCCACCCATATCTATCAGGTTTCCAGGTTGCTCATGGGGCAGAGATAGCCTTGGAGGACCTCCAGACCAAAATGCTGAGCATCATAGAAAAGGGGAATGCCGGCCTACTGATACTCTTGGAACTGTCGGCTGCTTTCGACTTGCTAGATCATTCCTGCCTCCTGAGTCGGTTGAGCCTTCCAGACCACTGCTCAGAGAGAGCCATTAACTGGATCTCTTCCTTCCTTGGTAACAAGACCTAGCGAGTATGTTGGGGAAATTCTCTTCAGACTCTGAATCTATAAAAGAAGGGGTTCCCCAGCACTTTTGAACCTATTCATTAGGCCTTTGTGTGATCTGCTGACTTCACTAAACATGTACTTTTCTGACTAAACTACACCGATGACACTCAACTCATCTTTGAGCTGAGTGGTAACCACAGTCAAGGTCTTGTGTGGCTAAAGCACAAATACAGCATTATTAACAGCTGGATGGATTTAAACTCCATGTACTTTAATCCCTCCAAAACCGAACTGGTAGTATTTGGCTCAACGCACACCAGGGGTAAACTCTCAGGAGAGTATTCCTCTGTGTTCATTGACATCCACGCCATACCCATTCAGAACAAAGTGAAAACCCTCAGTGTTTACATGAATGCAGATGTGAACTCTGTGGCTCATGATGACGGGATCATTCACGGCACACACTACCATCTCAAAGTATTGAGGCATGCTAAATAATTTCTGTCCCAAAGAAACTGGGCCACCGTGGCTAGGGCAGACATAGTACTGCATCTTGACTACTTCAACACGTTACTAATGGGGGCTTCATCCCATTGTATTAACGTATTGCAGATCATACAAAACAATGCTGTTTGCTTTGTGTATGACCCATCTAAAAGAGACCACATATCCAGTGATCATAAGGAGCTGCATTGGCTTCCTGTTCCAGCCAGGATATGCTTCAAAGCCATTACTATGACCCACACACACATGTGTTTTTGGCAACGCCCCTAAATATCTGAAAGAACATTTTACACGATACACCCCATTGAGGCTCCTCCGCTCCAGCACCAATGTTTATGGTGCCCAAAGCTAAAAAGAGCAGGGGGTTGGGAAGATCCTTCTCCGTCCTATCTACTCAACTTTGGAATGCTCTCCCACAGAAAGAAACCAACTTGCTGTGCTTTAGAAAACTTCAGAAAACCCACCTTTTCACCTAGGCCCACCTGTTCCCCCTGAGTTGCTTTCTGTGATGTCCCATCTTTGCAATGCCCTTGTGTTTTTGTGGCACCTTGATGCCTTCCGGCTTTTGGCACTTGATAAATAAATAAATAAATGCATAAATAAATAAAACTTTCCAAGATTGTGCAACAAATATAAATTATGATGAGCAGCTTTACCCCCATCAAACCTTAGAGACTAGCATGGGTCATTTAATGCTCAGCTAACTATATTATAAGTCATTCTTCCATCGTCAGAGATTATTAAGATGTACAGTCATCAATTTACATCAAATGTTATGATTGATGATTTTAGAATAATTAATTAAAAAGCATTGGCATTTTGAAATTCAGCTCATTGGCCTTTTCCTGATGATTTTAGATTGAAATTTGGATTATTTTACTAGAACCATTTTTTTGCAGTTTAATTTTTCAGAAAAGTGGAAATTGCACTCGATGATTTCAAAATAATTTCCAGATTACTTCACAATAGCCAACAATTTGGTATTAGATCTGTTGTACATTCTATGCTATACTATTAACATAAGGGGCCTGATTCATGGATGTTGTAGCACATTCTAACTTACGGGTGTACGTACGCAACGTAGCAGGGTGCAGAAATGGTTTATAGGGGTTTGCACGCAGATTTTCAGAGTTTAGACCAAGTTACGATTTTTCATAGGCATGTTGTCGGGGTGTTGGCAACAGTTACTGGGGACCCTGCGCAGGGTCCCCAAGATGCAGGCCTGGTTGCTGGGGACCCCAAGCACTGTCTGAAGGGTGCGTCTATTTGTGTCCGGTTGAGCAAACAAAGGTAGCTGTTCTGGCTGTTTATGCTTTGCACATGGGCATGTCAAGGGTGTACCAGGAGTGACTTGAGAATATGCAGTAAATATCATGAATACGTGGTGCACATATCTTTTTTTCTGTGTGCAGGCTCATGCTGTGTCCTTCTCAGCGCAAAGCCTTTGGAAGATTTCGGCGCACATTTCCATGAATCGGACCCAAAATCATTAAAACAAGGTTAAAAAAGGATTTGCAAAGCCAATAGTTTTGACGTTTGCAATTGTTCACCACTTTCCACATTTATTTGTATTCTTAATGTATTGAGCATTTGTTGAGGCTTGGGTTTTCCATCTCTTATTGTCACCCCCCCTCCCTCGCTGTGTGCATCGCCTCGCCATAGAGTTGATGTGCATTCTGTTTAAATTGAATTTAAGGGCCTGTAATGGCCACTTGGAAAGCGACCTGCATGCAAAAAATACTTTCTGTGGTGTCAATGGGAACTCCCTGATTGATTATATATTAATATTGGGAAATGATTGGGCCAGGATTGGGGATTTATCAATCGGTGATAGACCAGAGAGTGGCCACTACCCCCTAGTAGTAGACATCATGAGATACGGTAGAGGGGTGGATGGGATTACATAACTCATGCTGATCAGCTGATGTCACTAACTGGCCATGCTCGAAAGGGGGTTAGATGGGTTAACCTCTTGAATAGGGTCTCGAAGCCAACCATGTATGCCTCAATTTTGAACAACATTACTGTAATCTGCAATATAGACTCCGATGACAACATGGTACTGTGTGAATTTGAGCAACTTAAAAAGAATTTGGTTCCCCTTGTGTCTCTTCCCGCTCGTGAAGTAAAGGAACATTCTCTGAATAAGGCAGGTTGGCACGATAACGCCCGTCACAGTGCCAAAAGGGAGATTGTGTCTTGTATAAAAAGCCCACTGGGGATCGATAAAGTAGTCCTAAGAGCACTAAGACAAAAATATAAAGAGCTCATTGGGAAGAAAAAGAGAGAGTTTGTGATTGAACAATGGGACAGGTTACATGGTGCCCTGCAGGGATACTTGCTCCTTCTGGAAGTTGGTTACCTATAAGGAATTACATGGATACCGTTCTTTCGCCATGGGAGAGATCTCTTTATGTCCGATTCAGACTTGTGTTTTTGCCAGTAGCCTGTATAAGCAAGAGACGGCAGGGGGCGCAATATGAACTCTGACCAATATGTGGATCCTATAGAGAATATTTTCACTTTTTTTTAATTTGCAATAAAACCCATTAACTAAGATGTATGTGCCTGCGACCTATCTTTAATAATGCTGGTATTCACCATGTAACACCTCCTTTAAAGTACTTAAGAAAATGCCTGCTCCCTTATGTGGTTTTTGGAACTATGCGCTTTATGCACAGGGCATGGCTGCTGAGAAATAACACCTTGAAGAATGTCTGTGACAGTAGCACATAATGACTAGGCGTCCCAGGCTGCTAGCCATTGCTTTCCTTGGTAACTGCTGTTTTAACACTATAGCCGCTTAACAGAAGTGCACTAATCATGAGCTGCCCATGGAGCACTGTTTAAATTTTATTTCTAATTTCTGTATTTTTTATATTTGATATACTAAGCAATTCTGTGCTTCTCTCTCCCTACGGGCAGCCACTTTTGGGAGTCCTGTATGAATCATGTTGTTGAGTTGCACCTGTTGAATTATTCTGTATATCTGCTCACCCCAATGATGTAAGCTTTGCACAGGAACATTCAGCTGATTTGTATGATACGTTTTTATATGTGTATTTGGGCATTTTATGTATTAACTGTAGTATCTGTCCACTCATATGATGTATATTTGCAAGTTGTGCACAGGAACACTCTACTGATTTGAATCTGAAGTGTTATATGTGCGCACTTGTTTTTTTTATGTATTAACTGTTTTTGGAACTTGAAGTCAAAACTGAATAAAAGTATGTTTGACTGACTGACTATACAACTGAATAGTGAGTGTTTCAAAGCACCACAAGGCTAAATGGGAAGGGAAAAGGGGAGAAACAACAATGGAAAAAATAGTTTAAAAAAACAGTTATGCTCGTACTAGTGCAGTGAGGAGAATTGCAGGAGAAAGTGGGGGGGGCAGAGGCCTGGGCAAGCGCTGTTGGAGGGCTCAGGAGGGAAGTGCTAAGGTGAGCCAGGGAGGGAACCTCAGGTTAAGTGTAAGTGCGAGCGACTCCAAGGGTGGCATGCAGAGCCGCCACGCAAGGGCCCGCAAGGGCAGTGCAGTGGGACGGGGTGTTGGTATCGACTGGGAAGAATGGCTTGGACTACTATGAGATTCATGAGGATCAGTCCACCAGTCACAGCAGCAGTGGGGTGATTACCAGGGAAGGGAAGACAGTAGAGAACCACAGAGTTTTGAGCAGTTTCCGGAATGTGAGGAAGTCTGGCCCAATCTTAGAGGGCCTCAAGGGGAAGAGCCAGGCCAGGAGAGAGACCTTCCCTCCACTCCCTGCTTGGAGAAGTGTTTGACAGTCAAAGAGTTGGAGGGAGAGGAGCGTTGGGGCTCTAGCATGGTAGGATTTGGGGAGGGAAAGTTGGGGATAATGTCTGCCCAGCCCCAAAAGGCTGTGTGGATGATGCATAGGATCATGAATTTGATCCTTGCAGCCACCGGGAGCCAGTGGAGAGATTTTAAGGCTGGAGAGACACAGTCTCTAGGCTTGAGGCCAAGGATAAGTCATGCAGCCGTATTCTGGATTAACTGGAGGAAAGGAGGAGATTGAGAAAGAGGCTGTTGCAGTAGTCCAGCTAGGAGAGGACCAGAGCTCTGGAGATATTGAGCTTCTGGGCGAAGGTGAAGAAAGGAACAATGCCTCTGAGGAGGTGCAGCAGGAGGTGGGACTTCTTAATACGGTCCAAGACATGAGGGACGAAGTAGAGAGTGAAATTGAAGATGATCCTGATGTTTTTGGCCTCAAAAGATGGTAGGGGTAGACAACCCAAAGAGGGTGGCCATAGGATATGAGGAAAAGAGCGTTAGGTGCCAAAATCTCAAGGATCTCCGTCTTACTGGCATCAAGACATAAATCATTAACTGAACATCGTGCCTGAATGGCAGACAGACAGTCAGGTATCAGAGAGGATGAAGAGGAGGTAGTAGAAGGAAGTTTGAAGGAAAGCTGTGTGTCATCGGCATAACACTGAAAATGAGGAGAGAAGGAGGAAATCAGGTGAGCAAGAGGGGCAATAAAGATATTGTAGATCCAAGGCAATAGGATAGAGCCCTGGTGGACACCACAGGTAGAAAAGGAAAGTGGTGGAGGAGAAAAGGCCCAATTGCAGGTTTGAAGGGCAGTTAGTGAGAAAAGAGGTCAGCAAATCCAGTGCCCTGTCAGTGATGCGAAGGGTGTCACAGAGTCATTTTATGAGAATGGAATGGTTTACCATGGCAAAAGCAGAGGAGAGATAAAGGAGAATGAGAACAGCAGGAGATATGGAGTCGAGAGTTGCAAGCATGGTTTCACAGGTGTTCAGGAAAACTTTTTCCATGCCTCCGGACGCCCAGAATCCAGGTTGATGGTCATGAAGGAAGCCAACAAGATCAGTGTGGAGGGTCAGTTGAGGGAGGACCAGCTTCTCCAAGAGTTTACCCAGGAATGGGGTAATGGAAATAGGGTGATATTTAGCCAGACATGAGGGGTCAGCAGATGTTTTTTTTAAGAGAGGGTAAACAAGGAAGTGCTTGAGGGGTAGGGGGAAAGAGGCAGTGGTGAGGAAGTGGTTACAGAAGTCAGCAAAAGCCAGGTTGAGAGAGGAGATGTTGCCAATAATGTTTTTGGAGGAGCAGTGGAGCACCTATTTGGAGGAAACCTTCCTAGAGCGAACCACTTTAGTGACCTCATCTGGTGCTATGGACAAGAGGGAGGAGAAAGGAGAGGGACAAGGGAGGCAAAGGGGCAGGGGAGGAAGTGGAGATGGGAGTGGAGGAGAGTGAGGACAAGATGTCTTGAGCTTTTGATGTAAAATGGGAGGCCAAAGTGGTGCAGTGAGCCCGAGATGGGATGAGAGAGGTGGAAACTGCAGATGGATTGCCGAGTTCCTTGCAGATTTTGAAAAGTTGGCCATGTTTCTAGTGGTTCTGGAGATGCAGGCTTGGATGTGGGACCGCTTCTTTGAGCGGATAGAGAAGCGATATTGTCTTTGGAGCAGGCAGGTTTGTCAGAGGGCAAGCCCAAGATCTGCCACTTCTGTTCAGCAACTCTGCACTTACATTTCAGAAATGCTAGATTGGTGTCATACAAACTGTTGTTCTTTAAGGCAGGTTTTAGGCAGATCCTCATGACATGGGCAAGGATGTCAAGGGTATTAGAGATGGAGAAGTGCAAGTTAACAAGGACCGAGTCAGAGGGAAAATCAGAGGTGGAGGCAAAAGCAGTGACTGGCACTTGCTTCATAGGTTGGATGACGGCAAATGAAGCTGCCAGTGCTGGGGCTGGCTCGGAAAGGTGGGAGGAGAGGAGTGAGTGGTCAGACCAAGAGAAGGTATGGTGACCAGATTAGAGATAGGTATATCGCCACAAATGACGATGTCCATGGTGTGGCCAGCAGAGTGGGTCAAGCCGGAAGGGTGAATAGAGAGAGAGGGAGTCACAGATGATACATAACTGAGTGGTGGATGATTCAAGGGAGTCAAGGTCGATGTTGAAGTCACCAAGGAGGAGGAGCTTGGAAGAAGAGGTTGAGAGGTAGGAGGCAAGTTTGGCCCATTCAGAGAGGAAAAGCGAGATAAGGACAGGGGGCCTGTAGACAGTGGCAAGGGTGAGAGAGAGAGTATGTGAGACCTCAAACTTGCACACAAGGCATTCAAAAGAGGAGTCGGATTGAGTAAGTATGATGCAGGCAGGGACCCACTCATTGAATATCAGGGCCACTACACCTCCAGCCCTGTTGGGTCTGGGTTTGGAGAGGATTTTGTTGCCCTAAGGAAGGAGAATGTCAAGAGCAGTCACAAAGCTGACATTGAACCACATCTCGGTAAGAGCGAGGGTGTCTAGGTCAAAGTCTTTGAGAAGGAGACGGATGTCAGAGGAGTGTTTGATAGCAGAGCGAGAATTCAGAGTAGCTAAGTGAAGCTGGTTACCACCTTTGAAGGTTTTCTGAGGGGGAGTAGAAGTGGCGTGGTACTCCCGTTGGTGATGTGTAAGAGGTGAGAGGAGAGTAGGAAGGAGTGGCAGAAAAGGGGAGGACTTTTATGAGAGAGGGCAGGTGAGAAGGAGAAGTGTAGGTTGAAAACCTTGGGCCATGATAGTGCCATTGTCATAGACATTAATGATTCACCTAGCGGATGAGAAGCATGACAGGAGTACTTCCTACCTCGTGCCACCATCAGTGCGTAAGGAGGAGAAAGGGGAAAGAGTGAAGACCAGATGCGTGGTCCATAGGTCAGGAGAGGGGACAGAGCAGAGAATGTCTGTGATAGTCTGCCTGGAAGTGACATTGACGTATGTGTCTGCAAAAGGTCCACCTGGATTAGAGTCTAGGAGAGCTTTTTTCAACTTTTTTTCTTCCAGACTTCATGAGAGAGGAAGGATAGGTGATAGACAGCAGTTGGAATAGATAGGAGAAATAGAGAGTGCCATGGGTGTAGTAGAGGAGAGAGAGGGATAGTTAGGGCAGCTGCACAGTGTACAGAACTCATCAAGTGGCATAGCAGTCAGGCAGGCACAGAAGGAGGAGGTGTGCAGATAATCAGTGCACAGATTTAAAAAGCACACCTAAATTAGAATTTCCAACAAAGCAGAAGATACAGCACAACATTGAGGATTCACAGATTTAAAAGATCACCTAAATATGAATTTACCAGAAAGCACTAAATACAGCACAAACTGGAGGATGCACAGCTTTAAAAGCACACCTAAATTCGAATGTATTTCCCAAAAAGCCATAGAAACAGCACAAAATGGAGGATGCATAGATTTGAGAGCACACATAAGAGGAATTATGAGTTAGGCACTAACAAGCAGCGGAAAGAAGGCAATATGTCAGTTTAAGGCAGATAGACATTACATGTGGCCAAGAAGTTACAGATTGCAGTTAGACTAGAGTGGAAGGGGGCAAGTTTCAGCAAGATACCAGGCAGAGGGTTGTAATCCGGGAAAGGGTGAACTTGGGTGCTTACCAGTGCAATGTAAAAGCAGATTCTTCATTGTCCCGAAATGCAGGGATGACTGTAGGTGTGTTTGTTGAGCAACGTGGGCCGGGGGCAAAGTTACAGGAGCTGTGGCATGGATAGAGGCTTCCACTAGCTCTGGAAAGGGCCAGACAGGGGCCTTAGTCGTGGGCCATGGTGAGGGGGCCGGCTCACCCTGCCAGCTCCCTGATTGGGCTTAAGGCTGCTCTGGGTGGCCAATCAGAGCAGAGGCATGGTGTGCTCAGAAAGACATTTCAGTGTTAAGTATGGCCACCGCCATATTTCAGCAACTTTAGGTCTCACAAAAATCAACAGCCCCACGGGGCTGCTGTGATGGAGAAGAGGCAGAAATGTAGGAAAAAGCGGCAAAAGCCTAAGCCGCAGTTATAGATGGCACCCATAGGGCAATTTAGGAGATCTTGAACAAAATTCACAGTTGCACAAGGCAGTAATTTGCATCAGCCCAATAGGCTGATCTGAAAGAATATGCAATCTGACGAAGTGGTGAGCCTTTGCTAGCTGATTATATGATGTAACATTTTACATCTATAGTTGAGACATGAGGCTTGCAGCTTAACAGCCCGTTATAGGTGACCATTAAATTATTTTGATCTATGTGGCATGGTTTTCTCAAAAATTTTAAACGACGCCTTCAAGCCCTAGTTACCCAGGTATGCAATAGATGTCCAACAGAATGATGTAACCCCTAAGAATCCCTTTAGTGTAGACCTAAAAAGTAGGACCAGACCACTCCAAAGTATAATACAGGCACACATGAAAAATGTGATCATGCGGACAAAGTCAAATACTGCTTTTTAACAATTGTTTGCAGCAAGTTGAGAATATTGTACCAAGACTCAGAACTTTTTTACAAGCCAGCTCATGTAAAGAGCGAATCAACATTTGTAAACATGCTTGTTAAACATGATTTAAGGAATCTGATAGCATGATCGTCATATTCACATTTCAGCATGGGAAATATTCGAGCAACTTTAGTGCTTTACTAATTACCAATGGGTCAAAGGAAGTGGCTTCACTATACAGTGTTTAAGTTAATGTTTCACACTTAATAGACTATATCACATTGCACGTATTGTTCAACCCTTCAACCAAGTTCCCAGTTCAGAAATATCGAAATATCACATGCAGATCTTTATACCCGTTCAGTGAGTTTTCTTTGAACATAACAATGAAAAAAAGAAACGATACATGAGGAAATAGATTGGCAAGAGAAGTAATGGATTACTGCGAGACTGCACTGTACACACTACGATTGATAAACTCACAGGAAGAAGGAACAAATTAACACCAGACTAGGATTGGAGACTAAGGTAGATGAATAGGGTGATATGATATGATGGGTTATTTATAACGTGCTTCATACCCAGAGGTATCTGAGTGCGGACCCGGGGATCGAACCTGTGTTGCTCCTTGTCGTCCAAGGCCAGCACGTTGCTGCTGAGCTAACCTCCCGAGTGAAGGACATTTTCAAGGAACTGTGATTAGGATGATGGAGATAGAGTTAGATGAATTTGAAAGACTAGTTCAAGGTGCTACAGTGAGGGGCTAGGATGAAGGAAAACAATTTGGGACTCGGATAAAAGAGGGTGACTCAGACAAGGAAAAGAAAATAGGATGCAGGAAGATGTAGATGGGAAAGGAAGAGGAATTAGCAAGAAGGACAATATGAGGAGACAGGGACGTACCAAATAGTAAGGCAAAGGTCTAGATCAAGGGACTGAGACAAAACTCTTTGCTGAGCTATGAGGGTGAGGATTTAAGCAAAGGGACTAGGACAAGAGAGAAGGACTTTGATGAGGAAGAGGGTTAATGAAGACGGACAAGAATAAGGAAGACATAGTAGGAACAGGAATTAGAGAGATTAAGAGGGATAAGGAAAAGTGATATGGAAGACGAAGTGGGAAGAGGATGAGAACTAATACTAGAATGAGGGGCTACGACAATGAAAAGGGAGTAGGTTAAGGTGGACAGTCTATGGTGAGTAAGAGGATAAGGAAAAGGTGCCAGGAAGACTGATGAGGAAAATGAAGAAAGGCCAGTATGATGTAAAGTGATGGGTCAGGAAAAAGGGATGGGCAAGATGTACTTGGAAGGGTATCGACCGAAAATATTGTTTAACAAAAAAAATGGAATGGTTGAAATTATTGAATTTCAGCTGTACCAAAATTACGTACAGCCGAAAGTGCCAAACATTTCAACCATTTGGTTTTCATTATAGCAAAACAGGGAAGCAAGGGTTGCAGGGATGTCCCCTGCACCCTTGTTCGCTATAATGGAATTGAGTGTGGCAGGGTGTGCCCTGCATCTAAAACAACAACGTTTTTTGGAGAAAAAAAAGAAAATGACATGAAGGGAACTGGCGCTGCAGGGACTCGGCGGCAGACAGCGAAGTGTACAACCAAAAGGTAAGTAAGGAGGTGGGGGGAGTGGGGTGTAGAAAGGCCATTTAGCAGTGGGGTGCTTATTTCAAATTCAAATATTTAGAATTCAAAACGTTCGTCTTCGAAATGTTTGCATTCAAAATAATCACGTGCATCCCTTGGAAGAGGGCCAGGCATGACCAGTAAGAAGAGAAGGGAATAGGAAATAGGGATATGACAAGGAAAAGGGTGTGGAATGAGTTGCAAAGACTAGGAAGAGGCAATAGCAGAAACATATGCTTTAGGGTATTCTAAGATAGAGGAAGATAGAGAAAGAGAGAACAAGAATGGGACAATGAGGGACATATAGATGGGAAAGAAGAAAGGACAGATGAAGCAATACAGATGGGGCAAGATAGAGACAATGTGGTAGATTGAGAGCCTGTGTTTTACAGAATGGGACTGCACGATTGACTAGAGAGAGAAAGAGACTAGGATTGGGCTATGAAGACTAATGTGAGAAACGTTGATGAGAGAATAGTAAGTGTTACTTTGGCAAGGAAATGGGATTAGTCAGAGGGAGCTGGAATCGGATGAAACATAGAGACATCAATGAGGAAGAGGGACTAGCATGAGAAAGAAGGAAGAGGAAGAGTGACTTGGATGGCGATCAGGACACTACGTACTTTGATGAAAGACTAGGATGAGGAAGGGGGATAAACAAGAGGGACCAAGGATGAGAGATTTAGCTTGGAATAGGAATCTGTGGCACAAAACCATTAAAAAGAGACTTTGATGATGACTCACATGAGCGAATTAGATGCATGGTCAAGGGACTAGGTCAATTGACTGGGATAAAGGACGGAGTGAGAAGAAGTTGATGAGGAGCAGAGACAAAAACAACGAAGAAGGATGAGAAAAAAGAGCATTGAGGATGAGGGACGGGCAACCTGACAAAAGATGAGATGCGAACTAGAACTATGCTATGGTAAAAGGGCAATGCAGAGTGAGTGAGCAAGTGAGTGAGTGACTAGGATAATTGACTCGGATGGGGATGTGTATGTGAACTAGCACTAGGATGTGGGACATTGATGTGGGATGAGTACAATGAAGCGGGACTCAGGAACAGGTCTAGGATGAGGTACAAGGATGAGAGTTTGGATTAGGATGTGGTTTGATTGAGGACGTTTCATCCAGGAACTGCCCAGCGCAGTGTGAGCAGCTTTACTGTAGTTGAGGTGGGGGATGGGCAGTGCAACACACACATATTTTCAGCCAGGAAGCTTCATGTGCTGTTATTGCCCCTTGGAAGCCCGCCATCGTCCAATATAATTTAAAAGTATTTGATAGCTGTGCAATGCTGATCTATTCTTTGTGGAGTTGAAGAAGAGGTGTCTTTATTTGGCTGGATTTACCGTGGCGCTTTTGAACTTGCTCCCTTGAGCTCTTCCCATTTGAAGTTTACCTTTCCTGTGATCATTGCTGAGTGTTCACTTCAATGCACTGCCAATGTTGGAGACAAGCCCCGCCCACAAACCCGGAAACGTTGACAAATAGGCACTGCCGCGCGCACCGAGAAGTGCCCGGAAGTGCCTGTTTCGCCTGGGGAGAGCCTGCTGTGCCTGCCGTGCTTGTGATCACCGTGTTTCTGTGGATTTTCAAGTGGACTTTCATGGACTGATTTAAGCTTTTTTCTGTTGCTAGGAGACAAGCCCCGCCCACAAACCCGGAAACGTTGACAAATAGGCACTGCCGTGTGCACCAGCGCACGCGCACCGAGAAGTGCCCGGAAGTGCCCGTTTCGCCTGGGGAGAGCCTGCTGTGCCTGCCGTGCTTGTGATCACCGTGTTTCTGTGGATTTTCAAGTGGACTTTCATGGACTGATTTAAGCTTTTTTCTGTTGCTAGGGTGAGGCATTTAGTACCTGAATACCTGAATATGCTTATATACTTTTCAAGTATACATTAAGTCCCCTAAATATTCATATATATCTCTTCTAGAGACAAGCCCCGCCCACAAACCCAAAACATTGACAAATAGGCACTGCCGCGCGCACCAGCGCGCGCGCACCGAGAAGTGCCCGGAAGTGCCTGTTTCGCCTGTTTGTCATGGGGTTCTGGGGCTCGGGGCCACGAAATGCTGTTCGTGTAATTACGAGCATTGAGTGAGAAAGGTGAGAGAGGTTGTAATTGGTCCTAGTCATAGAGGTAGAACGAGAGGTATCGTGATTGAAATATCAATTTGTATCTCGGGCTCTGTCGAAGGGCTTGTTCACTTCGCCGCATAGTAGCAGGCGGCAAAAAATAAAAATAAAAAGTCCCCTGTCCTCTCTGGTGAGAGGGTGTTTCTGTATGGGGAGTATCTTGGGAACCCTAAGGAGTGGCACAATACCAACAAAGTGTGGGGCCCATAAAAAAGTGGAGAAGCAAAACACAAGAGGTAAATTGACAAGGCAAAATACAATCATTGCAAGTGGGTCTTTTGTATTTACACAGACAATAAATCCCTTAGTGATAAGTCCCCTCCTCACTAAAGTGAATGATGAAGATACTAGGGGTGCCCTGGGGGTGGTTGAGATGGACAAATGGGAACTAAGTGTTATAGATTTTCCGCCGCTAACAAATGTAGTTAGTGATCGGATAATGGCACAAATGGAATCATTCAAGAAGACAGACCTCCTTGAACAGACAGCGCAGAGAAGTTTCTTAAGCATGCAAGAAATACCGGTAAAACCATTGGTACTAAATATGGATGATTCCCTGCCCTCCACACTTCAGCCGGACAGGTCCCTCCTGGCCCCAGCAGTAAGTGCGGAGTTAGACAGAGGGGTCAGGCTGTCTACTGGCCCTTCCACTCCTGCGAGGGCTAGGGGAGGTGGACTTGAAAATGTACACCTACACAAATCCACTATTGGAATAATGGACGAGTGTGAGATCTTAAAAAAACATGACTATTATGACAACAAAATAGGTGAAACAATGGCCATTTTTGTAGGTGGGGAAATGGACGATGGCAAGTCAACTCAAAACAAATGCTCTAGCCCGACCAACTCTGTTCCCCCTAGGAGTCATGAGACTGAGGAACTGATGTATACCCAGCCTAGCAAGGAACTAGAAGGGGGTGAAATCATGTCAGAAATTGAGTCTTTTCCGGTCCTAACCAGAATACTCAACCTCCTGGATGAGGGGCACGAAAGGACTCATGGCGAGATACAGGAGTTTAGATACATGATGGTAGAGTGTACAGAAAAAATTAGCAGGCTGGAGGGATTTGTACATGCCTTAAATATGAGTAAAAAAGAAACGTCTACAGACCCCCCCTAAGAGTAATAAGATAATGCTTAATAAAGGCTCCCAAACAGAAAAAGAACCTTGCGAGAATGAATGTAATGGGAAAATAATTTGGGAAGATGCTAATGAATTGAAAAGAATGATACTAATTAACCAAGGTAAAATTAAAAATGTGGAGCAACAAGGCGAGAGGCTGTGGGGGAAACAGAAATTAATACAGCAATGACCACAGAGCAGAAAGTAGGAAAAATGCTGCATAGTCCATCAGCACTACTGAAGGTGATGGAGGATGAGGATGCCCAAATGCAAGTACAAAATCAGGATAATGGAGGTGATCAGAATCTGGAAGAAGAGACACCTTATGTGTATGTCGTTTCACACAGAGAAAAGAAAATGAGAGCAAGGGCCCTGAAGGGAAGAGCCAAGAGTGAAAAGGGGAGCACTGCAATGGAGTCTAAAAAATCGAAAAATCAACCTTCTCCTAAAATGAAAAATACCTCCTCTAACAATAAAGATATTTGTAGCCTATCAGTAGAGGGAGGCCAACTAGACTTCACCCAGTTAAATAAAGCAAGCAAAATAGCTTTGGAGGTGAAGGAAATACGGGATAAACAAGATTCTTTCAGAAAGAATAAAATGGACACTACTGTGGGTACCCAATCAGAGAATAACAGTAAGGAATATGGAGAAGCCACAAATACACTATCAGAAGCTATGAATCATAAAGGGAAAATGAGCAAAGCTAATTCCAGAAATAAAGGGTCCAAGGCAAATAAAAAAAATGATAATAAAAAAATACAAAAGAAACAGAACGCAAGTAAAGTCGAAATTATTAAGGAGGTGTAAAAAATAAGCAAAAGCCTATAGCAGACAAAGTCTCCGATAAGGTGGAAAAAGCAGAAGAAGTCAAAATACCCAGTAAGGCAGTAGATAGCCAAAAAGATCTTATTAGCTCTAAAAAGTCTGAGGAGACGAAATCAGCGAGAGAGCATGGTAGTGAGGATACAAATAGTAGTGAGCTGCAAATGACACCTAGTGAAGATATTAAAAAATTGGTACAAGAGGCTCCTGACAAAATTCTGCAGAACCCCTCTACGTTGGGATCTACGCCTTCATCTGGACCATCGTCATTTGCTCATAAAGGTTGTGAGGGACAACAGCAGAGATTTGTTTCACAAGGAGTTGTGGAAGAAAATAAAATAAAAATCAGGAGGAGCAGGGACACAGGGCCCAAATGAATGAAGCTGGTCCTGATATACGAGAGATCATACAGAAACAAGGGACGGTTCCGATAAACACACAGGAAGGTGGGAGGGGCCGGGGAGCGGAATGTAAGGACGGGGGGCCAATAGTAAATACATCCAGAAATGAGCCTAAGGATTTTGAAGACCGGATTAGGGAGATAGCCGAAATGTGGAACATAAAGCAGGGCCATGAACAAGGCAGGGAGTACAATTGTGATATGGAAGGGAAAAGGGACAACGAGAGAGGGAAGAAAAGGGAGGGGGAAACTAGTAGAAACTCAAGGATAGAGGAGCAAGAGCAAACTCTATATAGTGCTTTGCCAGAAGATCAAAGAGAATGGAGAGAGCTGAAATTAGTGGATGACCCTAGCGTCATATTAAATTTCATGCTCAGAATAGGAGGTCCATCCTCATTACACAGAGGACGGATACTCTCCCTGTTCAATGAGATACCCCGGTTCTCCCTAATTACATCAAGTGATATTAAGCTCATTGATTACATACACCCTACACGATATGATTGTGTTAGTATTGTGTTCTACTCAAGAGCCACATATGAACTGGCACTTACGGAAGGAGTGGCACTTCAACGATTTGGGTACGACATAGTAGACTTCATTCAGGGCTCGGGGAAAAAACAGCGAAGAGAGATGGGAGGCTATCACAGTGAGACACAAGGGAGGAAAAATCGAGAAGAAGAAAGAAGCTCGACAGTAAAGACTCATTTAAATGAGATGGCTGAGTTAAGGCGGCTTGCACTGACTCTGCAAGAATCAATCTCCAAAATTCAAGGAATGGAAGATTCGACCTAGAGTATGGCAAAACTCAGCTTCCTATCATGGAATTCTAGGGGACCGCGAGCCTTGGTATACTCTTATGATACTTGTTCGGTGCTCTCTACCTATTCTGTCCTATGTATACATGGGCGGTTACCCCAATAGTATTAGATGGTTTAATGCATTTCAGGAACTAGCACAGAAAAGCTAAAGGGGAGACCTTCAGGGGGTCTCTTAATTTCTTTGAAGAACAATATTGACTTTAAAACCTTAAATTTTTTTAATATAAGTAAAGGATGTATAGCCACCCTTGTTAAAATACGTTGCAGGAAGCAACCCATACTCCTCTTAAGTTTAAATATATACTGGCAACCTGAAGGTGATCTAAAGGCATTTATCGATGCCATAGACACTGTAATACAAGAATGTCAGGATATGAATGAGGAATTACACATAATCATGTGTGGGGATTATAATTCTGAAATATGCTTGGACAAAGGTAGAAATGAGTACACGTCTGGTCGTAAAATTGGTGAAAGAATTGACTCGTGGAAATGTCAACAGGGGGACATATGGACCGTCTTCCTGGGAGGTTGGGGCCTGCAAGGAGTATATGACTTAATGGAAGACTCAATGGACAAAAACAACATGGTCTAATGGCAAATGGGCATCCACTATAGATTATATCTTTGTTAGTACCAACATTTTTAATCTTGCCAAGGATTTTGCTTTGATTGGTACAAAGGAGAGTGATCATAAAATGTTAATAATGACATTGTGGGTAGACACGTCTGAGGGGGGTGATAAATACTATAACATAAGAGTGGAAACGAATACCAATTTGAACAGAATCTCCTGGCATAAAATGAACATCGAGAAAGTAAATGTACTATTCCAGGCAGATTTTGAAAATAATATGTATGCCCAAAAAAATAAATGTACTGTCATGACTCCTTTGGATATTACATCGAATCCGTAATCAGAGATAAAGCGGGAATCAAATATAAGGTAAAAAGTACGGAACGGCAAAAGCACGCATACTCTGTCGAAATGAGAACACTTAAGCAGGGAAGAAATTGTGAAGTCTCTGGTTTTCGTAGGCATTGTGCAAGCCCTCCTACAATGGAGGAAGTCCAGGAACTTCACGAAATGAAAAATAAATGGAAATCGAAGTTAAGGTGTATGCGCGCAAAGCTCCTTCAGGGAGATGAAGAGGCTATGCTAAGAGCGTTGTACGATGTAAATACCTGTAGATTCTGGGCACTGGTTAACAATGGAGGGCATGCCCAAACAAAAGTTCTGACAACTTGTGTTAATGCAGAGAAGTGGGAAGGACACTTTAGTAGCCTGTATCCTCCACCAACTGTGGTATGGGTCTTGTTACCAGAGACTGAAGATGCCACATGGAATATTCCCTTTTGTGTTAAAGATATTGAATATATTATTGTGAAAAGCTCTCCATCCAGGGCCCCTGGGCCAAACTTGCTCTGCAACAGGGCTATGAAAGAGAAAGCTAATTTATGGGCCAAAATGTTATTTCTTTTTTAAAGACATCATAAAGAAACATCTATTTCCAAATAGCTGGAGAATGTCTTACGTAGTCCCAATTTACAAGAAAGGGGACCAGGCTTTACCAACTAGCTATAGGCCAATAGCCCTTTTGTATGTTGATTCCAAAATATTTGGAAGCCTAGTTTTAGAGCGTATTCGTAACTGGATGGATCTGTGTAATATTCTGTCGCCCTTTCAGTTTGGCTTTAGAAGGAATGTAGGTACTGATGCAGGAGGTCTTTTAATAAATATTATGCAAAGAGCGGCATGGACCCCCGGAAATCTCCCTATCTACTTGGCGTCAATTGACTTAACATCTGCTTTGGATTTAGTCGATAGATCAATATTGTGGACAAAATTAACACACCTTGGGACGCCTGATTCTCTATTGTCAATTGTTTACAACATGCACCAGGACTCTAGAATTAAGATCCGACTTAGTATGGAAGGAAATTTATCCCAAGAAATAAGGGTTAAAAATGGACTTAGGCAGGCCTTCATATATGCTCCAACTTTATTCAATGTATACTTCTCCGATATAGGAGAGAGTTTTAAAAAAATGGTTGTAAATTCACCTAAAGTGGAGGGAACCAAGATCCAGTGGACTGCCTATGCAGATGACGTGACTCTCTATGATGACACCCCCATTGGCCCCCAAAGACTCTTAACTGCTTTTAAAGAATACATTATCAAAAATGCACAAAAAATTAATTATTCAAAAACAACGATTGTTTGTCAAATAAGAAAAAACAAAAAATGAACACTCTATTTCTAAATCACGAAAAATTATCAACAAGGAATGTAATAAGATATCTAGGCTACCCAGTTTTTGGAAACAAGAACAAGGCAAACTTTAGGGCTTTATTGGAATTGAAAATCACTCCTATGGTTTCTCAACTACGTAAAGTTGATGGAAAATATGGTAAATTCTCTTTATTGCCCTGTATTCGCCTGTATAAAAACAGAATAGTGCCTCAACTGTGCCATGGACTAGAACTTGCACCGTTATGGTGCCGGATGGAAGTAACTGCATTTGAATCCAAAATCGTAAAAACGATGGTACATTGCTTGCCAAAATGCATGCCTTTGGTAGCATTAAGATATGAGCTTGGCTTGCATTCGATTAGAAGTGCCATAGAATGGCGCAGAATGGCCCTATTCAGGAAGCTGTTAATTAGCAAAGATACTACTCTATATGATATAATGGGCAGAGGCATTAGGAGTGGCGCTTCTACATCAAAGTACCTCAGGGACATGTTGGAAGAAGCAAATGAAATTCTGGACAAATTAGGGATCCATAGAGATACACTTATTATGAACCCAATGAAAATAAAAAAAACTCTTGCTTCATTCCGATTGGAATTCAACTGCCCAAGAGGTTAAGATGACTCATTTATTTAACCATATGGTCTCGGAATATAAAAAAATGGGGGAGCTTGCACCATATCTATTAAAATTTCCCAAAAAAACCTGGAGACATGAGTATATGAGATTTCGCTTCAATGTGCTAGGTACGGGACAAATAGTAGATAGAAGTGGTCAGAGTAAGGGATATTCCTTTTGTAGATTTTGTAAACAAAAGGAAAATCTGGAGACCTTGGAGCATCTACTCACCAGGTGTAATGGACTTAGGAACAAATGTATTAGTCACTTTAGCATGTATGTACCAAATACAGAATGTGTTGATTTAGATCTTTTGTGGCTCGATATGTTACACGGTAAAAGAATCAAACGACAGATTGCCGTAGTCAGGTTCTTAAAGACCTATTGTTGTCTTTAAATAAAGGGTAAAAGGCCTATTCTACAGGGCATGCGATCAAGCATTTAGTGCAATTTTTATGAATGGAAAATATCAGGATATGTTATAAGGGACATTCAGAATTTGTGTAAACGATTTTTATCTTTTTTTCTTTTAACTGTACAGCATTGAAAAAAAACTGAATTATAGGTGGGAAATATGAATTTCGTATGGAGGAAAATATGTTATGTAAAACTTGTATTAATTATGCTGTTATGTAAAACTTGTATTAATTATGCTGTTTTAAACCACAAAGAAATCATTTGTAAAAGTTAGTATGTAACTATAAATAAATAAAAAAAAAGTAAAAAAAAGATTAGGATGAAGGACTATGACAATGAAGTGAAACTAGGAAAGAGAGAAAGACTTGGACATGAAAGCAGAGAGGGTTAAGAATGAGAAAGAGGGAAACAAAGTTGAGGAAGAAAGTCTCGGCTGAGGAAGAGAGACTGGGATGATGGACAAGGATGTTAATGAGGGACAAGAAAGAGAGAAAGGAACAAGGGACTAGGATGAGGTGCAGGTTTTCAAAATAGTGGCTAGGATTTGGTGGAGTGAAACAAAGCATTTGAACAAGTGCTTTTGATAAGTATTTTTGACTGATGTTTCGCTGTGTCCCGCTACCCAGGACTGCAAGCTTCTACAGCGTTTAAGCAGAGATGAGGCGTTACTGCTCCCGTGGCTTCCTGAATGAATATAGACAGCTGATTGGACTGGCACGCGACGTACAGACTGCTGATGGTTCATAGACTGTTACAGACTATTAACAGCCATATACGGCTGCTTCCAACCTAGTAACTGCATTCATTCTCTTAGTTTATATTATAGCGAGAATCCCACCCACCCACCCGGAACTAAGAAAAAGCACATGCTTGTGCATTTGAGTGCACGCATTTGAACAAGTGCTTTTGATAAGTGTTTTTGACTTCTGCCTCTCTGTGTCCCGCTACCCAGGACTGCAAGCTTCAACAGCGTTTAAGCAGAGATGAGGCGTTACTGCTCCCGGGGCTTCCTGGATGAATACAGACATCTGATTGGACTGGTACGCGACGTACAGACTGTTATTGGTTCATAGACTGTTACAGACTATTATCAGCCGTATACGGCTGCTTCCAACCTAGTAACTGCATTCATTCTCTTTGTTTATATTGTAGCGAGAATCCCGCCCACCCACCCGGAACTAAGAAAAAGCACAGTGCTAGCGCATTTGAGTGTGCACATTTGAACAAGTGCTTTTGATAAGTGTTTTTGACTGCTGTCTCGCTGTCTAACTGGCGAACGGGAGTCAGGGGATATACGCTACACTTATAGTTTTGTTGTAAACTTGTACTTGAGACCTTGGTATGTAATTATTGGTATACCGCCTTTTTTGTCTGATTATTTGTCATTAATTAGTGTAATTCATTTAACTATATTGTTTTCTTATAATGGCGGAAAAAAGATTTACATTGAATTCGGGGATGCCGATACTAATTCCACCAATTATACCTACCAGTAAATCTAAAATGGCGTTGGCAAAATCCATGACCTCCATAAATAAAATCACGGCTTGTGATGATAAAATACGAGGCACAAGGGCTTTTCGCTCTATGTCTCTCACATCGGATATCCGTAGTTTCTGTTTGCAAGACCCTAGTGGCCTGAAAAAAATTCTGGTTGCTTTAGGCATATTGCCTCAATTGATGTAACGACTCAACAAACAGCTGAAACTGTGCTACAAGGCTCCATCGACACATCAGAGACTCCTGTTCTGAATCCAGATGAAGCAGTAATAAAAGACACGGCTTCATCTGCAAATATATCGGGGGGAGAAGTTACGGATATTACGCTAGTATCGGCCTGCTTAGCAGGCGAGCTACAACTTAATGAAAAGGCCCTTGTTAGCATTCCCATTTCAACAGATGAAATCATCAAACCAATACTCTGTTCAGTTGTGGCCCAGCAGAAATTACGGAAGGCTTACGAACAACTCACTATGACAGGAGATATTGATAGCGCCGACTCCTAGGCGCTCTAGGATTCAGGAAATAGTGCAAGAATCTGAATCTTTTATGCATAAAAAACAATCAACGCGTTCCTACTTCCCTGAAGCACCGGCACTTAACAACACCTTAAGTGCAATGAATACAGCCCTTTTAGCGGTGGAAAAAGTGTATGAAATATTAGAAGGGAAAATAAGAAATCAATCAATGTTATTAGAGCACCTGATTAAAAGTGTAGACAACATTGAGTCATTGTGCAACACCAAAAAAACAGTAATTACATCCCCATCACAAGACTACTTATACGAGTTCTGTCCTCCACAGGTACCAGTAACCACACCTAGAGACAATGACTCTATTGTATGTGTTAATTCTCACCCATTGATTGCTGAGACTTTAGGCCCATTATCACTGCCTAGTGAGTGCCCCTCCATAGCTATACAGGGCACATTACCAACATTGAATAATCAGGATAATAACACCCAAGATATTCGATTGGATGATCCAGAGAAAATAGTGGCTTCTTTGGCAACAGCAAAACCTAGTGCTTTTGGATTGTTTGTACCAACAAATGTTAAACCTTAAGGGGGGGGATCTACAAACACGTCTTTCAGACCCTAATCCTAAGCGGATTCTGAGGTTGGTGCAAAGGGTGCAACGAGTACAATCCAAGAGGAAGCCAAGAAGAGAGGTCAAAGCTGTGAGTCGCCTGGTGTTTCCACGTGAAATAATGCCCTCTATAGCAACTAATAATACTGGCACAAATCTTATAGTGCAACATATGACTTATAAACCTATAGATGATCTAGTGGCATTATCTACTCAGGCCACATTTAGCAATAAAACATCTTTGCTTAATCAAACTTCCTTCAATCCCCAGGCTCAGGGAGTTGTGTTACTCCCAACCGTTCTCGTGGACACTCCATTGATCACATCCGCAATGACTGGCCCCCTTGGGGTGAATTCACATATTGATATTCTCAGAGAGGAAATTTGGGCTTCTATAGATGCTTATGTAACTCAAAAAACAGTGTGGATGGAGCTGGCCAAATTGCCACTGAGTATTTCAAATCAACCTGAAGTCATCACTGAAGTCCCTAAATTATGGCCAACCCTTACTAAGGAGTCTTTAGTGGTCCCAACCAACTCAGCCCAGTGCTAGACGCTATCACCCTCAACTAATCATGATTCACGGTCTTATAATAACTCTTTGACCCTTATGCCAAGTGAAGCCCACAATCCTACTGCAGTCCATCTGCCCTCCTCTATGCCAGTCACGGCAGAGGTACTGCAAACTCAGACCATAAGAGAAATAATAAAGGCCAGTATTGATTCTTAGGAAATTGTATTTTGTAACCAAACTAAGCTCAACCTTAGCAACATCAATTGTTTAGTTGAAATGATTGGTTTTTACTAAATGAAATTATGAAGTCGTCAGCATGGGTGCCTCGCATATAGTTGTGTGGCTACTTCACAAGCTAATTGCATTAAATGGTTGATATGCGAGAAATTGTCACTCTAATGTGCCAACTCTTAAACTTATTTAATGAAGTCTAATTGGCTCGGTATGGGGAGTCAAATCGAGTTTATTACCTTAGTGTTATTTTCACAATGATCAGGATTTGACTTAAAGTTCTATTTCCAAGGTACAGTTTTATTCATCTTCTCCACACGTGTTTCCCCATTGCCAATCGCAATGGTTCTTCAGGAGAACAAATAAGTATTTTGGTCTGTAGACAGAAGAAAAGTGAAAGAAACAGAAGGAAACAAATATGATATTAGGGTTTCCCATTTGTTTTAAAACAAAATATTAAATTCAAAATAAATATTGCTGACTCACCCTATTAGTTTAACTGTTAATGCTTAATCTTCTTGTTCCATTATGATTATCCCACAAATTGTTAATTTGTCTAATTTCCTCTGAAATAAATAACCATTGTTTCTGGCTGTAGGGAAGAGGAAATTAAAAAAAGAGAATAAAGAAAAAAAAATCCATTTTTATTTTTAAGTGTTTGGGAAAAGTGTCTCCCACTTTGGTATAGGAGATTTTTTTTTAGTTGTGGCAAATAGTATAATTCAGTCTAGTTTTAGCCTTACCTGAGTTAAATGATGCTTTCTCTTCAAAAAATTGAGGTTTCCTGGCCTTAGTAAGCCGCACTTTCTTCCTCGGCTGCTTTCGCATTTCAAAATTGCCTAAATGCGCTGTTTATAGCGTGTGATGACGTCATCATGAGACATGCAATGTTTAATTTGCGTGATGTGATGACGTCATCATGCCAGCACGTTGCCTACGCTTCCGGTGGCCATTTTGGAGCAAATAGGATCCCGTTGATTAAACTAAAGTGTAATGGTGCCTGGTATTGCACCCTTTAATTTTATAAACCCCAACTAATGTGATCTATTAGATTTAGATAGTAAGTGGTGCTTTTAGCTAGCCGGTTTATAGAAAAATTAGTCCATAAATTATTTTTTAAGGATTCGTAGAGTCACAAATATATATGTAGCAAAAATAAAACAAATGTATTTGTTATTTAGTTTCCTAACTGACTGGTTTGAAGTAGACCAAAAATAATCCTCTTGAATATGATAATTAGCCTAAATAAATTATGATTAGGCTCTGTTTACAATATAACAAATTTTTTGAGCTTATTTAGAGTTTTTAAAGATTGCTACGTGGGACCAATGATACTTTTACATTGAATTAATAGAAATAGATAGAGTTGTAAAGTATAAAGAGAAAGACAGAGATAAAAAGAAATAGTATTTCAATACATGTTAAATAATATGAACAGTCTTGCATGATTTTCTGCATATTCTTAAACAAACAAAGTTTATAGCCAATTATACATTTCAGAATCACAATACAATCCAGAGACACAAACACCCATAATGCAATTTAGACCCCATAGCAGTCCCCTGAAGTTGTTTCAGGACTGATCAGTCTCCTTCTTACAGCAAACTCAATGATTATTGAAATGTTACGCTTTTGTCTTTTTCACAACATTTTCATTTTCGACAATACTTTGTCATCTGTGCTGAGATCCCTACTCTGAAGCATCTGATAACATCAGATCTATATCTAGTCGAATTTAGTAATACTCATGATTTATCAGAGGCCATGATTTATATGCGCTCTGGGTTGGTTGCTAACATTATTTGGGAAGCTAGGATGGCTTTGTTTGACCTAGGATTTGTATTATCTAATAATCCAAGCCAACCCAACTTGAAGCCAGTAATTAAGATATTTAACCCCACCCGGCAAACAATCACTGAAGCAGTCCAACAGTGCCCAATTGGCCCACAATATTTCAACCACATGTTATAAGATCATAATCTGAGTTGGATGATACGATCAGTATATTATCGTGGAACACAAGAGGCCATTCACATTTCATTAATTCTTGGGAAAATGATTTGGGAACCTTTGACATCATAGCCCTCCAGGAAAACTGGCTTATAGATGTTCCTATTTGGGCTTCTCATAGTATTGTTGCGATTTTAGCTACTAAGAAATTACTGGGATGTCCGATGTGGGGTTTATTGTTAGCTGTTAAAAAACCTGCTGGCTTAACCATTATTAATTGTCCCTCCCCATCTTCATGCTTTCAAGTCGTGAGGATTACTAGAGGCACAGCAACTTTTGCGATAGTTAACATCTCCTGGAGTAAATTCACTCTGTCGGCAAATCTCTTCTTTGAATACCTGCGGGGCATATTGGACATTTATTGTTGGATCCTGCTTTGCTCCATACTTTTATCATGGGAGATTTGAACTTACATTTATTGAATAGTAATGGTACCGAACTGGCCCGGGATGAATTCATTTGGTCCACCATAATGAAAGATCGAGATTTTGTCATGTTGAATGGAACAGTAACAGGTGATATTCCACCCCAGCCCACATGGGGCAGAGGTTTCCAACAATCCATCTTAGATTATGTATTTGTGAATATTATCTCATTTAAGTGATCATTATATGATACATGTACATTGTAAGATTCCAACCACATCAAAGGCGTGTATAACAAATTCTAATCTGAGCTATATTACTGTGAATAATGTTGGCAATCGGTTGCGATGGAACCCGTATAAATTAAGGCAATTCCAAACTCAAATTTGCAACTCTTTTGCTAATTCCACTATAGACGGGAGTGATTGCTATTTACATCTCATACAACTATTTAGAGAAAGTATATTACCAGATTCCACTATAAAAATGAAACATTGCCAAACGTTTAATGCAGAAGTGCAACAACACAAATCTTTACTGAGGCAAAACCTCCGTAAATTAAAATATATAGCGATTTCATCTAGATATACTCAAAGGAAAGCACTTAAATCAGCTTATAAAGCTTGGTTAAAAGAGCGAAATTATTTGCAGCACCAAAACGATAACGAATACATGTTTATTCAAATCCTTAGTAAATCTGCTCGTGGAATTTGGACGTGTTTTAACAATGCTATTGGGAAGACTCAAGGTGCAGTACAAATTACTGCAATATCAAACAAAACCTGGTTAACATATTTCCAAGATCTTTATAGTTCTCCATTTGGCAGTATAGATTGGAAGAATCTGGGACAAAATGCACCTCCCATCTTTCCTTTAGAACGAGAAGATATATTACAATGTATAACAAACTTAAGTAGATCTCTTGCTGCTGGGCCAGACGGCATGTTGAAAAATCAACCCCAAGAATGGACAAATATACTTCACCAAATCTTCAGATACATCTTTGTTTTGGAAAATATTCCCAAGTCTTGGAAGCAGTCTATAATGTGTCCGATTTTCAAAAAGGGCAACAGGTCTGATCCGAAGTCATTCTGCCCAATTGCCTTGCTAGATTGCCCAGGAAAATGTTTTGCTAGTCTTGTTCTTAACCAATTTAATATGTGGTTAGATCAAAATAATTACCGGAACCGCTCACTTTCAGATGGGTTTTTTACCAGGTTCAGGTACAATAGTTAATATCATAACTTTGAATAGCATTCTGGCACAAGCACAGCAAAGTCATAAAGCCCTCTATGTTGCCTTTATAGATTTTCGTATGCCCTTTGATGCAGTTCCTCATGAATTATTGTATAAAAAATTAATGGATAAAGGTTGCCCATGGTTTATTCTAAAATGGGTGATTGACATTCATAACAACACAACCATTCGGGTTAAACTATCCACTGACGGACTGTAATCGGATCCCATACTTACTGAACGAGGACTAAAACAGGGATGCCTTTTAGCGTCTGCAATGTTTAATTTGTTTATTTCGGATGCTGGCTCTTGCTTTAATGATATAAACTCTGACTCTCCAAAAATGAATGAAGTCCTAATTAGATATCTCTTATATGCAGATGACATGGTGGTGTTCGCCAAGACTCCTAATGGTCTGACAGCGCTGTTGGGGGCCTTGAATAATTACACCCAGTGTAACTGCATTTCAATTAATGTGCTGAAAGCCAAAGTCATTCAGTTCAGAAATTTAAAACAACATTCCGCAAAGCATACTTGGCCTCTTCAGCAGGTCTTTTTGTCATCTATATCATCTTATATTTATTTGGGCACATTAGTAACAAATCAACAGAGTCCCGTCTCTCATGATATGTACATAAAACAGAAGTTGCTTACAGCTATTTCTCAAACCCGGTTATTTAAAGCTAAATTTTGTAAATTTTCCATCATTCCAATTCTTACATATTATAAGCAAAAAGTAACTCCAGTGGTACTATAATGGTCATATGGGTAATCCATAAGTCATATAATTATTGGTTAAAATTGGAAGGAAGCTACTGGAAACAAGCACTAAATTTACAGTTTTCTGAATCGATGTGTTTGATAAGACACAAGCTGGTAATATTATCTCTCTATGCGGTGCACAAATGGAAACTATGCGCTTTCTATGGCAAATGTGTTTTAACAACTCAGAAAGCGAGCTTACTAGGTCTCATAGCTAACTATTTGTTAAATTCTTTGGCAGCATTCCCTACGTCCTGGCGAAGGCAAGTATTAACAATCATTAATAAGACAGGATTCTGACTCAAACTATGACTTGAGAATCCGTATAAAGCAAAGAACCTTATATAGGATTATGATTGGATAAAGACTAGGACCGCATGCTTTAAAAATCAGAAATTTGCAATTAATCGGTTTGCGCTAAAAAAATTAGGTATCATCTTATTAAATTTCCTACAGCCCACCAAAGAATTGATTATTTACGATTTCGGCTTAACATCTGGCCTACTTGTGAGGTTCTGCTCAGACATAAACTAATCACTCCAGCGGAAGTGTATTGTCGATATTGTCATTTAGTACCAGAAACTTTAAAGCACTTATATACAGAATGCATTGCATTATTAGCGCTACAATTTTTTATTTTAAAACATTATTTAAAGATCATGATAACTTAACGAAGGTACGATTTTGGGAATTATTATTTCACTCTTTTAGGAAACAGGTTAGGTATGCAATTCTGAATTTTTTGTATAGATTGAGACTGTTAGATAAGGTAGTAATAATAAATAAATTATAATTTTGAGTGATAACACCATGGAGTTAGTGTCCTAGAGCATTCATTGTAAATAATGTGGACTGTTTGGTGTCCGGTCAAAGGCTCGACTACAAAAGGATCGAATGCAAAAGGATCGACGCAATAGGACCGAAAACAAAATGGTCGAAATTTTTTTTTTCATTATATATATTTTTTGGGGTTTCCGTATAGGTATAAAAAAAGTGCTTTTTACCACAAAAACAGAGTTTGGAGGGGGGGGGCAAAAAAAAATATAAAAAAATAAATATATTTTTTCAACCCTTTTGTTTTCAGTCCTTTTGATTCGATCCTTTGACCATTTGATCCTTTTGATTTGATCATTTGATCTATAACCTGACTGTTTTATTTAAATTGTTTATTGCTATGAACTTTAAGCTGTTTTTTAGTGTATTTTATATTTGTTTTAGATGATGAACTGTATACTTTGTTGAAAAGTCAAGATTTATCTTGATTAAAACAACTTTAATGAAAAAAATGAAACAGATGAGGATTTGATCGATGGTCTGGGGAGAAGAGAGCAAGGAGGAAGAGGAAGTGGGATGAGGAAATGGAAGAGAGACTACAACAAGGACGATTATCATGGACTAAAAAGAGGAAACAAGACTAGGAAGTGGAAGAGTGGCTCACATAATGGAATATGACAAGGGACTAAACTGAGGAAGATGATGAGGGACTAGGTCAATCTACAGAAGGAGGGAATCAGAAGGTCAATGAAGACAATGAACTAGGATGAAGAACCAGTATAGGAAAGTGGGTCTTGGAAGAGAGACTAGGATGTGCAAGAGTAAGAGAGACAATGAATAGCAGGAGTACATGGGATGATGTTGAGTGAGAGAGAAAGAAGAAGAAAATGGACTAGGATGATGAAGTGGAAAACAAACTGGAACTGTGTCACATACTACAAGAATAACATGAATCTTCATGTTTTTCTCTTTTTTTGGGTGTGCATGTGCAGAGGCATGTTAGCAGAAGACATAAAGGTTAGCACAGACAATAATAATCAATAATTAATCAAGTATATGCACATAACATTGCTTATTGCCATGCCAACCAAACATTCTGCTTCTCAACACTCTTTTACTTCTCTGCTCTTTGTAACATTACTTAGTCCACAAGGTGGGATAAACCAACATCATCTATGCCAAAACCCAAAAAAATGAATATCAAAATAGGTCAATGCCCCAGCCCATTGGGTTAATAAATAGTTTGCCTTAGTTTGGGACATACTGAATTCACTGTCATGCCAATCCCACAGTCTGTGTAGTCTCCAATAGGAATAAAGCCAGTTGATATTCATCCCATTACATTTAACAGAGATGGAATATGCTTGGGGGGTGGTGCATTTTTGTGGAGGGGCGGGCTCCCAATGAAATGTTCTGGGGAGCATGTAGATTACTGAGATTGTGAAAGTAATTCCACAGTTTTGGCTGAATCAAAACAAGAGGTTTGGCATAAGTATGCTCATTTGAGGGTTGTTACCCTCCTTGGACCGATTTTCACCATTCAGAAAAGCCCATGTCTGGCGCAGACCTCTATGGGAGCACCTTTCGTTTAAACCTGTATCACCATGTAAAAGGACTGATCACATTAATTTACTTTAATGACTTACCACCTCCCCAAAACAACATAGAGGCCTCTACCTTCTCCGCAACAAAACCAATTGAGCGGTATGCTTTGGGAACTACTGCAGACATTATGTTCTTGTGCAAGATTTATTTATAAACATTTAAAAAGTAGGAAATAGCAATACTGACTTGTTGTAACCTATTTGTGTCATTATTTGGGGTAGAACTTTATTTTGACCTTGTTACCCACGTTGGTCCTTTTCTTTTGTACCTGATTGGTTGAACATTTGGTGAGCACAGAATAGGAGATACTGTTATTTGAACATAAATGGCCATTAAAATGACTTCTTTTTTATTTTATTTTTTATTTATGTGTATAGTTCATAAGAACTTTCACATACAAACATACATAAAATGACAATTAAAAAAACACATTAAACAACATATTTCACATTCATTGCAATAAAATTAGTGGCATTATAAAATTACAATTCATCTCATCTCATAATACAGTATGGCTACTTTCCACTTAGCATGGACATTCTTACACGTTTCATGGTTACACGTTTTAGATGGTAAAGTGCTATGTGCAATGATTTGTTATCTATGTTTACATAATAACACCAAAAAGCATCAGCTTTCATATTGTTAAAATGAATTACAAAAGGATCAAACAATGTCATATAAAGAGGGCTGTGCGCCATGCATTCTGTAAGTACACGGCAAGATGTTTCCATTCTTCCGGCAATACCACAAAGGCAACATGTCCTATCTTCCTTGCCAATAGCAAGTTCTGGTCCACTAAATGCCAGAACTGCCAATTCATTTATACGGAACAAAAGAAGAAATCTATGCAGAGACAGATATGGGCATATTTTAGGGTAACTGCGGAACTTAGAAAATATGAGATAGGTTCTCTAATATTGTATGATACCTTTTCATAGCCACTAAGTGATTAGAATTTGAAGACCAATCCTGTCTTTCCAATTTTGCAATAAATGTCCCCCTTAACACATGGGGTTCGTCTGCCCAATTCGGTTCCCATTCTATTGCCATAAAGGTCTTGTTCACCAGTGTGGTATATTTGCTATAGGCATAGGCACTCACTTCCTTTCCCAATAGATATAATAATGGGCAGAACAGAGATCATCTTGATTTTATATATAAAGACATTGGGCCTCATTATGAGCTTGCCAGTCCTGGAACAACGGTACCAGTAAGCTTGCTGGTACCGTTGTTACCGGACCAGCAATCTACGAGCAGACCATGTCGGATGCACCGGCACCATTCACCAATGGTGTCGGTGCATCCAGCCTCCCCAATCCCGTTGGATGGTGCCGGTGCATCTAGCCTCCCCATTCCCATTGGGCACCCGGCAAAGGGGAATTACCGGGTCTGCCGGGGCTGGAATGCTGCAGTAGATCCCCATTGCCGGGCGTCAGTAATTTCAAGACTCCGACGGAGCCGTGCTGGTTTTACCGGCACGGCTACCACCTCTGTCATAATGAGGCCCAGTGCCTTTTCGGGGTCAGTGCAACAAATGAGGTAAGGACCATTTCCAGCCTAATAATTTAGATGCCCACACTTTGGTCTAGTTCAAGAATTAGTCTCCAAAATTTGCCCTCAATGGTCATCCACGCTCAGAGCCTCCAGCCCATATAAGATAAACGCACAGAAGCTCTATTTGTATAGCGCTAGGATGCCTAATAGGCAGTATCCAGATGTTTCTCTTATGTATCTGGCTATCACGTTTGTCCAGGCTTTGTGCTTTTTCTCCGCAGTAATTGCTGAATAGTCACATCCAGTTGTGAATTCTAGGCCCAGGTATTTAATGCAAGCAACATGCTTGATAGGTCTTCCTGCCACCACCATCCTGGGAATCATTACTTTTCTATAGGCAAAATGCACTAGCTTAGTTTTCCCATAGTTCATTTTTAAACCATGAGATTCTGCATATGTTTGCAATTTAAGTAATGAACTTGTGTGTCCCAAGAATGTGTGGTCGCACAAAACCAAATCGTCGGTATAAGACAAGCAAGACACTTTCTCACCTACGATATTCGGGGGGCAAATATCTGCACATTTCAAATAGTCAGGTAGATCAGCCAGGTAAATGTTGAAGAGCATTGCTGCAATGACAGAGCCCTGCTTAACACCTCTCTGAGTTACTATAGGCTGCGTCATGGCACCCCTGCTATCCAGCCCAACCTGGACTGAAGTTTCCACGTGCAGACCGCACGCAGCAGAGAGTAGATCTTTCGGGCACCCAAATGTCCTCATCTTTTCCCAGTGTTTTTCTGTCTACTGTGTAAAACGCAGCTTGCAAGTCAATCATAGCTGTGCGCAAGCCAGGATGTCCTTTAGTTCTTGCTGCCCTAGCAAATGTGCAAGTTTTATTTAAAAACATTTCAAAAGTAGGAAATAGCAATAGTGACTTTTTGTACCATATTTGTGTCTTTGTTTGGAATGAACTTAATTTTGACCTTATTGCCCGCTTTGGTCCTTTCCTTTTGTACCTAACTGTTTAAACTTTTGGTGAGCGGAGAATAGGAGATACTGTTATTTCATTACTTTGTGCACCCTAGAACTCATGTGGAGACTTAAAAAAAAAAACATGCAGATGCCTTTCAAAACAAAGAAATAAATATGTCAAATCAATGTTTCGCTAACACTAAGGGAGCTTTGCCAGGTAATGGAGAAAGGAAAATATAAATGTCCAGAAGATGATGAGTTTACATAGAAAGTAGAAAGGTTTTATTAGTGTCGTTTATTCACATATGTAATTCTGAGAACTTCCAGCTGCAAGGACATTATTGATAGTTATAACAATTGTCCCAAGTTTAAAACAGGGAAAATAAAAAAGAAGCACTCACTGCTTATTGTACAATTCCTTTGATGGCAGGGTAAGAATATGAGAAATAATGGAAACATTTATATTGTAAGGAATTTAAATCAGGCACACACCCAAGTCTCACCCAGCATGTAGTGCGCAAATGAAACCCTTATTTATTTTTGTCTAAAACTTCGATATTCTGAATGATATACCACTCATATCACACCCTTCTCAAAATACCTCCCCCAGTCACACTGACCAGGAATCAGGATAGTTTGTAAAGGTAAATATGTATTATGTATTTTAATATTCAAATCACACATGGGTTTGCTATAGATATATATGGAGCAGCAATCACCCAAAGGGTGACAATACAATTCAGAAATATAAGTCAAGCAATTTAATTCACTTACAAGGAGGCCAAATAGAAAACTCAGGGAAAAAGAACAGTCTTGTTTTGCACACAGATAGCCTTTAGGTTAATGTACCACCTGCAAAGTTTTGTTTAAATACAAATGAGCAATCCTACTCCAATGTGAGTAATCAGCAGGTTTTTCAGGAATGTAATACAATGTCTAGAGTTATAGGCAATCCTCCCTCCCACACAAGAGAGAAAACCTTATTTTGGCAAAAGACACTTTGAAATGACAGGTGAAAATGGCTTGGTGAAATACTGCACACTGGTCAAAATGCTAAAATGGAGACAAATTCTAAAGAAAGCAACACTAATCAGGTCCTAACATGCATGGACTATAATATGAACCACAATATACACTGTGTACTCTGGCTGAAATTGCAAATTCGCGGCACCATTTTACTATGCAATATTGAAGAAGAACGGTTCAAATAGACTGGAGATAGCTACGGATGTTAGGTATGAGTGTGAGTTGAAATGTCGTTTCTATCTTTAAAACTGTGGGAGTTATAGAGAATTTAGTGAGAGGTGTTTTTCAAAAATAAATATGCAAATTTGGACAAGAACTTCAGTTTAAAACCAGAAAATATCAATTATGTTTTTTCTCAAGACAAGAGCATTCAGACTTGACAACCAGGTTGGGACGAAGTAAGCTCTGAGACCAATTCATGACTTCAGTAACAGATCCCCAGCGCCTTCCCCGGCGGAACCAGTCCAAACACTCAAAGTGGGATTTATGGATAAGAGTTACCCAAATAAAAATGACTATGAAAATGACGCTGTAGCAAATAGACAGGATAGGATAGCACTGAAGATTTTGACACTGTTACTGGTTATGAAAATAAGGATAGTTCAGAGATTAGGGTGGAACAAGATAAGGCAAGGTATACAATAGTTCTCTAGCGTCCTGTTAATACTCACAATCCAATGGGATTTAAGAATTTTGGCCCAACAAGGGTCTGGTCAATTGGATTGGGTCTATCAGGGAAGGACAGCACATCAGCTAGGCCGGTCGCCAGAACTGCACAGGATCTTCCCTTCTTGTTTCTGTATATTTCAGATCAGCAGGATGGTGAGTTCAGCAGGCAAGCATTTATGGTAGCAAGCCAGATAGTTCAGGATGCTTCCCCCCACCACAGCGATTCACTGGGTTATGAGGATTAGTTGAGGATTGAGGGCTAGCTGAAAATGGTTCAGCTACTGCTTGGCCTGGTGGTTGGCATCTGGATCTAGAAGGATGTTGAAGGCTGGATGTTGATTGCTGGATCAAAGTGCTTCGCTGGAATCAGAAGAGAGAGTGAGTTCCTATGTGTTGTCAGATATCCCTATTTATCCTGTCAAATGACATCACCAAATGGGTCTATGGGCCGGCTTAACTAAACTTGCCCCTGTGAAGTGGGATTGGATCAGAGCCTCATCTCCGCCTTGCATCCGGGTGATTGGATCAAAGACATATGATGTCAGGTTTATGGTTTGATTTTTACAATACTTAGAAGCCTCCCCTAGCCACTCGTATCAAAATCATATTTTGTCCTAAATACATATGTATACATTTGTACCCTCTATGAAAATCAAATACAAGGATTACATATTTTATGGAGTATCTGTTCATCAAAATCCTGCAGCTGTAAGACCTTTTTTCGACTTTCTACAGCATTTTGTTCATTTCGGCATGAAAACATTTTCCAAAATTTCTCAAAATGTCCACAAATATGTGTGTTTACCATAGGAATGTGTGTGCACAGTTGAAAAATTCTAGCATAAATGCAGTTGCCATAAAACCACATATATTGCCATTCTTGTTCAGAATATGCTACACAGTTCCACGAAGCTTTCAAATGAAGGGCCAAAAATTGGACTAACAAATCTGCCCGTTTTATATTTTTCACCACTTCTGATAGAGAGTTCTAAATCTAAAAAAACAAAAAAAATCATTACTTATTCTTTAGCAGCAAATGGTCAGCCTTTTGTCTGGCTCTGGAGGCAAGGAGCAGCCCCCACCTTTGGGATTTCCTTCTGCAAGCCTAGTTTATGACCTCTTCACATGTCCATTTCCTGGCCTGGAGAATCTGCCATTGTTCAGTTCCTGGCAGCAGACACACGCCTGGTGTACCCCACAATTATCATGTGTCAGTGAGCATCTGCTGAGAGCAATGCCCTCCCCTTGGGTGGAAACCTGTTTTTCAACCCCTTGCAGGCCCAGTCAGCCTAGGTTCATTCTTAATTTCTTGACCTGAAATCCAGCATACACCAAACAAACTTGTTGCATCAGATAACATATATAATTTACATTGTAGATTTAAACCTGTGGGATCAAAACACTGAGATCCGTGTTCCTTTCAGCAACAGTCCATTTATATATTTGCTAATCGGGCAGACCTTTAGTTTAGACAACTTTAAAGTTTAATCAGGAGAGCCAATTTGACAGGGGGTGTCATTCACAGGTAGTCCAGTGTGGCTGCACAAAGATTTTTGACAGGAGTTGTCATTCACAGGAAATCCAGTTTTGCTGAGAAGGTGTTTTGCTCTTAACATTTCAGGACCTTGTAAATGCACAGTGCATCATTAGATTAAATGAATTTTCGTGCTAAGCAAGATTGTGAGTGTTGGAAAATGTTATGTACAGGCATTTTGAAGTTTCAGCAGCAAAGTAAATGTCATTTACATGCACATTTTGAGTTTCACTTGCAAAGCGCTGCTTCTCCCGCTGCACTCTATGTTTACTTGTCATGGAGCCCACTGGCACTTTTTCTGCAGCGTGTGCTCTGTTCCACCACACATGCACCATGGGTGGCAGGTTGTGCAGCCATCTTTTTGTGTGTTGAAAAAAAGCAGTTTTGGAGGTTTGGCGCGCAGAAGGGTTTTGCTACCATTTCACTGTTTCTCACATCATGGATAGCAGAGTGAGGCCGTATTGTATAGCAGAGTGGTTCAATACATCCCCCAATATGCCGAAGGGTGATATATTATCGGAAAACATTTTGAATAGATATCAATGCATTTCAGAAACAAATGACAGAGGTACAATGGGTCAGTACTAAAAATGTATGTGGAAAAGGTGTAAATCAATAAAGAAAAAGTGGGATCTCTATTTATTTAAATTTAGACAACTTAATATGGGGGTTTTGCGCAACGCAAAGCAGACAATAGCAAATAAAAGAAAGGATTAATGGCATATTAGTGTCGTTTTAAAATCACATAAAATCCAAGTTGGGCTACCTTTAATTGGACTACCTGAAAATATTGTGATGTGATGGCACTGTACATTAGCTTCCAAAGACCCATTCATGTCCACATCAAATGGCAGTCACAGAGAGAATGTGCATATACAAATACAACCCAGACATGTATTTCTTATAGGAACAAAAGCAGGAATTTTCAGTTTAAACTTTGTTGTGTGAAGCAAGAGTATGCACGAAATGTAGGCCTGGAGAGGCCACACAATCTGTAGAGGCATACCTCTGCCCAAACGGATGACACATAATGGTGCACATTGAAACCGATTCACAATTCTAGCCGTCTCAGCGATTTCATTTTAAAAAAGCACACATTATTCATTAAATAAAGTGCTAAGGCAATCACAACAACAGTGCAAGAAGACAACCTGCTTCATCACCTCTGACAAACAGCTGTGGGTCACTACTGTGTAAAACCTCTAATAGAATAAAGTGTGATCACGTGTAAAACACAACTGCACATTGACAATGGAATGGAAGACGAGTATGTGAGCGGTTTAATGCAGATGTTGCAAGGATCCCCTAAAAGCTTGCTAGTCCTCAGCAACACATCTGTTTACATTAGAGTCGGTTAAGCCTCCTAATGCTAGCTTGTTGACCTTTCATTTGCAGGTTCAGCTGCAGTGGCTGATGATTCCATGAACATAGAATCATGTAGTAAGTATGAGAAAGTAGCATAATGTATCATGTGGTCACGCTAATTTAGAAAGAGAGTTTATTTTCTCTATGTACATTTTTACAATCAAGGAGCAGTCTGAGTCAGAAAATGCACCAGAGCAGTTTCTAAAAATTATGAGAGCACACAAAAATCCAAAAAAAGCTTTTTTTCGACAGATTCACCCGCATCCCAGTGGAAAAAGAGGATAGGAGGTACAGTGTGCACATGAGAAACAAAGTGGCATACCAGAAAGTCTGAAAGTGCATGTTAAGGAACAGGGGATGGAAGTGCCTTGCGAAGGAGTGCAGTTGAACTGCCTGTAATTGCTGGACTGCTGGTGCTCATTTGCTCAGGGTGCTTCTAGATTTTAAACACCAATCCAGGCGCTTTACTGCTGGAATAGGCACAGACCACCATGCAGAGTGGAGTGCGGAGGAGTGCAGTCTGGCAACCTAGAACGTTGGAATGCTAGTGCTCGCTTACTTGGGGTGCTATCCGATGTTACACATCCCTCTGGGTTTTTTAATGCCAGAATACGTGTGGAGTGTTAACCCGGAGGGGAGTGTGGAGGAGTGCAGTTGGGAGCTGGGAGAGGGAGTGATCCAAGGTAAGCTCCCTGCTCTTTTACTCTGCCTCTTATCAGTCTGGCCCTTAGGCCTGTTATCCTGCGCACAGCCCACTGCAATGTATGACTTCAGAAGCAAGAAATGTGGATAGTTTGGGACGGGCCACTACTTCAACAGACACCCACAGATCTGAGGTACCGGTAAGTACCTTCCCCCTTTGCCCTGCTAATCTGGTATCCGCTAAGGGGGCTTCTGCGCTGGAGGCTTGTAACAGTGATTCTCTGAAAGTTGCCTTAGAGTTCCGAAAATGAATAAAGGATGTTTTTGCTGCTAAAAACGTAGTTACAGAAATGTGGATCGCAAGCATTGCGTCTTAGCCTGTGACTGTGAGGCGGATATGAGCATAGATCTGTGAGATCACAAAATATTGTTTAATAAGACATCTGAAATGCAAGCGGCCCCACCACCTAATGTGGATCAGAACTGCGAACAGGGTCCAACTCAATGCTGACAAACCACCGGGGTTCTTGGAATTACTGGCAGCTTCTACTAACATTTTCGGGAACTTCTCTACTGCGTCTTCATCTGATTCCTCCTCTCTAGCCACTCCAAGAAGTGCCATTTGCCCATTTCTCAGCTGCACATGCAGTCAAGGACATATCTAACTTAGGACCTATCTAGATTGCCGTCCTTTACATGGACCTATCATCTGTGGTCATCCTCTACAACAACATAAGGGCTCAGGTGAAAGCACAAATGGAGCTCTTGCAATCCATTGAATCGCCTATACAGCTCCCTGCTTCTTGGCCTCGCAGTTTTGATTCTGGCACATCCCCAGTTATTGAAATGGCTACTGAGCCTGTTGAGGATGATGGCCCTTTGCACATTCTGAGTGGGGATTCAAATGAATTGGCTTTGGCTACTTCAAGTACTGTGTCTTCTGCGCAAGAGGCGGGGAGTCACATATGTGGGTGAAGACCTCACTACTATTATCTTACAAACATGTGTTGATCAGAGAAGGCTGAAGACACAACCCCAGAAGAAATGTAAACACCTGAAGCATTCCAACATCAAAAATAGATCATCCAGAAAAATCTTTGAGCAAATTTATCAACCAAAATTACATGTAAGGAAAACTCCCCAAAAGGCCACTGATTCAAACAGAGATTCTGTTCTTTAAAGACTCCATTGCCAACAAGAATACGACAAGTCGGTCATGATGTAATTCTTGACATCGTGATTTTTATATCCCTCATTCTCCAGTAGAGAATTTTTCTGACACTGATTCTAATGTTATGGAAACTGGTACTCAAATGAGTATAGCTATTGGATTTGCTACATCAGTTCTTCACAAACCGGTATCTCAAGCAATGGCCCTTAACACTTGCTTCATGTCGTTTGTCTCCCTAACAAATGACCCTCCCCAATCACTGCCATAAATTGTGTCAATTGTGTAATTGCTTCCAAAAAAACAATGCACCTGCATCAAAGGGTAACTGCATATACACACACATGAATGGGGCCAGATACACATCTTGACAGACATCCGATGTGTCTCAAGGTTTACCCCACACCTAGAAAACATGTGTCAAGCATTCTAAAACAATGGCGACCAATAATACTGACCCAACATGAGAGACAGTGTGCATGCTCACCTGCAGTCACAGCTGGCATGATGTGATTGGCCTCATCACCTCCACTGGCAACTGAACCTTCAAATATGTGAAAGGAGGGCCATTGCCTGGCGGAGGGCATGGGGACAAGGGATGTGAAAGGGTGCAGGGTGGTACTCCCATGGAGTGCTGTCACAGGATGAGTCAGGATCACTGTAACAAGATGTGACATTGCATTTAAACAGCAATAGTTCGCAATTATGCATACAGCACATTTGTGCCAGGTTAGATAAAGCCGTTGCTTTTTGCGCGTCCCATCCTCTTGACCTCAAGTCAGTTGACACCACTGTGCATGGCTGCATGTCCACAACTGCGTTCATCATGCCATTGAGAGGTCAATTGCACATCTCAATGGAAAAAAAAAATCAGAATAAATAAAAAATTCCTCCTTGGAAAGGGAAAAACAAAAACACATGCCACATGAAAACTCCCCAAAAATGTCCATACTGAATCAAGGTGCCAATAAAAACATAAAAAAGAAAACACTGGTCATGTGCAAAAGAAAAGGAACAAGTCGATCCTGGACTGGGGATGGGGGAATCCACCCTGGAGAGGGACGGTGCATGTCAATATCCATATGAGTGGAAAAAACAAAAGACAACATAAAAATCCCTGCCTGGGCTCATGGACCTCACAGCAATGATGGACCAGGAGGCAGGCTTGTGCTGGCACCACCATCCTGCAATTGATCTGCAGGTGGCTGCGGTGTTGGAGTCCTACCATGCAGTGTCAAAGCCAGGTCTTCACTGGCCTGGGCCAGCCGTGACACAGTCGAATGTGCCAGCACAGTAAGGGCAGTGAGGTCTGCAGGCATGTCCTCACGGATGGCTGCAGATTCTGTATGCGGGTTCACCCGTGATGCATCAAGTTGCTGGGAGAGTGTCTGCCTGAAAGCATCTACCTCCCTGTAGATCAGTGTTCTTGTGGCCTCAAGTTTGTCATGGATTGCAGTCCTCATGGCCTGCATCCCAGGGCTCAGGGCCTCTCTCTGTGTCTGAGCATCTGCCTGCGGTGACCCCTGCAGACACCTCATATGAGCCCATCGGCCCTTGATGTTAGCCTCCATGCGCAGTCTGTGTGAGCGGCATGAGGACCGCATGACCTGAAGATGTTGCTGTATCCAAGCTACTGGTGGGGTTATGGTCTTGGCCATCTTATTCGTACACAGTAGTACACACAGCATCACAGATTGTGTATTCACAACTTATGCATGGCATTTGCTGACCAGTGCCCACCCCCTTCTCCTGGTAATGTCCATGCCATCAGTGGAGGTGTTTACATACAAAAGTGGCGTAAATGCTCAACGATGGGCCAGGCAACTGTCATGTCAACATACATACCAGGGAAAAGAACAGCACATGTAAGATTGCAATGCTGAAGCACATCAATGACTATCCATTGGCTCAAGGAAAATGCTTTTTATTACACTACTAGGCCGTGCCTTACCACAAATCCTACAAATCTCGTACACTAATGCTTACCTTAGCCTATTAGAGGCTACTTGTTTGATTACCTGTATATATTGTATACCTTGTGTGTGTGTTACTTGATTGTCCATTAATGTCAAGGTGCTTCCAGCAATGTAACCTCTGCTGGACCTACCTCTGTTGCTATGTAACTAAGTTTTTACAATCCTCTTGTCACTTTTTGCACCTTGTTACCCTTTGGGTTAGGTGCGCACTATAAATAAACAAACAAACAAACAAACAGTCATCTTCCCATATCCACAGACACCACCACGGTCAACACATGACACACAAATCAGGATTGAGCCAGCAAACTGTGCACATTAGGTCCAGAGTGAAGTTGAGGGGGAGTGAAAATGCCTCTGATTAGATGCAGCTGAAAGTGGGCCTACTAGGCAAGGGCCGTGAAGTGAAGAAATAAGGGGAGTGGAATCACAGAAGACAAAAAGGTGCATTGTCCTGCAAGAGGGTGAGGGGGTGGACCCATGGAATGGTAGGGAAATAGGGAGCAGGGGCCACAATGAGTAAGCTCTCTATGTCAATGGCAACGAGGCAGAGTCTGATACCAGTACACCATGCCTGCTTCACAGCCATTGTCCTCCATACAGTGGATGGGGTAACCCTTTATTACACCAATTAGTACAAGCAAATACATCATGCCTGTAACTCGGGGCTGTGGGTTGTGGGAACTCATGCACCTTCACTTAGGACACACTGGAAGGCATCACATCGGAGCAGGTTAGAAATGTAACATGCAACTCAGCATGGCATGATGGGATAGTTCCACATTGATCGCATTTACCTGTCTAGCAGTGCAGAGTGGCACGTCAGATGAATGTAGCACACAACAGTACATGTAGGTGTCTCATGGTGCACATGTACCAGGGGAGTACTCTGTGGGTGATGTGTAATATCACACAGACATATGCCACACATGACCGCCACATGGGGTACTCCCAGTATGATGCCCATGTGACATGAGTCTGTATGTCAGAAAACATGGATTATCCAGGGATGCCTTACAATGCAACCTATTGTGGTACTGCCCAAAAAGCTGGCATGCATGACAGGCAAAGCATATGTTGCACAATGACAGCCACTCACCGGATGTGTCCTCATAAATCTCCAGGCATCCCACGCCATGCACCTGCTCAAGGAGGATGAATTGGCTCATTGCCTCTTCATGTGGTGTCATCTGCTCCTCCACTGGTAGCCCCACTCCAGTTGCCATTACAGAGGCCAGGATGACACTCAGTGTGTGCTTGGTGCAACAGATGTGATCATTCCAGTGCTTCTGAACCTGTTCAACAGGGGTTTGGCCAATTTCATCGAATTTATTTGATCGTATTGTAGTTTTGACTGACTTTTAGAGGTACTTTTTGACCTACTGTACATTTTGACCTGCTATATATTTTTTAGCATACAATCACGTTTGAAATACAAAAAATAGTTTAAATAATATATTAGGCTATTGTGTGTAATAATACATCTAAATAATAGTTGTAATTATTTATTTTGATCTACTCTAATTGTTTTTATTATAATCACAATCGAAATATATACATTAATTGTAATAATATATTTGGCCATTTGGTGTCACACAATTTAATTTGAATTCTAAATAATAGGTGTACTATTGTATTTGTCCTTTGGTGTCGCCACTGTCTATGGGATTTTTCATTGTGATGTAAACAGAAGTTCTTATCTGCCATTTTCTTCACTTCTTATGGATGTTATCGATCGTGCGGCTGGACTTTCTGGGATGTGCAATATTTTTTATGTTTTTCGGGTTTCAATTGATCATTTTTTGTGGATTTTTCAGGCCTTTTTATGGATTCATTGGGTTTGATGGAGTTCCCTGAATGCTGAAGAATCCTTTTATTTATGGATTAGTTGGGTGATTTTCATGGATTATTTGGTTTTAATGGATTCCCTGATGCAGAAGGATTGTTTTTTTTTGGGGGTCTTTTCCAAGGATTTATGTTGGTGGACCCTATTGCTGGAATGTTTTTTAGGTTTTTTTCTGGATTATTTGGTTTCAGTGGATTTTCCTGGATGCTGAAGGATTGTTTTTTTGGATTTTGTTGGCCTTTTTATTGATTTATTGGTTTCGATGGATTTCCCTGGATGCTGAAGAATTATTTTTATTTTTGGATTAGTTGGGCGATTTTCATGGATTATTTGGTTTGAATGGATTTCCCTGATGCAGAGGGTTTGTTTTATTTTGATTTTTTGGGCATTTTCCATGGATTTATGTTGCTAGAAGGTTTTTTATGTTTTTTTCAGATTATTTGGTTTCAGTGGATTTTCCTGGATGCTGAAGGATTGTTTTTTTTTCTTATTTTTTTCTTTTCATGTATTCATCTGGATGCAATCTCTACCTGGAAACATTTCAATGGATTTTTTGTGGGATTTTGATTGTCTTTGCCTATTGTCACTGGATTTCTACAGCCGTGAAGACTTCATTGATAAATTAAATTCCTTTCTTTATTTTATTTCATCGTTATGACATTTTCGAGTTAATCACATGTAATCACAATTTGTAGAGACTTACCGTTAAATGCACAAAAAGAGTATTTATTTAATCACATCATCGAATCCCACTTCACAAATCTGTCAAAATATTAATAAAACAATTGATCAACTTTAATAATTTATCACCAAATAATTAATCAGTTAATTTCAAATGTCTCTATTTGCTATATACTGGTCATGGTTTTTAGTATTTCTTATGTTACAAATGTCATGTTTCCTGTCTTATGTTTATATTAATTTCCACTGTGCCACAGCCATGTAAATACATGTTTAATTCCAATGCGTTCCATGCGATCAAGTTGTAAATGCAGATGTTTCTCCTACGGTCATTTCCGTTGAGGTCAATGCCATTGTGGTAAAATCATACCAATCCGTTCAACAGTGTGCATCTGCACCCCTAACGCGTTGATCTGGTCTGTGACACACTGCCAATGCACCATATGCTGTGGGAATATATGTGTGCCCCTGCCTACCGGCACATATCACGATGGTGATCAGTGACGTAGTCAATGAGAATCTGGAGTTCGTCATGAGTGAAGTTCTCCTTCCTCTGGGTACCAGTGTCCTGTGCTGTGTTGAGTATCTTCCTGCTGTGCAGGGCGTGCATCCTCCCCCGAGTGGGACAGGGTGGTGGTGCTGTCCCAGTCTGGCTGGGACCACATTGGCATCCAGGTACCGGGCCACATGTCGACTGGGGCCTGCCACGTCCTCCTGGGGCAGATGTCTCCACACCATGTCCTCAACAGCCTGGGGCTGGGGTAGGTGTCAACAAACCATGTTTCCGACCCCCTGGGGCTGGGATAGATGTCTCCACACCACATCCCTGATCCCCTGGGGCTGGGGTAGGTGTGTTCTCACCACATTACCCACCCCCACCCTGTTTGCTCCCTTTCCATCTTGGAGCCTTTCCAATCATGTCACTGGTGTAGGGGATGAATGGTAGGCACGCCAAGTTACTGCCCTGGGCAGTATGAATGAGGAAACAGTCTACGTGATGTACAATGTAGATTTGTGTTCCACCAAGGCTGAAATGTACCACAAAAGGGAAATAATACAGCACCCGGGCACCAAAGAATTGCATACGCGATATCAGGAAACCTTCTGAAAAGAAAATAAAGTGGTACAAAATACACAGAGGCACCCAGAGATAGACAAATTGCATACGTGACACACCATAGGTGTCTGAAAAGGCACAAAAACATGCACATATGCACATAGGCAACCACCACCAAAAAAAGAATGCGGTACGCAGTAACTGAAGGGAAGGATTGTGTAGCACAACAATTAATGTCTGTGAAACTCTTCAGGATCTCAATGTTTGTGCGCACAACTAATGATGCACATTGCGTGATTTATATCACCCTGTCATTGCCGTGAGCTAAATAGGTGTGCTGCCTATGTGTGCAGCATCACTGTATGCAGGACATAACTTATATGTTAAGTTCCCTTACTCTGCTATCATATGCTGTGGATGCAAGATGCACATCACTGTTCCTCCTGCCTACCTACTGCTGAATTTGCCTCCTCTGGCCCTCCTTTGACTCACTCTCTCCTATAGTGCTGCTGCCTGCTCGAGAGTGAGTACCTGCCTGCAACCAGCACTGTCTTGGTGTGCCAGCTGCCCCACTTTTGCCTGGACTCCTGTGTTGGACCTTCAACCACCTCCTCTGTACTTTTCAGGACTTCCACCTCTGCCAACACCACCGAAGCTCCACAGCAACTACCCAGGACCCAGGAAGCCCATACCTGCCTTGGTGGTACCATGTGTGCCACATCCCCATCATATGGGGTGGGAAGCACCCCAACGTTGAGGAAGAGGGACGAGGGGGTTAGCAGTCCATCCCAGGAACATGGTCCAGAAACACTGGGATGACCTAAAGACCCACAGCCATACCAAGGTGGTTCCAGCCCTCGACATGGAACTCACTGTGGAGGTGTTCCGTGATGGCTGTCACCGGTTCACCCAGAAATAGCTGTGAGTACTTGAGAGGTTCTATCCGGACCTCCACTCCCAGTACCTGGCCTGGAGAAGTCATCTGGGTGCTGTTGGTGAGTACCTATGTGGAGCAATGCTCTACGGTGTATGCATGACATGCATGTTTGCAGATGCCACATCCTGTTTGTGGCTTGTGTGTGTTGTGAGATGCAGCAGATTGCTGCCTCATGCCAATGCAAGACATTTGTGGCACCAGACATTGTATACTGGCATTTGCGTGAGTATTTGCAGATTTCGCTTTCATGGCTTGTTTTACTTGGGCACATGCAGTGTGTGAGCACGGAAAAAGAACTTGCCTGTGAGAGGAGTGGACATGCTATATTGTGGGCATGTGAATGACGTGCATGATGTCCAGGTCCATGTGTGGCACACCTGATAGTGCATCCAAGCAGGCACCTGCTGATAGTGAAATTAGTGCATTGATGCCTGCGTATTTGGAGTTCATGCATTGGCAACTCCAGGCCTGGGATGTGACCTATCATCCCACTGAATTTGTAACACGAGTATTTGTGTGTACATATAATATTTGTTTTTGACCAACCGACATGTGCAATTTGCTTCCTGATATGCATGACGGTACATGTTGCTTGCTTGCAGGTTATGCTGTCGCATGTGGACATTGGTGACTGTGTTTGTGTGGGCAGGTGCCCTGCTGCCCCCATGACCATGGCTGCATGTCATTCTTGTGTTGTATGGTCATTGCTATGGCGGCTTTTCCTGTTTTCGACGATGTGTCATTGGGCACTGTACAATCTGCTTTGTTCACATTTGCATGGGTCATGACTGTGATAGAGCCTTCACACTACACGCATAGAACATTTGCAAAGCAGCTTGACAAGGCACATACATGTTTGTGTGTGCATTGTGTGTGTTAGTTCATGGTTGAAACATGATGCATGATTTGTCATGTTTTTTTGTGTATGCCAGACATCCATTGACATCCATTACTGATGACAATGTTTTTTTTTTTTTTTAAATGTCAACAGTTGCTGCAGCACGTGAAGAGAGCTGAGGCATTGTTGTGAAGCAGAAAGGCAGGGTCAAATCCACCAGACAAAAGCGCTCACCCCGACCAGCTCGACCTGAGTCAAAATTATCTAAGGGTGAGTTGGCAGGGGAGCGCACGTTTCAGCAGGCGGAGCTGCTGGGGCTACGTCCCAGGAGGTTGTTGTGGTGGGGTACTCCTCAGTGGCTGTGGGCCAAGGTGCAGAGATGCAGGGGCCATATAGAGAGGAAGGCTCTCTGGAGTCATCCAGGGAGATGGAGGTGGTGGTGGAGGAGAAGGCAGATGATGGCCAGTGCACAATCGGGTGGGGGCATCCAGGAGGAGTTCAGGCTGCACCCCTGGGCCAGGGACAGGAGGATGTGCAGTGCACCGTGGAGGGAGCTGATCAACCTCCTGTCCAAGCTCCATCTGTTGCATCTGTGACCACCGTCATGGATGCCTCCACCCAGTCCGGGCCCGCCTTTGGGGCCATGGAGATCAATCCTGTGTTATTGCATGCCCTGCTGCGTGGGATTGCAAGGTGAATGGGCTTGATTTGTAATAATGTGAGCAGGATTTGTGCAATGGTCTCACATCATCACAACTCAATGTGCATCCACCCGGACCAGCTGGCACATGCGCGGCTCCCAGTTGGTCTATGTGCACTGGCAATTTCAACTGCCCCCTCATGTGCTGCCTCCTATGTGCCTCAGTCATCCTCCAGGGGGCCTTCCTTTCCAGTTACCATCACAGCCCCCTCTACTCCTGTCTTAGCCAAACCGCCCAGTCTTGTGATCAGCACGCCCCTGCCTCAGATGGAACTCCCAGGAAGTACAGTAGAGGTGGTCGCTGGGTGAGCTGGCATATCAGGAAAGTGCTGGTACTGTACCCCCCAACGTGCAACATCCAGATGGCATTGGTGCATGCACAGGGTATGCTTGGCCAATAGCAGCAACAAAGGAGTGGGCAGAGGCAATCATTGCAGGGCCCTACAACATTGAGTAGGCAAGCAACACAGCAAGGTTCATACACCTGGCAGGAGGAGCCTGAAACCCTAGGCAGTTGGTGTGCATCTGGATGGATTTGAGGAAGCAGATAATGGCAGAGAGGCAGCAGGCTGGGATGGCACGGGTTGCCAGGGCAAGGGCAGAGGTGTTGGAGAGAAGGACACAGAGGGAAGTTTCCATCCTGCTTGCTTGCATAGATGCAGGGCAGAAGGAGAGAATGAGAGTAAGATGAGGGAGAGCCTGCAAGCCATCCAGAACCGAACGGTGGCCCACCTCCAAGTGGAGGATAAGTAATGCAGCTCTGCCCTGGAGGACACACATGGCAGACTATTGATCCCGCTGCCTATGTATATAGTTAATTGTGTGCTTTTGTATTTCTGTTCATTTTTTCCCTTGGACATTTACCCATTTCCACATAATATGTTTTGATAGTGTAAATATTATTAATTCAGTTTCTGGTTATTCATCACACACTCGTTTTTGTCGCTTTGTTCATGTGTTGTATCTCATTTACTTTGATTTTGCTATGCATTTGTTATTTGACTGTCACATGGGTGATTGGCCAAACTGTGGATGTGAGGCATTCACTCATCAATTATGCAGGCAGGTTTGAGGGGGGAGGGGTGCCTCACAATGCTTGGACTCCAACCAACACACACCAGCTACCATACAGTGGGTACTCTCATGTCATGCAGCACATCCGCCATTGTAATGCTTCTTCATCACATGCGAGTTTGTTTATATGTGGCTGGACCCATCATCCTTGTGCTTGGCTCATACACTCTCAGACTTCCTTTGCATCACCCCAAAACATGCATGATCAGCTTATGTTACTTGCATGGAATTTGAACGCTATGCTGTTCTACTTGAGTCCCTTCATTCATTGATCGATGTTTTCTACTACGCACTGACATTAAATGTGACTCTGTCCTGTCAGTGGTATCTTGGACTAGTGTCCTCCTAGGTCCATCACCTACAACAGGTTGAGGCAATTGCAATGGCACATGATAGGTCTCATTGCATCACGTTGCTTTGCTCTGTAACATGTACATGTTGCTTTCTTTTTTATAGCTGCTGGTAAATTCTGTTGCCCAGTTGCTGTGCCATTGGCTGTGATGTACCAGGGAGTACTGTAATGAGCTGCAGACATGGATTCTGCATCAGTGCACCCAGTTGTTGGCTATATGCGTTAGTATGTGGCCTGTGTGCTTCATGTTGGTGGCAGGCCAGTGGAGTTAAGGTAAATTGTTGTTCTACATTGCACTGGTAGGGGGTGATGTGGCAGGGACAGGCTGGGTTGGTGGCAGAGGTGAGGGGGGCTTGTGGGTGGTGACAGGACTTGAGGTGGCTGCCTGGGATAGTGGCGGAGGTGAGGGGGGCTGCCTCGGCAAGTGGCGGACGTGAAGGGGGCTGGTTGGTGGAATCTGGACTTGAAGGGGCTACATGGGGTAGTGGAGGAGTTGAGGGGGGATGGTGTGGGCTCACAGGACTTGCGGGGGCTGCCTGGGGTAATGGCGGAGGTGAGGGTGACTGGTGGGTGGTGTCAAGACCTGAGGGAGCTGATGTGAAGTCAGGTAATGTGCCAGCAGTTTGTGTGCAGTGGGGGTAGGGTGGACGGTTTGCAGGGGTGTAAAGATTACGTATGTGGGACCTCAAGTAGCTGGGGTGCAGACGTTACTTACATGGGACCTCGCCCAGAGTAGCTGGGATGCAGCTGTTACTTATGTAGGACCTCGCGTGGAGTAGCTGGGGTGCAGCCGTTACTTATGTAGGAGCTCTCACAGAGTAGCTGGGGTGCACCATTTATTTACGTGGGACCTCGTGCAGAGTAGCTGGGGGTGCAGCCGTTACTTATGTGAGACCTCCCGCTGAGTAGCTGGGGTGCAGCTGTTACATGGGACCTCACGCAGAGTAGCTGGGGTGCAGCCGTTACTTACATGGGATCTTGTGCTGAATAGCTGGGGTGCTGGATGTTGTGTCGGCGGTGGACACAGAGATTTGTGGAAAGGTTGGTCAATGTCGGAGTGTAGGCAGAGTGTCTGGTGTGGAGGTGTGCATGACCTCTTTAATCTAGGATCAAATGCGGAAAAGACTACCTTCATATTCACTGACGGCAAGCAGAAAGGAGTAGCATTGTGTTCTGCGGCGTGAAAAGGACTACAAAACTCAGTTGAAGAAGGACTACAAATCCCTGCATCGCTTGCAAGCTCCAGAGTTACTGCTGGACCCACCCCCCCGCTACACGCACTTAGGCTTAAAAACCTTTTGCCCAGTGAAGCGTACAGAGTGCGGGCAGAGTGTCTCGAGTGGAGGTGTGCATCACCTCTTTAATCTAGGATCAAGTGCGGAAAAGACTACCTTCATATTCGCTGACGACAAGCAGAAAGGAGTAGCAGTGTTGTCCGTGGCAGAAAACACTGTTGAAGGACTACAAATCCCTGCATCGCATGCAAGCTCCAAAGTCACTGCTGGACCCACCCCCCATTATGCACGCTTAGGTTTGAAAACCTTTTGCCCAGCGAAGCGTAGCAAAGTTTGGGCAGAGTTTCTGGTGCGGAAAAGACTTCCTTCATATTCGCTGATGGCAAGCAGAAAGGAGTAGCAGTGTTGTCCGTGGCATGAAAAGGACTACAAAATGCTGTTGATGAAGGATTACAAATTCCTGCATCGCTTGCAAGCTCCAGAGTCACTGTTGGACCCCTCCCCCGCTACGCACGCTTAGGTTTAAAAACCTTTTGCCCAGCCAAGCATAGCTTAGTGTGAGCAGAGTGTCTGGTGTGGAGGTGTGCATCACCTCTTTAATCTAGGATCAAGTTCGGAAAAGACTACCTTCATATTCGCTGATGGCATGCAGAAAGGGGTAGAAGTATTGTCTGCAGCATGAAAAGGACTACAAAACACAGTTGAAGAAGGACTACAATTCCCTTCAATGCTTGCAATGCCCCAGAGTCACTGCTGGACCCACCCCCCGCTATGCACGCTTAGATTTAAAAACCTTGTGCCCAGCGAAGCGTTGCAGAGTGCGGGCAGATTGTCTTGTTTGGAGGTGGGCATCATCTCTTTAATGTAGGATCAAGTGCGGAAAAGACTAACTTCATATTTGCTGATGGCAAATAGAAAGGAGTAGCAGTGTTGTCTGCAGCATGAAAAAGACTACAAACCGCTGTTGAAGAAGGACTAAAAATCCCTGCATCTCTTGCAAGCTCCAGAATCACTGCTGGACCCGCCCCCCCCCGCTACGCATGCTTAGGTTTTAAAACCTTTTGCCCAGCAAAGCGTAGCGGAGTGTGGGCAGAGTGTCTGGTGTCTGGAGTATGGAGAACGGAGACAAGCGGCCGAGCCTTACACAAGAGACTGTGCCAGGGACATGTGAGAACTACTCGGCAATGGACACGGAAGAAGAGGTAGCCATCCAATTGACAATAGTAATAACAGTAATCCAACAGGAGAGGCTGGTTTTACCCAAGGGCTGGCTGGTTATGCATGTGACATATTAGAAACAAATGTGGATTCAAGGTCAAGCAACAATGACCATAAAGACTGTAATTCCCCTAATAGTCAGGTGTTTGCTCCAGTACAGCATGCCTGCCCATTCAACATCATCGTGGATGTTGATTCATACACGGTTAACGGGGCTGGTGGGGCTGAAGTAAATAAAACACCATCGACATCAGGGAAGGTAAATAAGAAGTGCGCATGCAAGGAAGGAAATTGTGGGGCTTACACACAACGTCGCCTATATTTGAGCAAGGGAACATTGAAAAAGAACTAACAAGTCAGACAGAAGTGTTACCTGAGAAAATAACCCAACATTCTGACTTAGAATGTGACCATAGTGGTCCTAGCAAAAGGAGGAGTACCAGCATGCATGACCCTGATAATGGCACGAAAATAAAAGACAAGGTCTCAGTTATCCAATACCAAGATGCAGCATTAACCTTTGATGACCAGGGCATGTACTCACAAAAAAGACCACGATGATGATCCTTCGATAACCCAGTACTCAGGGGTAGAATAGTTGGAGGACTTAAAATAGTCAATGGACTGATTAGCAAGGGAGGCGAGAAATCTCTGGGCAACAAAACTGATCCAAATCCCCAGGAGGAAAAATCAAGTTGGGCCACACAATCTTTGTCACTGGGGCTCCCTTTAGAGGGGCGTCGCTTTTTCTTCAATGAAAGGTTACAGACTCCAAGCGCCTTTAGGTGCAATATGAGCTCACAACTGAAAGTATGCTTGTCTGAAATACCGGATCAAATGGTTCTGGAAACGTCTCTCAATATAGAGGCAGCAAACTGTACAAATGATACTGCTCCAGTATTTGGCCTGCTATTGGACGACAATCTCCAAAAAAGGGAGAGAAACTTAAATGGCATGGATAAATGTACTCAAACATGTGAGGAAAGGGACGAAGAAAGACACACAATGGAGCGGGAAGTGCAAACAATTGTAGAATTTAGAGTTGACAAAGGATTTGATGGGCCAGAGAAGTCTGTGGAATCATTTGAAAACTCTGCTTCCGATTTTAATGAAAAAGCCTTCAACACAGTGGCAACTATGACAGCAATTCTCACCCCATTCATGAAGCTTTACGGGACCCAGGATAACACCCTAAGAGACCACACTACAGTATTAGCAATGCTACATAGCAAAATGATATTGATTGAAGGATTCATATTGGCGACTGAAATTTTTTTTGAAAACTCGGCGGCTGGAGTAACCCAATTACTACAAAATATCATAGATCCCCTAATAAAGGAAAAAGCTGTATGGAGACAAACTCAAGAGTCACTGAGATCAGGGGCAGATCCAGTAGACAAACTAAACCTTGCAGAGTGTCATGCACTGTCCATGGAAATACTGGAACCGATGGAGACTGGGCTGCATAGTCTGTTGGAACCGTTCTCAATAGTCTAGTGTTCACCCAAGATGGCCGCCGTACAGATAAAGTCAACCACTTTCGGATACACGATGCATTGTAGCCGTCTCTTGGACCCTCACTAGATCGTACTGTGTTTCTTTAGTACTACTAACTTTCTCTTACTGTTTTTGTCTACCTCCTTGTGATATTTCTTCTACCTTGGCTTATCCATTTTTTTTCTGTTTGTGAGTCTGCTCTTCCCATTTTTTTCTTTTCTTCCTATTTCCTGCCGCTTGGCATGTTTGTTTACTTTTTGTCTCTCTTGGACTCTGGGGTTTCCCCGTTACTCTGCTTTCCCTTTTCCTTCCTCTAAACCTTCTGTTTTTCCTCTGCGTATGGTATACACATTTCCTTGGTGTGTAACATCTTACCGTAGCGGGTAGTACCATTTTTCTAGTTTTATTTTACCCCCTTTCTACTGTTCCCAGGGTTCTCACTTCTATCTTTTATTTGTCCATTTCCGTTTCCTATCTATTTGCATTTTCTCGCTGTTTGTTCTGGTATTTCTTATTTCTGCGCAGTTTGGGGTTCTATATTACTTACCTTTTCTTTTCCTTGCTCCGGTCTGCTTTGCCTTCGGTCCCGCTCCAGGCATTCGCCCCATACTTGCCTTGTCGGGTCCTTCTACTTCCATTTGCTCAGACCACAGAGATTACCAGGAGCTGGACATGGTGAGCGTCATGCTGCGCATTGCAGAATAACACAAAGCGTGATCTGCAGTCAGGGTGTGGTTTATATAGCCCAGGTAAAGTAGTACCAGGGAAAGTAGTTCCAGGCCTGCCACACCCAAAACACTAGACCACATGGCTTGGTTCTTAGAACTAGACTGTGTGGGTCCTTCCATGTTGGATTTAAAGGTCCATGTACTTAAATGGGACCTAGCTTGAACAGTCTTTCCTTCCTACATATGAGCCTGGTGCCAAAGGCGCCAGGACTGGCTCCAGGAGCCCTTATGCAGTGGTTTTAAGGCCCTCAGGGTTCTGGTGGGAGCCTGCTTGTGTCACAACTTGTGCCCCCTCACGGTGTTTATGACAGCACTCCCCCCAAAACCCCTCTCATGGTACCCTTCCTGTCCCGTCCGGGTTTGGTGGGGTTATCCAGGTGAAACCTCTTAATCAGACGTGGTGCGTGAATATGTGCACTTGGTTCCCAACTTCTGTCTTGAGGCCCGTACCCTTTCCAGTCCACCAAATAGTATAGCTTAGTTCTGGCACGTTTCAAATCAATGATGTTTTTAACTTGAAATTCAGGCTCTCCATCAACTAGCACAGGTTTTAGTGGTGTTAAGACTTGTACTGGTTTTACAAGTGACACTTGGAACACCGGATGAATTTGCATGATTGGTGGTAAGGCTAACTTGACGGCCACCAGATTTATAACCGATTCGATGGTATAGGGTGCTAGATAACTTGGACGAAAGGTCCGGGTACCTTTTATGGGCACATGTTTTGATGCCAATCAGACTTCGTCCCCAACTTGGTAATCGGTAGCTTTCTTTCGATGCCGGTCCTAGAATTTCTTTTGTCTGTCTTTGGCTTGCAGTAAATGTTCATTTGCCCTTTTGAAGGCTTGGGTTATGCTTGTTTGTAGAGTCTTTACTGCTGGCATTTCCAAGGTCGTGGGGAGTCTAGTTCAGATGTATGTGGATGTCTTCTGTATATTGTGTAGAACGGGCTAGGTCCCGTGCTGGTGTGTATGGAGTTATTGTATGTGTATTCCGCTATCCATAACAAGTCTTTCCAATTCTCTTGCACTTGATGCAGCATGCAACGTAGATACTGTTCTAATGTCTTGTTTGTTATTTCTGTTTGTCCATCCATTTGGGGGTGATGGCTAGTGGATAATCGATTTGTGCCACAGTACAAATTTCCTCCAGAAGTTGGATACAAATTGGCTTCCACGATCTGAGATTAGGACTGAGGGGAACCATGCAGTTTTATAATCTGTTCAAGAAATGCTTTTGCCAGACCGGTAGCGTTAGGAAGTCCTTTGAATGGAATGAAATGTGCCATTTTAGAGAACAGATCTACAACCACCAGAATGGTATTAAAACCTTGACAGGGAGGTAAGTCCGTAATAAAATCAAGAGAAAGAGTATGCCAGGGAGCTGGTGGAATATCCAGTTGTTGTAGGAGGCCAGCTGGTTTCTGTTTTTGTGATTTATTCTGTGCACATATCCCACAGGATAGAACAAATCGACCAATGTCCTTACGCCAGGTTGGCCACCAATAATTCCGTTTAACCCTGGCTAGAGTCTTAGCAATTCCGGGATGGCCTTCGATCAGGTAATCATGATAAACAGACTTGACCAATTCTTGCAGATCTTTACTTGGTAGATATAGTCGTTCCCTGAAGTAGGGTAATCCATCCAGAACCGTTTGATGTTAATTTTGGGAATTCCGTTTCTGCAAGATCTCGGGGTTCATTAAGGTTTGAATCTTATCTTGAAGTTCACTCAGAGTCAATGTGGTGGTGAGTCCCAGCAGTTCATCACTTGGGATGATGGCAACAGGGTCCAGGGTACTGTTCGTTTTCTCTTCAGCAACCATACAAGACAAGGCATGGGCCTTCCCATTCCGAACTCCGGTCGGTATGTTATTACGTAATCGTATTCTGCGAAGAATAGAGCCCACCGCAACTGTTGTGACGATTGGGCTTTTGCTGTCTTTAGGTATTGAAAGTTTTGGTGATCTGTGATTACTGTGATGGTATGTCTGGCACCTAAGTGATACTGTCGCCAGGCTTTGAAGGCTGATTTTATTGCCAACAATTCTTTGTCTGTAATTGCATAGTTCAGTTCTGGTGGTGGAAATTTACGTGACCAAAAGGCCAAGGGGTGTAATTGGCCTGTCTCTATATCTCTTTGAGAGAGAACTGCTCCCATAGGTACGCTGGAAGCATCAGTTTCCACTACATAGGGGAGATCAGGGCGAGGATGTCATAAAATTGGCACAGAGGTGAACCTTTTCTTGAGTTCTTGAAAGGCCTGTTCCGCCTCTTCAGTCCATTGGAATTTTTTGTTGTTTTTTTCTCAGTAACGATGTGATTGGGTGGACTAAACGTGAGAAATCTGGAATGAATCTGCATTAAAAATGTGCAAAGCCGAGCATGCTTTGGGTTCCTTTAAGTGAAGAAGGTGACAGTCAATTAAGGATGGCATCCACTTTGTGTAAATCCATCTTGAATCCCTTTGACGAGAGAACAAAACTGAGAAACTCAACTTTGGAGACATGGAAGGAGCATTTCTCGAGTTTAGCATACAGTTTGTGCTGGCAAAGTTTTGCAAGGACTGAGCGAAGATGTTCCACATGATCTCTTTCAGAAGGCGAATACACCAGGATGTCGTCAATACCAATATAGACCAGGGCACAGACATTGATTAATTCCCGTAATACATCATTCATGAAGTATTGGAACGCTACAGGAGCGTTGCACAGCCCGAAAGGCATTACCTGATATTCGTACAGGCCACACTCCATTCATCCCCTTTCTTAACACGTACAAGGTGGTATGCTCCTCTGAGGTCTAGTTTGGTGTAGATTCGGGCATCCTTGACTTGGTCCAACATTTCTATGATAAGGGGCAAAGGGTAGCGGTTTTTTACTGTGATTTTATTAAGTGGGCGGTAATCGATGCAAGTCCTCAAATCTCATTCCTTCTTAGGTATGAAGAATAAGGGAGAGGCTTCCGGTGACTTTGACGGGCGGATAAACCCATTAGCCAGGTATTGATCCAGATAGGACTTCAAGTGGAGATTTTCAGTTTCCCTAAGTGCATAAATTCGACCACAAGGAACCTGTGTGCCAGGTATCAGGTAGATCTGACAGTCATAGGGCCTATGTGGCGGTAATGTGTTAGCCTGTTCCTTCTGAAAAACATCTTGATAATCCTGATATTCTTTTGGTAAGGTGTCCATTGGTTCCACGATCCCCGCTGCTATTCCTTGAACAGATTTCAGGTTTGGCTGTGGTATAGATTTTGGGTAGCAAGCGTGGGCGCATTCATCGGTAAAGGTCAGTCTCTTTGCACGCCAGTCTATGTGGGGATTGTGAGTTACTAACCATGGCATCCCTAAGATCAACCGGAACTGAGGAGCTTTGATGAGGTCCAACATGATTGCTTCTTGATGTCCATCCTGACACAGAAGGGTTAATTCTGTTGTGCATTGGGTTGCTGGTCCCGAAGCAATTTCTGTACCGTCAACAGTAGTTACCTTTTTAGTTGTTGGTTTTGTGCAAAAGGGAAGTCCCATTTCTGTTGCCAGATCTCAATCTATGTAATTACCAACTGCTCCGCTGTCTATATATGCCTCTATGGCATGCATCCATGACGGTCTTTAGTAATTGATCAATGTTACTGGTGGGGCGAAATGTGAAGTTTGTGACTCATCCTTCTCGCTCGACAAGTGGACCTATACGCTTGCCGGGCCTGGTAGTTTTCCGATTCCTTTCCATCATCTTCTTTCTCTGTAGCACCTACCACCTTCCTTGGAGGTTTCACTGGGCATTCTTTGAGGTAGTGACCAAATTTACCGCAGTATAGGCATAACTGTATCTATCTCCTCTTGTCTCTTTCACACTTGGTTAAAGGGGGTCATACTCCTCCAATCTGCATGGGTTCTGCGTTGTTTTCTGATGGACGTTGAACATTATCTTTTGAATTTACGTACATGGCACGATTTTCGAGTCTACTTCGGTCTGTTCTTTGATCCTGTAATTTGTGGTCCAACTGAACTACCAGGTTGATAAACTCTGCACAGTCTTTAGGTGGTTCTACCACTTGAGCAATGACATCCTTCAGGTCTCCTCGTAGGCCCAGATGAAACAACTTGGATCTTTGATCTTCTGGCCACCCCGCTTTTACAACCAGTCTATTAAAGGTGGCAATATAAGTCAGCAAATCTTGATTACCTTGGCGGAGGGACAGGAGTTTGTTATCAAGAGCTTGTCCATGCAAGTGTGGAGCAAATAACTTTTCCATCTCCTGTTGAAAAACCTTGAAGTTCTGCAGTAATGGGTCATCCTGGCTCACTAAAGGTACCGACCAGTCTGCGGCACTTCCACTCAAATATGATAACACGAAGGCCACCTCCTGGTCATTTGGGAAAGCCCCAGGCCTACAAAGAGAATGGAGGCGGCACTGGTTCATGAATGTTGCGTACCTTCTGGGGTCTCCATTAAACCATTCTGGTGGTACCAGGAGTACTGCTCCCAGCAACGTTATCTGTACTGGATTGACTGATGATGGTGTAGCAACGGATGGGGCGAATCCGGGAAATGGAGCCTGCCCCACCTGTGTTTGTAGTAGCTGTTTGCTTAGTTAGGGTCTTTTGTGACTATTAACTCTGGTCTTCAGGCATTGGTTTCCTGCCGGGCTGCGTGTACCTCATCGCGTAATTGTCCCAAACGCTGGGCTAACTGATCAATTTCAGATGTTTCCATGACGTCTAGGTGGATAAGGTTTAAAGGCTTTTTGTTCTGTTATGCTAACCTGATATCCCCAGGGGTGTCTGGAAGGCTCTGAGATCTGGAACCCTGGATGCATATTTGCCCAGTGCTGAATTATGAATCTGCAATTACAGAAGGGAGGATTTGTGATAACTGTCTCTAATGGGTGAATCTCCCACCTCCCTCTGACCGATTCCCTTCCCACTGGGTTCTTTTCTCACCTTAGTTATTTGTAGGGGGAGCTAGCCGTCCTTCGTTTCTTGTGCAGGGGCGCTTGACGTTTGTTGGCGAGCTGCCCGAGTTGCTTCACTGGTGCAATATGCCTTCCTTGGGCCCAGGCCTGCTGGGACCCCGAATCTGCTGGTAGGCAGGTAGGTTTGTTAATTGTAAGTCTTTGTTCTGTTTATGGTGGGAATTCTTTAATGTCTTTATCCCCTTCTTTTCAGGTGCAAAGGTCTTGATGCTGGCGTGCCGGATGGAGATGCACGTTTTCTAGGTAAGAGAAAGCGCAAAGCGCAGTGCCTTTATTGTCTTTCAATGCTAACCTGTGTTTTCTTCTTCTTCTCCTCCTCACAGGCCGTTGTGGTGCTGCGAGTGGATGAGAGCCTGATGAAAAACAGGCCCCCGGAATCCGTTAATGTAAGTACCGCACTGTGTGGTTGTTTAATATTGAAAGCGAACCAGAATATGTCTCTTTTCCTTTGCAGATGTTGCTGTGGTGCTCCGGATGGAAGCGTGGCGTAGCGCGATGGAATTCAGGTAAGACTGATGGAATTCGATGTTTTCGAAGCGCGCGTTCTAATATTGTTTTTCCCTTTCTCGTTATTGCAGGTCGAACAGAAGCTGTGGTAGCGGTTCGCCGGAAGTCCTTAAGCTAGTACTCACAGGTGAGTGATGTTTCTTCTTTTCTCGGTTTCCACAGATTGCAGCCCAGTTGAGATGCTGAGTGCTGGATGGTATTTTCTCAGGTAAAACAGAATAATCTTGCTCTTGTTCTTGCAGGATTACAGGAAGATGCTGAAGACCAGGAGCTGGACTCGGTGAGCGTCATGCTGCGGGTTGCAGAATAACACAAAGCGTGTTCTGCAGTCAGGGTGTGGTTTATATAGCCTAGGTAAAGTAGTACCAGGGAAAGTAGTTCCAGGCCTGCCACACCCAAAACACTAGACCGCATGGCTTGGTTCTAAGGCCCTCATGGTTCTGGTGGGAGCCTGCTTGTGGCAGAACTTGTGCCCCCTCACAGTGGTCATGACAGCGGGTAGTCCTTTGTAATCTGACCGGGCCTCCTCAGTCCTTTGCAATCAGGTGAGTCGTACCCCAATTTCTAAGTATCCTAATATTTGGTTGCAGTTTTGTCCTCATGAGCACAAACAACACCAGGTAACACCAGTGATCTGATATGATATGCCTGGGAAATTGTCTGCCTGTTCCAGCGGTTTATTCCGCAGAGACAGACAATCTTTGGAATTTGGCCGACCGGCACCACAGGAGGCGTCGCTGGCATGAACTATGTACTGTAAGTACGGCATTGGTAGTATAGTATTCAACGATATTTGGCACAGACAAACTAGACATGCTTCTGAATTTCAGTGGCCAGTCCATGATATTTTTGAGATTGCCCGTACAGTGTATTTAGAGTCTATATTGTTAAAGAAAAAAGCTAGGCCTGCAGCATTTGACGTAATTCAGAACTGGAAAAAAGAAGCTATGCAGCAATTTTAGAGTAAAGAGAAGCATGCATGTCGTCACATGTCTAATTCAGAAAAGGTATTATTGTATGATCAACAGAAACAGTCAGAGTCTGTTAGAAACATGGTTAGGGCTTTCCAACTTGGTGTACAGAAAATATATCTGTCTAAAGATTTTGATGCCTCAGACAAAGTAATTGATAAGCTTTTAAATGAATGCAGAACTGGTGCCACTGCACCATCTCCTTTTGTACTTCTTCCTGCTGTCTTACCTCTTCCCGCTGTGGTACCTCCTCCCGTAGCTGCCCTGTTTTTCCTGGTCTTCCTCTGCCGCCAGCTGCTGCTCCACTTCCTATTGTTGCTCCTCTTTCTGTATCTCCACCTTTACCGACTATTACTGTTCCGGGGATTCCGTCTTTTTTGCCAGTGGTAGTGCCTCCACTATCTGTTGTACAAGATTTGTCTACTCTCTCTCTCTCAAGCGGTTCTGCTCTGCTTGTAAAAATGAAGGGGCGAGTGTTGAATAAAGGATAGTGACTCATAGTACAGTTTCTTAAGATAAGAAGAGAGAATTGTATGCATGGGCTAAGAAATGTATAGAGAAAGGTGAAAAATCAGCTGTTTTAGCTACACTTCTTGATCTAGAATATATTCCCCGAACAGAATTTTTTGATTGAGGGGATGGGAATACACTTGGCCGTTATGTGGAATGATTTGACGGATATTGATGTCCCACAATGATTGAGGGATTTGAACGTCTTAGCTTATTCAAGGGATACTGCAGAGAAAGTAAATGAGCATGTCGAGAGGGTTTTTGAGTTTAGGAGGGAGTTAGAACGGTTACAGAATGATGAGATAGATGGTGATAGATTGGACACTATGTATGTGCAGAAACAGTTTCTTCCTTTTTATAAATCAACGAGTGAAGAGACGCGAATTTGCACAAGGGATGCACTTAGATGGATTTCGGATGTATCGATATCTCCCATTGAAGTATATGATACGTTTAGTCAGTATACTCCAGAAATGCAAAAGAAAGTGTTACAGGTAATGGTAGAGTACCTGCAGGATGAGTGTATGAAGAGAAAGATGTTTTGTCCCATAGATTTGATGATTATTTATAAGAGAACATTTGCGCCCGATACTGCTTTGACTACCTTGTCACTCGATCTAGCTCTGTTTCTTAACAAACGTTCGGAGTTGCCTACTTCTCAAATGCCAATGAGAGAGGTTCCTCCAACATTTGTTTCTAAAGTTGAAATTCCAGCTGATGCCGGAGCAGGCACACCAGCTACTACTATTGAAGCTCACTATGTTTCACAATTTGTTCATGTTCCATTCTCTAGACAGGAAGTGAACACTATTAGACAGTCGATTCCAGACATTAGGAAAAATCCAACAGGGTTTTATAAAGAAATAGAATCTGTCTTGCGTTCGTCAATTTTCATCCTGGGTGATATAGACTTGTTGTTCCCTGTGATTCTACCTGCCGATTTATGGAAACAGATTAGGACTTTAGATGATCAAGCAGTGTTGGGTGACACATGGGTTAACTTGGTGCGGTTATACAGAGAAAGGAAAGCTGGTGGGAGACCACCGCAGGTGATACTGACATTCCCAGACAGAATAGAAATGAAATTAAAGACTCTGGTTCCCGAGAGAAGAATAGCTTGGGACAAACTCATTGCTTGTGCAAAGGGAAATCTGAAGGTTCTACCAAATTTTTTAATCAGTTCAAACAAGTATTTTCAGATTTTAGCACTCAAGATTTAAGCACTGGGTCAGGGAAAAGGTTGTTTGTGGATAAATGTGTGTGTGGATTGTTGCCTGATGTCTAATCACAAATCTTGACTTCCAAAAGTGCTTGGCAAGCTAAATCACAGTCCGAAGTATTGCATATGGCTCAGTATTTTACGAAAATAGAGTCACCAATGAAAAACTGAGGATTGAAAAGAAAAAGGGAGACCTGAAAACCATAGTATTGTTGCAATAGATAGTTAGAAGAACCAGAGGTGGGAGTACACAGTTTAGAGGCCAGTTTGTTCCACAAAGTAATGCGCAGTTGGGTCCTGTACACATTAAACAATATGCTTATTGTCGACAAGAAGGACATTGGCAAGCACAATGCCGGATCCTTCAGCAGAGAACGAATAACACATGTGGTGTCATGGGTAGACGATCCAGATGCCGCCCTGGGGTAGGGGGTCCTGGTAGAAGCCAGTTTGCTCAGAATGCACAGTCATTCTCTCAGGATAATCAGCAACCTAGCGTAGATAGTAGAAATATTTTTGATAATCCTTCAACTGCCTATCTTTCCGAGGATCTTGTATTTGATGACATATTGTTCCGTTAGGACAGCCCGAAGCAAAGTCTGGAACCGGTGCCTATTCCCATTGATTAGAAAGGGCCCTAAATTGAGATGAAAGTGGGGAATAGGAAGCATCTATTTTTGATAGATACAGGAGCACAGAAGTGTTCCATTGATCATTCACGGGTTCCAGATACTCCACTGTCAGGGCAGAATAACATTTCTGTAGGCTTTTCTGGCGCACCAGTGGTTAGTCCGTTTTTTCAGCCGGTACTAATTTCACTGGGGCCATTCCCGGATCACTGTCCATTTCTTCTAACGAGGAATTGTGGCGAAAATTTGTTAGCGTTGAATCTGTTGAAGGAATTAAATGCAGTAATTCATTTTTCTTCAGATGGAGTACATTTGACAATTTCACCCCAGCAAACTTCTGCCTCAAAATTTTTTTACTAGACCTTTACCGTCTGAATTTAGTAAAGTTCTGACATGTTTATGGGCGGTTAACGACAATGATGTTGGCATTTTGCAAATTGAACCTGTTAAAATAGTTTTGAAACCAGGAGTTAAGTTGCCACGTATTCCACAAAATAAAATTTCAGTTGATGGTGAGCAAGCTTTAAAAAGTATAGTTTCTGATTTTGTTCATGGTGGAGTGATTGAGGAAATTGCAAGAAGTTTGTGCAATAGCCCGATTTTACCGGTGTACAAGAAAGGGGATAATGTGATCCCTTTCCAATTTATTATTGATTTGCATGCTATCAATATGATTGTTGCTCCACAATTCCCAATTGTGCCTGATGTAACCACAATATTAACAATGATTCCAGCTTCTGCTACTCATTTCAGTGTTGTGGATCTTAAGAATGCCTTCTTGAGTATTCCCATACATGTGGATAGTAGATATTTGTTCGCGTTCACCCTAGGGGGATGCTTATTTACATTCACTCGTGTGCCACAAGGGTACACAGAGAGTCAGAGCATTTACAGCCGAGCTCTGAAGGAGCAGCTCGATACACTTGAGTTGCTTCCTACTTGTACATTGTTGCAGTACATTGACGATCTTCTTTTAGCTGCAGAGTCAGAAGTTGCTTGCAAGGAGGGCACTGTGTCGCTGCTTATTCATCTAGCAGAGCATGGACATAAGGCTTCATTGAAAAAGTTTAAATATTTTCGACAGGAGGTCACCTATTTAGGTTATCTCCTGTCATAGGAGGGAAGAAGACTGACACCTGAACGGATAAAAAGCATCTCTAGCATGTCTGTCCCAAATACACCAAAAGAGGTCAGAGCCTTGATAGGAATGGCTTCTTACTGTAGACAGTGGATTCTGAACTTCTCACTAGGGATGAAACCAATGTTGCATTGACAAAGAAGGGCATTTCTTTGCCATTACCGTGGAAGTTGGAACACCAGAAAGCTTTTATCTGCTCAAGGCTGCACTGTGTTCAGCACCAGTTTTGGGCACACCAAATTATGACAAGGCATTTGTGTTGTATGTGCATGAATGTGATGGATGTGCTTTGGCTGTGTTAACGCAGGAACATGGGGGAAGAATAGACTGTGTGGTTATTTTTCCTCCACAGTTGATCATTTTGCATGCGCTTTGTGGAGATGCTTGATAGCTGTCGCTGCTGCTGCTTTATCCGTAAAACAAAGTGGGTATGGATTTAGGTCACTCTTTAACCGTGATGGTACCCCACTCCTTAGACGATCTATTGAACAGAACGCAAACGCAACACCTTACCTCCGCACGATTAACAATATTCAAACTGATTCTATTTGCACAGCATATCCAAATTAAGAGGTGTTGCGTATTAAATCCGGCTGAACTATTGCCTCTTTCGCAAGACATTGCTTGCAGTGACAACATGTCACATGACTGCCTTTATACCACATAGCAAGAAACCAAAGGCAGAATTGATTTAAATGATACACCATTGAAAGATCCACAATGGGAGCTGTTGTGCGATGGCTCCTGCTTCAAACGTCCGGATGGTACATCCACTTCTGCTTATGCCATCACTACATGAAGCACGATTGTGAAAACCAAGATAATTTAGCATAACTCTGTGCAGGCCGCAGAGATTATCGCATTAACTCGAGCTTGTGAACATTCCGAAGGGCTTAGAGTAAATATATTTATTGACAGCCAGTATGCCTTTGGGGTGGTTCACAACTTCGTTTCTTGGCCTCATGTGGAACTAAAATCCAACATGGTACCTTGATAGTTCAGCTGCTCTCAGCACTTGTGCTTCCTACTCAACTAGCAATCATGAAGTGCGCCACACACCAGAAAGTAATAGATGATGTAGGGAGTGGAAATGCTTTTGCTGACAGGATAGCCAAACAGACTGCCACTGATTTGTATTCAGAAATGAATGTAGCAAAAGAAGCTACGGGTTTCAAGCTGATGCTATTCCAGAGGAACTTAAGCAATGGGTTGAGGGTCTATCAAGTTTAGATGATGAAGGTTGTTGGGTAGACAATGTACAGAAAATATGGATGCTACCCAATGCTTATGTCACCGCTATGGTTACAATGGCGCATGGTCATACTCATAAATGTGCTAGAAAAATGTGTAAACTGCTAGGTAAATGTAAACATCTCAAAAACTGCTGAGCGTTTGGTGCAAAACTGTACGGTATGCTTACAGCATAATGTGGGGAAGGGTACATCGACACAGAGGGGTAGTTTTGGTCCCCCCTCTGTGCCCTTCGAAGTGATACATTTTGACTTCATTGAAATGGAGCATTGCCAAAACTACAAGTATGTTCTGGTAGTCATTTGTGCCTTTAACAAGTGGGTTGAGGCCTTCCCTGTGAAAGATGCCACAGCAATGACAACGGCGAAAGCCATGCTTATGGAATATTTTCCTAGGTTTGGTTTACCATGGGTCATCTGGTCGGACAATGGTCCACATTTTATTGCTGCTGTTATCCTACAAGTATGCGTGGGATTACAGGTCAATAAAAGGTTCCATTCAGCCAGACATGCTCAGAGTGCTAGACTTGTAGAACACCATAATGGTATCCTAAAGAACAAACTAGCTAAAGTGTGTGCTAGCAGTAATTTGAAATGGCCAGATGCCTTATTGGTAGTTTTATTGTCCATGCGGATGACCCCACAAACTAGAACTGGGCTCTCCCCCTAGGAGAGAGTAATGGGGAGACCAGCACATATTTGGAATCTGCCCAAGCCCAAAAGACTGAAAGACATGGAGCATTTGCTCCTTTCTGAATACTGTGACCAGTTAACTCAAAACTTGTATTTGATTTATCAACAGGTGCGAGAAGCCCTCCCAGTAAAGTATGAGGGGCCAGGTCATCGACTTCGACCTGGGGACTGGGTGCTTGTAAAAGCCTTCGAAAGAGCATCCTTTCTCGCACCACGTTGGGGAGGACTGTTTCAGTTCCTGTTGGCCACACAGACCACTGTACGAGTAGCAGGAAAGAGAGATTGGATCCACACGACACACATCAAGAAGATCCCAAACAGGAGACTGTTTGTTCTGTTCTGCATGACAAGTCTGTTTTGAATGACACCAAGGGTGTCTCAGAGATTCTTCCTTAGCTGGTGGGGCCTGGGGAGACTGCTGCTTTGTCTTTGAATTCTTCCTTGGATCTTTCTGCACCCTTGAGCAATCTTGCTTCTGTTTCGCCACTTCCATCAAGAAGCAACAAGGTTCTTTTCTTAGATCACACTGTACCTGGAGTCTTGAGGTATGATCTGCGTCCACGGCACTAGACTTACAGCACAGCACGGCTGTGACCACAAGAAACCACTGTTGAGCTAGTCCCTTGCCTCTCACTTTCTGAAACGGAAATAAGTGGCAGGGACCGGCAAAGTTACCTTCAAGCAACATAAGCCACGTGGCCAGGAGATCACCAACGGATGAACTAAAAGAGCCTGACGGAGAGACTTTCTAAACCGACCTCGAGGAACAATGCCCTTTTGTAACTCTACTCATACAGAGCAAGCTATCGGTCTTGTGGCTAACAAACACTTTGAATGACAACAATCATGGTCCTTGAGGGCTCACTGTTTTCTTGTAATAATGTTAACCAGTCTAACAGTGGTTCTGCGCTTGGGTTTTGGTACTTTGAGGGGGTGCGTCCACTTGAGACTTTGTTACCTACCGAAAGTGTTCCCACTATGTCTTCACCTTTCATGCATCTGCACACTTTACCTCCTGGGGATTCCCAACACAGAAAGAGTTACCACAATAACACTCTTCTATTAATCATGAATGTGACCCATGCGATTTTAAATAAAACAAATTGCTAGATATGTTTGCCTTTGCCACAGCACGGGGAAAAAGGGTTGGACTGGTATATTCATCCTCTTCCTTTGACTACTGCATGCTACGCCTCACTAAGGGCACTATTCTTTGGTCCTTGGAATGACAGTATTTCTGGGAACTTTGATGGGACTAATCTAAATAAATTTGAAAGATGAGTCCTGACACCTTTGCGATGTTCCCTTTTTGCGAACAGGAACAAACTCAATGTTGCTTCTATTAGGCCTTCCGATAGACCTTCTAGACCTTTCCAATCACTAAATTCTTTCAAGATGGCTCCTGTAGGCAACTAGGACGCCATGCCTCATTCCTACACTATCAATCTCAGCCCCAACTCTGTTTCCTTCTGAATACGAAGGGATGGTTCTCAGCCAGTGCGTACTGTCGAGGGTTGTACCAACATTGCGAATCTAACTAGTGAGGACAGACCTTTGCATGTAGGTGATCCCGTTTATTTTGTCTGTGGCAATGAAGCCTATCCTTGGCTACCTAGAGATTGGCAGGGTACTTGTTATTTGGGTATCTTGCTACCAGGGGTATATGTAGCTAGCACCTCTGAGGTCTCTAGAGCTCGTCCAAGGCAGGATGAGAATGGTGATACTCCTTCACACGTCATGAGTGATGTAGCGAAATCCCTTGTGCCATTTTGGGAACAGATCATGAACTATTGGAGAGAACCATCAACAGAACCACCAATATACTATATAATATGACGTTGGAAAAGAAAGAAATTAGATTAGTGGCTCTACAGAACAGGATGGTGTTAGACATCAACCTGGCCGAGCGTGGTGGAGTATGTAAATTGGTGGGACCTGCGTGTTATGTTTTTGTACATGACTCCTTCCCTATCATATTGAAGGCAATACAAAATCTGCCTGTCCTAAATACGGAAGTACATGTTCCAGAGGGAAATTAAGATCTTAGTGCTTGGTTCTGTGACTTTCTATGTTCATGGGGATGGAAGTTCTTTTCAGTCTTAATGATAATCCTTGGTGTTCTATTGTACTGTTGTTGTTGCATACAATGTCTTCCTGCCATATGTTCGTTGTTAGGGAGATGTTGTGCACACACTATGGATACACTAGGACCAAAAATACATACACCCGCGAAAATGACTAATGTTTTTGTAATGAAGGATATCACTATGGCGATTGATATTTCTGAAGAATGTGATTCAGGATGTACGGACATTGAGACATGGAGTTTTGAGTAAGGCGAATGGTTGAGTAAAGATCTTGGCTTAGGCCAAAAGGAGGGTTTGTTAAACCGTAATGAGTGCCTCCTCATTATGAATATTGGCCTAAGCCCATTCACGTTACGCAGAAAACCGCATTTTCAAAGTTCTGATTTTGGGTTAACTTCGCTGCCATTTTAAGAATCATCCGCCATTTTGATTTTGACTCATATTCTATGTTCTAAAATAGTTTCCTGTGTTTTCAACTTGTAGGCGAGCCAAACGAATTTTGTATTTCCGTTAATGTTTAGGCTGACAGAGAGCAGACTGTTTAACTTATGCGAAAAAACCTTGTGCTTCATATGAACTGTCTTTTAAGTGTTGTCTATGCTCACAGGCCTCATCCTTGTATAAACACCGAGACAATGGAAAGTAAACTCTGGTCGTATGCTTTGGCTGAGCTGCATTGTACCGACTGTTGGAATAAGGCTTACTGTGGATCCGAAGAACCAATAGCATCATTGTGTTTTCATGGACATGTAAACTTGTTTTATGCCTTGTATAACATTGTAACATTTGTCATGTGAACTAGGCACAAACTATAGCCTGCAAATTATTAACTTGGAGAGAGGCTGGACAATATTGCTAAAATGGTATAAATATGTCTGTGTTTAGATTTCCAGCACTCCCACTCCTCCCTGTGTCTGCTGGTACACACTGTGAGGTGTTGGGAGTCAGATAGCTATCTATTTTGCTTTGTAAACTGTACAGTAATAAAAGATACTTGTATCTTTTTAACCCGTGATTAGCGCATTTCATTTGTGGTACTGAGCCTCATATTTCTTTGGTCTTTCAATCAGATGGGCATACATAGAGCGGACTCATCAGGTTACCATCCTCAGACAAATGGGCAGACGGAACGCCTCAATGCTAATCTAGAGCAATACCTCTGTTGTTTTGTAATGTGGAACAAGACAACTAGGCAGAGCTACTCCCCATGGCGGAATTCTCAAATAACAACCCCAAACACACCACCATAAAGATGAGTCATTTTTTTTGTACCTATGGATTTGACCCAAAACATCTACCATGGGATGGATTTTCGTCCACAAACTCTCCAACGGTGGACAGTCTGCTTACCAATCTTAGACAAGCACACAAAGGAGCATCGGTATCCCTGGAAGAGAGCCATCAGATCCTACAAAAGATATGTAGACCGTAACAGAGACTGAACCCGGATTGGAAGGTAGGCACCTTGGTATGTTTATCCACAAAGTTCCTACCCCCCTGGGTTCATCAAGGGAAGTTTTCTCCCAGATTCATTGGACCGTTTCCGATCTCTTCACAAGTCAATCCTGTGGCATTCGGGTAGGACTTACCTCACCACTTGAAGAGAGTCCATCCAGTGTGCCACACCTCTCTGCTCAAGATTAATGTGGCTGATCCAAATGAGAGAAGGCTCCCGCAACCCAGAACACCCACATATTCTAGTTCAGAGGAATATGAGGTTGGCAGATTGGTGGATTCGAGGTACAGGCGTGGCGAACTGCAATACTTGGTTCATTGGAAAGAGTAGTCCACTTCCGAATGGACTTGGGAACTTGTCTGGCACATTCATGCCCCTTTTTTGGTCCTTCGGTATCATCACATGTTTTGAGCCAAACCAGGTGGGGTGGAGACAAGGAGGAGGCATACTGTCATGCCCCATCCCTGGAAATACTGGAACCGATGGACATTGGGCTGCATAGTCTGTTGGAACCCTTCTCAACGGTCTAGTGTTCACCCAAGATTGCCGCCACACAGATAAAGTCAACCTCTTCCGGATACACAATGCGTTGTATCCATCTCTTGGACCCTCGCTAGGTCGTACTGTGTTTCTTGAGTACTAGTAACTTTCTCAGACTGTTTTTGTCTACCTCCTTGTGATATTTCTTCTGCTTTGACTTATCTGTCTTTTTTCTGTTTGAGTCCCCTCTTCACATTTTATTCTTTTCTTCCTTTTTCCCGCCGCTCGGCGTGTTTGTTTACTTTTAGTCTCTCTTGAATTCTGGGGTTTTCCCGTTACCTTGCTTTCCTTTTTCCTTCCTCTAAACCTTCCTTTTTACCTCTGCGTAAGGTATACACTCTTCCTTGGTGTGTAACATCTTACCGTAGCTGGTAGTACCGTTTTTCTAGTTTTATTTTTCTCACTTTCTACTGTTCCCCGGGTTCTCACTTCTATCTTTCATTTGCCCATTTCCTTTTCCTATCTATTTACATTTTCCTGCTGTTTGTTCTGGTATTTCTTATTTCTGTGCAGTTTGGGGTTCTATATTACTTACCTTTTCTTTTCCTTGCTCCGGTCTGCTTTGCCTTCGGTCCCGCTCCAGGCATCTGCCCCATACTTGCCTTGTCGGGTCCTTCTACTTCCATTTGCTCAGACCACGGAGATTACTTCTGCATCTCTTCTGCTGCCAAGACTGCTCCTTCTTGACAGTGGTCGATCTGTTAACAAGAAGAGCCATTTTCTGCACATTTGATATCTGGCTAGAGTGGAGCGTTTACCTAACTGGAACGTCGGACCGTCCTTCCAGGCTGCTGCTTTATTCCACTCAATCTGCGACCACATCACAGGGTTTTTTCTGCCGTATTGGCTTTTTACCTGGAATTTTGGGGGCTTGCTCCTTGGGGTTCCCCTGGATCCTGTTCCCCTGCAGGACAAGGTGGCCTCCAATGGAGCTCGTCCCTATTTGCACAGTAAAAAGGAAAAGAACTCTAAAGAGACGCAGAGGATCAGACGAAAGAAGGGGTCTGAAGATTCTGAAGACATCATTGAAGACATAGGTAAGGAGAGGGAGTTGGGAAAAGGAACAGAACCTGACACAGAGCTCCGGCTAACTAAAACTAAAACAGGAAATCGTGAGAGTCACGATTTATATGAGACTACAGAATTACAGAGAACAATGTATACAGTAAAACACGGAGAAGGGCACCAGAGGGTAAACCCAGTGGAAATGGAAGAGATAAACAATCTGGAGATTAGTAGTAATGGCGTTCCCCTTCAGGATGAGGCGACGCTCCCTAATGTTGAGTCGTTCCCAGAGGCCCAGGAAGAAAATCAAGGAAAAGGGAGAGAGGGAAGTAAATCCAAGGTTGGTACTCAATAAAGTGATAAAGACAGAACTACGAATACAAGCAGGAAATCCAATTTTAAAGACACAAAAACAGTAAAAATGTACTATATTTTTACTAAAAAAACAGTTGAGACCACAAAGGAACAACTTTGCCTCACCCAATCAATTCAGTCCGAGGTTGAAAAGAATCAAAGAAAAATACTGGTAAAAAAAAAAGGTCTTAGTAAAAAAATCAAAAAATGTGCCCGCAATAAAGAAAGTAAACTAGGACAATAGCAGATCCTTCATTAGGAAGATTTCAATTCCAAAATTAAGAACTGGCAATCCAACATGTAGTGGACTTAATATACAGAAGACGTCCAAATTACAAGGAGAAAGAGCGGTATTGAGAGAAGAAATTACAAATTCATCAAGTGAGATCGATCTGATGAACATGTCAACATACAGCATATTGGACAAGGAAAGTATTGAAGGAGATGACTGCGTTATGTTGGAAACCTCTAACAGTGAGGACTCACGGGATGAAACCTCTGAAAGAGATGAAGGAGTTATTGAAAAAGGTAAAAAGATCCCAGAAAGTACAAAGGGTAAACCTAAAAAAACTGTAAAATTAAATGATGGTGCTGTACGAGGATGTGAAAAACAATACAGCCCTGGTGCAAACCAGTATCAATGGGTGAGTGATGAAGGACAGCCCGAGGGAAGAAAAACAAGAAAGGAGGAGAATGATAATATTGGCAGATATGAGATCTCAAAGCCCAAATTAAATCTTCTTAATGCCAAACAACCAATATTGAAACAGTCACAAGATAATGGAAAAGAAATCATTGACAAACTAAAATTATCCCTGGAACGAATTACTCCAACAGATGATGGCCTGCTACTCAATAGGGCCAATGTATTGAGGCTATTAAATCATGTACCATCTTTACAATCAGTGGTGTCCGAAGAATTTTCATTTATCAAATTCTCAGATGACTCCCAAACTGATAAAGTGATGATTTACTTGATATCCAGATTGGCGAAACAAACCATACTGGGTGAAGTATTGCAGATTAAGTCCTTGGGATTCAAGCTACAGGAAGTAATGGAGATTCCCGCATAAAAGGATAACAAGGGCACTGTTGAAACATCAAAGGGGCAAACTAATACTGATCATAGACAGATACCTGACTTGAAAACTACCAAAAAAGTCAAGGAAAAACAAATAAAGGACGGGGATGTGACCAAATGGAAGTGGCTAGTAGGATTACTAGCACGTAAACCGAGTAAACAATAGCATCAAATAGGAGTAAAAGAATGGAGTTTGGTGAGCTGGAACACCAGAGGCTCTACACACCTTTTTACAGAGGAGTCAAGGGATCTCGAGTCAGCTGATGTGATTTGCTTGCAAGAGCTGTGGCTTACTGAATCTCCTGTAATGGGAGGCTATTGGATATCCCTAAATCCAGCAGTTAAAAATCAAACCGGAGAAGCCAAAAGTGGCCTTTTGATGGCAGTAAGGCAAAATCTTGGTTGGACTTCAATCGCTACGTCCTTCCCCTTAACCTTTATACAAGTAGCTGATTTTAATGTGGTGGAACAGGGGGAGGATGTAAGACGAGTTATCTCTGTAAGAAATATCTACTGGAATCCGGTGGATTAAAGAAATCCCAACATGCCTGAAGAGATTGCAGCAATAATCGAAGAGAAAAGGAGAACATGGATTAACCCCTTGATATTGTTAGTGGGAGATTTAAATTGCACCTTTCTTGATAAAAACAACAAGCACATTCTGGATGAAGGTATTGTAATGTAATGTTAAGCATTCAAGGGGAGCGGCCTGGAGTAGCATGCTACCGTCAAGAATAGATTGCTGTATCCTTAATGGCAACCTGAAAGGCGATACCCCAGCAAAACCGACTTGGAAAGGAATGGGGAGAACCTGTTTGCTGGACTATGTTTGTGTATCCTCAAATATGTCAGCAATATTAAAATCTTTGAATATACAAGACACCGAAAAAGTGATCACAATCCACTCAAGCTGACATGCCACAATACGGTGTACAGAAAACCAAATAAATGCATCCAAAAGCTTCAAATAAATCCAGGGAGAAATAGACTGGTGATGAATGTCAAGAAACTACCGGGGCTACCGGAATTAATACTTTAAGAAGATAGTAAAAGGCAGGAAACTAAGGTTCAATTATCTCCCATTGTTCCAAAAATTTGCAATCAAGTTGAACTCTAATTTGACCAAACCCCAGATGAATCATTGTCATATCTATAATAGAGAAATAGCAAATAAGAAAAAACTGCTGAAGAGATATATCCAAAAGTGTAAAAAAGAGAAATCAGGAGATATATCTACGAACATTCACAAGGCAAAGAAGAGATATCACAACTGGTTACAGATGCAAAAAAACATTAAGTAATCGGGATGCTCAAGCTATGTTAGCCTCCATTGTAAAGAAGGATACAGCGGTGACTTGGGCTTACATTAATGAGATCAATGCTCCTCAAGATGCCCTGTTGACAACTTCAATTGGGGCCTTGGTGTGGCAAAATTACTTTTCACAAAACTCTAGTCCACATAAGGAACCCAGAGGAGGATACCATCATGCTCTGGAACCTGGCCAAATGAAATGAATATAGACATCTATATTGAAACTATTGAAAAGATCATCAAAAATCTGAAAAACTCATGAGCGGCAGACCCGGTAGGCCTCCCCAATATGGAACTGAAAAAAAAATCAGAGAATCTGGGCCACCTTACTACATCATCTCTACAAAGAGATATTAAGGACTTCCAAGGTACTATGTTCCTGGAAAACGGTGGTACTAGTACCCATTTGAAAAAAAGGTCTAGGATCAAACCCAGAAAACTACCGGCCGATCGTCTCATTAGACGTGGTGGGGAGAGTTTTTGGAACCATATTGTTGAAGGCTCTTTCAAAATGGGGCAACTATTCGGGCCATCAAGATAAGTGGCAAGCAGGATTCGTAAAGGGCATAGGACCATCGCTTAATATAGTCATCATCAACTTGCTGAAAGCAAGAATCCTGCACAAAAAAGACCAAATATTTATGGCCTTTATTGACTTATCAAAAGCTTTCGATTCAGTTAACAGAGACCGACTGTGGACAAAACTTGAAAGATGGAAGTGCCCAGAACAGATTCTGACTAATATCAAAGACTTACACTGTGAAACAACCATCAAAGTCAGGCTCGATAGAGCAGGAACTCTAACAGAATCAATTGTTATAAAGACAGGCTTAAAACAAGGTTGCCCGTTGGCTCCAGAACTTTTACGTTTTTTTTGTCTGATATCCATGAAGCCTTTAGTTGGATCCGTACATTTTCCATGAGGTTCGGTGAAAATCAAATCGATAGACTCCTCTAATCCGATAGTATAGTGGTCATAGACCAAAAACCAATTGGACTTCAACAGCAATAAGATGCAATCCAAAAATATCTGGAGGAAAATTATCTGAAAGTAAACCCAGGGAAATCGAGAATCATGACTTTCAGCACTGGAACAATGGGAAGAAAAAATCAAAAGTATTCGTGGTTCCTAAAGGGACAGAGAGTGGAACAGGTTAAAGAATTCACCTATTTAGGAGTAAGTATTGGTGAAACACAGCGAGTAGGAATCCTGAGGAAGAAAGCAAACAATCTGGCAGCTCAAGGCAGAATTTTAATGAAAAAATACTGTTGCTACTCCTTGATCCCAATGGTGCCATTCTTTAGGATGAAAGTGGCCCCAATTTTGACCTATGGGCCGAAACATCACTTCTCCTACCTGAAGCCATTTGGCTCCAGTTGCAATTATTAGAAGAGAATTGGCGCTAACTTCACTTAAAGCAATTGCAATGTGGAAATCACTCTTTTTTCCGCAAATGTGTGGAATCCCCATCAAAGGGAGGATTTTCTATTCTAAAAAGGGCTTTGGAAGATTCAACCAAAAATCTATTACAAGATTGGAAAAAGAATCGGTCAAGAGTCATTAGCAACGCTGAATGAAACTGTTGACTCCCTTGTTTTGAACCCAGATCGAATTAAATTGAAATTGTACAGAATAGGCTGGATAGATACTCAAGAATCACTGTACAATTATAAAAAATATGAAGAATGTTGGGCTGGGCCACGTAAACTAAATCAATTGCCAGGGTACATAACCATGTTTCCTAATCCATCCTTCAGGCAGCAATTTCTACAGCTACGTCTGAATCTATTTCCTTCCAACTTGCTGTTGAGTGAAAGAAAGAACACAAAGATCACTCCAAACTGCAGACTCTGCCATCAAAAGAATTTAATAGAAACAATGAAACATTTGCTACTGAGGTGCCCTGAACTAACGGTTGAAAGAGAACAGGATTTGGGAAAGCTCCTCAAACAAAGCAAGTTAGATCAGTTGATGATTGGTGGAGCACGATTCTTGATGGCGAACAAAATCGCTTAGCACAGGCTGTAGCAAATATTTTGACAGTGATTCAGGCAAGATTGCAGGAAAACATCCTGCACGAAAAAATAATTGACTGAATGTTACAGAGTTTGATCAAATTCCTCACTTTTCTCTTTTTCTTTGTAAGACATCAATAATATAATATTTTATTTACGATTTTTAAATTTTTTTATGATAATGTATATGAAAAGTTTTTGCTTTTTGGTGAAAGGTTTTCTAAATGTAAAACCATTAAATGCCAATAAAATAAAAAATAAAAACTGGCTATGGTTTGTGTGGGGGCGTGTTGTGGCCGTTCCTCACGCAGCTTGATTCCCTTTGCGGATCGGCTAGAAATGCAGGTTTGGATCCATGAATACACAGAGAATGATATGATATATTTAGTTATATCGCAACGATATAGAAGTGTTTCAGCATGCAGATTTACTTATGAGCATAGGCTTGCGCAACACTTGTGGGATATATGCACACTTTTCCATGAATCGGTCCGTAAATATGTGAGATTCTCTATTGTACCCATTTTTAAATATATAACAAGTAGGTCTATTCCCAAAATCATTTATGGCATTGAAACCATCATTGTTTTAAATCTTAATGATTTGAGTTTGGTGGTGATCTAACTTTGGTTTTCGAATTGTGTCCCTGTTTCAGGGATCTGACTCATACATGTACTGCTCTCAGTGAAGGTGAGATCATTATGGGATGTACTTGGTCTGTATTGGAAAGGAATAGCCCCACTGTCAGACTCGTTGTTTCTAGATTTGAATAAAAGGGATAACAGAAGTGACATAAATGAAGGATGGATACCAAACTGCAAATTGTCACTAGAAGAGCTTGACAGCGCTAAAGAATTATTGGTCTATTCCCTATAACTTGTAATAAATGAGCCATGCAACTATGACTGGATAAACACAAATAGTGAATTATGCAGGCATAAATTGTATGATGATTTGGCACAAACAAGAAAATGGTGCTCTCACCACATATCTTACGAAGTTTCAAAATTCAAAGTGGAGGCGGCACTTTCTGAGAGTAGATTCAATTTAAAACTCACTTAAAAAATATTAAACATTAAAAATACACTGAGACAACATCCCCATATGGTCGCTTCCATGAGATACATAGATCGAGGGATTGAAGCACGTGTTTGTAGTCTGCCCCACCTTCTTGGGTCCTCGTATTGAATGTTTTGGAAAATAAGCTTTTAATCCTGGTTTGGGAAATATGTTAATCGTGGTTGCTTACATTTTCAGGGGTTTATACCTCATTAACGTGGCTGCTCTTCGTTTTTCAAAACATCTAAGGTTCGTTGACTAACTATTGTAAGGGATATTAGAACATGTCTTCATTCTTAAATAAAATTTGTGATATGTATAATGTGTGATATTAGCAGTATGTGTCTGACCGTCATTGTTGCTGCGTGGGTAGCTTTTTAAATCACTTTTGTATATGTAAGCTGTCTACTTTAAGAAACTCTTTTACATGTATGAATGTCTTATTTTATTGTCTTTTTTATCAATGTTTTCCCTTCTCTTTTGTAATTTTGAAAGGGTTAAATACACGAATCAAATGTAAAATAATAAAAGGAGTACAAGCTAGTCAGGTCTGATGAAAGAGGCAGTTCCAATCTGTGCTCACCTTTGGAGTTAAAGCATCAATTGTACCACCAGGTTCTATGGGTCCGATTCATGGAATAATCTGTGTGGAAAATAGGGACTTTGCATGCCAAACCACGTGCAAAATCCTGTTTGTCGATTCATGGAATCGACAGTGCTGTACGTTTTCGTACTTTGAGGGGACTGTGAGCAAGCTCAGCGCCACACTATGAGAGGCTGAGTGCCTTGCATCAGACACTATGAAGAGTGTGGGCGTGGCTTGCGCAGAGGGCAGGGGAGAGGGTGGAACTTGGAAAATGAAGAAGAACAAGGGAAAATGTAGGTGTTACGAGGGACAGCCTGCAGGAAGTCCATCGCATGCCCACTATTTTGTGGAATGATACGCATTCATGGATTTGGGCATGCAACCTCTTGGCGGGGAAATGGCCATGCAAAGCAATCATACTGTCCACCACCCGAAGGCAGGCGCACAGACACTTGCGCATTGGATTTGCTGTGCAAGGGTACGATCAGGTGTCAGATTTAGGGATGCATGTATGCAGCTCATGTTCTGATCTTACTTAGGAGTGCGCGTACACAGTGTAGCAGGGTGCAGGAACAGTTTACGGTGTTCGCAAGCAGATTTTCCAAGTTTTACCTGAGTTACGATAAATCGTACGCATGTTGTCAGGGGGCTGGTAACAGTTACGGGGGACCCCACGCAGGGCCTCGAGATGCAGGCCTGCTTGCGGGGGGACCCCAATCTCTGTTTGAAGGGTGCATGTATTTGTGCCCGGGCGAGCACACAAAGGTAGCTGTTCTGCCGGTTTTTGCTTTACGTAGGGGCGTGTCAGGGGTATTCCGGCCACGACTTGCATATGTGGTTACTTTGCGTGAACAATTCCATAAATACACGCAGCATGCAGACTCGCTTCCTCATGCAGTCATTGTCAGAGCAAAGGCTTTGCAGGATCTCTGCACACTTTTCCATGAATCGGGTCCTATGCCTCTTGGTCAGGCAAGACCACAGAACTTCAATACAAGCTTTGATGGTGCCTTTGAAGGTAAAAAGAGCTGGGTCATCCAAAATAACATGGTGAGGATGTACAAATACACTTGTCGATACAAAACACGTTAAAATGTGTTTACCTGGGCGTTATGACATATTGGGTTTTTCTTGCGAGAGACGGGAAGTCCAAATCAGTCTCATTAATTGCACTTCTACTTTTGTAAATAAATTCAGTCATTGCTGTTTGTTTACTGTGTGTACGTTGATTCCAGTGTTCTCACATGATAAACATAGCGTCTGTCATGCATTGTACACCACTGTTGACATAAGATCTTTGAAGCGTTTGATTTTCTAAAATTGTTGCCTATTGCCTCATTTTCGTGAAGTAAACAATGCTGCTGTGTATGATAATGTACACATTAGCTGGAATGCTGCAACACAAGCCAAATAGGTTGCACCAGCACTGATGCATGCAATCCTAAATACTGTGCCATACTCTGTTTTTGGCACTGCATTTTAGCTTTTCTAGATCTTGAATTCCACAGAATAAAGACATGAGTACATCTGTAAAGGAACAGTTGATCACCCCAAAGAAAATGTCAGTACAAAAATGTCTTTCTAAACAGTCATCTGGATTCATGACATGAATACAAAACGAAAACGTAATGTTGACATAGTGTTTGTGTTCTTGTTTTAGCCCACTCACAATAGATGTTCTTCAACAAACAGTGCGTCATGTACTGAGTGCCAGTGCAAACAAAAATATTCAAGTTGTGGACATTGGTAAGTGTTAACTACAATGGTTGGTTAACTGCATGGTGGGTGCCACTACCTTATACATGGTAGGACAACCTTAACCCTGGTGATGTGTCCTCCCATTTGATCATATTCTTTTTGTATAGGTTTGGTAACCTCCAGCTGAAAGGTTTCCTCTCCCTCTGCTACACTCACACTAAAGTCAATATTATACAGCATCCAATAAAGGGTGAATGTTACCTTGCACATCGTTACCAGTGTATTTAGAAAATAACAGGAACAGTGCAGACAGTTACATCTGCTTTTGAGTAGTCCAAATGCGTGTTTAAATGTGATGTATGTTTACGGTGGTTCACCTTGTAATACTTTCCCGAGGCATCTCATAGATTTAATGTAGGGGCTGATAGCCAAGGTATGAGGGGATATACACTGTCAACTGCAAAGAGAGTGGAAACAACAATGAACGTTGCAGTGTTTACATAGCAAAAGACATTCCAGTAAATTCCACTCAACTTCATCATGTGTACACATTCATCTGTATCACATGTGTACACATAACAATCACCAGGATGTACATCTTACTCAAATAACATGACTACTTTCAATTCAGCCACACCTTATTTAGAGGTGATTTAACAGTCCACACCAAAACATTTTCGTGCAATTAATTTGTTTTGGCATTGGAAACCTCAGTCTAATCGTCTAACACACTACAATCTCACACCCATTCTATCGGACAAGAAACAAGTTTTGTAGTAACAATAATTCGTTTAACATACAAATATCATCACGTGATCTACTGGTGGTTTCCTAAATCAAAGGGTTACTGCACCCGAAATACTGTTGTCAAATACAAGTAATCTAAACTGTGATCCAAAATAATTCAGTCTGCCTGATTTTAAACTTCTGGTTGTAATATGAGCAATGCAGGATTCTGTTTGCAATACTTTATCAAACCACTGGCATGTGCACACACTCACGCCTTTCAAACAATAGCTGGATTTTATTTACAATAATAACTTAGTTAAATTCGCACACGCTACATTTTGTAGACAAGAATGACAGTAGAATTTTATTTTAGTCAGTTTGCATTTAAACATGTTGATAAAGAAAAGACAAAATATTGTGGAATGTCACCCAATCACGACATTAAGTAATCAAACTAGTAAATCAATTGAATCTGAATGCTGGGCATCACTGTCAGGAGGTGAATAATATGGCAACTCAAATAGCAGCTGTTAACTTTTTAGCTAGCCTCAATTTGGAGGAAGAAAAAAAATAAGAAAACCAGTGCGGACATAACACCAGCATGCATATTGAACAATGACCAGAAGGACAAAATGTGTATGTCGACAGTATGGGGCTCCCATCAAATGGTTGTAAATTATCTTTTTAGCTCAAATTGAGTGGTGTGATTTGTATATGATAGTGATAGTGTGAATTGCTTTGAATTGAATGAAATGTAAGTTAGTGAGAATCCTCTTTCTTGCTTGTTTTCCCGTTTGTCTTTATCTTTTTATTTTCCCATTGTCTAGAAAGTTCTACAAGTGAGTGATCAAGTAGCACATTTTAAATGAAATGTGTTGATTCTGTTTTGTTTATCTTTTTATATAAATGAAAGGGATGTATGTATGTCATGTAAATATTTCTTTTTTGAAAGGTTGATTGAATTCAACCAAATCAAATAAAAAAATTAAAACAAATTAAAATAATCAATTTACAATGTGCTTACCTATTGTTTTCCTGTGTTCACTGGTGCTGATGACTTTAATATCCTTGCTGTTAGAAATTGCAATGCGGTTGAAAAGTGTACATTTGTCACAAAAAATAATTCTTGCTTAGGCACACCCTGCACTATGTGGTGGTCTAAGGGTATGTTACATATACATACTCTTTAAGGACATCAACTCACTTACTTAGTTATTTTAGATTACATCAGCAGACTTTTCAGATATTACCAGAAACCAAATTCTACCAATAGGTAATTCCTGTTCTGCTTTTAAATGGTGGATTCTATCTGCTTTGGCCCCAATTTGGATAGGGTCTTCGAAAATTGTGTTTGTGTCCCTTTTACAGGACTGCTCCTTTCTCTCTTGGGTTGAATCAGTCTTTCTCCTTATGGTATCCCTGGTGTTCTTTCTGAATATATCAAATACCATAGGTCTAGCCTGCGGAAAGTCCTTTGCCACTACCCTTATGAGTAAGCCTGGTGGGGGGGAGCAGTTTGTGCAAAACTGAAACTTGTAGAATTTCCATGGGTTGCTCCATGTCAGATTTTACAGATTCATCACAAGATTCTACATATTGGGTTCTGCTAGCTTTGACCATGCGTCTATGTAAAGGCAGGTGTGTGGAAACTCACAGTGGTTGATGGTTGGCATTAGAAGAGACAGGAGCAACTCAGCCATATAATGGGAGGAATTCTAATTAGGCTAGGTTATGTTACAGTAGAATTAAACTGATAATACGGAATAGGTTGAGATAAGGAATGGGGCTCACATTTCTTTAGTGGTTGTAGGACACCCAATATCATCTTGTTTGCATCTGTGAATTGTGTTGGAGCATCAGTACAACCCACCAGAATGTTGTAATTGTGGACGAAGGCAAAAGCACTGAGAACAGCACATGCTGTTTGTTGAAGAGGAGAAGACCAAAGCACTGAGAACCCCAACTACATTATGTTGGCTTAAGGGACTGCCAAAGTACTGAGAAACATAAAATCATTTTGTAGGCATATTAAAGAAATGAAAACCCCACATGCATTTTGTAGGTGGAGGAGAAGGACAAAGTACACAAAACTCAACATGAATTTTTTAGGCAGATGTGATGAAATAACTGCTGCTCTACAGGTGTACAGGGGGGAGTAGTTGCTAAACTGCAAATTCAGCCGCACAGTACTGCTAAACCAAAAATGACCCCACTCATAAAAAGGGCTCCCTGTTTTCTGTTTTTACAGAGTTCAACACAAATGCAGAAAAACATCAGTCTGTTTATTTGTCATTACTTATTTGAAAAAACTAAAACATGACAGGTCAACACAAGTGCAAATTGAAAGCATTCTGGAGCAAAGAAACCAGGAGTTTACAGGTAAAAGCGATACACATTGCTACAGAGATGTGTCTGAGGTTGCCAGTAGTCATAACCACAGGAGTATCAGTTTGAATTTTAATAGGAATCTGTTTTTCTTAAGGTGAAAAGTGAGTTTTGCCTGACGTGCAAGTTCAGTTTGTGTGTTAGCGTCTGTGTTTCCTTTAGCAAACAGATGTGTGTGTGTGTGTCTGTTTGTGTTCGTGTTTGTGTGCACAAAGGATATGTTGTCTCTTTTGGTAATCCTGGGTAGGCTCTACTCTTAGCTGTCTGATGCCAAAATAAAATAATGTCCAAACAATGTTGTAAAAAAATAGAATCTTCAATACAAACTTGTAATGTACACAACTCTATTATGGTTCACCCGTGTAAAGGAAACACAGAAAATGCAGACTCTGAGAGAAAAGTGGGCACTATGGATGAAAGCATGGCTGAAGGCTATTGATTTCAGGAGTCAATGTCAATGTTCACAGATGTTTCTTTTATAGGGTAAACAAGGGGGCTTATAAGACATCATGGTCCTTCAAGGTGGAGCAGGGAGACAGGGCCTCATCAAATATATTTAGTTTCTTATGTTTGGGGGCTCAACAACATTGGGCCAGGATTCTAGGTGCTTCCTGAGGCAGGGATTCAGTGTTAGGTTGGTGAACCTGTTGACTGGATCCAACACTATGTGGACGAAGCAGTATTTGCTCGTGGGATAAAGAAGCTTGAGGCAGGCAGGTGATGTCTGGGTCAATGTATCTCACAAGCAAATTAAGGTGAGATCAGAGTCCAGGGCTGTTCCTTTACTTCTCGGCTGATGACAGAACCAGTCCCTGCTCTCCAGGGACAACAACAGTCCTTTGATTCTGCACATTAACTCCAGGAAGCTTGTCTGTCACCTAAAGGGGCTCCTTCACCTCCAGTGAGCTAGCTGGATCTTTTTCAAGTGCTCAGGCAATACAGAGGCCATGGTCCACAGCAGATTCAAGCTAAATATATTTTGAGATGGGCGGGTAGAACAGATTTCCTCTTAGTAGTAAATGTTTATTAGAATAAAAATATTAATCAAACACATACATATAACATATCATAAATAAAACATAATTCATTGGTGCATATAAGGTGATTCAATTGTCATTAGATTTTAAGTCAATTCCAGAAAAAGATAATAATAAAAACACACATATTACATGATTTTAAAATGCAGCAGCTTGTCTTGATAAAAAAAAAACCTTCTTTGATAAATGGAAGCCTTCAAATATGACAGCAGGGCCCAGGCTGTCAATTTTGTTTCCGCCATTAATAGAAAAGTCATGGCTGCCCTGTACTGACGCACATCTGTGCTTTTTAAAACTTGCAGGATGGTCCGTTTTCTTGTATTCCCATAACCTGGGCAAAACAGGATAAAGTGACTCTCATTTTCATTCGGGGCAACACACACGGGGCAACCTCAATCCCCTGGATATCCCATCCAGTTCACCGTATTACCTCTCAGTCGTAGGCAATCAAATTGTGCCCTTGTAATGAGCCAGCTTTTTTTTTTACCTGCACCAGACTAGGTACAGCTGTAAAGTTGGTGTCCATACGTCTAACAACAGTTTCCCTGGTGGCCGCTTCCTTTCCTTGAATAATCATACTTCCTGTGGCAGCAAAATCATAGTATAGTAATATAGCTGCTCCGTATTGCATGGCTGCCTTTACTTGCATAATATACACCTTGAGGGCCGATTCCACATGCTGGCCTTTGCATTTAGCAGAGAAACGGGACAGACCCCCCCAAGTATTGGCACATTTTCAGAGAATTTTTTTTTTTACGTGTGCCATTCCTGTGAGGGTCTCTGAAAATCTGACCCCCAGTAATCATAATCAGCCACCCTTGGGATGACTTCCCCCTTGCAGACTATGGAGCGCATCTTAATGAGCTTTCTACCTCCGCTACAGCTCATCAACTCTGACTTAATAGAGTTAATTTTAAGACCTAAATTGGTCACGAAGGAGGCATATGTATCAACCAAAGCCTGCAAGGCCCTGGGAGTTCTGTCCATAAGCACTGTTTATTTGGCATATGGTAGGACCAGGAATGACCTACCCCCACTCCTCAGGAAATCAACACTAGCATTCAGCAAAGCCTGCAACAGCCCATTGGTATACAAGGTAAAAAGTATGGGGGCCAAAACACACCCCTGGCGAACACCCAACTCAATATCAAACCACTCTGTACACCTGCCCCCTGGTACAAACTGGACATTGGCTTTATTGTCTGAGTGAATCTCCTGCAACACTCACAGAATATCCACAGGGCAACCCATAGACTCAAGCATGGACCACAACTTGGCACAATCAACTTTATTGAAAACTGTGCTTAAGTCCATCAACGCGAGGTTACAAAAGACAAAGTTTGATACTAGAAGATACAGGTTCTTTACCTGCTCCATTGTGCCCAAACGAGGGTGAAAACCAAATTGAATATCAGTTAGGATGTCAGCCTTGGTGAGCCAACACTCTATGTGGCCCACAATACTTGACCAAAAATCTTAAAAGCGGTGTCCAAAAGGGAGATGGGATGATACAAGGAGGGTTTAGTCATATCTCCCTTTTAAAAAATGGGAAAGACGGTTGCTGTCTTCCAAGATGGTGGATAATGCCCTGAGCTCAAACAGGAATTGAAGGCCAAGGTCAACACCGGAGCCCATAAATCAATTTGGCTCATAAAGAGATCTACCAGTATGGCATACGGGTAAGGTGCTCAATTTCGTGACTTGGCCACTTTTGCTTTGGCCACCTCCTCCAGGGAAAAGCATAAAGATACATCATCGTGCAAAGTCCCAAAGTAGGTGACCCAATCCACTGCCCCCACGTGAGTACCCTGTAGACCTTGTTTTACCTTACTGGAGGACCCACTCATTACAAATTCCCAAAAGCCCTTTGCATCATTCAATCTAAAAGCCTCTAAAAAATTCTTCCCAGGCCATAACTTCCAACTCCAATTTCCTTTGCTCAATCGTCCTGCGATAGTCGGTATGTGCTTGGACAATGCTACGCCTGTCCATCGCGGGGCATTTTAGAGCATCTAAAAGGTCCAATTTTGCCTGCCTACAGGCTTGCTTAAACCAGCCCCACTTTCTATCGTTCCCTGATTGTCTGGGAACCACTGAAAAAAAAACATATGAGGGCCTTCAGGATGGTCATGAAAAGACCCAGCACTTTCCTAGGGCTAGTAAATGTGTCCATTATTCAAAGCTCTTTGTTGGGTGGCTAATATTTTCAGATGCAAACCAGAGCCTAGGATTTTTCACCCATTTAATTATTGTGAGCAATACTGCATCACTCTCCACTTGGCACAGCAAGCTGGACACAGGCACCACCCCCTCAACCAGAACTTTGACAGTTAAAACCAGTGGTTAGTGATCAATATTCCCCACTCTTAATACGTCAAAACTCACAAAGAGTTTCCATTGGTCCAGAGTTAAACAAAAATAATCAATAATAGAGGATCCCAAGTTGTTATTAAACATGCGTTTACTAGGGATGTCCAGATTGATGTGCCCCTTTACTGATTGCAAGCCCGATTCAATAAGACCCCTGGTACAGACCCTATTATCCTCCAGTTGAGATTCCAAAACATTTAACACTTGTTCCTCAATGGGTTCACAATGATCTTTTGACAAGCCAAAACCCATTTTGACATTAAAAGCCCCCCCACCACCGCCCCAGACGAGTCTATTCTGGGTGCTCACTGGATCTGCCATGTACTTGTCTACGAAATCCTTTAATTTCAACCAAATCTCTTCTCCGCCTTATTGGGGCTATTATAGAAATTTAGAACATTGAACCTATCAGTGCCAGAGGATTTAAACCTTAAAAGTTGTAAGAATTCCAGCTTGGTCTCAACCACCTCCACCCTTACATGGTAAAGAGGGCTTGACCATTACAACCAAATCACTAAAATTCCACCCTCTCCAATTCTTTTTAGCGGGGTGCTATAAGAGGCATAGCCATCCAGGTGGGGAATCTCCAGGTCCCATGTTTTCTGCAGTAGGATGATCTTCTGGCTCTTCAAAAATTCCACGTTCTCATCCAACTGTATTTTGCCCTTATAGCCTGCAATATTCCAGGAGCCAATTTTAACTTCTGCGCCAACCACAGATCGTTCTGTCCGCCTACCTGATGGACTTCCCAAAGCCCCCCCGGGGGTAATCTCTATAGTACCTCCTGTCAATCCTGGTCGTGTAGTGATGATAGTGCCTCAAATCTATTCTGAGCTGCAAGGCTCCAATTAGATTCAGCCTGCCTAGGTCGTTCACGGCCGTTCCCTCTCACGATTGCCCATGTAGGCACACGTGTCGCACTAGGGACGGAAGAGGCAGCACTGACAACCCGCACAAATCCCCTAGTGTGTACCTTTCCCTACTGCCCACTCGTGGGAATGCCCCCAACCTCCGTTGGGGATAAAAGTAATCCAAATCCACTGATCTAATATCTAGTTTTGGAGCAACTGGCCCTCAGACCCTGGTTAAGTTTGAGGTCACCATATGTCTAGCTAAAATGGGGTTGGAGAATGAAACCACAATACAATCACCCTCAATAGACTTCCTAGTGGGGCCTACCCATCCCACTCTTCTGGCCATAAGGACTGATATAGGGTGCTATGATTGAACCAATCAAATTGGAGTTTATCCAATGTGTGGCCTTATTCATCAGAGATGAAGTTGTTTCTAAAACTTCCCGAAGTAAGCCCTGGACTTCCATTATCACACCTATTAAGGGCACCGCCATAGGGGGGAGATTTAGTACTGAACTCGTCCGCTAACCCTTGCCATCATCCATTACTTTAAGCAAGGTGCACAGAAGAGGGTTTGTCCCTTTCATTGGCATACTCAGTCCGGTGCAACTTATCGGTGCACCCATCGATATGGGCAGTGTGGAAATGCCACCTACAACTATGCCCTCCATTGCCCCCTGCCCCACCTGGCTTGTTTCCCCAGTAGGAATTTGAACTGTGCTGGACCCTTTCCCAGCACAATTCTGGTTGATGGCTTCCACTCATTTTCAAATCTCTAATTGAGTTGTCCATTATCGCCAAAGTGTTCATGACCCCTTTTTTGAATGTTTGAAGCAGGGCATGTGTAGCCTCTAATTTGGCTCGCTATTGTGCATCCGGTGAAGGACCCCCAGATGAGCTGGAGGAGGGAGACACCCACGCTCCTCCACTTCTCTGCTCCTCTGCTCGTACCACAAGGCCCACAAGAACATTGCAGGACTTCCTCTTACTTTGAGCCTTCTGTCTTCATCTCTGTGGCAGATGACTTTGGAAGATTTGTAGGAGCTGGAGGAGGGAGACACCCACGCTCCTCCACTTCTCTGCTCCTCTGCTCGTACCACAAGGCCCACAAGAACATTGCAGGACTTCCTCTTACTTTGAGCCTTCTATCTTCATCTCTGTGGCAGATGACTTTGGAATAGATTGTCTCCCAACAGAGTAATACCTCTTATCTTGAATTTCAAAGATTAATCAACTAAAGGCTGGGCTGCTACAGTGGAATTGGTCAAAAACAAATCCGTTGTAAGGGGTCAAATCTAGACTGATTAGGGTACATAATTATTATGTTTTAAATCACAGGTGCAGATGATTACAACTCCACCTCTGTCATTTATAAATTAGCACACCAGCAGCTAGAAATCCACATGTGACCTTTAATAAGGAGATTGGTTACAGAAATTGGACAGGAGTGCATTATAACTTTGGCCTGAAGCACTATGAAAGTGGCGTCTGCTTAGCAGGCCTCCCTTTCAGAAATAGATGAATACTCATCATTGTATTTCAAAAAAAGCTAAGGCTTCCAACCTCTCCAATGATATTCTGTAACAGTGGAAGAAAAGCAATGCACTGAGAAACCAGCATGAATTATGGAGCCGGAGGAGAAGAATGGAAAGCCAAAGCATTGAAAGTCTAACATGCATTTTGTAGGTAGCAGACGAGGATAAAGCACTGAAAGCCTGTGTGCATTTATTAATGTGAAGCATGAATTTATTACAGCACCCAAACATGGGAGGTGACATGTAAGCGTTGAGGTAGAAATGTACTTGTTGATTTTATTTTTCACTAGCAGCACATGTTTGCATTGCAGAAGCCCAAATAGTATGTGCCACAGTGGTCAATTGTTAGCTGAAGATCTCACACTCGTCAACGAGTATGTGTATCTATCTCAAAAGAATGTTTCGGGATTGGGAAGAAATGCAACTGTGCATACAGCTCCTTTGTGCATGCATTAGGTGCTAAAAGATGCAGTTTATGCTGAGGGTGAATTTGAGCCACCACCAGCCAAGGGGCGGGAGTGAACAGCTATGACATCAGCTCAGCATCCAGGATAGCAAGTTATGGGGGGAGGAAGAGGAGGTGATTCTTGAAAATCCCCTCCTCTTATTTATTTTTCAAACAAATGGAAATTAAGAACATGATAAAGGCTATTCTCAATTCTCTGATTTAGGTCTGTGTTCCAGTGTACAGTCCTGTCCATAAAAGTCAGAGAAGATATACGCTACTGTTAGTACAACTTTGTGATCAGACACATCAATACATCTTCTCGTCAGTAAACTCATTGAACCATCAGGAGGAATACAGGAGGAATAAAGTTAGGGACAATTTCAGCCCTACAACTATTGGGAGTGTGGAGGTTTTTTACAGTGGAAAAGAAAGAAGCACACCTTGTACATCTCTCACATCTTGCCACCTGCCATATGTGCATAAATGTGTTTTGTGGGGGAAGCCAGTTGCCAATTTAGCTACTTCTCCACAGTGGACCCACATATAAAATGGCATCATCAACACATCCGGTGACAGGAAATGGGAAAGGGCAACCTCCTGAACCCTAGAAGACCTTTTCGGCAAGGTAACACATCATACTATGGATGGGATGGTGAATAACATCTTACACAAAGCCGTAAGACTGACTCAGGGTGTACAACGGACATCAACAGATGTCGCACAGCATAATCTCAAAGTATCTCATGAAAAATCACATGTATATACTAAAAGTTTGTCGATGTCATACTACGTGACAAATTAAGAAAACCTTCAGGAGATTGTGGTTGGCTCAAGGGGAGCGTCTAAGTCTACTTTATAGAATACAGTCGTGATTGGGTGTCTATAGTCAGGTGGGCACTCACGCCGTCCCTTAGTGGAAGTCATAGTGCAATTCATCTTCGACCTTTCATTGTCTATCACACTATAAGGCTCTTCATTATACAGCTTTCTACAATTGGTTGGCACGCTTGGACCCTTCTGGAACATTTGATGCACTAGAAGCACGTAAACTGGTACCCTTGGTGCTGGTGGGTGAACTTGACAGTGTCTTCCCACCCAATTAGCCCAACATCTCTCATCACTCATGCCGTCTGCCATTCACTTTGTCTTTGAACTCAGCCTTGTAGTAACTTCTCACCTCTGAGAATATAAGAGAGTGCAGGCAAACACTATCTTCAAAGAAACTTGGCACTCCTGGTGTTCTCACTTTGCAACTTAACAAGCGATGCCTCAGCTTCTCAAGTATACTATTCTACACAAGCTGCTAACACGTTCTTGGCTGCTTCTAGTCTGTGACATCAAGCCAGACAGCATCGTTGGTCTTGTATCGAATTTGAGTCTATTCTTTACTGTGACACACATGGCTTCTAAACCTTCTTCCTTCATGGAGACTTGCTTACTAAAATTGTATCATAGAATGTCCAGAACTCTATATACTTATATGTACACCGCATGCAGTCTACATACTATGTATAGCCAGCCTTAAGAATACTTAGTCTACTTGTGTTACAGCATCTGTACAATTATAAAATCACTGTGTGTTCTGCAGTGTTCTTCACACATGCAATCTTCATTCCGCATATGAAAATCTTCTCGATTCTTTACTTCACCATCAGATTCAATATCACCTATGCATTCTCTTCTAGGTCATCCTTCCCAATGCATCACTCTATCTTTTGTGATGTCACCAGCTTCTCCTTTTCACATCTTCACACTTCTTAAAATGCTTCTCTTAGGAGATCACCAGTCTTTCGGGAATACTTCACATAGGGTCTTCTCAACGGATACCTTGTCTCAAAGATTCTTCATGGCGTAGGTACCATTTCTGGCGTTGCACATGTTGGAATTTCTGGTTTCCAACATATAGGCAAAATAGGGGTGGGACTTCTTTTAGAGGCACTTGGCTGCTCCTCTGCACTACTGCATCACAACCTCAGACAATGGTCACACTTATTTATTTATTCGGATTTATTTAAAGCGCATGTCAGCCCGGGGGCATCGTGGCGCTGTTACATGAATACATACATAGGGCCTCATTACGACCCAGGCGGTAAGTTACCGCCTGGGCCGTGACTTTACCACCATGGCGTAAACTACGTTTACGCCATGGTGGTTGGCGAACTTACCGCCCCATTCCGACCTTGGCGGGGCGGTAAGTCCCCAATCCCCATTTACCCTTCCCCATTCCCATTTTTGCCCCATAGGGCATAATGGGAGTGGGGAAGGCGTTAATTACGCCACCGTAAATTACGGTGGCGTAATTAACTCCATGGTCCCTTAGCGCCATGGATTTTAACACCTGCTAAAAGCAGGTGTTAAATCCGCCATGGCGCTAAGGGACCTCATACTCAGGCGGTAAGGGTCGGCGCTGTTTACGGCGCCGTAAACCCCTTACCGCCTGAGTTGTAATGAGGCCCATAGTCTGGTTACAATGGAAGGAAGATGGTTACAAAGCAATTTTCATTACAGGAAAATTTCGTGTCGAACACTTTTCGTATCAGATGTGTGCGAGCTGAAGTGGGTGAAGGGAAGGTGGAGTTAGTTGAATAGCGTGGTTTTGAGGGATTTGCTAAAGAGATACAGAGATGGTTCTGCTCTGAGCGAGTTGGGGAGGGCATTCCAGAGCTTAGGTGCTATGTGAGGGAAGCCAATGCCGCCGGCTTTGGCTCTTTTTACAGTGGGTACTTGGAGTTGGTTGGCGTGATGATTCACCATCCCACACCACTTCATTAGAGAATATTGCTGAAACACAGATTTACAGAAGAACAATATCTGTGTTGATATAAAACAGCAGGCCCATCACTTGGGAGTTGAAAAATACAATTAGAGGGAAATCAGGTATATCTAGAGGTTACGGGGAGGCAAACCTGACATATTTATATCAAGAACAAAAAAGAGCTCCCACGCCTATTATAGGTTTAGGCACACAATTTGCTGGATATGTCTGAGGTTATTACACTTTCAAAAACAGTTCAAACATAGACAAGTGGAAGTTCAAGAAAAATACAACCTGACTTCAATAATAGTTCTGTTAAAATGAATAGTTTTTTAATAAAAGTTGTAGTTGTATAAACACAAATACATAAAAGCTGACATGTAAAAACTAACAAAAGTGACTATTGCTTCAGAAAGTGCTAATCACCAGACAACTAACAATGTGCAAAATCTGCAACCAACCTGTATCTCTCTCTTAGATACTAAGGTAACATCAAGTGTACATGTAAACATATAAAACAACCTCAGGTAATTGTAACCTTAACTCTTTGATATACAAAAAAAACACACAGTATGTAGAATCAGGGACCAACATTGTATAGTGACTCTGATTTAGATGCCTGAGTCAAACGTGTACCGAAAGTGCACCTTTTATGAACGTTCTAGTACTTCTTTTGATTCTTCTCAGTAGTATCTGTGATTGCCCAGAAATATCGAGCAAATTGTGTGCCTAAACCCATCACTTGGGAGACCATACAATATATTACTCGGGCAGTGCAGGTTTGAATGCAAGCAAAATACAGTCAAGTGTATAGTGCAGCATAGGCAAATGTTGTGGATACTTTGACTCTGACAGTTGGGGTCGAGTGCATTACCAATGGTTCCTTCATTTTCAATGTATTTGTCTCTATCAATCAGCAGAGCTACTTTCCAATGACTAGTAACATGCTCTCAATCTGTGGGTTCTGTCTCATTGTATGTTGCTGTAGCAACCAGCAGAGCAATACAATATCCTCTACATAGTGTTATATGCTTGACGCCATCAGTCCAGTGAACACCAACATTGGACACAGTGGTGGTTCTGTATCAATATATTTGGGTCTTCCAACCTGCAAATCTACTAAAGCTTTTTTCTAACCTCTCTTTTACTACCCATTTTGAATGGTCATCCAGGATAGTCTAGGGGGGTACACAAGCATGTTATTCTCCATTGAATGCAGCACCAACTTTTCATCAAGCTCTATCAGATTAGTGGTAAAGTAGCTCTGCTAGTTGATGATGCCAGTGGGTCAGGATGTGATGGGACAGAAATTGGGAGTTGGGGAGATGGTTGGGCTGCCTCATAGTCAGGGGGGTGGAGGTCAGGTGCTAAAAGCTGATATGTTATGAGCTGAAATTTGACGTAACACTCCCTTTAAGCCAGGATCACCACTGCAGGAGTGTGCTGCACTAACTGTATCTATGGCACGTGATGTGTACTTCTTGAACATATTATTGTGCCACAGATTAAGTTTTTGCATATTAAGGAGGTACCCAAGGCATGCTTACTAGGGGTCCCATGATGAAATGTTTGGCATAGGTTGCAATTTACACTGCCTACCCCTCCCTAGACTGTCACCCCTCCAGCAAAGCAGAAGTAGTTTTATACCTGTGATAATAAGGGTGGTGATGTCATTGGTGGCAAAGTCTTTTGATCTGACCCCACCCTCCTGAGGAATGCCTGATCCCACCTTTCCCACTCTGCATCAGCACGCAATGGTACAGTGGCTCCAGTATCTCCCTCTTGGAGGACCATCTCTGGCTTCTACAACTGATACTTTCTTGTCTCCTTCAGCAACACTACCTCTGCCAACTCTTGCATCTGTCCTTCTTCCCTGTACTTCTTTGGCTACCTTTACCTGCTGCTCCTAGGGGAATTCCGTCTCCATACCAAATCCTCCTCCTCCACAATCACAATCCCACTTAATCATTGTCTGTACCTTTTCAACTACTGTGTGTACCTCATCACTGACATCTCTCCAATGACCCCCCATAACAACCCACTCTCCCATCTCAACCATCATCTTCTCCTCCACAGCCACTGTCTTCCCCTCCATACGTGGCTGGCGATGGCGAGTGTCACAGGATGAGGAATGCGTGGGAAGAACATCCACTCAAAAGAACGTTACAGTTGATAAGTAACTTGCTCTTCTCTTGGGGTAATTCACACTAACACAAGTGATCATCCTGTTTTATATTTACTCAGGTACCAATCAATGTATCAGCACCATCTATATCCTCCTTGGACACCCCATACATTTTGATATTGGGGGGTGCAATATATCATGGCCTGAACGCACCTATGGTAATTCGCAGGCCCTGCCTTCCCAGGGATTACTCACACTAACACAAGTGGTCATCCTGTTTCATGTTTAATCTGGTCCCAACCGAAGTAGAGTTACCATCTAGCCCCTCCCTGGACACCCCAGACCATTTGATTGTGGGGTGCGAGATATCATGGCCTGGACACACCTACGGTAATTCCCATTCCCTGCCTCCAAGGGCTTAACTCGTCATGACACAAGTGGTGTCAGGGAGATTTCTCACACAAGTGCTTAATTCCCTCTACCTTATAGCACTCCAGCTCTTTTGCTATATTTTGGGGGCTTTGAACTTTTCATTTTCAGTGTGTTTTACTTTTGTATTCTTTGGTTATGGAGTTTTAACACAACTCCATAGGCATCATCTTTTTCTGTGCGTCACGCAGCTCCTTCAGTGCAGGGGCACAGGGTTGTCTTTCAGACTCCCCAAGGTTTAAATACCTTCTCTGGGGCAGACTACCATCTCCCAAAGCCTGTAAAGTTAAATTGACTTTACTAGTCTCTTTAAATTTTCTGACCCAGCACACCCTATCTGCCTATAGAGTGCTGGAGGGTTTGCCTATCTTCCCCTGGGTCAAAAAACCCATCTAACAGAAAAATTTCACCCTTTCCTACTTTAAATGGCTGGTGGCAGTAGTTTAGATCAAACTACCATGCTGTTTCCCAACTGCTAACAACGGTAGCTAAAAATCAGGTCAGCCATGTTTTTCAATATGGCACCAAAGACCTATCTGTAAAAACAGACTCCGGTCATCTTTTTTCGCCATTTCTTTTAGGAAAGGTCCTTCTTGTGTTTGTCTCTGTGCGACAAACCAGGTTTGGTCCCTTTGTTCATTTGCCTTTGGTGGGCTTAAGTGCTGAAGCCTTCCTCTGGCACCAGAGTGTCTGGGGCGACAGGATGTAAGGGAGGTGCCCGAAAATCCCTGTGCTTGGTCTCCTAGGAGACCTGAATGCACTCTGGCCTGATTGGCCGGCTGGCTGTCCGGTAAGGGCAGCCAACCTGCTGTATGAGTGACAGCTAGTCTGGAATGAATGGGGAAAACTGTTTAAAGCAGGTCTCTGGGACTTGGAAAGCAGAGCCGACCACTGGAACGAAAGAACCGAAGAGGAGGGGAAGGAAGAGGACTGCTGCAACTCCTGGACGAACGGTGAAGCCCTGTTGCAGGTCCGAATTGCCTGAAACTCTGATGACAGAGAAGCACTTCAAGGTTAACTTCTTCCCTTGTTGTTGGTGGGAACAACCAGCTCGCAAGCCACCTAGACACCATCCGCATCTGGTACAATTTTCATCAGAGTGCTGTCAAAAACCGGATAGTCAGAGGCAAGGAAGGCACTCATACCTTAAACTGACATCTTGCTACAGCTTTTGGCCTCTTTCCTGGGCAGTGCAGGAACCTCACAACGTCCTCCTTCTTGTCCCCATGACTGAAGCTCAGGAACAGTGAGATCTGCTCGAACTGCCAGGAACAACTGCCTCAGCTATGGCTTTCTTCATTGACAAAGTACTGTGCAAACACGGTCCGGAAATATTTCCGGCCATCGAGAAAGTGCGTGAAACTTTCCTCAACTACGAAGGCTTGTCCTTCCCTTAACATTCGTAAACATTTTCGCATAGCCAAATCCTTTAAAAATTTGTGGCAAAGACTTAACCGTAGCAGCCATTTTCCATTTGCTTTGTGGAGAGCCATCTGGAAGAATGTAGCAGGGACTCCAGTCTGGAAACAACCTTAGGTGCTGGTTGATTGTGAGTGAGCAGTTTCACAATTATTGTAATCCATTTTTGGCCTGCGTTATGCACTCTTTTGGAGTGGTATGAGTGTTTTTTTTCAAATTATAATATTTTTTTCAAATTGTATTATTTATTTATTTACTTAACCATTTATGTATTTATATTTTTTGGTGAGCGAGCATTGTGTGCTAATCTTGTGTTTGTATAGTGTTTGTTTTGGCTTCTGAGGCTGTTTTTGTGGTCTGGGCTGCATCCAAAGCTGCAGTCTGTGGGGTGTAGTCCTTTGTTTGTGTCTGGCCTTTTCCCATTCCCACTCTCCCCCCTCCAACCCGCCCTGATTGGTACATTCACCTGGTCATAACTGACCTTCCCAGAGCATCCCTCTGCCCGGCAGCCCCTGCGGCTAAGGACCCCAAAGCAAAGGGCTGCTCCTGCAATGGCGGCTCCAGAAAGGGTCTGCAGGTGTCCACAGGGGAAGCCAGTGAAGCCTGCAGTGAATAGACACCAACAAAACTGTAAGTGTGGCATGGGTGGGGTGTAGAGCAATCACTCTACTCCAGAAAACCCCCGCCACTTTTCCTGATCTTTCCGCAATGTAAACTGCCATACACTCACACCATGCACACCTAGAGAGATTTGACCACCAAGCTAAATCCATTCAAGGCTGGACTGTAAATGTTGTCCTGCATAACATACTAACATACTTACCAATGTTAACGTGTGCCACTCCCAGAGAAAATGATGAAGATTAACCAGCTTCACACAAAGACAGGTGCAACAATGTTACCAACAGCCACACTTAGATGGAATCATGAATGATATCTTGTCCCACACTTAGATGGAATTGTAAATGATAGCATATACCTCATCTAGACAGAATTATGATTGGTAGTGTTTAGCTCACTTAGTTGGTACAGTAAATGATAGATAGAATTGCGAACGATAGCATGCGCCACACCTGAAAGGAATTGTGAATGATAGCATATCCCGCACTTAGATAGATTTGTGAATTATATCTAGAGAGTGGGCCCGCCTTAATAGCATCGCTGTGTTAGAGCTGAACTTGGAAGGTGTGCCCTAATAGCATCACTGTGTTAAGGTTGAATCTAGAGAGTGTGTCCTAATAGCGTCACTATCTTAGAATTAAAGTTAGAAATGGTGCCCTAGTGGCATCTCTGTGTTAAAGTTGAATCTATAAAGTGTGCCCTAGTGGTGTCACTGTGTTAAAGTTGAACTTAGAAAGTGTGCCCCAATAGTGTCACCATGTTAAAATTGAATCTAATAAGTGTGACTTAAAATCATCACTGTGTTAATGTTGAATCTAGAGAGTGTGCCCTAGTAGCGTCACTGTGTTAAAGTTCATCTTAGAAATTGTGCTCTAATAGCATCACTGTGTTAAAATTGAACTTAGAAAGTGTGCCCTAATAGCGTCACTGTGTTAAAGTTGAACTTAGAAAGCATACCGAATAGCGTTGCTGTGTTAAAGTTGAACTTAGAAAGCGCACCCTTGTAGCATCTCTGTGTTAATGTTGAACCTAGACGGTATTCCCAACATCATTGAGTGTGCGCCAATAGCATCACTGTGTTAAAGTTCAACCTAGAAGCATCCCCTATTAGAGTCACTGTATTAGAGTTGAATTAAGATAGTATCACCAACAACAATGAATGTACCCTAATGGTGTCACTGTGTTAAAAGTTACATTTAGATTGTGCCTGATTGCATACACTTCACTGATTACCACAATATCACACTACTATGCTTACTCTGTCCTATACACCACCATTCTGCTAGAACACAGCAGTACTATGACACATTCGGTAAAGCTGTTCTCATACTAACATGACCCATCAAACCACCCATCATCCTAATAAAACACAGCTAGCTAGCACACACCGGCTAGCTTAAGCGTCTCCTCGGGCCTAACGTAGCCATAACTCAGTCTGGTTGTCAACCCTCCAGACTGAACACATTCAACTGATCTCCTCAGCACCACAACTGCCGCTAAGAAGCAGCTATCATACAACAACCACACCGGCTGCACACATACCTGGTGCACCCACACATTTTACGACTCTCTCTCTCTCAACTGACTTGAACTGCGGTTCCCAAGGGCGTTCAACCTACCAGCGCCTTGAGATCATACGATTGGTATATAAGGCTCTATACAAATGCAAAATAACATAACATAACATAACATAACATACATCTTCCTTCCTGGTCTCCACCTCAAGCTCTAACAAGGAGGTAGAGGAGTATGTCAGCTCTTGTCTCACCGACCCCAGACCCCTAGCACTCCTTCCAAATAAGGTCTCAATGTCTAAAACCCAAATGTCGTTAATATGTCAACGTTTACAGATTCATCACATGATTCTACATAGTCTGTTTTTCTTCCTACAGAATTTTAAGAATTACAGAATTCCCTGAGTGCAATTACTTTATTAAAGAGAAGGACAGATAAAAGAGAGGGTACCATGTTGACCATTATTCAGTGATACAATATGTAATTGGGCATTTGGGCAGGTGGAAGGAAGACATGCAAGATGGAGGTTGGCCTTGCACAGTTTTTTGTCTAATTAAATTGTGAGGTGAGGCTGTCAATTTTGCATGGCTTTTGCTAGTGGCTCTGTTGTCTATAACACCATTTTGAATGTATGGTGGTCTTCACTGTAGTACTTTGGTTCCTGTTTACGTATTTAGTAGAACAATAGAACATACATTTCCTGATCATTTGCTATAGTACATTAAGGCTAAATATAAGACAAAAGAAACACATTGGGTCTCATTATAAAGTCAGAAGTTATTGGCTTCAAAGGTCTAGACTAACATGGCGACATGTTAGTTCATCAACTGTTTATATTCCTTTTGAAATGTGTTCTGTATAGATAGGTTGCGTCTTCTTGGGATGTGGTTTAGCCAAGAAAAAACACACATCAGGAAAGTTTAAAGAGGAAACCCAGAATGAAGACTGCACACAAGAATAAGTTGCAGGGTGATTTATTATTTACAAAAGGTGCCCTTCTTGATGACACGTGCTTCGGCCTTTCTTAAAGCCTTTTTCAAATTCAGGCTACTCAACCAAGTTAGTAGTACAAACTTGTAGTCTTGAATGCCCCTAATACTTTATATAACGTATCTGTTCTTCAATATCCGTGTTGGATCCCTGTTCGCTCTATCTTTTTCGCGTTTGATCACACGCTTCCTTTCCTCGAAGAAGGAGTACCCCTGATTTGAAAAAGGCTTTAAGAAAGGCCGAAACACATGTCATCAAGAAGGGCACCTTTTGTAAATAATAAATCACCCTGCAACTTATTCTTGGGCGCAGTCTTCATTCTGGGTTTCCTCTTTAAACCAACAGGTCTCATTGTAAGGCTGCTGGTATCCTGGCAGTTGATCCACCAGGATTCCGCCACATTTGTTTATGGTTTCCGGCACATGGAGAGACAGTGTTAATCCTCATTCATGGAGTCCCATAGGACTCCATGAGGGGATTTTCCATCATTACCAGCACTAGCAATACAGTTCTGTAATGATGGCTTTTTTGCTGATAGGGCAACTGCCTTACTTCCAGCATTAGCTGGGGGTAAGACAGGTGCCCCACCAGCAAACCTGTAGTCGGGCAGTCCAGTAAAGTGCTGGTATACATTAATAACGGCACTTTAATACCACACCAGGTGACTTAAAATGAGGTCAAGTATCTCTGCAGCAAAATTGCAAAAGGCTGCTTTGACAACAGTAATGATGCCTATTGTAGAAACAAAAGATTTAATGAGTGAGATAAACCATGTTTTGCTAGTCTTTCAAAGCAACACTCAACAAGTGTATAGGTTATTTGCGTTCAGCGACCCCAGATGCCCAACTAGTTTCTTAGAGTGACTGCAGGCATACACCTCTGCAATGAATTCAACTTGTATTGAATCCTTGTAATATGTGTCACTTGTACAATGAACGTTATGTTTTATGTCTTCCACTGCAGGAGCCTTCTCATTAATTTAAAGTTCAAATCTCGTTAAAAAGTACTCTCACTGCTTAATTGCAAATGTGTATCACCTGCCCCTGTGACCAAGCCTGATCCTCTGATTAGAGCAAAACAGACAAGTGTGGAACACTATGCACATCCGTCTGACGTACACAGGCCTTATTCTGTTAATAAAGCAGGGGATACTGATGAATTGGAAAACTTTCCATCTGAAGATGTACTGTGTTTTAAAAGGCATACCCACTTCAAAGACCTAAACCAAGACTTATCACACGAATTTGAACAATGCCCCTTCATGGATATATTAGCAGCTGCGATAAATATTATGATGGTAAAACCAATGCGGGCGGTTAAATATGTCTGCAAGTCTTTCACAGGCCCAGTCAATTAAGACTATGGGCCTCATTCCGAGGCTGGAGCTATCCATGGAGTAAAGAGCACCATGGTAAGCAACCATGGAGCTATTTACTCCATGGATATCCGGCATGGTGAATGGAGTAATTACCGGTCCATTCCAAGGTTGGAGGGACCGGTAAGTCCCCATTCACCATACCGGTTCCCCATCCCCATTCCTGCCCCCATAGGGCTCAATGGGAATGGGGAAGGAGTAAATTACGGCACGGTAAATTACGGTGCCGTAATTTACTCCAAGGTCCCTTTGCGGGTTGGATTTTTAACGCCTGCTAGAAGCAGGCGTTAAATGCCAACCCGCAAAAGGGAACTCGGAATATGGTGGTAAGTGTTAACGGTCACCGTTGCCATTAACGGTGACCGTTAACCCTTACCTCCAGCCTCGGAATGAGGCCCTATGGCTGTACCCACGCCACATGTGTTTCTTGCAAGGCTCGTGATTATTTATTTATGTACACGTTTATAAAGCGCTCAAAGCCCAAAGGCAACTAGGCTCTGTTACATACTTAAGGGAATGGTTACACCTAGCTTCATGGTTGCAGAATTACACTTTTACACAGAGAGCAATATACAGTTATATACATTTATATACAAATTATGTACATGAGTCATGCAGTTATGGAGTAGATGTCTAAGCAGCTATTGCAAGAGGTCGGTCTTGAAGAGAAAAGTTGTTAGGCTTTTTCTGAAGGACTAGAAGGAGTTGTCATTTCTAAGATGAGTGGGGAGGGCATTCTATAGTTTGGGGGCTATGGTATGGAAACTTGCTCCTCCTGCTTTCTGTCTTTTGTAGTTGGGTGTGATGAGGAGGTTGTTGTACTGGGATCGGGTAGGTTAGTTGGTATGGGCTTTGCGAATGAGGTTGCTAAGGTATGGGGGTGCCTTATTAGTAATGCTTTTATGGGTGAGCTTCAGTATTTTGAAATTATTTCTATCTTAGACCGGGAGCCAATGGATTTTCCTTCTGATGGTAGAAATGTGATCATGTCTAGTGATCATTATGTGTGCTTTTTGGGCTCTTTCACTGATGAGCTCAGGCTTCTTTTCAACCATGAGCTGGAGCTACAAAAGCAGGTGGGGGCAATAAAAATCCACTAAGGACAAGTGACTGAACGTGTGGAGTGAGTAGTGCAGATAATAAGTGAAACATACCCAAAGAGCTCCCTGACATTTCTTAAGAGGGATTGATGCATGTGAGACCTACTACAAAGTGGGCCTCATTTTCTTGTGAGCCCCACAATTTGGTGGCGGGGACCTCATTACGTGTAGGTCCCTGGCTCTGAATTTTGGTCATTTGTGGAGTACATGAGTGCGAGTGCAAAAGGCAGCACAAAAGCTTGAATGCTGCATTTCACCCTGCATATTTGCACTCCGGCGTGCAAATGAAGTAAATGCCACTTACCATGTACGCAGGGAAGGCAGCGTATACAATGGATACCTCTGGGGTCCACTTGATGTTTGCTTGCACATTGACCCGGCAGAACCCATAGGGATTCCCAGCATTTGCCCTCGCATGACAATTCATGCTGGTGCACATGCTGGAGCATTTGTATGGTGGAGAGGAAGGGGAGGTGGTGGAAATGCAAGTTGTGTGCCAACCCCTCATGTCTGCCGTACAAATTAAGCGAAATTACCTGTGGTGTGAATGGAAGGCGTTAAACCCTTATGCAAGGCTTTTACGCCGTTCATTCACATTACGGCAAGCACAAAATTAACTCCAGTCTGTTACAGGATCTGAGGGTCTTTCGTTTTCTGTTTTTGAAATAAAAAATAATACATCACAACACCCTCGGATAGTTTATACAACTACAGCATGGGTGGAAACAGAGATGCAAGCAGCGTTCACATTGCACACAGAAGTATGAGAGTCTTTGGGGATTACAGTAGATTTTTTCCCAGTTACATTTCTTAGTTGGACTGATAGCATTAATGCTGACTTATGCAAGGAGTGGAAAACGTTTGAAAGAGCATGGTTGAAAGGTTTGATGAACTGCGCAAAGGTATGCATTGAATTAGGCATTTCAAATTGCGCATCTAGTTAATCAGACAAGAAATTGGCAGCGACACATGAATCCAACACCCTACAGACAACTGAGGATGTAATTAGAATAGAGATAGAGAACACAGACCTAGCAAAGCACCTTTTATCAATTAATTTTACTGCACCGCTGTTCCTCCCCACCCGAGGATGTAGGATCCACTTCTGAGGGAGAATAATAATCTCCCAAAGTGATGACTACATTGTTAAAGCCAAATGTGTTCATCATATATCCTCCCTTAAATATAGGTGTTGCTACTAGTTTATGACTCCACACAAGGCCAGAAACAGTGGCCCTGTGTATCTTAGTTGTGGGTAATTGACAAAACACCCCCTGCATCACCTTGATGAAAGCAGCTGCATCTGATATTCCATCTAATTTAAGTTGTTTCAATGCACACCGATTTATCAGAAAACAAAATGCAATCCCCACAGTTTTTCATGCAGACTCGGGTGCATGGGAGGTAAAATAGCCTTGACACATAAACTGTAGAGACAAAAAGAAGGGAGAGATGGTATCCAAAAACAGGGCTACTCCTGTCCCATGCACCGCTTTGCACTGGTAAAAAAATAAATAAAAAAAAAACAGTCAACACTTATTTTTGAGTATAGATTTACATTTTCTTTGTTTTAAAGAATTTTATTTTTAACAAAAGCGTGGTCACGATATAAAACAATATCTTCATAAAAGAATACTCAAAAAGAAAGAAAGAGCACGGCAGGAGGCATAAGAGCATGCAATGCGGAACAATCCTCTCTAACTTGCTTTCCAATTTAATCCCCCATTCCAATTATGAGACAGGCCGACAATATAAAATAGGAAATGCAAACATAAAATGCCCCCATCATGTTAGAAGAAAGCAAGTATTGGAGTTTTTTTTGGGGGGGTTAGAAGAAAGATTTGCAATTCAATCGGCATATGCACCGTTGATGGATTATCACAGCAGTATTCAAGAAATGGCAACCAGATCTTAAGGTACCCCATACTTTTCTCAGCCACCAGTACCTGCCAGATTTTTAACCCACCACATAGGGAGCAGTTGCCGCTCCTTGGATTTCCAACATTTTGCCACTGTGATCCTAGCAGCCAATAATAAATGTGTCAGTAGCCGAGACATGCTACCAATATGTGGGTACACTGATTCAACAGTTCCCCCTCGTAACACTATTAAAGGATCCCTTGGAAGACTCAATCCCATTATCCCCTACAGCATGTCGAGTGTCTCAAACCAATTATCTTTGGGCATGACCACTACATGTAGAAATAATCTCCCATTTCTCCACATCCCCTCCAACAAATGGGGGAATACCCTGGGAACATCCTATGTAACCTGGTAGGCGGAAGATACCATCTGTAGCACATTTGAAAGTGCACACCTTACTCGTAATGCATCTAGATGCTGTGTAATTCTGTGACCAAATGTCATTCCACATCACCTCATCAATGGGTACCCCAGCTCCACCTCCCATTGGACCATGCATAGTGACTTCCAAGAAGTGGCCTCCCTTTCACATAGCTTATATAGAGTCGAGACTCTGGCGGTGCTGAGGCCCATATCCAATGTCAATTCTAATGCTGTAGCCTGTCTAGTGCCGCCCTCCCTGACTACCCGATAGTGTCACAGTGCAAAGCTGCACATATTGAAAAAGTTCCCCTTTGCCTATCTGAAATGTATCCTTACAGCCCTCGAAAGGACAAAGGAACTTTTCCATCGTACATTTGCAATAGCGTCTGAAGTCCATCCACCCTTCAAGGCCAAAAGTCTGCTAAATCATTACCTGGAGTAAAAACAGGATTGGATCATATCAAAGTTATGGGAACCAACCCAGGAGCTACTGCCCCCAACCCCCATTTATGCAGCCCCTTTTGCCAATTGAACTAGGCTATTTTTGTTGATGATACTAGGTTCTTATAAACCGGCAGCTGAAATTCATCCATGTGCAATAGAGTACCCAGGGAAACAAAAGATACTGGCCCTCATTACGACCCTGGCGGAAAGGGGTTTACGCCGGCGTAATGCATGGCGTACCTTTCCGCCAGACTACGAGTTCCCGTAGCGCCATGGTGATTTTTACGCCTGCTTTTTGCAGGCGGAAAAATCCATGGGGCTACGGGACTTGTTGTTAATTACGCCACCGTAATTTACGGTGGCGTAATTAACGCCTTCCCCACTCCCATTATACCCTATGGGGCAAAAATGGGAATGGGGAAGGGTAAATGGGGATTGGGGACTTACCGCCCCGCCAAGGTCGGAATGGGGCGGTAAGTCCGCCAACCACCATGGCGGAGTTGGCAGCTTTGCGCCATGGACCATGGTGCAAATTGCACCATGGTTCTCCGCCAGGGTCGTAATGAGGGCCACTGGGCCTCATTACAACCTTGGTGCTAAGTGCACCAACTTTACCACCATGGTGTAAACTCCGTTTACACCATGGTGGATGGTGGATTTACCGCCCCATTCCAATGTGAGTGGGGCGGTAAATCCCCATTTCCCATTTTCCCATTCCCATTTTTGCCCCATAGGGCATAATGGGAGTGGGGAAGGCGCTAATTACGCCGCCGTAAATTACGGCGGCGTAATTAGCACCATTGTCAGGAATTGGAGGCTGTGGAAGCGCTGGAAGCTTTGATCACGGTCCAGTCCTCACCCAAGATGGCCGCCGGCCCTTTATAGGCAGGCTCCTCCCACAAGCCGACGCGTTGTATCTGTTTACCAACGCTCGGTTCGTGTGGAGATTCTCTCGTGAAATTCATCCGTTCCGGCTGCCTTCGCGGTCTGTTCTGTTTGGGTTCTTTTATTCTTTACCTACTTACCTTTTCTAGTACTTTTTCTCTGTTATTATCTCCTGTTCTAAATATTCCACATCTCCTGGATACACTGAGCAGTGTGTATCATATTCATCAGCGGTGGAGTTTGTTCTCAAGTCTAACGGACTTCCTTGCCTGCTGCAAATGGAACTTTCATAACGGGAAGAGAGGAGATCTATTTGCCGCCCAACAGAACCCAATTGGGAACAGGGTTTTTTCTGCCTTAGTGCTTTTTCCCTGAATCTAGGACTGGCCCCCTGGGTATCCCCGCGGTCAGGGAATATCTCTGCCAAGGTGGCCTCCGGAGGGGACAGACCCTATCTGTACGATAAAAAGGCACGAGCACCAAAGGACAAGACTCCCACAAGGAGGAGGGATCAGAAGAGATCAGAGGCTACTCTTACAGAACCCATTCCGGAAGAAACAGGTGAGGAGTTGGGGGAGGAAGCCTCGGTATCTGACAGAATACAACACCCGAAATCCTTCATGGCGTCACTCGAGCAGTATCAGGAGTTGGTGGCTGCTCTGCAGAACCTTACTATGGAGGTGCAGGCCCTGCGAACAGAGAACGTAGCCCTCCGACAGCAAGTGGTGTTACATCGGGATGATCGCGGGGACCTGCCTACTATGCCCCTTTCCTTTGGCAAATACAATGGACATCCAGGAGACCTGAAGGAATTCCTTGACGCTTGCAGGGTGTATTTCGCCTTCCGACCTCACGCTTATGAGACAGCCAGATCAAAGGTTGGGTTCATTATAGCCAATCTTACCGGAAACGCTCTTTCATGGGCTACACCCTTTGTTACCCGAAACGATCCCCTTCTGAGTGATTATGACCGTTTTACGGAAGTTTTCAGTGAAAGGTTTGATAGGCCAGAAGTATTCTATTCATCCTTGGAAGCAATCCTAGACATCAAACAAGGAAATACAGACGTTCAAACTTATCTAACTCGCTTCCAGAGGCTAGCAGCCAAGGCAGATTGGCCTGATTCCGCCCAGCAAACCATCTACAGAAGAGGTCTCCAGGATGAAATCAAAGATGAACTAGCCAGAGTAGCCCGTCTTGCATCTTTTCAGGAGCTAGTGACATTGTCCCTTCAGATTGAATTCTGTCTTCAAGAAAGAAGATCAGAGAGAAGAAGGAACCGAAGCTTCTCACAACCAACCCCTACTCCTCCACCTAGAGCCAACCCTGCTACAGATGAGCCTATGCAGATTGGAGCTGCCCGTGGTCCTCTGACGCCAGAAGAAAGAAGGAAAAGGAGAGAGGCAGGACTATGCATGTACTGTGGCTCCTCGACACATTTGTTGAGAGAATGCACTGAGGTCCCTCCTCGTCGACAGGGAAACTTCCGCCCCCGATCTATAGCAAGGGAAGTCTCGGGGGAGGTAACAAGCACCCTTGCAGCTACACAAGAGCAGTGAACACCCCGGAAGACAACAGTTTAATGGTGTTCAGAGTGGACCTATGGTTAACCGAAGAAGCTCCCACAGAGGTGTTCGCCATGTTGGATTGTGGAGCAGCGGGAAATTTCATCGACTCCAAGTGGGCTACAGAGCACTTGATACCCGCCAAACCCAAGGTCACCCCGATTCCGGTAGAAGGGGTTGATGGTAGGCCCTTGTCATCCGGACCCATAACTTTGGAAACTGTTCCATTAAGGGTGAGGTTAGGTCAACATGAAGAGTTTCTGGTGTTTGATCAGATCCGAGCTGCTCATTTTCCATTGGTATTAGGGATTCCTTGGTTAAGAAGACACAACCCTCACATTGATTGGACTGCAAACCGGGTCTCTTTCAATTCTAAGTTCTGTGATAATCACTGTATGACCTTGTGTAACGCTCCCCACACCATAGACCGCAGGAGAAGTATCCAGAAGCCAGTCACAGTGGCCTCGGTTCCTTTACATTACCAGGACTTCTCAGAGGTATTCATGGACATAATTCCAAAACAACTACCACCCCATAGAACCGAGGATTGCTGTATCGATCTGATACCGGAAGCAGTGGTACCGTTCGGAAGAATGTACCCTTTGTCACTACCGGAAAGGAAGGCATTAAGAGAGTATCTAGATGCAAATTTGCAGAACGGACTCATTCAAGAGTCCAAATCTTCATGTGGTGCAACCCTATTCTTCATCCCAAAAAAGGACTCGACAGAGCTTCGCCCTTGTATAGACTGCAGGGGTCTCAACAAGGTCACTGTCCGGGATAGATATCCCATGCCCTTGATTCGGGACGTCTTAGAGGCTGTACAAGGGGCGGAGTACTTCACGAAGCTTGACCTGAGAGGCGCCTATCACCTCTTGCGAATCAGACAAGGAATATCGTGTGATGCCCTTTGGCCTAGTAAACGCACCAGCCGTCTTCCAGAGGTACATGGACAAGGTTTTCGCTGACATGCTGTTTGTGTCGGTAGTGGTGTACCTGGACGACATCCTGATCTACTCCAAGTCCTTGTCTGAGCACAGATCATTGGTCCGACTGGTTTTACAACGTTTGCAGTCCCATTATCTGCTAGTAAAGCCAGAGAAGTGTTCATTCGAATCCAAGAGGGTGTCCTACTTGGGTTTCGTATTGTCTAAGGAAGGTATTGAAATGGATGAAAATAAGGTAAAGGCCATAAGAAACTGGAAAGATCCTACCAACATCAAGGAACTGCAAGGGTTTCTAGGATTGGCAAATTTTTATAGGAGGTTTATTCCCAATTTTTCCAAAAAGGTACTCCCTCTGACCTCCTTGTTGAAGAAGGGCGTTAGATTCACTTTTGACGGAGAACCTCGAAAGGCATTCGACTTTTTAAAGGAATGTTTTTCCACAGCACCCATCCTGGTTCAACCAGATCAGGCTAAGCCCTTTATTCTGGAAACAGATGCTTCTACGGGGGCAGTAGGGGCAGTATTACTTCAAGAGACAGAAGACAGCTATGAACATCCGATCGCATACTAATCCAAGACTTTAACTAGTAGTGAGCGAAACTACTCTGTTATCGAAAAGGAACTTTTGGCCATAAAGCTGGCCTGCCAAGAGTGGAGACACCTCTTGCAGGGAGCCACACATCCTTTCACTATTAGAACTGACCACCGCAACCTACGGGTCTTACAACAATTGGAATGTTCCAACGCCAGACACGCCAGATGGGCGTATTTTTTCCTACAATACGACTTCATGATAACTTACATACTTGGCACAGAAAACAAGAAGGCAGACGCCTTATCTAGAAGCCTAGGAGATCCATCCGGATCCTATATAGGACATGAACTGGTATTGCCACATCTCACTGTGTTGGCTACTACGGTTTTGTTTCTTCAGGATTTAATCCATCAATATCAGATGTGTTCTGAATTTCCGCTATCTACTAAACAGGAAAAGGACGGGTTGTTTTATCATGAAGGAGCCCTCTATATCCCCACAAAGAAGCTGCAAGAACAGATACTTTCTTGGTGTCATGACACCCCCCTGACAGGGCATTCTGGTATTAGGAAGACCTTTGATTTAGTCCGGAGAGGATTCTGGTGGCCTACCCTACGAAGGGACGTAGGTCAGTATGTCTCTACTTGTTCAATATGTGCTTCCAACAAACACCAAACAGGAAAACCTCTGGGGTTATTACACCAACACTCCTTACCGGATCGCCCATGGGAACACTTATCCACTGACTTTATTGTGGATCTGCCTCCTTCATACGGAATGACCACGATCATGGTGACGGTCGATTCCTTTAGCAAACTGGCACATTTCTCCGCCTTCAAGCAAGTGCCTTCGGCCTCAGAGATGGCTGCAACTTTTCTCCAAGACATAGTCCGTCTACATGGCCTACCTAAGACCATAGTTTCGGACAGAGGACCACAATTTACCTCAAAGTTTTGGTCTTCCCTCTGCCAGGTTCTCGGAATTCATAAGGCTCTTTCCTCAGGATACCATCCTCAAAGCAACGGCCAAACGGAGAGACTCAATGCCAATCTGGAGCAATATCTCAGGTGTTTTTGCAGTCCACAGCAGGAAGAGTGGTATCGCTTCCTCCCACAAGCGGAATTCGCCTACAACAACTCTCTTCACACCTCGATCCAGATGAGTCCTTTCTATTGTACCTATGGCTACCATCCTCAACACCTGCCCGGGCTCAGTCCGCCTTCAACCAAAATTCCAACTCTGGATACGATTCTACAGGACTTGCAAGAAGCTCACAAACTCGCTAAGGAGGCACACCAAGCAAGTCAACTTTCACAAAAGAGATGGACCGACAAGGGTCGGAGAGCCCATCCCAGCTGGAAGGTGGGACAATTAGTCTGGTTATCCACCAGATTCCTACCCAAGTGGGTTCATAGGGGGAAGTTCTCCTCTCGTTTCCTTGGGCCATTTTCCATCATACAACAAATCAATCCAGTTGCTTATAAACTCAGGATGCCAGAATACCTCAGAAGGGTACATCCTGTCTTTCATGTCTCCCTTCTGAAAGAACATAAGGAGGATCCTTTCAAGAGACCTGTGAACCGTACACGAGCCCGTGTGAAACCAACACCTGAAGAATACGAGGTGTCTCATCTGGTGGATTCTAGTTACCGCAAAGGGCGGTTGTACTATCTGGTTCATTGGAAGAACTATCCAGTAGCAGAGAGGACGTGGGAACCTGTGGGTCATATACACGCCCCGCGTTTGGTGCAGAAGTTCCATCAACTCCATCCGGGCAAACCCGGGGGTGCCCCGAGAAAGAGGGGGTATACTGTCAGGAATTGGAGGCTGTGGAAGCGCTGGAAGCTTTGATCACGCTCCAGTCCTCACCCAAGATGGCCGCCGGCCCTTTATAGGCAGGCTCCTCCCACAAGCCGACGCGTTATATCTGTTTACCAACGCTCGGTTCGTGTGGAGATTCTCTCGTGAAATTCATCCGTTCCGGCTGCCTACTTTCGCCTATTTTGATTCCTTACTGTACTCTTCAGCCCTTCTTGTCTTTGCCTTGCACTCCCGTTGTTTTTTGCTTTTTCCTTTGCCTGAATTCTACTGCACTGCACGCGGTACTCGGCTTGCTCTGTGCCGTGCCGTGCTTACTTTTTTCTTTACCTTCATAATGCTTATTTCTGTTGGTATATCTTTTTGAGCACTACTGGTCTTTTCATTTCTTTTACTTTTAGGTACCGGGGGTATAATTGCAACCGGCGCCGTCACTCTGTTTTAGCGAGCAAAGCTTTTGCTCGCGCTACGACCTTAAGGAGCATTTTCTTAACTGGTGAGTGGGTTTCTTTCACGGTACTTCTTCCTTTCTTCCTAACTGTTCGCCTTCGCGGTCTGTTCTGTTTGGGTTCTTTTATTCTTTACCTACTTACCTTTTCTAGTACTTTTTCTCTGTTATTATCTCCTGTTGTAAATATTCCACATCTCCTGGATACACTGAGCAGTGTGTATCATATTCATCAGCGGTGGAGTTTGTTCTCAAGTCTAACGGACTTCCTTGCCTGCTGCAAATGGAACTTTCATAACGGGAAGAGAGGAGATCTATTTGCCACCCAACAGAACCCAATTGGGAACAGGGTTTTTTCTGCCTTAGTGCTTTTTCCCTGAATCTAGGACTGGCCCCCTGGGGATCCCCGCGGTCAGGGAATATCTCTGCCAAGGTGGCCTCCGGAGGGGACAGACCCTATCTGTACGATTAAAAGGCCCAAGCACCAAAGGACAAGACTCCCACAAGGAGGAGGGATCAGAAGAGATCAGAGGCTACTCTTACAGAACCCATTCCGGAAGAAACAGGTGAGGAGTTGGGGGAGGAAGCCTCGGTATCTGACAACCACGGCAGGTTAGCGCCATGGATTTTAACGCCTGCTAAAAGCAGGCGTTAAAATCAGAATCAGGCGTTAAGGGTTAACGGTGGCGTTAACCCTTAACGCCTGAGTTGTAATGAGGCCCATAGAGTAATCTGGGAACCAAGTTCATTTTAACTGCTGTGACCGTACCCAGGCAAGACATTTCCTGTTTTTACCACCAGTTTAAGTCATCCTCGAAACTGTGAATGTGCGCAGGAAAGTTTTTTTGTATATAGCTTGTGTAAAGCAGGGGACCCTAATACCCAAATAGGTAATTGGATCTATTGTGAACTGAACCCAGTGACTTCCTGATATTTCTCCTTCACCACATGCAGTATACCCACGTCCAATCCTACTGACTTCTGATAACTTATCTGAAAGCCCAAAAACCGCAGAAATGCCAAAGGTTCTTGTGTCATAGCTCGGACGCATCTAAGCACATCAGTTGTGTAAGTAACAAGTTATCAGTATTTAGCGTTATCTTATATCCCCTAGGCCCTATAGTAATACCCTGAATGTCCAGATTGGATCTCATCTGCGGAGCCAAATGCACCACAGAAAATGTGAACAGGAGCAGGGTTAGAGAACACCCCTCTGTCATCCCCCTAGTAATCTGCAGCAGACCATGACTTCTCCTATTCATTAAAATGGAGGTAGTAGGCCATTGATAAATAGCCATGATCATTTTTATAAAAGTAGAGTAAAAATGGGAATGCCTCCAAAGTATCTCTCAAATAAGGTCAGTCAACTTGATCGAAAGCCTTAGACATGTCTAAGGAAACTGCTCCCAGGTCAAGCCCTCGCGTTTCAGCCACTTGGATCAAGTTCACTATTTGCCTAATTTTGTCAAGCATGGTTCTGCATGTAATCCACCAATGCTGAAATGATCTTGGATAGCCTAGAAGCAAATACCTTTGTATACACTTTAGTGTCAACAGTCATTAACGTTATTGACCTATAGGATTCACATTCGCTAGGGTCTTTTCCGAGTTTTAAAATTAAGATGGTCGCAGATTCATCCATAATCGTGTGACTGTTCCTGAATTTAGAAAGGAATTAAAGATAGACACAAAATGAGGAGCAAGTTGAACCTGATATGATTTATAAAATAACACAGTAAAACAATTGGGTCCCGGAGTCTTGTGTTTCGGGGAGGCAATTGCCTCTTCAACTTCCTACAATGTAATAGGTCCGTCGAGAAAGCACAATCTGACACCAAAACATTTGGTAGGTCCCCCTTAGCGTCATCCGCAAAGTGCAACACCCCATTGATATCCTTCAGACCCACTATATTATTACATGTGCTCATCTTCCTGAGTTTCTGCATCAGCAATTTATCAGCCCATTCCTAAGTATAGTATGTGTGGTTCTATCAGCTAACAAGTGTTGCATGTGTGTGGGTGCTAGTTTCAAATCTAAAAAGCTTTCCGGAATCCAGCACGTTTATGCACAATTTCACATGGAAGAGCCTCCCCTCCAAACTCACCCAATAGTCCCTATGTGCCCTCGTGAATGCTTCTGTCCGTGTTATGATTTCCCCCTGACCACTGACTTCATTGCATTCCTGATTAACCTTGGTGCGCAAATCTCCCTCGAATTGTCTGAAAAATAAAGGTCGATGATAGTCGCTGTCTGTTGTTTCATAACGAGATCTCAGAGGATTTGATCGCAAAATTTACATCCGGGTCAAACTGTTCGCTCAAGACCTAACACCGCCAAATCTCCAGCTACAAGGGCATGGTCCGACAATAATCAGGGACCCACATTCACATCAGAGAAGCATGGTACTAGAGTGGGAAAAAACAGAAGCACATCTATTCTAAAGTAACTCTTATGCACAAGTGACAAATATGTACATTCTCGCTCATCTTCATATAGGAGCATCCAAAGATGAACTATATGTAATTCCTTGAGTACACTTGCTAAGGCTAGTGTATTCCAAATGTCTGACAATGTAAGGTGATGAGATTTCTCACGGTTTGCATCAGGCACCATATCACCTGTCCTTCCACAGGGACTTCCATCTCTGATAAAAGTTGCAACAGAAAATCCCCCTGTTTCTCATTGGGAGCATACCATGAAATTAGAGTAAACAGATGGCCACATAACAAACCCTTCACACAAATGAACCTCCCAAGAGGATGTCTCTATACTGCAGGATCTGGAACGGGACACCACTGGCCACCAGAATCCCCACTCCTCCCTTCTTTGCCCCACTTTTGGCACAATATTGCACAGGGAATTTCGTATGAGACAGTCTACTCGCATTTTCGGGATAAAGATATGTTCCCTGAAGTATTACAATTGCCAATTTCTTATCTGTTAACCACTGCAATTAAGATTTCCTCTTCACAGAAGAGTTAAGGCCATGTACTTTAGGGGGCCGATTCATGGAACAAATGTGCGCCGAAAATCTTGGCACAAGCCGGCGCAAGCGTGAAAAAGCAAGAGCACGCGCAAGCGTGCGATTCATGGAAGTTCCTGCGCATGTTTCCTGCGGGATGTGCGCCAAATCCGTGTGTGGCCCACACGGGTGCACACATCATTGCAACATCCAGAACGCCGTGCACAAGGTGCCCAGGGAAAGCGCACAACGTTAGCGCACACACCAAAAAGGGGGCGGAACACGGGGTGTAATGCGTGGAATGGGGAACAACGTGTGAAAATAAGGGTGTAACTGGGGATGCACCGCTGGGAAGCACACGGAACACCCAGATGCACGTGAACCACACATATTCATGGAATCGAATTGGGGAAACCCGCGCACAGCCAAACACACGCACTGGCCTAAACACGTCCGCCACACGAAGGCAGGCGGTAGCGTCCCTGCACATTACAAAAGTGTGCACAAACAAAAAACACGTATATAAAGCTACGATGAATGTCCCATTCTGTGCACCCCTAGGAGAAATGACGTCTCACGCAATGCACATGCATCCCAGAAAAGCAAGAAAAAATGATATGCGACCCCTGTTGCCCAAGTGCGTGTAAAAAAACACATGCAGTATGCTGTGGCAACCAGGAACACAGAAAATGCGTACTCTATCAACACGCAGGCTAGTATGCCCATAAAAAAAGGGGTACGTGACAAACATGGACACCCGCAGTGGGAAAAATAGCGTGTGCAACTCACCGTCTGCCTTGCTTGTAGAAGAAGAACGCGTAGCCAACACCCACCCGCTGTGAAGTAATCACATGTGAACCCCAACGCCTGGAAAACACACGCACCAATTCCCCACGAAAAGCACGTACAGAGTGATGTAAACCCACGTGGGATCTCCAACCATGCCAGGGGAATGCCTGCGTGTGTCACATCACAGACGCGCTTACGTGCTAAGGGCCTTTCCTCGAATTACAAGCTGATGTGCAGTTTTTTCACGTGCCTATTCACTCCGTATCAGGCTGGCCATGCGACAACACACGGAAGACCACGCTCCTGCCCAGAAGGCCGAATTACTGCCCCCCAGAGCCCCGGGCAGCCTCCCATGAGCCATGTGCTGCTGCCTGCCTACCTGCTGCCACCGTGCCCTGCCATTTGGTGCCTGCATATCTGCCATCTCCAGGGGTCCAGTTGCTATGACCACCCCTGCTGGAACTGAGGACTCCCGACTGGTATTCCATCGCTCCACAGCCCAACCCCAGGACCCAGTTGCTCACCCACACCTGCCTCGGGGGTTGCCAAGTCCGACACAACACCATCTGGCACCAGTGGCAACCCCCCAGCTGAGAGGCAGAGGGCTGCCAGCTTCACTTCCAATGAAGTTGGCATCCTGTTGGAGCAAGTCCTGGGGCATTATGATGCCCTCTTCACACCATTGCACACCAACAAGGAAGGACAGATGAGGATCTGGACAGACGTATTGTGTTCCATCAACGTGGAAGGGGTGGCACCCGCAACATCAAGCACGTCCAGAAGCACTGGGAGGACTACAAGTCCAGGACCCTCAAGAAGGCCCGGAGCCTCTTAGAAGCAGCGGATGCAGTGGGGCACTGGGGCCAGCTTACCAACCAGCAGATAAAGGTCCTGGAGTGCATTCACCCAGTGCTTCACCACCAGATACTCAGGATGCCGGCCCGTCTGGAGTCGAGCGGTAAGTGGCCATGTATTGCTGTGTGAAACAGGGCATGTTGCAGTGTGCTGGTAGTTAGCTATTTGCCTCTATGTGTGACATGGGCCATGTATGGATGTGTGTGTAGAGGGACATGATTGTGCTGCATGTGAGACCAGTCAGGCGTGAACCACATGGATGGTGTATGTGTTACCATGCAACATGCGGTGCAGCATGCAGAATGCACACATGAACGCATGCCTGTCTCTGTTCTTGGACATGATTGGGGTGTGTGAGATGGGTGCTGCTGTCATGAACATGTATGGTGTACATGTCTGTGTGTCTGAGTAGCATATGTGTGACTTGTAAACGCCATGGATGCATGACACATGTCAGTGACGATGTTCTGATTCACTGATGCACCCTAGTCATCCTTGTATCCACTGTGTCTGGGGTGTACGAGGCCAGATTCATGAAGCTACGGTGATGTGTGTGCACATGTGATCAGTATGACCCATGATGCATATGAGTTTCAAACCACCATTGTATGTTTCAACAGTTCCTTGGACATGTATGCAAATGTTCTTTGCATGTGCCATGCCTGTTTCTGCATGTGTGTTGCCTGCACTGACCCATGTGTTGTGGAGGGACATGATGGAAGTGACGATTGACGGTGCCACTCATGTGCTATTGCTTCCTGTCTAGGGGACTATTGTACAGTATCCTGATGCTTCTGTTCAATGTCTCCCTCTACACAGCGGCTAGTGATGAAGAGGGCGGAGACGGCGCTGTGGAGCAAAGCGTCAGGGATGCCTCCACCAGCCGGCGACGCAAGGCCCAGTCACCCTCCCAGGAATTGCCATCATCCGGGAGCGAGGGGACTGGTGCCGCGTCTGCCACTACGGCTGCAGTGGAAGGGGTGGGTGAGCCCCCACAGGGGCTTGCTACAGCAGAAGATGGTGTGGAGCCATCCAGGTTGGTGGTTTGCACAGAGGAGGAGGAGGCGCTACTGAGCCGCACATGGGGCCTGGTGGGGGTGGTACCACTGGTGCAAGTGGTGAGGTCCAGGGGCAGGGGCAGGAGGCAGCACAGGTCGCTGTGGAGGGGCCTGTGCATGTCACTGTCCCTGACACTGTGATTGCACCACCATGCACCAGCAGGGATGCCCCATCCCATGCCCGTCCGCAGGTAGGGTGGAGGTCCACGTCATCTGGCACTCCTCTACCTGCGGATGAGGGGACCCGTGACTGTATGGAGGTTGTCCTGATTGGTGTCGTGCTGCACACGCGTGACTTTCGTGATGACGTGCGTGCTTCCAGGGGGGAGCACGCACGTCATCACGAATAGCTGTGTGCCAACATGGCCCAGTTGGGAGGGGCCATGGTCCGGGCTTTCCTACATGTTTTGGGCACTCTGGCGGCCCTCTCCTCCTCTGTGCAGACTATGCACCAGTCTTTCTCCATGCCGTCTTCTGGCCCAGATGCCACCAGGGCCCCCTGTGGACCTGCCCCAACCAACGCAGCCACCTGGGTGGATATCCCATCCCTGCCACAGTCAGGAGTCGGAGGTCCAGCAGGGGTGGACACCCCAGCAACTGGACCCCAGCAGATGGAGGATGTGCCAGCATCATCGGGCAGGGCACGTGCACAACGGCGCCGGTGGATTCCATCAGCCCAGATGCCGTCGTGTTGGCAGAAGCAGTTGCATCGGAAGCAGCGGCAGGCTCAACGTGGGAGGCATCATGGCTCGGGGCTATCAACATCAGAGGGGCAGGCCTCGGCTGGAGGACAGGAGGACCCTGGATTGGGACTGTCTTCTGTGTGGCAGCGGTTGGGCCAGCGGATAGATGCGTAGCGGAGGCGGGTGGATGAGGCACAGCTCACTATGGTCAGGGAGGAGAACTTGATGCGCAGGGTATTGAGGTGGGCTGAGTGCCTCGAGGCAACTCGCAGGGAGTTGGAACAGGCCATGACTGCATCGCTGCAAGACCTCAAGGACAGGGAAGAGGCCCGCCTCTGGGACATCGACGTGGAGTTCAATGATGCCCTGGCCCGGAACATCACAAAATGAGCCGTAGGACTTGCCCGCCACCATTGTATATAGTTAATTAGTCTTAGGTTTCCTTTCCATTTTTCTTTAATTTGGGGCACATGGACTATGCCCCACCTTTTTGTATATAGTTGCTTATTAGGTAGGTTTTTTTGTAGGTTTCATTTGGATTGTTGTGCTCATGGACCCTGGATTTGTACATTGTATATAGTTGAAGACTGGATTAGACTTCATTTTTTTTATTTTTTACCATGGAGCAATGGATGTTAATTTGTCTTTTTTCCTTTGGATTTGCTTTGATGGACGAACCCTTTGGAGCCATTTTCATTTGGATGTATTTGGATTCTGCATTCATATTCATTTTTTTCTATTATTGTGGACATGCAGCCTTTTGTTTATTATTTCTATTATTGTGTGGTTTTCTTTCATTCCCTTGCTTTTATATTTAATACATTTTGGTTTCATACTTCATTTGTGTGGTATTCTATCATTGGTTTCATGCCTGTCACGATGTGGGTTTTCTCATTCACTTGCACCCATTGTGTGTGTGTGACGGACATGTATTGATGTGCATACTTGCCATTTGGGATGTATCATGCAATGGGGATTTCAATGTGGGGTGCATGGGATTCTTTGTTGGGTGTTTGGACAGGGGTGGCGTGGGGTGGGATTTGGGTGGCCATAAGGGCTATGAGTGTGGATCGTGATGACGTGTTGGGGGGACAAGAGGGGGACATGAGTCGGGGCCTGCTGGCATGTGCCCGTCAATGCTGGGTGGCTGGGGGTGCAGGGGGACATGAGTCAGGACCTGCTGGCAGGTGCCCGTCAATGCTGGGTGGCTAGGGGTGCAGGGGGACATGAGTCTGGGCCTGCTGGCAAGTGCCCATCAATGCTGGGTGGCTGGGGGTGCAGGGGGACATGAGTCGGGGCCTGCTGGCAGGTGCCTGGCAATGCTGGGTGGGACATGTGTTGGGTCTCACAAGTGCATGGTGCCATGTGGGATGCCTGCGGGGCATGCCCAGGGTGGATGGCCTGTCTGCAGGGCATGGCCAGGCTGGATGGGCTGCCTGCATGGCATGGCCAGGGGTGTAGGTTAGTCCCCTGTGGTGTGGGCTGCCTGCAGGGCCTGGGGAGGGAGCACACCCGGGAGGACCCACACTACCAAATCACATATAAAACTCCCCGCGCACCCCTCAGAATACACGTACCCCTCTCGTGCTAGCGAAATAACATGTAAAACACCCCGCGCACCACTCATAATACACATAACCCTCTCACGCTAGCAAAATCACTGTAATACTCCCGGCGCACCCCTCCGAATACACGTACCACTCACACGCTAGCGAAAACATGTGTAAAAGTTCCCATAAACCCCTGAAATACACGTACTCCCCTCCCCAAGGACTATCGCGTGTGAAACTTCCTGCGTTTCCCACAAATACACGTACCACGCTCGCCAAAGGCATATCGCATGTGAAACTTCCCGTGTACCCCACAAATACACGTACCACACTCGCCCAAGGCCTATCACGTGTGAAACTTCCCGATTACCCCACAAATACACCTACCCCGCTCGCATAGGGCCTATCGTGTGTGAAACTTCCTGTGCACCCCCGAAATTCATGCAGGCTTCCCATCCACACTCCCCATGCCTCATAGGCAGCCCATCCAACCTGACCATGCCCCACAGGCAGCCCACACCCCAGGGGGGACTTTTTCCACACAATTTACCTGGCATGAGAGAGGTTGGGGGTGTAACTGGCACTGCTGCAGGGTCGCTGTGCCACTCTGCGCCACGGCTGGTTACGGATGTTAAAATCCATGAACACGCTGTGCACTCAAATGGGTTTTGGCGCATGCGGCTAGCGCAGACTGCTGCACGCGCACACTGTGCGCCAGCCTCGTGTGCAATTTGTGTGCCGATTTCTATAAATTACCCCCTCAGGGTTGCTGTATGCAAATTATCCAAAGTCAGTGTTCTAATTTTAGAAGCTGCATCAAATGAAACCTCTGTGCTAACCATTTGACAAACCAAATGTTCGCTTTGTAAGGTGGTTCTAACTGTTTTGCTGCACGGCAAAGCGACCACACAATTCAACTTTTGTAAAAACTAGCCCCTTCCCTCCCCAGCCATTCATCCCCCAACTTGAGAATAACAGCTGTGTCACCAGGGAAAACCCCAGGTGCCCTGCCACATATGGGGGATCTGCAACTTTCAAATAGTATAACCGTCTATCCAGTTCAAGGTGAAATCAGCCACTACCTTTCTTCGGACCAGTCTTGTGCAGTTTTTCCACTTTTGACCACATTTTGCGTTGTTTTTTAGCCACATTGGGTCCCGTTTCCACTCTGCATTAAAGTCTTCAGCATTCAACACATCTTCTAGCATCAATAAGTCCTCTGTCTCCCCAATCTTCTTAACTGCCCATTTCTTGTTGTCATAGGTGAATAGGAGCATGCTGGGAAATCCCCATATATACTAAACCTTTCTTTCGCAAAGCCACAATGTGACAGGTCATAGAGATCTCCTTTTCACAAGGGTGGCACCAGACAAGTCTTGAAAATCTTGAATCAAGCAGCCTTGGAAAATTATTGAGGACATCCGGGTGAGATCATGTTGAAACAGATTATCATAGCACAGTGTGTGAGTCCAGTTGAGTTTCACATCCATTCCCACATCCGGTTCCCATAAGGACCAAAACAACTTTTGCACAACACCTTTCAGGTCGCCATCCAACAATGAATCCCAGTTTGATGTTGTTTCTCCGAGAATTATTTGACCAACCCCACCCATTCGCCATGCACAGGGGCAGAGCGGGGTCTATCCCTGTGCTATCCATTTTTAGGTGATTTCAGGATATTGACGATTTCACGATTTTTCACAAATAGGAAATTATGGCACAATAAAGCATATAAAAGGCTATAGCATTCCCCCACGTGCATGTCAGCTACAGACCCGAGCAATGTCAGGTGGTACCGCTGGTACAATATACTAGAGGGATATTTCATTGCATACATTACATCAGAGGTGTTGTAAGTGGCATAATAATTTAGTCTAATCTTACAACCTTTGTGGGGATGTTGTAATGAATTTCCTTTGATTATATTGTTGCAGTTACTGAAATTCAAACAAGGGAAGGTGGCAGTCTATTATCCTAGCAATATTTGTATGTGAGTCTGTGGGCATTCAGCTTTAACCATCTGTTACTTAAGTTTCTCACTCTCTTGGTGGTTTAGCAAAGAGTTGAGATAGTTGAGGATTGAAGTGTAACAATCACTGATTCATTTTAATTATCCTTGATATTTGAGATCTCTGATTAGAATATCATGAGATGTGTAGCAATGGAAAGCAAATATCCTTCAATTTGAGTTCAAGAAGATCATGTCTATAAGTAGTAGATACATTAGTCTGTGCTTCAGTGATTATTTCCAAAGGCTAAATCCCTTATCTATATCTGTTAGTCAAGGTGCCATTCTCAATTGCATACGTCGGGGTTCAGTTATAATCCTTTTGAGTCTCAAGAATTGGCTATTTGGAAGACTCTTAACCATAGAACGAGAGTGAAAACTGTCAACATTAATTACATTATTAACGTCTGTAGACTTTCAAAATAATAGTTGCTTTGAAACTATGGTCTCAAAGACTAATCTCAACATCAAGGAAGTGTAGGCTAAGTGCCTTGATTCACAAGTCTACATGTTAAGAGTACTACAAACTGAAATCTATACTCAAGTATATGTTTTAAGAGTTTTATTTTACCATTAAACAGGTATGTGCTTGACAGGGGCATCCCAGTTTTTGGATATCATCTCTTTATAGTCTAGAACATAGCCAGCCAAAAAAGTAAGATGTTAGACCAGGACCAGAATTATTATTTTAGTAAAAAACAAATACAATGTTTCCAAGAAACATGGTCTTTCAACAAAGTGGTTTATCCTGGTTACATTCTTTATTTTCAGCCCATTAGAAAAGATTAGAGAGAACCTCCATGGAGCACCCTAGCCGGCTGGATAGACATATTTCCTAATACCAATTTCAATCAGATAATTTCTGGCTCACTAGACATATTGTTTGTTAAGATTTCATTGCCTGGTGTAAAAGTGATTTTATTGTTTACTATTTGCCTTAGAATGGCAGGTGACACTGGATGCATTTTTTTGGATTCTTTGTCAGAATGTATAGTTAATGTTAATACACACAACAATCTTAATAGTTATGTTGTTATTGCAGGTGATTGTAATACTCATTTTGAACACCTTTCTCCATTGCTTTTTTTTGTTGATAATGAAGATGCTAACAATTTCAAGTATCCCGAACAGAATACATTCACGTTTATTATTCACATTTTTGTCTGCTTTCCCCTAGAGTGGTCCAAAACTGCCCTGATGAAGGCTGTACTTATTGCAAAACAATTGGCTCCCTGCTGAAACATATAGCTGTACCCCGACTATACATTAGGGGCTAACTTGAAAAGTTAAGATGTTCACATCCACGTAGGCAGCCCCACATATGGATATTTGAGAACCATGTCCAATAGAGGGACCATCTCTCCATGTGCTTAGTCACAGCTCTATGGATCACAAAATGGTTATAAATTGATATCCTACTGTTCAGGATCAAATCTATCAACATTTTGACATATGTGTAACCTTGAACTACTCACGAGTCAGACTCTTTTCCAAAAGTAGTCATGGAATTGATGCGTTTCAACCAAATGATTATACTGACCTTCTTTACTCCTTAACTGATTGTGTTTATTTTCTTTATTTTCTTTAAAAAATTCTCCTTTTGTCTATTTAATGTTTGAATGAATTGAAGATATCTTCTCACTATATTGTAGTTATGTATTGGTTTTTTTTCAAATTCTTTTCATGTAGTATGTAGCTTTTAAAGTTTTTTTGGTATTTTACCAACATCTTGGATTTGTTAAAATAATAAAAAGGAGGAATTCAAATTACATTTCTGCTTTGAAACTACACGTGAATGTATCTCTGAGTTTAGGGATACCAGATGTCATAGCCCTGCTTTTACATGTCTTTTACTAAAATAAGTATATACTGAGTATTCAAATCACTTTATTTATATCTTGGACTATATATATCCTTTGTTAAGAGTGCATTGTTTAGGGTTGAAGTGATTAAATTGTATACTATTTGCCTGAGATGGCTGCAGGTGACCCTGGATGCATCGTTTTGGATTATTTGGCAGTACATCTAGTTAATGTTGATACACACCACAATCTTGATAGTTATGCTGCTTTGCGGGTGATTCTAATACTCATTTTCAACAACCTTCTCCATTGCTTTGTGTTCTTGATAATGAAGATTAGCTTGGGGTTATCCCAAACCTGTTAGAAGCTCCCCTCCCAACAGATACACCAAAAATGCCCAGAGTCTCACCACAATGTTCACAGAATCAGGTATGTGGGTGTGTAATGGATCCTTCCTAGAGACACTCCAGAAAGGCTAATATTTGGTACAGCCAAAAGCGGTGATTGTGAGAATCGTCAGATCTCTTACAGCTGAATACAAGTTATTAGCCACCTCCAGAAAAATAAACTGAACAAAAAATGTGAATACTATTCTATGGGCTGGAATAGTAAATGACAAGAAAGTTTTTTTTTACCAAATAGTGATGCAGGGACCCAGTGACATATATCCATACATTTATATGAGTCTCGAGGGGATGAGGTCACAATCAATTCAGTGACATATATTGGGCTCGAAACAGCCTGACAACAGGGCACTGAATAAACCCTTTTTCTAAGCGGTGGATGTATGCAGTAGGAGAGCATGGAAATATAAAAAAGATCTAGAATCCCATAAAGTTCCAAGATTAGATACATTACGACTGGAGCTTTTCAAGTTGCTAAAAGTGATCTGTGTATATACATTATTCACTGCTATAATGAACACTGACAGCTTCCATCCACATGGTCAGGAGTGGAAAGAGCTCCTCTTTATACAAATAATTGTGCAGGATGATCCTTTGAGCTGTCATTTGATATCCCTGCTTGGCGCTATTTGAAATGTTCATATAAAGATCCTTTTAAACCTAAAAGCCTGGGTAGAATATAATAATATATTGACCCACTTGCAAGCAGGGAAAAAAGTAAGGATGGTAGAGCAGGTTTTCCATCTGCTGTTATGTGTTCACATGTTTGGGTGCAAAAGAATGAAGTCATTAATTTCCTCTTTTATATTTCAAAACAATGTTTGATTGTTTGCAATGGCCAACTCTATTATATATAAGTAATTCATTAGAGGTCCATTTTTCCTTAGTAATGGTGATATGTATACCAATAGGCATGCAATAATGAGATGGAACCGGTGAGGAGATGTTACGCCCCTACCCCTGTGAAAGTCAAAGTCTGACAGGGTTGTATCATGTCACCGATATTGTTCTGACTGTCATGGTTTTTATCATAGCTGCATGACAGAGCCTAACCTTAACCCCAAGAGTAACCAAAATGACCACTAAGGGCTAGAGCAGAGACTATTGCTGTACCTGATGAAAGGCTCTGGATAGCATTGGACTGGCTAGGTGCAAGAGAACCACCACCTCTGAGCACCTGACAGATATACTATTGGGCAGCAATATTGTTGTTGGTCTAACCATAGATCATCTAGGACCAATTCCTATTATCCTGATGTGTAGGATTAACATTTTCAGCTTTTGATGGTAGGTGGTCAAAATTTTGCTGTGGGCTTTGTCAATTTTTGAAGGAGATAAGAGTGCATTTTTGGGATAGAGATCTAGCTTACAGACCATGATTGACAGTTCATTCTTCAAATCAATTTCAAGTCATTGGGAAATGGGCCTGCCGACACTTTCAAACATCAAATAGCCTGCCCGCCCACCGATTCCCTGACTGGGCCTTCTGACCTCATGAGTACTCCACGCAGGGCAGCCATGCAGGGCAGCCCCTCTGGTGAACGGCCCCAATGCAAAGGGAAAATTCTGAAGTAGCAGCTCCAGTATGTGTTTGCCCGTGACTGTGAAGTGTGCTGCCGTCAACCAGCAGCAACACACAAGGTAAGCATGATCTGGGTGGGGAATACAGCAATCACTATACTCAAAAAGCCCTACCACTCTCCTAATACACATAACATACCACACCAATATTAGCCAAACAGTAAATATTTCCAATTAATACGGTGTACACACCTTTATATAGCTCTATATATTTGTTTGTTTACTTTACACTTGTGGGCAAATTCTAAGCACTTTCCACCGAACCAGATGCCTGAAATCTAGGTAGCTTTACGTCTACTGCTGTGTCTCCATTTAAGGCTTTGTCCCACTTTCCAGCTATCAAAAATCTAGGTGTTGCTGCTTTACTTTTGTGCCATAATTTTAGTCTTTTCCCCTACCTGCCAGGTATCCCAAATCTAGGTGTTGCTGCTTAAACTGTTGAACTCCCATTTTAGGGTTTTCTTCCACTTGCCAGTGATCCCAAATCTAGGGATTGCCGCTTCCATTGTTGTGTCCCCTTGTTTGGCGTTTCCCCCACTTCCCAGGTGTCACAAATTTAGGTGTTCCTGCTTTACTGTTGTGTCCTGAATATACCACTTGCCAGGTATCACCAAACTAGGTGTTGCTGCTTTTACTGTTGTGCCCCCATTTTAGGCTTTTCTCCCACTTGCCAGATTTCCCAAACCTAGGTGTTGCTGTTTTTACTGTTCTGCCCCCAGTTTAGCTTTTACTCCCACTTCCCAGGCACCCTAAATCTAGGTGTTGCCGCATTTGCTGCTGTCTCCCCAATTTAGGCTTTTCTCCATCTTGCCAGATGTTTCCTCCCCCTGCTGGTTCTCCACCCCAAGGGCTGCCCATCCACTCCACTGCCCCAGAACTACAGGACGTTCCCCCAAATGCTATACTGGAACCACAAGGTCTCTAACACTGCAACAGATATCTAGTCACATAGTTCATCCTCATTCCTACCCGCAGCAGTTTATTAAGAAGCATCAAATGGAACTATGCCCCATAGTCAAACCAAAACCCAATGCCCTAGGTAGTCCCATTCAGAGGTGTAGAACAAATTCTCACCTGAAACTTCACAAAACCACACCACACAAAGTTAGCCAGAACAGCACCAGGTGACTCACAACTCCAAAGCCTCGGAACAATACAGAGGTGACCCCACAACAATACGCAAATGACTGCACAAAAAATAAAGACACCAAAACCACATCGGATCCACAATGGAAAACCATTAAATGACCAAACCACAAGGGTGAACAACCCCATGTTCAACAACCCCAACTATGTCAACTACAAGCAACAACTAACCACAAACATTGAAGAATCAATCCCAGGGATAAGGTAACATACCAATCCAAAGAGGACTCCAGCTCAAAGGAACACAACCCACAATCCAAAGATGATGCCTCGCCAGAAGAAAGAAGAAGAAGCTTGAATCGGCAACAAGAATAAAAGGAAGCCCAAGCTGCACATAAAGGCGCCGATCAGCAAAATCTAACAACTCTGAAAAACCTGGTGAAGAAGAGGCCAAACGGCCCAAGGACACAAAAAAGAACAAAGCAAAGACAGACTGCATCGCTCACATACAACTGCTTTGTAAGGAATAAAGGACTACCAGCAACAAAGCCACAGGCAAGAAGAGAAACAAATACAGACCACACCGGACCTCAAATGCATAACGACAATAGATAAACCACCACAACCCAGACAACTCCATGGACAATACTCCAACAAGAATCAGGGACCTTCTGGAATCCATTACCCTCTGAACACCTTACATCACCAAATAATGGAACAAATGATGGGCACCAACACAACTCACCAGCCAGAACAAACCAAAACCAAACAACCCTGCCATCAATCTAATCAGTCTGCTCAACAAATAGACTGACCACCTAAGACTGACCACCTAAGAATTCTCCCTCCAGGCAAACACAACCAGGAGAGAACCACCAGCAACGAAAAACCAAACCAACAACACTCTAAATCGAACTGACAATGCAAAAAACAACCCAAAAGGAAAACCAGACACGCTGCACTGCAGCCTACTAAACCTTAAATCCATGGCAAAACACTCAACAGAAGTTCATGACTTTCTCAGCGAAGGATCCATAGATGTGCTCTTTCTTACAGAAACCTGGTTATATGAGTTATCTGAGCATTGCAAAGCCATCACAAATGTTTCAAATTAATACACGGCAACTGAGAAAACCAAAGAGGAGGCAGAAATTGCAATCATACTCATCTGAGCTGCTGCACTCAAACCAACCGATGTAGAAGACTGTGAATCCCTCCTCATCAAGACCGAACACAAAGGCCAAACCTACAAAATATTCCTCCTGATCTATAGGCCCATTGGCCCGTCCCAGCCCATTGGCCTGTCGCCAGTACAACTACGGAGAAGCCCTGCCAGAAGGCGAGAGCCAGCCCTTCATTTAGAGGCACTCTCTTAAGGCACAGGCCTGTCTGTGCCTGTCTGTTGCCGCCGGGCCGCCGGGCCGCCAAAGCCACCGTCCTCCTGCCACACATCACGAGATCCTGCACTAATGAGGTACTTACCACCCCTGACTTTGATCATCTATTCAACACTTCCAATGACTGTGGGCCTCATTACACGGAAGGCGGTGAACCATGGCGCTATTAGCGACATGGTTCATGCCGGTAAAATACCGGCACCACCTTGGTGGAAAGGGGAATTACCGCTCTATGGGAATGGGAAAGGTGCTAATTACGGTACCGCAAATTGCGGTAGCGTAATTAGCTCCACTGGTCCCTTTGCGGGTTGGTTTTTAACGCCTGCAAAAGGCAGGCGTTAAATTCCCCAACCCGCAAAGGGACCTCGTAGTAAGGCGGTAAGGATTTACCGGTACCGGTAAAATACCAGTACCGGTATACCCTTACCGCCTACCGTGTAATGAGGCCCTGTATCTTTGAACCTCCATGCAAATGCTCTGGGTCTCTAAAGTACTAATATATATTTACGTATACTGCCTGATCTTTTCATGACCACCCTGCCCACATGCTCTGAACTAGCCTACTGTGAGTTTTGTAGTGCCCATATGCTCTAAATTAGCCACTGTGATTTTAGTAGTGCCCAAACGCTCTAAATTAGCCACTGTGATTGTAGTAGTGCCCACATGCTCTGAACTAGCCTACTGTGATTTTTGTAGTGCCCACATGGTCTAAATTAGCCACTGTGATTGTAGTAGTGCCCACATGCTCTGAACTAGCCTACTGTGATTTTTGTAGTGCCCACATGGTCTAAATTAGCCACTGTGATTGTAGTAGTGCCCACATGGTCTAAATTAGCCACTGTGATTGTAGTAGTGCCCACATGCTCTGAACTAGCCTACTGTGATTTTTGTATTGCCCACATGGTCTAAATTAGCCACTGTGATTTTAGTAGTGCCCACCTGCTCTAAACTAGCCAACTGTGATTTTTGTAATGCCCACATGCTCTGAACTAGCCACTGTGATTCTAGTAGTGCCCACATGCTCTGAACTAGCCTACTGTCATTTTTGTAGTGCCCACATGCTCCAAATTAGCCACTGTGATTTTAGTAGTGCCCACATCCTCTGAATTAGCCTACTGTGTTTCTAGCAGCACCTTGTGACTTAGACTCTCAATTCCCTATCATTTTGACTATAGCTAACCTTAACGTCAACGCAACAAGTGTTCTCATGCCCCCCTACCTGGTACAACGCACCACATTGCTCATGCAATTCTTTTGCCTGTGGCCACCCCCCACTCGTGCCATGCTGCTCAAAGCCAACTGCAAGATCCCACACAAGATCTTGAGCCTCCTCCCTAACACTATCACTACTATACTGCCCTTGCACTCTCCCTATCCTCTCTCTATCCCACCATGACACACACCAACATCACCAGCATGTCCCTACCCCATCATCACATCTGCTCCTGCCCTATGTGCTATCATGCCCACTCACACTCCCACACTGACTCCCACCCTCACACCCACTGCCACCTCTTGCTCACTTAACCTCAGACGCTTCAGTCTCAGAAGGCGCACCCTACCACTTCACATCAGCTGCCTCCAGCCACAGCACACCGCAATCTACGCTTAGGATCACGCGCCACCATCAATGGCACCCCACATACTGAACACTCACCCTCATCTAGCTGCACGCCATCACCACCACCACTGCGTGGACCCACAACCCCCACTACCACAGAAACAGCCAGACTGCTCATCAGCTCTAAGCCCAATACTACACCCACTCCTCTCCTCAAATGTGCCCTCCTTAACATCCGCTCACTTTCGGCGCATGCCCTAGAAATGTATGATCTCCTAAACAGCCTTAAACTCGACCTGTTATCCATTACGGAAACTTGGCTTCATGAAGCATCAGGTCCCTCCATTGCTCTTGCACACCCACCAGGGTATACTATCTTAAGGCAAGACAGACTACCATGCTTTGGAGGCGGGGTGGCTCTCATCTCCAAAGATACACTCTCCCTCAGACCCATCACTCATCCCTGTGACAGCAACTAAGACATCCTATCTGCTAAGCTTGCTCTGTCCCCCAACAGCACCATCTACATCAATGTACTCTATCGTCCCTCTGGCCTTCCATGGGACTTTCAGGGACACCTCTTGCATCTACTAAGCAACAACCTCAAAAGCTCCACCAAAACCCTACTTCTCGGTGATGTTAACCTCGGTTCTAATGACCCCAAACACAAAGCTGCCATTTCCCTCACCAAGGAACTTGACAAACTAGGCTTTGCACAAAAAGTCTCTGGCCCCACACATACCAAAGGCTGCACCCTCGTTTGGGTCGCTGACCATAATTGCCACACCTCCATCATCACTAACTCAGTGCTACCATGGACCGATCACCATTGCATTGAGTTCACCCTACCCACATCCTCCAGCACCAGCACAAAAAGCCTCACTCCTGCCCCCCACTCTAGTGAGAAGATCCAAAAGCTCAAAGAAGGCAGCCTCCGCTCACACCTTAACACTAGCCCCCCTGTTCTCCAACGCCTTAGCTGACATCTACAACGATGCTCTATCTACAGCCATTAATGCCATAGCTCCACTTGAACCCAAAAAAGGCAAAAAAAACTCTACACATCAACTCGTGGTTCACTGATGAACTACAATCCCTATGCTCCCATTAAAGAGAAGCTCTAAAAAACTGGCAAGCACACCCAAGCGAGGATACTAAAAACTACTTTTCCAAGATCTCCCATCTATACAAAGATACCATCACCAACGCTAAAGCCAACTCCTTTAATGTCCGTATCACCAATGCCAAATCTCAATCTAAAGAAATCTTTGCTATTTTCAACGAACTCATATCTCCCCCCCACAACACCAGACGAGATCACTAAAGATGAAGCTTGGTGCTCCAGTATTCAAGCCACCATGCTTAACAAAATAGATCTCCTTCAAAACAAAATCAAGGGTCATCACAAAGCCCTAGCTCACACTCTTGCAACCAAACAATCTGACCTCTCTCCCCCTAAACCAACTCCTAACCTTTCTTCTCAGTGAAAGACATCTCTGAACTGGAATTCACGATTATCCTCAAAAACCTTAAACCCTCTATGTGTAAAGTAGACATTTGTCCCCCCAAACTTATCAAGGACTGTGCAGACCTCCGTGTCTCACTCATAACAGCGTTCATCAATGCCTCTTTCAGAACTGGAATCATTCCTGCCAGCCTCAAAGAAGCATGGGTACGCCCTTGACCCCTCACAACCCAACAACTACCGACCCATAACCACTGTGCATTCCTTCTTAAGATCCTGGATAAAGCCGCCCACTGCCAAATCCAACACTTCCTTGAAACCCACTCAATTCTTGGATCTAGACAATCTGGGTTTTTCGCAAAGGACATGGCATGGAAACAGCAGTGGTAGACCTAAAAACCAAATCCCCCAAATCATGGATAAAGGCAAGCCTGCCCTCCTGCTACTCTTAGACCTCTTGGTTGTCCTGTCTGGTTGTCCTGTCTGGTTGTCCTGTCTGTTTTTGGCTTCCCTGGTTAACCACATTCGTTTAGGGACTCACTGTATTTTATATGTTTTTTTTTGTGTTGATGCTTACTATACTAATTTTCTGTTCAAAGCACACTTGCTTTTTTCATTACAATGAACTTCATTTACTATGCAGACTTTCCCTGTATGTTTCTTTCTGGACATCATTATAGGCTATGCACATTTGGATAAATTCCACTAGTAATCAAAAAGGGTTCCCCAAAGTACAAATCTTTTTCCTCAGAATTTGAATCTGCTTTGGTAGAACCCCCACGTAGCAGTAGATCCTTCTTGGTTTATGGTTGTTGGTTGCCCGAGTCTGCTACCATTCACCGTAGCCAAACCAAACACTTGTTGCACTCTTAGACCTCTCAGCTGCCTCCGACCTTGTAAATCACAAAACTCTCACATCACACCGGATTACATCCTTCCTAGAGGACAGGGCAACGAAAGTATTTTCAGACATAGCCCATGCTGCCCCACCACCATCCACTGTGGAGTCCCGCAGGGCTCATGCACTGCACCTACACTATACAACTTGTTCACAAAGCCTCTCTTCGACAAGCTTGACACCCTGGGCATCGCGCATACTAACTACGCTCATGATACTCAAGTACTCCTACCATGGACTAGCTCCTACACTACAGATACTCAAGCACTTCACTCAATCTACACCACCCTCCAGGCCCGGATAGCAGCCAATGGCCTGTGTCTCAATGGAGATAAGACAGAAATCATCATTCTTGGCCTAAGAATAACACTAGCCACGCTAGAACATCTGTACTCCAACTTCACCATTGATAACACCATCATCCCTGTCTCTACATCAGTAAAGACGCTAGGCGTCTACCTAGATTCCACGCTATCCATGTCCAGGCAGGTCATCACCATCACCTCCGCCTCAGCACAAACTATTAAACTCATAAACTCAGTAAATCCTTACCTATCCAAGCCCAACTGCCTCTCCATTGCTAGAGCCACCATTGGGGCCAAACTGGACTACTGCAATGGCCTCCTAGCCTGTACCTCCAATCATAATTTAAATAGACTCCAAATCACACAAAACAATGCGCTCAGAGCAGCATTAAGCCTACCCAAAAGGGAACACATCACCCTGGCCAGACAGGCAGCCCACTGGCTCCCTGTTAAAGAATGCATCAGCTTCAAAACCCTCACCCTTACCCACATTTGCCTCTCCCGCAGTGCTCTGTCTTATCTTGCTCAAACCCTTATCCAAACCCACTCACTCCAGACCGACTGGAACTCGCTACACCAGCCTTCTAAACACTCCCCTCATTAACATATCCAAAGCAGGAGGATTAGGCTGCCCTTACTTAGCCCCTAAACTGTGGAACACCCTACCTACTGACATCAGAACTGAAAACTCTCCCTTCACCTTCCACAAAAAACTCAAAACCTTCCTCTTCATCTGACCTTCTGTATATCTTACTACTTGTTTGTATACTTGTATTAATGACTGCAAATGTTCATCAATCCTGTAACCAAATATAAATGTCTGTAACCAGCGCCATGATGCCTCCGGGCTGATGCGTGCTTAACAAATGCGAATAAATAAATAAATAGGCCACCATCTTACAAACTCAACTTCTTAACAAAACTAGCATACTCCACCACCATTTTATCAACCTACCACGAAAACCTAGCCATATTATTTCATTATTTGGTTTGAAAAAGAAAACAAAACGTCAGCAGACTAACTCTGCACACTTCTGGAAACATTGCATTTCAAGCAAATAGTAAATGGATCCACCCACAATGCTGGACACACCCTGCATGCAATCTTCTGCAGAGAATGACTATGCACATCTGTGCCACCTACACCAATGGCATGTTGTGACCATTACGTAATACCATTCTACATCACACAGAAAATGGAAGAACCTATACCTGGTGGCACTTAAAAACCTACTAGACGTAACCCTACCGAGCAGCACAGAATGAACCAAAACAAGCATAGACAAAGCAGAAAACACACTCAACACGTGGATCACTGAGGTTCTAGATGGCCTGGCATCAGCAAAATATTTCAAAGGCACACCAAATAAAACTGCCCACAAAATGGTTCACCGAAGAATGAAAGAACTAAAAAAACGTAGGTGAAAATGGAAAAAAAAAAACATAGAGAGAGCAATTCAACCAACAGGACAAAATAAAATACCAAAGGAAGCTCAGACTATACAAATCAACAGTTCTCAAAGCAGAACAATATATAGTATGCCACAAGAATTGAATCGGCAAAGAATCCACAGAAAGAACTCTTCAGAATCATTGAAGAGAAAAAAAAACAATCCGGCAAGAAAAGCCTCATCCGAACACAAGCACTTTGTGACAGCATCACCAACTGCCTCAAATAAAAAATAGAAATAATCCAGCAGACCATCCACACGATGCGGGATAATACAACCACAACCACCATATCACAGACAAAGGGAGGAGTCACAGACCATAGCAAAACTCATCTAGATAGAACCAATCACAGAAGAAACCTTTGCCACACTGATCAAGGACAACAACCTTGCAGGATCCCCAAGGGATCCCTACCCCTGTGACATCTTCAAAGAAATCCTTAGCCACAGAACCCCAATGACACACTTCCGGAACCTTATGAACTTATCACTCAAAAAAGGAATGGTACCAAATGCCTTCAAATCAGCATGCATCAAATGACTAATAAAGAAGGAATCAGAAAGTGAAAAGGATCTGAGCAACTACAGACCGATATCCAACTTGCCTTATCCAGCGAAGATCCTGGAGAACCATGTGTACTAGATACTACTTAAATACGTTGAAACAAACAGAATACTCAACCGGTCACACGTTGGCTTCAGACCAATGAGAGGAACAGAATCAATGCTCCTATCAATATGGGACGCCCCGAAAATAAATGCAGACAGAAACACCAAATTGGCCCTCATACTATTGGACATATCTGTGGCTTTCGACACAATCAGCCACGCAACACTAATATAAAGACTGATAAATGTGGCATACAGTAATCCACACTAAAGTAGCTTACCTCATTCCTCACAAACAAAACCGAAAGAAACTACCTAACACCGTTCATCACAAACACCAAATATATCTCCCTTCGGAGATCCACAGGCTTCCAGCGTCTCTCCCCTTCTTTTCAACATCAACATGTGCCCACTGATGAAAAACATTCAAACCCATGGACTAACTGGATACAACTATGCAGATGAAACACAACTGATTGTGAGAACGAACACAAACCAGGAACAAAATGATGGCCTCAACAACTCCCTCACAGACGTCTACAACTGGATGATAACAAACAACCTCAAACTGAAACCAACAAAAATGGAAATAATGCTCTCATCCACAGAAATCCACGCAGGCAACCCACAACTGGACTGGCCGGCTGGCATCGGTACACAACCGAAGACCTCCAACATAATATATAACCTATGAATACTCATGGACAACGGTCTATCCTTAGAACCCCAAGTCAACGAAATCACCCAAATTATATCCCTGATACTTACACAAGAATTGACAACGCAAACAATCTCTACCTAGGAATGCTGGAAAGACTCACTAAGAAACTCTAAAGGGTGTAAAAACAGCAGCCAGGATTATACTAAGATTAAACAGAAGAGATCACATCACATCAGCTCTGAACATTCTACACTGGTTACCAGTAGAAAAATAAAATACCTTAAATTCACATATCTTTGCTTTACCCATATCACCCACAAAGCCTTGCACAGTCAAGGAGTCAAATTCATCCAAGATCAGCCATTACCACCCAAGAAGGGACCTAAGATCGAGCGACAACCAACAAATAGTAACACAACGATACGTAAAAATGAAATTCTGAGGAACAGAATTCTCACAGCTAATTGCTAATCTATGGAACATCATGCCCAAAGAAATCAGAACCACAGAAGACCACATCACCTTCAGGAAACAACTAAAAATCTGTCTATTCAACAGACAATAAAAACCGCAAAGGGACAGCAGCAGCAATAACATTGCAGACCAAAAAGAGATTCACTAAGGAACACGGTCACAGATAACAGCATCAATATCATTACCTCCCCACCTAAACCCCCAACCATGCCCAAAAATTGGAACGAGCCATGAAAGAAGTCCACCCAACCAACTGATGGTTGGTTTATGGTTGGTTTATGGACACCACCATGTCCTATTATGCACCAAGGCATGTCAGACATGTAAACCTTTAAAACCCCACCATTACCACCTGGGCCACCATAATCTGCCCACCCATAACCATGTCCGCCCGGCCGAGCACCTTACCCACTAGAGTCAGCTCTCTGAGTATGCACCATTTCAGAAAACCAACCCGACATCAGGTCCTCACGCAATGCCCACAACTAACCTGAACTAACAACTAGGAACACACTAAGCACAACCAACCTCCTACCACCACAACCCGAGGAGGTGAGATGGGCTAACAAACCACAGCCGAGAATGTTGGTAGATACCTTAAGCAGCAACTAGAGAGTCACAACAGAGGCTCCACCCAACTGACCGCCTTACTAACCCATCTCTCTTTCCTGTTCCTCCAACATAACCAATGCCAATTCTACACTCTCAAATTGTTACAAGCCTTTTTAAACCACCAACATCACCATTTCCTGCCTGTTCTTTAGCTTCTCCAAGCCGACTGCCACTGCAGAAAAGAATTGCGTGTTTATACTGAGTCTAACCGATGGACTGTTACAGTTATATCAATGTGTTGTGATACCTTACAGCCATCAAATCACCAAGATCTATATATTTCCTTTTTCCAACCTTACCTCATGTTTCAAACTGATTGATGCTTATTGAGGAGCACTCTGTTAGCCTCTCATTGAATTGAATCAACTATCTTCACACTGACTCAACACCCCAGAAAATGCCCAGAAGCCTAGGTCTATGCCTTCGAGCCGCCAGAAGTAGATATAAAGGTATACCACAATGGTTATGTCCATCTGGTCTGGTTTTAAGTGCTCTGTTGACCATTGACTGTGAGAAGTCCCGTGACTGCTGTACTCACTGAGCCTGCTTCTCTCCACCCAGCACAGACAGTCCACCCTGAGGGTTGCCACCTGAGGCCCTGCTACTTCATCAGCATCACTGCTGCTAGGACTCTCCTCGCTCCCTTCCATGTCCTTGACACTGCTGGTGATGCTGCTGCCACCCTCTACCCGGTGCTGTCACCTGCGAGGTCAAGTGACCACTGGACTCACTGAACCTGCTTTGCTCAACCCGGCTCCCAGCGCAGATAGTTGCCTCTGAGTGTTGCCACCTGAGGTCCTGCTACTTCATCAACAGCCCTGCGCTAGTATGCTCCTTGCTGCCTCCACCATCCTTGATGCTGCAGGTGCTGCCCCCACCCTCCACCTGGCATGGTCACGTGAGAGGTCACATGACCTACCTTGCACCTTCTTAATCCATTTTGGCAGGGTACCCCTGCCCTGGGTGGCCCAACCCAATGGTGACCTATTTAAGGGCAGTATCTATCCATGTTTGCTCCTGTTCGCGCCTGAATACACACCCTACTTGCTTCTCCCATCACATTCTATACCTGCCCCCCTTTTGCTCTGCTCTCTACTCACCATGCCTTTTCCCCCCTCCTACTTCTAATCACATTCACAATATACCCAATCTCTCCCATTCCTCTGTCTCCTCTGATCCCCTTCCCTCCATTAACATTGGCCTCCTTAACACACACTCTGTGTGGAACAAATCTCATTCCTTTCTTGACGTCTTGTTTCAGCTCAACTTACATCTTCTTTGTCGGACCGAGACCTGGCTCACCCCTGGCAATACCTTCAATTCTGCTTTCTTTCAGAATTCAACTTCTCATTTCTCTCTCACCCCAGCTCCTTTGGTCCTGGAGGTCAGCACTGGGATTCTCTTTCACGCTACTTGAACTCTTACAAGCGGGATGTGTGTACGTAGTGTTGTTCATTATTAATTAGGTGCACATACTGTTTAAACTGAGAGATTGAGGCACGTGTCTGCCTGCAGCTTGCAGGCACGGACCTCCGTTCCAGTGCCAGGAGGAACACAAGCTTCCTTCTATGATACAAATTGAGCCAAAGGGTGTATGCTTTGTCTGTGAAAAGGGGGTGGGCTTCCATTTGAAAGTTACCAAATGAGCACTGCAACTTGTACCCGCTCACATGGGAGGCATTGTGGCATGCCAGCTCCCTTGTGGGCTTACAGTGATGCTGTGCAACAAGAGACCATCTTAACCCAGTGGTTTTCTTTGAAATATTTGCATACCCAGGGCTTTGCTGCTGGGGCGGGGGGGGGGGGTCTGAGAAAGGGGAGGAGAGCACGGACGTCATTTAGAGGGCATCAGGGGTCGCAATTGCAACCCCTGAGGTCTCCCTTGCTACCCCTGTGGTCTCCCTTGCTACCCCTAGAAAAAATATTTTTTTAAAAAAGCTCCTGGGCTGTGGCCAGTGTCATGTGGCTCTTTATTTTTAGAGTGGCGGACTTTCTTGTGCAAGCCTCTTAAAAAAAACGGGGTTCCAAAGCTGTATCACTTTGAGCAGTTATGCTAAATAAGAAAGAATAGGAATAACACATAATTTGTCTTTCTGGAATTCTATCCAATAATTGCTAGACTCAAAGGTTTATTTCCAGGCACACTTCAGGGTCTTGAGTCACTGATTTAGCCTGTTCTTAAACACCTCAACTCAGCCTTTCACCCTTCTGAGGTGGATAAATGAGTACCAACACAGGTTGGGTGATATTGTATGCATGAGCGCTTAAGCGTAAGTGCTATATAATAACATAGTATTATCATTTGGCTTTGGACGTCTGCTTTCATTCACAGTAATTTGGTAATTTGGTGCTATACACACTGATATTAACGATACATATGGTGATCCATTGTTGTATGAAATGTATATAACATAATGATATCGCAACCATATTTTTTGTAGTATACTTAGGAACACAATGTGATGTCCCTTCCTGTTTTGCCAAGGGGTGAAATGTTGTGTTCCATCGCTTCCTGTGAAGTCACTTCGAGGTGGTGGGTCAAATGACATCACTTCCTGTGATGTCATCAGAGGGCAAAGGTCATGTGATGTCACTTCCGCTACCCCAGGCATTTTGGTGAAATGACGTCCCTGGAGGAGAGGCAACCTATTTACTCAAGATTTGTAGGTATACTTTTGCCCAAGCTAAAAATGTGCACTCTCCACTAGCCGTTGGCTAGTGATAAGGGAATCTTGGCGAGTAAGAAATGGTGTGCTATGTTTATTTGTAGAACTGAGATGGTCAGTGTCTTTTTTTGGCTTGCTAGTAGTAGCTTGCAGCATGAACATGTTTCCCTATGCTTTTGCCATTAAGGTTCTTTTGATGGACTGACCAGCATTTACATTATTTAGTGTGCTATATGTCACTATTTTGTGGAAAAAGCCACTTTTCAGTTCCCTTGCCTGCAAAAGCTAGACGCACCTTTAGAAAGGGCTGGTGGAGGTCTAACCATGCTAGCTTTTATAGAAAGGAAGCCAATTGCAACAAAGAGTTGTCTCGAAATAAGATAGCATATCCTAGCCTAGCATGGCAAAACATAAGAGGAACACAACATAATGAAGCATACTATAGTGCAACATGCAAAAAGGCATCAAAGCAGAAAACGTAATATGAATACCCACAAAACACACTATGACATATCGTCGGAACATTTGTGCCTCACACACAGACCCCACAATCCTACAAAAGAGGAACAAAATAAAACACACAAACAACTGCATGGTTGCTCTCTAATAGAGCCTGGCCAGCCCTGCTAAGCCATATTTAGCAAAATGCACGCACGCATGCTAATCTTACTCAGTTGCCACAAACACTCTGGACTTCGGTGATGCGAGGGCATTCCCACTAACAGCGCATTGAGACTATAACAATGGTAAAAGGTGCTATGTAAATGACAAGTACAATACAATATAACACAAAGCAAAATTAATGTTGTCTCTTTTTTGATGAATGTTGACCCAACCATTTATTTATTTTATTATACGTTTCAGAGCATAAACGCAAGTCCTTGAGTAGCACACAGTAGTGGTCTCTTTAACACCCTACACCACTTCCATCTGTAAGCGTGGTAAGTTTTAGAACCCATGGAAATGTTTTATATCAGTTTTATGGGTAAAATGCCAATTTACAGAAATGTGTTCTCCAGGTGGTTTAAAAGACAATTTGCATTATTCCAGGCACCCACTAGCTTATAAATGATACCTCCACAGTTGCACTGAATGAAAAAGGAGAGGTGGCCTACAGTTCTCCTGGCGCCTAATGACCACATTAAAATGAGGCACAAACAATATTATGGGTACTACATTGCAATTTTAAGGTAAATAACCACTGGTGGAACACACGTGGGCTGGTTTCTGGTCTCTAACTTTGCATGTGCAGGTTTTACACTTATAACAGTATTAATGGCATAGAATAGGACCATAAGTTACCAGAGTGCAAAAGGCACACACAAACTACCAACTTCTGTGGTTGAGCAGGTTCGCAAAAGTATTGGTCCAAAACTATTATTGTTACATTCACATACTTTGGGCCTCATTACGAGTCCGGCGGTAACCGCGGCAGTAAAACCGCCTGGTTACTGCCAGACTCGTATTACCATTCCGCCTCCGTGATTCCCGGAATTACCGGGGCATTACAACCCCGGTTTTCCAGGAATCACGGAGGCGGAATGGTGTTAATCCCCATTCCCATTGAGTCCTATGGGACTCAATGGGAATGGGGATCATGGAAACACTGGCAGCATCTTGTAATGCTGCAGGTGTTTCCTCGTCCGCCTGCAGGCGGGCAGTGTTAAACCCGCCAGGTCAGACCTGGCGGGAACATCACCTCCCGCCTGCAGGAGTTGTGATCGCCCGGCATGGAAACAACGGTGGCGGCGGGTTTACCGCCACCGTTGTTTCCATACCGGGCGATTTGTAATGACGCCATTTGTCTTTTCAAAATAATATTGCAAACAGCAGTTGCACCTAGACAGAGGTGTTTTGGCATGGTCTAAAGCACCAGGGCTCAAATTAAGCAGTTAAGGCCTAAATTATGATTTTGGCACCTTATTGGTGTTTGTGCCTTTCAGGGTGAGGACAGCTAATCTGTTCTAAAACCTGGGAGATGGGGAGCCTGTCCTGGCCTGGGACATTTTACGAATGGCTTATGGTATATCCATAGCATAAGTTTCACACCCTACAGATGTTGCCTGAAGTCAGTCACTGCCAACAACAATGCATCTTTCTCCTTTCTATGTCAGAACTAGGCCAACAAAAAGGACAAAGTGAACATTTCATCAATAAAGCATCTTCTTGGGGAAACAGGTCACAGAGGTGTGTAATGTTGATATTTTATTAATAACTAGATAATCCATTTAAAGCTTGGACGAGTATCTGTTGAATTTGACACAAGGTATGTAATCCCTTCATTTTTCAGATTGTGGGAGGTTTTGGAGGGGTGACATAGGTTTTGAGGGGAGTGGGAGTAGGACATGGGTTTCCGAGGGGGGCCCCAAGGCTGTCTGTGCCCCGGGGCCTCAGAAACTATTAAGATGGCCCTGCCATCTCTCATCCTTCTCTAATTATGTTCATATATCTATTCTTACTATCTATAGGCCCCCGTACCCACCTGCTTATTTTCTAAGTCAACTTGATAATTTGCAATCTTTCATTCTTCCTGGCCCCTCCCTTTTCTTTCTCCTTGCGGACATTAACCTTTCAATTCTACTGCCTCTACTCAGTCTCCCCCTCTGCCTCTTATTGATGTCTATCATTTAACCTTTCTCCTTTATCCCCCTCTCATCAGTCAGTCTCCTGCCTCAACTATGTCTTCTCTTCCCTCCCCTCTTCTGGGACCATCACTGCCTATACTATTCATTCCTTGGATCATCTCCTCCTTTCCCTTTCACTCTTGCTTCTTTTATCCTCCTCTCACCCTCCCCTCCCAACTCCCTCTTTCTACAGATACAATCTCTGATCTTTCAACTCCTTCTCTTTTTTTTCATCCATTTATTCTTCTCATCCAACTCTTTTATTGTTTCCTCGCTTCTCTCCAGATGATGCTTCAAATTCTCTCCAATCCCATTTTTCCACCCTCGACAGCACCTAACACTCCCATATGTTTGCCCCATCTCTAAGGCCCCCAAACCTTGGCTCAATATTGCCCTTTTCACACAGCACTCTAACCTTCAGAAGGCTGATCAGTGCTATAAAAAGTCTCAGTCCCTCTCTGAACTCTCTACTTTATCCTCAATACATTCTTCTTACGATCTAGCGTTACTCTCTGTGAAAAAAACACTATTTCTTTGAACTTACATTCTTCTTCTTCCACTTCCCCTTTGACTCTTTCAGCTTCTGCAAACAATTCACTTTCCCTGACCTACTGATTCTTCTCTTCTTTCATCTCTCTCCTCTTCCAACTTTGCTAATTACTTCACCTCTAAAGTCGTCAAACTTTGCTCCTCTTTTCCTCCTGCTACTACCCCTTTGTATTACCCAATTGATTTTGCCCCCTACTCTCTCTCTCTTCCTTTTTTCCTCTTTCTGGCCTTGACACCTCAGCTCTTCTTACTCTTGCCCATACTACTGCCGCTCCTTCAAACCCTCGTCCCTCAGTCCTCAAATCTACCCTCATCATATTCCTTATCTCACTTTTCTTATCAACTCTTCTCTTACCCAGTCTTCATTTACTTTCTCATTCAAACATGCGCTTGTTCTCCCAATCCTTCTGTCCCTGCTAACCATTCATACTATATCTTTCATGCCTTTTCTGTCTAAGGTCTTTGGGCATGCTGCCTATTCACAGGTTTCTTCCTACTCTTCAAACTGGTTTCCATCCCTCATATTCCCCCAAGGCTGCCCTCCTCCATGTCTCCAATGATTCTCTCCTCAAGGCACGTCATGCCAAACTTTCCTCTGTTCTCATACTTCTTGTTCTTTCTACCAATACAATTAACCACTCAGTTTTGCTTTCCACTCTCACCTACCTTGGCTTTTCTGGTTCCATTCCTAAGAGGTTCTAATCTCTCTCCTACTGGGCTGTAAAAACATATCCTTCTATCCTTCCTGTTCTCTGCTCTATGGGATCAGTATTGGGTCCCCTTCTTTTTTCACTCTACACCCCTACAGACGCTGCACATATTTCTTTCGTAAACCTATCATTCCATCTTTATGCCGATGAGAGACAGATCTCCTCATTCTCCTCCTTTTCAGACTCACTACACTCTACTGTCTCTAGCTGTCTTTCTGCCATTCAACTATGTATGGCTTACAACTTCCTCCATCTTTATCCTTCTAAAACTGATGTCCTCTTCTTTCCTGTTACTTCTATCCCTCCCCCCTTACTCCTCCCTCCTTCGATTTTCCTCATTCACATCTCCCCTTTTCTTTGGCAGCTCCTGATCTTGGTGTTATCTTAAACCACCCTTTCTTTCTCCACACATATCTCTAGCACCACCCGCTCCTGTCACTTTGCTTTATTCAACATGCCTCATGCCCATCCCTATCTCTTCTTTTATGCCACTAAGCGCCTTATCTTTTCTTGGGCCTTTGCTCGCATCAACCACTGTCCTGACCTCCTCTTCTGTCATCCCACCTCCCAAATTGCCTCTCTCCACTCTATTTTCAAATTTGCTATTCGGCTTCTCTTATCTCTTTCCACTCGCTCTTTGCTACCTATGTCTCTTCTTCCTTTGGAGTCCTGTTTTCTTATTCACTTCCTGTCGGTCATCTTTGAGTGTATCCATAGTCTCGCTCCTCTATTTCCTTCCTCATTGGTGTCACTCTATTCCCTTTCTTGAGTGCTTTGCTCCCAGACCCAGCTCCTGCTTTACACTCCCATACACACTTGTGCATCTTCTCATTTCCATTCCTTTACCCTACTTGACGCAAAACACTGGAATTCTCTCTGTATCTCTATTCATTCCTCTGCCTCCTTATGCATTGTTCAAACCAACCGCAACATTCATCTTCTGTTGCCTCTTTCTTACAATTGATTGCTTCATATGTTTCCACTGATTGTTTAACCATCATTGTATGTTCCCCCGACCCCTTTCTGTACCTGTTAAGTGAATTGGCAAAAGCACACTATACATGAAATGAAATACAAACATACAAATTAACACACTACACCTTAAATGTTCAAAAGAGGCATGCTTAAACCTGAGCACTGGAGCAAAGACTATTGCCTGCATACCCCTCTCTTCATATTTAGAGCACCTCTTTCAACCAAAAGTCTTTACATTTGCTGTAGTTCATTACAGGGTGTGTTAGTGTTTTTGTTAGTTTGTCTGTCCATTTAGTAGTAATGCTTTGTACTTTTCATAGAATCTTGATTGGACATTTATTTTACTTATTTACAAAAAAGGCCCTCAACACGAGTTGGGGTATCCTGGCGGTATTAACTCCGGGACACTGCCCGTGCTAATAACATTACTGCCACCCGGTCCGGCGCTTTTAGCGCTGAATCAAAGTTTGGTTGGTAATGGGTATCCCCCATTTCCCATTGGTCCATTGGTCCACCCAAACATGAGCTTGGCAGCAATTATTGTTGTTTTGGAGAGCCATCACACAAATATAATACAGGTATTTATTTCTATATAGTAATCCTAAGTGTCATCACTTGCTTCTTATTTCTTCATCCATTTTCTATACCCCCATATTTTTACTCCTTATGTGTATTGGACGACTACACCACCAGAGTGTGTAGCAGTGGAATAGAGGGTTTAGCGAAGCATCTTCTATTTTTAACTACAGAAACCTGAGGACAGGAACATAACATGCACTGCCACGGTACAGGAGCCAGCTGATAGGTGCAGCACGTTTGGAGTGGAAGTGAGGAGGCAGGGTCTACCGGGGGGTTTTCCGTAGCCTACTTCATCATCATATTAATTACACGTATTCATTGTAAAATATCACTTTTCACAGTCAGATTGTAGATGACACAGACTGCCTCACTGAAGATCATAGAGTGAAGATCTGAATGGTTGGCTGTCATGTCCTGGAGCATTCTGTGCTTATGTGCTTTGGAATGACTTGTTTTAGATGTTTCATTACATAAAAGAACAAAAAAGAAAACAAGTAATTACTGTGGCCAAGGAGATGTACAAAACTGTTGGCCATGTTTCAACCATTAGGCAAGCAGCTCCAACACCCTTTGGCAAGAATAAGAACATACTGTTTGAAAGTGCCCACAGGGCAGGGTGAGAAAAACATTACAAACACAATATTAAAGCGCTGAGGGGGAAAAGGTGGAAGGGACAAACTCACTATGCCTTGTGAGTATTCAGAACGTGCTGCTTTCTTTCCTGGCTATTCATGCTTTTTCGGAGAAAGGAAAGATAAAACTCCAACACTTGCAAATCAAATTCAATTAAACTAAGTTTTATGTTTTGGGATAAGTTGAAGATTTTTTACAAGAAGTTTAAGGTGTGGGGGAGAAGAGGACCAGCCCTGGCATATGGGCTGTGCAATGAATAGAAAAAAGATAAGTACCCAATTAGGGAACTCCCGTCCCCTGCACACTATCAAAGGCTTGGCTAGCCAAACATTTCAGGTCATAATTAATAACATTGTGAAGAAGTTCTTTTGAAGATAATTTGTATAACTCTCTTTTAGAGAAAAGCAAATAAAAGCAGGAACAAATATGTAATTTCAAACACAAAATTCTAATTTGTACAATCGGGGTAGTTTGCCCAACGTGTTTCGAGATGTGCTCTCTTCTTCAGGGGTCAATTGAGTTTCAGAGTTTTCAATCTAACTAAAGAAACAGTCAAACATGTTTTGTAATTAGAAGTTATCAATTTCAAAGATTTACAATTTCAGTATTCATCAATAGATTAATATAAGGCACATTGGATAAATCCGCATTCGTTTTTCTTTCATTAGAGCAATAGAAAACATTTGGAGGGAGAAAGTGTTTTCATTATTGTAGGAGTCAAACTAATGTCACAGTCTTTCATTAGAGCAATAGAAAACATTTGGAGGGAGAAAGTGTTTTCATTATTGTAGGAGTCAACCTAATGTCACAGTCTTTCATTAGAGCAATAGAAAACATTGGGAGGAAGAAAGTGTTTTCATTATTGTAGGAGTCATCCTAATGTCACAGTCTGTTAATTGGTAATGGGTCCACTGAACCTAATTAAGTCTAAAGCAGATCAAACAAATTTACACCAAAAACCTTGTTTGTCAACATTCTAATTTGATTGAGGAAAGAGGAAAATATAATTCTTACCCTATGGTTATTCAGGGCTTTCGTTTGATAAAAGGTAGTCTTTGTATCCATGCAAGGTAGGATATACAGAGGAAGGTTAAGAAAATTAGATCCAGGGATGTTAAGTTTTATAGAGTAAAATACTTAAGTAATTATGAGGAACAGCATACCAGCACAAAGGTCCGGCTGCTGTTAGAAAACAGACTGTGTCTGAAGACCGGTGTCAAATGGGTAGTTGCTTCATCCAGGTTGGTTGCTGTCAGGGATGTGGAATAATCAATTTGCTGTTTAGTGGTCTTTTTCTAAGTCTAGGGACAAGAAAAAAGGGAATAAGTTTACAACAAATGCTGTTTAAAAAGCTAGAGGGGTGGCAGCTAGTATTCAGCAGTACTGGGTATTCAGATGGGTAAGGATGAACTGTCTCGTATTAGCCAACTTACTTATTCAGCAAGGAGCGTTTCTTGCAGTACTTGTGAGCGTTCATGGAAGTCGGAGGCACGTCCCCAGCTCCCAGTGGAATGGTGGTTATGTTTTTGGGATTGTTTTTATAGGTGTTTTTGCTGCATTGTGGAGCAGAAGAGATGTCACTACGTTGTGTTGCGGACCGGAAGTGATGTCTTTATATCAATGATGCGAATGACGTCACCTTTGTAAACAGAGTCAAAACAAAGAAAAAAAAACATGTTTGTAATTCTTGAAGAATGTATCATCTTTGAGATGGTGGACATACTCTAGTTTGTGTGCGAGATAGTCATAAAAAATTGACATTGGTCTGAGTTATAAAATGGAGGTGATGTCATCACGTAATAATAACAGTTGAGGTGAATGTGTTGAGGTGAGCAAATTCAGAGGAACGGTATTAGTACTGTCATAGAGAAAGGCAGGAACATTCTATATTATGTGTAAGTGGGACCTACATGGTGGGCAGACTTGGCTGAGAGGGTTTAAAAAGGCTATCAGGAGGTATTAATGCGATACAATGCAGGTGTGACAGAAGCTTGTACTCTGCCAAGTTTTTGTTGCGAAGTTCAAGGCCAATATTGGCAGTGCTTTGGGAATTTTTGCAAATAGAATGTCTTGAAATCCATTGCATGAAATGCTTAGTTTTATACAGCAAAGCATTTTGAAGCCCCATTCATCATGGGGAAATTTCTGCAAATGAGCTATGTCAGTTTGAAATGTAAGCTAGTTTCTGTGTTTCAGAACGGCTATGTGTTTGTGAAGGTTCATATTTCATTTGCATGGAAAAAGTATTACTTACTGTTAGTAAACCCAGTATAAGAGAAATTATCAGGCAGTACTCTAAAGTTAAGCTCACCACTAAACCACAAAATACCAAAAATACCACCAACCAAAAATACCACCTTAAATACCGCCTACAACCGTAAGCAGGAACACTTTGCACATGTAAAGACAATTTTAAATCATGCCATTTAAAATATGGGTACACGTTTCAAAATGGTATTTTTTCTATGAAATATTTGGTATATAGTGCAGCCTATACTGATAATAAGGGAAGATCTTGTAGAGCGTTTATTGTGCTGAACTGGGTTTGCTTCGATAAGAAGTTGTCATGTTCTGAAGTGTGTAAAGTATGTTAAACATGTCATCAAACACAACACAGATTGGCAGCATCATATTTCTGCAGTGTGTGTTGTTGTTTCATACTGCAATAATTAAGTAAACCTGCCAATTATAGGTTTCCTTTACAGACCAGCATTGGGGAATACTGTGGTCAAGGCTGTCCCAAAGCTGTACAGGTATTAAGGTATAGCATGTGAGGCGGGCTGTCATTAAACTGTGGTTGTGACTGTCAGTAAATCTGTCCCACAGCTGTTGGGCTAGGCAGCGTATAACATGTTTTGGAAGTTTGTCACTAAGCTGTGTCACATTTATATATGAAGGCTTTGCTAAGGGTGAACATGTATGTCCTGTAGCTGTAGTATATGCTTCCAATAAATATATTTTGTGATGTTGACAGTCCCAGGATCCTCTCCTGTTCAGCTCCTCCTGGATAGTTATACTTCAGCTATGACATAGAATACAATTGAGAAAAAAATGTCTGCCTAGCTAAAACAGAGATGCAATGCAGCTAATGTGTATTTTTCACTATAGCTAAATCGAAGTTTCCATTGCAGCACAGCTGCTCCGGACATGGTGCAGCCTACAATATTCAACACAGGGAGCTCCTACGGTGACATGGTAGAACACCGCCGAATATGATTTGCTTATATGCTGCTACCTTTTAAAGTGTCTATAGTATGTTCAAAACAATCTCACTAAGAATGCAGATTGGCAGTGTATTATTCCTGCATTGTGAGTTGTTGTTTCACACTACAACAATTAAGATAAGACACCTATTGTAAGTATGCTTTATAGGTCAGACTTCTGGAGTAAGGTATGTTGAAGATATGCTGTCCTAAATCTGTAGGGTCGCAGTGGTATCATATATGTTAGAGACATTTTAGTAGGTGTGCTCGGCTATCCATAATGTACCTGGCTGGAATGTCAAGCTTTTATGGCTGGGTATCCCTGCATTATTTGCTGATGGTCAAACCATACTGTGATTCTATAAGTGGGGTATGATGCCCACTGTACAATTGCAATGTTTGATACTTGAGAGAAGAGACATTCTGACATGGTGTGGGGGCCTTTATTTGGCTCAGATTGCTTTTTGCCTTCCTTATAGGTATTTGTTTGGTTGCTGAGTTACAAGTGGACAAGACTGGCTCAAAAGGTGGTGGTGTTGCATGCGATGTGGAATGCTTATGGTGAGATTAGAGGAGTATTACATTATTTTGGAGGCGTCTGTTAGTTGTTTTTTGGGGTTTTGTTTTTTTTTTATTCCTATTTTAACCCTACTCAATTGTCTTTGTGTATTCCTTCGGCTTCCTCTCAGATCTTCAATTTTTACACACATTCCCCTTTCAAACATATTTTAATAAAATGTAAAAGATCCTCTTGCACTTTTCCCTGTTCTATTTGTGACACCCGAAACATTTTGAAAAACACCTTACTGTCCTGTTTTTGTAAGGAAACTATTTTTTTTTGTGTTGCAGTCAGTTACCTCACATAAGTTTGTATCTTTCAAGAACTCTTGCCCGTGATGTGAGTCAAGTAGGAATCTCTTTTTTTGTCTTTGTCACTTGTATTGTGTTTTGAACAATGACACCTAATGCATATTAGGCACGGTTGGGTTTTGCTCATTAAGAGCGGATCCAACAGGTAGTTCTATGTGGCAGAGGAGAAGAAGAGGAGCTGTAAAACCCTTGGAATACCCCATCAACCTCAGTCCTAGAGTTTGAGGAGGGGGGCAGAAAGAGGTTGAGATAGAGTTTGAGGGGGGGAGAGTGATTGTGGAGAGGAGACAGTGGTTGAAAAGGGGGAGACAGTTGCGAAGGGAGATGGTGGTTGAGGAGAGGAGATGGTGGTTGAGGAGGCGAGATGGCGGTTGAGGTTGGCGATACATTGGTTCAGAAATGTGAGTAGGAGTTTGAGGGGAGACAATGGCCTCTTTACAAATTTGGCAGTGTGGTAGAAAGCGGTGGTAATGCTACAGGTTTGGAGGTAAGGCAGTGGAAACACCTCCTGTGGCAATGCTGGCAGTAATTACTCAAGCTTACCACCCCAAAATGGCCAAATTGGCAGTGTTACCACTGGTGGTAATACCGCTCAAATTCCCATGGACTCCAATGGATTGCAATTAATGGGGACTAACACTGCCTACCACTACTTGTAATCCAGTGGACCATGCGGTGCTAAGGGTAATAGCATTATAGCATTTGGTGGTATCTCGGTTGTAATACTGCCAAGATTCCACCAAACTCGTGATTAGGCTGAATGTTTGAGGCGGGCAGCCAGCTGTTGAGGAGCATATGGCTAATAATGTGGTGTAGGTTGTCATCTCTGAAGAGAAACTTGGGGAGTACATGCAAAAGGTTAGCAAGTACCTTGACTTTGAAGTTGACATGATAGAAAAAGGTACTCCAGGAACAGCAGGAAGAGGTAGCTACAAAGGTGGTAAAGGACAAAGGTGAGAGGAGGAGGAGGTGTTGATTCCGTAGTTGCTTGATGAGCACCAGGTGGAGAAGCCAGAAATGGTCCCTAGCTGATGGATAAGAACTGGGGACTGTGAACCCTAAACCATGTGTTAATTGTGTGGATTGGAAATGGTGGATTTCCTCAAGAGTGTGAAGTCAAGTTAGAAAATATTCCCACCCATGACATCACTGCCTGGGTTAGGGAAAGGGGGCGGGGGATAGGCAATGCAAACCCAAGTAAGAGTGTCTTTGGATCCTTTTACATGAAATTGCAATTTAGGCATAAGGCACCATGAAGTTGTCAAGGAGCTCAGTGTTACCATTGATTAGCAGGGCAATTTTACAACCGTGGAGTCTCCTGTTGGTGGTCGTGGAATTTAGTGTGTGGTACCATTTGGACAAAACAGGCAAAATGGAGAGATGAGGACTGGAGGCACATATTGCATGCACTCCCTCAACTCTGTCAGTTAGCATAAGCTGGGTGTGGTGGCAAGTTGTGGATTCCATGGAGAAGCACAGGCTCCTGCACCATACTACATTTATGTCCATGCAAAAAGATACTAAAAAATGGAACAGGCTTTACTGTTAGAATACTGAAAAAAAGGAATTAGTGGTTCAGCTTGTTTGTAGACCAAATTAAATGAGGTACAACCTCCAGGTGTCAGCACAGCACTATTACTTGGAAGGTATCTCTGCTCATTGATACAGCCAAATAAATTGGGGTAGAAGTCACAGTTTTTGAGTGTGGTATTAGCACCCCTTCGAGAGTGGTTCTGCTGGTTAGAAGAGCCAAATAAATCGAGGCAGAACCTCAAGGTTGTGAGTGTGGTTCTAGGACATGGAGTGTGACTTTGCTGGTAGGTATAGTCAAATACATTTAATATGATGGGAAAACTAAAGATTAAAATGTGCAATGCACTCAACCAATATTATATAGAGTCTAACTATCCATATCCTTCCCTCATGTCATCCAAGCATGTGACTGTAGCTGGATTGCCGCCAAAAATTCATCATATGCGCAACCTGTCGTGTGGTCTTGCAAGAGATGGGTGTGGTGTTTTCTCCCACCATATACATTCGTTATAAGATGCTGGTTGATTTCTATTTAATGCAAACTCTTTCATGTGTGAGTCATTGACACAACTCCTGTGTCCTAAAATAATAGCCCCAGCATCACTAAATGCATGTTCACATTACATGATACCCGGAGGACAGTGTGTCCTTTTCACAGCTAATTGAACCAGCACAAATGGCCGCAGTTACCCCTTGCGGAGCCAGAATTGTAGTGGATAGTCATCCCTCTCCAGTGAGCATGTATCAAGAATGTAGGCATCAAGCATCTGGTCTGCAGTAGAATTGATAAACTCTTGTGGAAACCAGAGGCAGATTGCAAGCCATACTGAGGTGGGTGTAGTCGGTCCCACAGTCTCTTAAGTGTTTCCACTCTTAACTTGTGTCAGGAGAAACAGAGAACATGTGTGAACTGTCATATCATCTTCTTTGCAGTGGTGGTGGCACACATTGGGTTGCTGATCTCATGCCTTTTTTTCACTGTCTTCTTTTTCCTGATAGGCTTTTAAAGGTCTCTGGAAAGCATCTTTAGACATGGCTAACATGCCCTTTTGTGAATGACAATCAATTTAATGTCTTCATCCTCATGCACATGTTGTTTAAAAGTTGCCAAATCGTTGATCAATAAAAGATGCTAGGAAGTACTCCATATTCTACTTCCCTACAACAATGTGTAGATGGCATCTGTAACCTGAACCTGCTCGGTGCCACAGTACGGCAGGCACTGCAATAAGGCTACTGATGCAGCAGTGCACAGGTGTACATTGTGCTTTTGGCAATACGTTTATGAAAGGGGAAACTGATCAGCAGATCACCCTTTCAGAGATGAAATTACCTGCATTATTTTATTAAATTAATAACATTTCAAATGACAATCAGTCACAAGCCTAAGCTGCATTGTCGTCTGTTCACAATGAAACAAAGATGGGTAGATTACAGGAATCAGCCCTTCTCTGTACATTGTTCTCTTTGTTGCTGAGCTGATGCTATGTCATCTTTCTCTCTTGAGCTTCAGTTGATGTCCGCTCATCGGTCTCATTTTCCTCCTGCACCCCACCCTCATGCACCTGATGCATGTGTGAAGGTGTAGAGTGAACATTTACATGTTTTTGCTAATGCACCACATTCATTTGAGACAGATGCCTCTGTTTTTGCAGAGGAAGGGATTGACTGATACGGATTGACAGGTGTGGCCGGAATAGAGCTCCACATGTTATCTGGGCTTCTCCATTGCATTGCTGCTGTACCAGGTGAAAAACACCCAACAGATAGATTCCTTACCTGACTGTTCCCCCATCCCCTTCCATGTTTCGCTACTGTACTACATTATTTTTTGATTCTCAGATAATTTATATGAATAATGTGTGTTTGATATAAAAGGAGAATCAAACAATGACTATTTGCGAGAAATGATATGAAAATAGGGCATGTGCACTTCTTGGTGGCATCCTCAAAGAGCCATAGAGATAAATGAGCTGCTCCTGCATTCCTGTGGAAGGTAGAATGTCATGGCTGAATGGGAAAGTCCAGAACATTAGGCATGAAGAGAATAGGCTCCAGAGACATCAGCTCCCAAATAACTGTTACAGTCCTGAAGAAGTGCCATCCTACATGTGATACATGTGTGGATATGTGCATGATCATTTGTAACTACACATATCTGTTGACCAGAATGCACCAAACAGGAATTTAAAATATCTCTGCTTACAAGCACCTGTCTGTCTAATCATACTTAACAAAATCCCTTCCTGTAAAAAGACAGAGGTCCTGCTTATGAATTTCTGTTGTGCACGCTCTTTCTTTCATGTGTCATACTCTTCTTATTGGGTGTCATTCATCTCTTGAGGACTTCAGAGAGAAGTTCTTCTTCTTCTTCTTCTTCTTCTTCTTCTTCTTCTTCTTCTTCTTCTTCTTCTTCTTCTTCTTCTTCTTCTTCTCTTATTCTTCTTCTTCTTCTTCTTCTCTTCTTCTTCTTCTTCTTCTTCTTCTCTTATTCTTCTTCTTCTTCTTCTTCTTCTTCTTCTTCTTCTCCTCCTTCTTCTTCTTCTTCTTCTTCTTCTTCTTCTTCTTCTTCTTATTCTTCTTATTCTTCTTATTCTTCTTATTCTTCTTCTCTTATTCTTCTTCTTCGTCCATTTACAAATGGTGGAGGCATTGCCTGATGGGTGACTGAAAAATAGCACACAGATGAGATTAGCCAGTTTATGAGGGTGTGCAAAAGTAGCAGACATAGACCAGGGACACCAAACAAGAAACAGAAAACAATATATAAATGAAAAGGGGACTTATGAAGGAAAAATACACCAAATTGAGTAAGGGGGTATGTGCTCCCAAAAGAGGAGTATTATGTAAAAATGTAAAAATACAATAGTAGGCATCTATGCAGGCAGTGATGGGATCAGGTAGTGAGGATGGTGGAGAGGGCAGGGCGAGCTCCCTCTATAGCATAGTAAGTGAAGTTAGAGTCAAGCTTTAAAGAGATCCACAGTTGGGCTGGCTTTGATTGTGATGGCAGTGGGTTCCAGTGGAGCATGGGGAGTATGGAAAGGAGTGAAAGCTAGAAGATGTTCAGGGGTATGGAACAGTGAGGTTGAGTGCAATGGAGGAGCTTAAGGAATGAGATAGGGAGTAAACAGAGATACAATCAGGCAGGCACTCAGAAGCAAGATCATTGATATATTTGTACACTAGGAGAAGTAACTTAAAAAGGGAGCCATTGTGGGGGAGGATCTGTTGTGCTTGGAGACCCAACCAGCATGTTGCCAATAGGGAGAAGTACAGAAGGATCTGGGTGCGTTGTAAGAGAGCGTGGTGAGCAAAGTTGAACATTTTCGTAGAGTGGTTATTAAGAAATTGACACATTTTCTAAATGTTGAGAAGGCTAATATGAGTCAGTGGGAGTGATCAATTGGTACAGTCGGAAGTTGCATAAAGACCCCAATATTGCGAGCATTCGACGAGTGATCAAGAAGGTCAGACGGTAGGACAAAGGAGAAGAAAGGATTGGGGTGGCAATGGAAGCTGGGGAAAAAATGACTTTAGTTTTTTAAGCATTTAGCATGAGGCAGCAGGGAGCCATCCATTGACAAATTGCAGTGAGACAATTGGTTATCTGTTCACAGATGACTGGGGTGAAATATAGATAGGAGAAATATAGATAGGAGAAAAAGATGTAGGTGTCAGTATGTGTTATTTATGTATGTTTACGATATGTTATATTCATGTATTTTTATCAGATGGTTTTATGTGCATATGATGGATTCTGAGTAAGTTATATATTGTGGTTTTATGGTAGTATAACACCAATACCATCTATGATATTATTGTATCTGTTTCATGATTGCATTCATGCAGAAGACATAAATGTATTTGCAATGAAGTTATAGTGAAAGCTGAAGTATGAAATATGTTTTCCTAGGGCAGAGGTATAGAGGGTGAAGAGCAGAGGTCCAAGGACTGACACTTGGGGAATGCCAAAAGGGGGAGTGGTGGAGTCAGAGATCTGTGTGTTCCAGGCGATTGTAATCGTTGACCTTCCACGTAGGAGGCAATCCAGGCAAGAACAGAGTTGTAAAACCCAAAGTCCTGGAGAATAAGACAGAGAGATGAGTGGTTGACTCTGTTGCCATGCATGAAGTCTCAGTGGGTGTTTACTACAGAGGCCCATTGGTGTAGATATCCATGGCCAGCATGCTCAAGATACATAGTGATCCAATTGAAGTCAAACTGAATAAGGGCCTTTGGATAATGGTAAAGGAGCGAAACTGGCTCATAGTTTTCCAGGGCATTTGGGTCAGAAAATGTTTTCTTTAATAGGGTTAGGACAGTTGCAGATTTCAAGAGGGCAGAAAGGAGTAATGCATAGAAAGTGAGAGAGAGAGATTTAAGAGAACATATAGATAAGGGCAGGTGATTGAGACAACGTCTTTGACCATTTGGGGAGCAGACTGGTCAAAAGGTGCTGAGAAGGTTAGAAGCTAATTTGATAAGTGAGGTACTGAGAAGTAGTCCAGAGTAGAAGTAAGAGGAGAGAGGGTGGACAGAAGGTGGGACGGTTATAAGGCAGAGGGGGGCCTTGAGAGTAACATGAATTTTAGAGATTTCAAGGAAAAATAGTCAGCAAAGTATTTAGCAGAAAGGGAAGAGGCGGTGGATGTTGACTTTAGTGGCGTAAGCCTAGAGGGTAGAGGAACGTTTGCATGGGTGATTGCAAATGGAGAAAATTAGGTTTGTGAAGAAGAAGGATTTGGAAGAGTCCAGGGAAGCAAGGGATTTTTTAAGTCAATGTGTAGGGTAAGTGTCTGTTATTTGCACCTACATAGTACGTCACAGCACATGTTTTATCAGGTTTTGAAACTCAGAGGTGATCCAGGGATGAGGCCAGGGGTGGGAAAGTGTGAAAGTGTGAACAGGATAGTGTTGGTCAAATTGAGTCATACTTGCATGGTGAAAGTTAGAAAAGACACAGTCAATGGAAAAGATATGAATAGAGGAGAGTAAAAAGATTGAGGTCCTCACATCCTCAAGGTAAGGGTCAAGAGAGATCTTCTTGAATTTCCTCTTATGCATTAAAAGGGAAACAGAGATGTTAAATTAGAGAATGGGTTGATCAGAGTGAATTGAGCCAATGGAGAGGTCAGAGGAGTAGTGTGAGTTGTTGAAAAAGACAAGGTCAAGAGAGTTCTCACCACAGCAGGTAGGGTGGTAGTGGATGGAGTAAAGGCAGTGGTCAGATATGAGGGACTTCATTTCAATGTGGGTGGCTACAGATGGCTTGTCATGTCGAAAGGAATTTACTAAAGGAAAAGGTTTAGGTAATGAATGAACAAATTAATTAATAATTTTTATTAGTCAGTTCTTAATAGATTGAAGATATTGTGTTATTGTGTCTTGCTGCCATGGATACTGCTTCTCAACATTGATATTACCCCTATCGCTAGTCAGCTACCTAACTTGTTCATTGGCCCTCCCAGAAAAGTGCAGCTACGATCTTCGGTCATCTGGACATTGGCACTGTGGACATATGTATGCTTTTAACAGCAGCTCAAGCAATGTCTGGATTGTGGGACTGGGTTGGAGGGTGTTGTTTTCCCATGGGTTTCTGACGTTTACCCTGTCACTGGTCTCTGAGTCCTGAAGGAAGGGTTAAGAAAAAGAAACAAATATGGTTATATGTTCTGAGTATTAAACAAAACCAGACAGGCACACTAATAATTTAAAAAATTAGAAGGCAAACCTTAAACATTAAACAGTCATCGAGATAGAATTCAATTAAATTTGCTTAAGGTTAATTAAAAAGAATCCAAAGAATAATGGGAAGGAGAAGATGTTTATAAGGAGAAGAACAAAGCAAATAGACAAATCTAATTCACATGGAAAAACATTAATAGAGAAAGTAAACAATAAGGATGAAGTAAAGAGGATGACAAGCGATGGAGAGAAATTTGAAATGAGACAGGAAGAAATGTGAAAATGAAGGAAGGAGGAAGTTAAGGGGAAAACCAAATGAATGAACGAAGGAGTAAACAGTATGAAACTAAAAGGAAATAGTAATCCAGAAATTAATGTGAAATTGTATTGTCAAAAGGCAATTCAAGATTATTTTAAAAACGGTCCTGTTCAAGTCTGAGTCAAACCAGCAAGGTCCATGTCGCCAAAGGTTGTTTTGGTCCATTCACGTTTAAACAGGAAGTGTTAACCCTACAATTGTGCATAGGGTCAGAGGTGTCTCAGTTACTCAGTTAAAACAACATACCAGGGGCCAGATTACAACAACGTCGTGCTGTTGCAGGTGCAAAGTTGCACCGTATTATCAAGAGGGCAAAGTTTGCTCTACTGCAAAACACATTGGGGCCATATTAGAAAACATTTTCACTGTGGCAAGTGCAATTTTTCATGGGATAAGTACAAAAGCAAAAATGCCCCTAATGTAAAAAGCATGCACTTTCAATCCATTTTTCCACCAGGTCAAACATTGCCCTAGTGCTAATACGGTGCATCTTTGCAATGACACCAGTGCAAAGATTCTGTAATCTGGGCCCAGGTCGATTCTGCCAGAAGCAAAGCATTTCGACATGCTTTAAACGGTCACGAAGAACATCGAAAATGAGTGATTTGTTTCCTCAAATAACCAACCAAACCGCCTGTCGTCAGTGCTCAATCCACAAATCAAGCACAAAGAATTAGTGATGGTAAATTACAAGTCACTGTAATTAGAGCCATGCTTCCGGGACGGCTCTCTTTTTAATCTGTTTTTGATTAATGGCATTGTATTCTGAATGCTGATGGCTGACTAACATCATCGGCATCAATAATAACTGAACAAGCAAAACAAATCCTAGTTACGAGGTGACGCGATCAGTCAATCACATTTTCATAATTTGTTGTTCATAGTTGCTTGAGAAAAAGTCTATTCCACGTTGGTGGCAAAAAGCTAAGTTATCTTCTACGGAGTAATTGAATTTGCCCAACACCACTAATAATGTTCAAATCCATAAATATATTACCCCATAAGATCTCAGTCTGAGGCCGACGGTAAGTCTGTGGGAAGGAGCCTAACTGATAACATTAATAATGGCCATCAATTCCTCGGCCATTCTCATCATCACTACACTCGATGGGGATGAATGTGTTTTTTTCTTCTGGCATGAAAGCGGACATTTTAGGACCAGTGGGCCCAGTCACCGCCTGCACACACACAGTAATATCAGGAAAATCCCACCATGTGAATATGGCAGGTGTGCAGTGGTGTAGCAATGATCTATTACCTATGCTTTCCATTTCTCAGGATTTTGATTGTGATTTACTGGCACAGAAAGCATGTTGCAATAAATTAAAATAACCCACGTCCATGGGGCATGTAATAGTCATGCTTCTTTGCATGCCTGATTAAACTTTGTGGAGGCCCCTAGGCAGTCGGAATTGCAGGTCCCTCGCGAAAATTATCTTCTAATACGTTATTAATTTTACCAACCAACATTTTTTAAATAAACCAATTGTATTACGGTCTGTACGTTACACGTACGTAGTTTGCAAAACTAACAGCTGCCAGAAAATTGGCTTTTAAGAGACAAACTCGTATGTGAGTCTGATGTCTCTGGTGTATGTACTTTACGTTGTTAATGTGTACATTAACATTAATACAGTATTTTCTCTATAGAGCCTTTAATGTAATCTTTTTGTTTGAGTTGATTCATTTTTTGTATCTTTTGGAAAAACTGAGGAACTCGCTGCCCAACCCTCTTAGATCAGAATGCTCTTTTCACTCCTTTAAGAGCAAGGCCAAATTGTAGCTGGTCAGCCAAGATGCTTAACTCTACCCCAACACACTGGTCCTTATCCTCCTTCTCCTTTGGAAGGACCCTGCACCATTACCTTTGCCTGATTAGGCACCCTAATTGCTGTAAATACACTGTAAATATTGTGTAAGCAACTTCATTGTCTGCCCTTATGTACTCATGTTATTATCCTACTGTGTCTTTGCCTCTATGCATGTATACTATGTGAATGCAACCTAAAATATGCGCCCAGATGCCTTTGGGCCAGGCGCGCTATACAAATAAACTAAATACAAATACAAATACAAAGCTTGGCTGTAATTTTGTTTCCAGATCTGATCAATATTATTTTGATCCGTTGTCGCGGGGCCCACAAAGGAGTGGGGCCCATAGACCGGTGCCTACGGAAGCCTAGTACCCGTTGAAGAACTACTGCATGCTAAGGTGCCACGCATGGCCCCAACATTGAATACATGTGCACAGAGATGTTCTCGGCCAAGTTGCTTTGACGAGAACATCTCTACTGACAAAAGCCTCAGAATGAAGGCGATAGAAAGGAAACAGAAAAGTACATGCAAAAGCTACAAAGCCCACTTGCATCTTCCTCGCAAGTGCAATGAGACACGTGATGAATAATCCTTCAACATGAATGAGCTATTGAACAGAGTAGGGACAGCTTCAAAGCTGCTATTCTAGGTGCACAATGCCGCACAAAAAAGCATTGATAAATCATGCGCACATTCAGCAGCGCGCAAATTGGACAGTGTGTAGCTTGATCTTACCACAAAAGTCGCCCAGTGACAAATATACAGTCACAAAGTAAAAAAAAAAAAAAATACACGAATTTAAACCAAACAGATTTATGGAATAATGAAGCAGTCATTCCACAAATTATACAGGCCGGGATTGCAAAATCGACCCACAATGATACACTTTTCAGAACGTATGTAGGGTGTAGGCACATCCAAAGGTTTCATGGTGATAACTAAGCATATACTAGACACGGGAGCCTGAATTAAAGAAGAAAAAAACAAGACTAAGAAAAAGTCAAAAAAGGTTTTGACGTTTCTTTAAAAAAGTTAGAAAATCTCTCTTTATCGCAACTCTCCATTTTAAAGATGATCATATTATCTCCCATTGCCTTTCCCAGCTTCAGATATTTAACGTTTCTTAGTTTATTAAATCTCATAACTTCCCTTCCCTTGTTGCTGGTGAGATAGCGCAAAGGATCACAGACTCATGTCGACATCTGCATGTATCCTGTGTGCCAAGTTATGATCCTGTTCATGGATGTTCACCGATCCATTCTTCCGAGGTCGAACGAACCAGCAACATTGCATTGGGTAATTATAGCACTGTAAACAGAAGCACTTAGAAGCTGGGTGATTATTGCATGAGCACTATAATATTGCAATACTGCTAGCTAGCATTCCCACGTCACTTGCAGATAGATCTCTGTTCATAACCAATCATCTTCTTCTTGATGATATAAGTGTACTTCCTTTTTCCTGGGAAGGCGTTCCCGGATATGCGAGTACACTTGATCTTGTTTTTTTTTCGGATGCGTTTAGGAAAAGTGCTCAATTCAGGCCTCTTCAATGATTAACGAAAAATAAGGATTTATTTGGTCGTCTGACTATGACATACCAAAGAGTTTCCAGAAGTCTGATTTCGTTAACCATCTACCAAAGTGCATGCTTTTTCTTTTTTCTTGTTGTAATAGGTTTATAGTGAGTTTTTCGAATGACATATTTTCGAATGCCATTTTCCAGACACCATTTTGTCGAAGAAAAAAAATGTGAATGTTTTTTTTTATGGGGCGTTACCCCAAACCCCTGTTTTTTTTAAAACACTTTTTATACTTACAAAACCCCAAAAAACCATATTAAATAAAGAAATAATACATTTGAAAAAAAACATTCAGACGAAATGTTTTCGAGATAATTGCATTTCGAAAAAAATGCATTCGAAAAAATGACCGGATCCCGTTGTAATACCATGTGACTTTTCCTTTACTTTGAGGTACTCCTTGATTATTATTTTTTTTCAGGAAAATCCATGGCATGTTCTGGCTACCGAATGTTGAGTGTTCTCCAGTGGTTAGGATCTGGAACACTGGCCTCTAACTTACCACATTTTACCACTTTTGTATGCGGGGGCAGCCTCTCATACATCCATTCTTCCTTCCCTTCCCTTTAACCCTTCCATCCCCCAATCCCTTTTCTAATATTCCCTGCTCCACTATCCCCCAAAACCTACTGCAGAAAATGCAGTAAGTTGTCCTACTGACTAATGCACTCAGTTGGCTGTGGCTAGAGCGGCACATCCAAATTGTTATACGCTCATCCCATTCCCCTCCCTTTCACAGACAGAAAAGCAATTGCCTTCTCAAATAATGTTTAATTGTAGCATGGGGTGCATGAACCATGTCTCACAAATTAACAAAATGTCTATATTTACCAGTTTCTCATTCCACTCCAGAAACACCGCCCCATGTCTATTTGTGGAATTATTGGGAAGCTTCACAAAGACAAAATTCTAAAAAAATTTCTGTACCCACAATATGAAGATTGATATTGCATGTGTGGAACTCAAATAACTTTTCTGGCATTTAATTAAAAATGTACTATACAACGCCAAAATTACTTGTATTCCTATTTTTTTTAAAAAAGAAACATGTATAGATCCAAAAATAAAGTTGTTAAAAAAAAGAAACATGTATATATAACGCGTGTGTATAGTATACAATACAGCATTTCTTACATAGTGAACCACTATAAAGACCCATTGCTAGGTACCAACACTACACCAATCATATGAAGTGAAATGTGTTTAGCGGATGATGTCATTGCCAGGCCTAAATCATGTATGTCCTCATAGAAAACTCAAAGAATACAACACAAGGACATGCACTGTGATACAGTTTAAAAAAAAATAAAAAAAAAAAAAAAAAAAACCTCCAAGGTTATGCAGCAAAGCCTCCTTGTTTTCACATTCCTGCAAATCACTGACATTCAAGAAAATGCACAAGCTAGACACAAGCTAGACACCATAACCGTACGTGTTTAGAATTAAGTGGGTCACTGCACATGGAAAAGAAGGCTGCATTACGAAACACTCTCCCATTATCTACTGAGAAAGGGGCATGGCGTTCCACTCTGCATATGTAGCATCTTTGGACAAGAAATCTTTGATCTGGCTCAGAGTGGTTTTCAGTCTTTTGTACACACCGTGAGTTGACAAACCATTTCAAGTGACTTTCAGAAGAGGAGGAGACAATGGGAGCCGCATGAGCGTTATTTACTTACATTCATTATTCCTGAGTCCAGAGTGTCCCTGCTAGAAAGTTTTACTCTTGACCCCACACCTGCACCACAGAGATGAGCTGCATTCAAGATTGAACAAGTAAAGAGCTAAAACTGAGCCTAGACAAGAAAGACACTGTTGTGATTGGCACACTGCGAAAGCATGAAAAGAAATGTGTTAATCAAACGCACACACACTTCTGGTAATGATACAGTGCTTAGGGCATATCTCAAGAAATAGGATATGAGAGCCTGCCCACTGTATATTTCTAAACACTTCCAGTCCACTTTCCATGTCCTTCGTGCTCCCGCTATATTGAAACTACTGAAAGTGGGCCACTTTTTTGGGTAATGTGGGCCAGTTTGATGGCATATTTCACTATGTGGCTAGTAGTTTTGACCAGTGTTTCTCAATAAAAATTCTTCAAAATGCATCACGTGTTACTGTGGGTACTATTAAACAGTGTCACAAAAGGAATGAATAGCCATTTGAAACCTGGGCCACTTTTTTTATTGGTGCCTGAGACAATTTTATGGCCCAGTGTGCCCCTGGCAGATAGTCGTGGGTTGTTCATCCAGTCATTACAATCACTTTATAAAAGTATATAGTTGTATACATTGTTAAAACAGATCATGAGATATGTTTGACGTAAAATGTCTTGGTTTAGGTTGCATTTAAATGAGCAATACATCAAAACTAGACAAGTTCGAGCAGCAGCATTGCAAAGACCGCCGCTACAATGAGCCTTTCCAGCAAAGCCACACATACATTGCACCCAAGATCTTGTACCAGAGGACAGACATCCAGTGTTAGGCCCTCTTAAGACACTACGAGGATTGTGTCCATGGAGGAGCATCACCTTGCACCTTGACCAGCATTCACAGTGACCAGCAGCCTTACAAACATGGCTAGAACAAGAGTTGCAGCCCAGAAACACTGCACCCTCTGGCCACTTTGTTCACAGCATTGTGTCCTCGAGGGCTGACATCTTTAAGTTCAAGTGATCACTTTATTGGGCTGTGATGCTCTAAACCAGAGCTTTAACATGCAGCCCATCAGGCATATAACCTCAGTGCATCTTCATTAAGGGCTCATAAGTGAAGAAGATGTTCTGTTTGGCCCTGTTCAGGCCTGGACAGTCCTAGTGATCCCTTACCCTGACTCACTACCACAAATGCGACCAACCACATCTGGACTCTCTTCCATAGTGTGCAGTGAGTAAGGATGCCCACTGCCAGAATATTGTTCCAGAAGCCAAATTATGTGGTAACTACTAGTCTACTGCATCTAGATGACATTTATTTTGCTAATAACAGATCTTTGCTCCTAAATGAACTTTTGGGCCGAAACTGACCTTTTGTATTTAACTGTACTTCTTGGTTGTTACTGGTCCATTGCTCCTAAATTGTAATTTTATGGTTGCCATGAGGCAAATGTATTTATCATGTTGTTCGTACTACTGGCTTATTGCCCCTACGTTTGAATTGTTTTGGATGATACTACTACTTAGGTTGGTTACATGCATGCATGCACACAATATTGTCTAGTTGCATCGCTTTGTAATATCACCTTGACCTTGTTCTGATCCCGATCTATAAGGCAGGAGATCGAAAAACAACAGCAAATTACAGGCCGATTGCCTTATTAGATCCCTTGGGAACATTATTTGCTGGCTACCTACAAAAGAAATTGAATGCATGGGCAACAGATCACGACAAAAAAGCTAAAAGACAAACAGGCTTTGTAAATAGAATTGGGGCAAATGTCAACCTTTTGTTGCTGAATATGATAAAACACGAAGCAATAGCCAACTCATACCAAGTATATGCAATCTTTATAGACCTAAGGACTGCGTTCGACTCAGTCAACAGACAATTACTTTGGATTAAGCTAAGATCTTGGGGATCTCCTTTAAGCATTCTAAATCCAATAAAACAGTTATACTCGAACACCTCGATACAAGTCCGACTTACGAAGGACGGAAGAGTGACTGAATCCATTCCTACTGGTAACGGGCTAAAACAAGGGTGTCCCTTGGTCGCGTGCCTCTACAATCTCTTTACCTATGACTTTGGTGACAAAATTCAAAATAACATGGCCAATCCGCCAAAACTCAACAGTGAAGCCATTCAAACATTAATTTATGCTGACGACATTATAATCCTAGACAAAACTGTGAAAGGCCTTCAACAAACAGTGAACAAAGCCCACGTCTATGTGACAGAGAATAATCTACAAATTAACATCGACAAAACAAGAACAATGAAACTTATTACGAAAAAAAAAATAAGGCTCAAGAGGATAAGAAGATTCAACTAGAAAATAAAGTGGTTATGTCAACCAGGACAATAAAATATCTAGGTGCTCTAATCAATCCGTCAGCAAATGAAATTGAATGGAAACAACATATTGAGGAGAAAGCGAGATCTCTAGCAAAACAAGGACGCTTCTTTCACCCAAAATATGGGACATACTCAGCAAAAGGCACAATATTGCTCTACAAACAAAAAGTAATTCCAATCTTGACATATGCCAGTGAGTCGCTCATTAACCAACAACTAATGAGATGGCCCTACTACGAAGCAATATTTTGGAGGAAAACCCTTGCATTGACTAGAGCATTTCCTGTCCAGAGAATACGGTTTGAATTAGCTTTGCAATCAGTACAATCCATAGTACTGTGGAAACAAATGGATCTGCTAAGAAAAATAATTTCAGAGGAAAAAATACCAGCGCTAGAATTTTTAAAGCAAAAGAAAGAAACATTTCAGGCATCAGCTCTCTTGAAATGGTCCACTGAGATCAAATTAAAATGAAAAGAGAAGAGATCACGGAAGAGATGTTGGTCCATAGACCACAATATGCAAAACGGAAAATTCAAATGAATGATTGGATAATAACTGTAGAAGACCAGAAAAAGTATAAACGACATCTGCATGCTGAAACTGAAGTAAGAGCACTGAATGAATTACCATCATACTTGTCACAGTTTCCGTGTTGCCACATTCGTGATCTATTTCTACATTTCCGATTAAATATACTCCACACTCGAGATTATCTATCTTTGATTGACAAAACAAACATCAGATCCTCAGTCTGTCGATTCTGCAAAGATCAAGATAGTGTGGAAACTCTATTTCATTTGATTATGGTTTGCTCAGCCATGAAACCAAAAAGAGAACTGTTTAGAGACGTTTTCAAAATTTCTGGCAAACAGTTAACAACTGAGGAAAGATGGACAGAACTTCTTGAAGGAAAAAATCAACGTCTTATATTCACGGTGATGACATTTTGGAATGAGATTATGAAAGAAGCTTAGATGCACAAAACAAATATATTGTTCTAAATCTGTCTAAAAATTGATGTAAATATAAATGAAAAGTTTATTAAATCAAACAAACCATTTTAATAAAAAAAATAAAAAAAAATATCACCTTGACATGTAGATCCCCCCACACCTGACCCACCATCCCCTATCCCTAGTACTTTCCCAGAATACTGTGATTGATGGAAGATGCTGCGCCCCAAGTCATATGGGTTTGAGTATTTCGCCAGAAAGGGCAACCAGATCAGTTCAATGTTCTGTTTAGATTCTTGAGGCAGGTGTGTAATCCTTTCCATTTGATACATGTCCCACACTATGTTCAGCTATTCCTTCTTTGAGGGAGCATTTCCCTCTTCCTGAATTGTGCCACACAGCATCTTGCTTCTTGACATGTGTCCCGGTGTGTGCTCCAAATCCCCTTCTCTGGCGAGACCCAACAATATCAGCTCCAGTGTCAACTTTTGTTCTTCCACCTACAGGTCCCTGATCCATGAAAGAACTTCCTTCTAGTAGTCCTGGATCTCCCCATATGGCCAGCCTATGTGCCAAAAATCAGCCTGCGCTTGATCACATCTCCAGCAGGCCAAACTCACCCATGAATACATTTTCGCCAATCGGTGTGAAGAATAATGCCATCGATAAAGGATCATAATCACCTGCCACAGAGAAATGAGGATTTTAATGCCCTGTATATTAGCTCCTTGTTCAAGTCCATTCCCCAGTGCACACTAGCCCTCAAGGACTCCTTAGGTTCTGCCACACAATTCTCTATGTAAACTGGCAACCAGACCCCTTGAGCGCCAGTGTCCAAGAATGGCTTTCTCAAAGGAATTGAGGTCTCTACGAAGGTTGTCTCCCCCATTTCATGGCTTCAATCACCCCCCTTTAGTTGGATGTATGGACAAATACCCATGTTTTCTCCCAGTTGTGCCATGGACGAATATCGATCCCCTTCCACAGATGACCATGTCTCAACAACCCTGCATCATACCATGATTGAAAGCGTAGGGTCTTATTGATCAAATCCCTAATTGGGGGGGGGGTCAAATGCAGCTTAGTGGGGCGGCCAAGATATCCAGATCCCCCACAATACTGCAAGAACCGGATTTTCAAGGACCCTCTTTGAATTCTAGTCTGCGGGACCCAGAGCCACTCGCCCAAAGTAACCTGATACATGACCGCATTGTCCAGCAAAATACACTGCTTTGCAGACCAGGGTCTAAGTGTTCAACCAATATTCTCAACTGTGCCACCCTGTAATACATCTTGAAGTCCTAAAACGCCACTCCCACCTCCTCCTTCGAAAAAAATCAAAGTTTTGTAGGCTATCCTCGGTTTAGCCTCTGACCAAAAGAATTCCAACACAGCCCTGTGAAGGGTATGGAAAAAAGCAGCTGGTACACAGACTGGTAGCATTTGAAACAGGAATAGGAGCTGGAGCAGGACATTCATGTTGATTGCGTTTAGCCTTGCCATCAATGAAAGTGGAAACTTAGTGTACCTATTTCTTTCCTTCCAGACTCTATCCCACTGTTGCAGATACTTCCTCTTGAAGTACTCTGTGATTACCCTGGGTAGGAAGACAAATATCTGGATCCACCCACTTGGGAGAGTGCCCACTGGAAATGCTGTTGATTTTTCGAAATCGACTTTATTTACTATTTAATATTATCAAATCCTCTGTGTGTTATTGAGACTTGCAGGGATTTAACATAATAGTACATCATATACAAATAGCTGAGTTTATATTCAACACCCTGAACTACTACACCTTAGGTTCAGATTGGTTCTGCCACTCACTGCCAAGTGCTCCATTATCATAATGAAAAGTAGTGGCTAGAAAAAGCATGCCTGTCTCATAACCAACGCAAGGTGGAAGGGTTCTGAGGTGATTCTATTCACTGAGACCCGGGCCCTCTTTTGAGAGTACAATGCCTCCACCCATCTCATCCACTTCTATCCCATCCCTAGCCTACCCAAGACCTTCCTCAGGAATGCATACCTCACCAGCCTTTGACCACCCCCATCTTCACCACTTCTGCGGACACCATCAAGTGCATGGTCTTACAGAGTTTGCCCACTGCTTGCCTGTTTGACACACATCCACTGTGGTCTGGTGGACCAGTAAGGGGAGCAATCCCTTGAGTCTCAATGCTAGGAATCTCATGATGATATTTTCGTGCAGGTTCAGAAGCGAGATTGGGCAAAACAAGATTCATCCCATGTGGTCCTTTCCCTACTTGGGAATAACCACTATCACAGCTTCCAGGAAGGATGTGGGAACCGTATTCTCACCATGTGTGTTGTTAAATAGTTTTGGAACAAAGGGGGCTAAACAGCTGCAAAGGTCTTGTAGAAAGTGGATGCAAAACCTTCCTCTCCCTGGGGTCTTACCCGGTTTCATGTGTTTAATAACTCTTTTTACTTCTTCCACCTATACTTGCCTATCCAAATTCTGAATTTCCTAAGCCATGAAAACCGTCATAGGGAGGCCCTGGGGTTAGTTGTCAATTTCGTCCATGCGGGATGGAACTTCCTCCCTGTGCATTTTGCCACCATAATCAGCAAATTCATATGCCTCTTCTTGATGCAAGATCTTATCCAATCCCTCTTCGGTCACCAGTCTAATGCCCATTCAACCTTCAAGGTCTACAGTCTGTTATACAAAATCGTCCATGTTGTATCTCCTTTCTCATAATATTTGTCTCCAGTCAATTTCAGTCTATAGTGTGTTTCCCCCATCAGTACCCCATTATCCTCCTCTCGCTTAACTTTAGAGACTTGGTCAAACCCCCTTGCCTGCTGCCTCTTTCCTCAACCCACTTTAAATGGCCCTGATCCTCCCGTAACTTACTTTCAATTATCTTTCATTCTCTCTTTTTTCTCTTGCCCACCAAGATGAGTAGACCTCTGAAAGATGCTTTGGCTGCTTCCCGCACCATATGGCAGAAGACGCCCTGTATCATTTGTGCGGAAGAAGCTATCTATTTCCTTGTTCATGTATTCCATGATCACTGTATCCATCGATAAGGAATCATTAAAGTACCATCTGGTGTTACGTCTCTTGGCTGGACCTAGTGTCTGGAGAGCTTGTACCATATCATGGTCTGACTGGGGGGTGACATGTACCAATCAGTCTTGGATCCAGAACTCGTTTTTCCTCCAAATCAGGATATGATTGATTCCTGTATGTTAACTGTGAGGTGCTGAGAATAGAGTATATTCACCAGCATCTGGATGGCAGTTCCTCCACACATTATATCATGAATACATCTCCGGGAGTCCCTTGAGCAGCTGATGGCCCCATTCAGGCTTCCTACCTTTGGAAGGGTTGCTCACTGCCAAGTCCAATATGGGGTTCTGGATCAGGTTAAGGTCCCTTCACAGGAGTCTGATTTCCTCTGCCCAGGAGTCTACCTCATGAAAGGCGTCTTGTATCAAGGGTGCCAATGCAGTATTACGAACGTACAGCCCAATTAGTGTTTTCAGATTTCCTTCCCACCACCTCTTGACCATAAGGAGTCTACCCCTCAATGTCTTCTTGACATCATCCTCCATCAACGAAAAGGATTTTGCTAGGAGTATGCCTGCCTCTCCCCTCTTCCTATCTTTATCAGAAACCAAGAACGATTGCCCTATAGGTTTGCCAAATATGCTGCATTTCTCTCGCTGGTTCTAATTAGTTAGCTGGACAAATAAACTCGACAGCTGCTGTTTCCCAAACTCCCTAGATACTAGTGACCTCTTGTGGGGTGAGTTCAAACCCCTGACATTCATTGTAGCTATTGGCAGCATGCCCATGGATCTAGAGATTCTGTTACATGCTTATCACCACCTTCTTGCCTGCCAACTGAGCCTTCCCCCAGGTAGAGATATCAGTACCTCTAGTATGATCATTGTCCCCATACAGAAATACATTGTGATCTCTTTACCTCCCCAAACCCTTAATTAATACCTCCGCTAACTCACAAAAACAAAGACCAAAGTTTAACTTTTGGAATATTCCCCAACTCTAAGATGCCCTGCACATTCCGGGCCACGAGGTCAGTAGCCAAATCACACTATCACCCATCCTCTGAATTAAGATATCAACCTTGCCTCCTTCCCACTTAAACCTCCCTTTACTCGTCATGTCATGTCCTCACAAACTCATTGGACCACCACCGGCTACTGGGTGCAAACCGTAACTGTTCTCTGGTCTCCACACAGGTGCCTCATCACACGTGTTCCCTCAGCAATCCAACCACAGTCTTACAGAATGTCCTTGCTTCAGTGACCCTCATCTTCGCTTCCAGCTCTGAGAACGCATTCCGAAATGTATCTTTCATTTAGTGTGTGATTTCGATTTCATGCTTCAGAGTCTGTCCTTGTGCCTCCAGCAGTAGCTGGGAGATTGTGTTGGTGTCCCTGACAACATGCTTCTCTTCCTTCAGTTCAGACAACAATGAAAAAGGGTAGCCCCATCTATATCGAATACTGTCTGATGATAGCCAACATGTGAGGGGAATTGCATTGCCTGTAATGCCCCAGCATGAAGGAGGACAAGTCTTGATATACATTATCTCTGAGCATTCCCATTCAATGGCTCGTCTCTTTTTGGCACCCTCCAGAATCCTCTTCTTGTCCCTATAGTAGTGGCATTTTGCTAGGAGTGATATGGGTTTTGTGGGCCCCCAGAACTATGAATTTGGTCAAACATGATGGTTTTGGAGGGGTCAGCCGGAATACTTCAGACCAGTGATCTTACTTTCAATTCCATTCCTTCCATTGTCTCCCCCTCTGGCTATGGCAGAATCCGAATGTGTATGTTGCTTCTGTGCTCCCTATTTTCAAAATCTTTAATTTTCAGTAGTAAATCTCCCTCTTTCCTCTACAGTTCCTTTGTTCCTACGTCCATCGTAGACTCTAGGATATCTGCAGGGACCTGATTGCCTTCGAGCATGTCAAACCTACCCATCAGTTCTCTCATTTCCATCATGGTGGTCTGGACCTTTGATCTGAATGCCTTTAGCTCTTTAAGGATACTCTAAATATCTGTTTAATTCTTAAAACCTCCCGCATCTGCAATGCCATCGCAATCTCACTCCATGGGGGTCATTACGAGTTTGGAAGCAGCCATGGTGCTATTAGCTTCATTGCTAAATATGGTAAGTGTTCCAGGGATTGTATGCTGATAATGGGACTATAATACATAAAACATTTCATTTACCGTAAAAGTTGGTTCTATGTGATATTTCTGATTTATTTCAGCCCTTTTTTATGCAGCCTTCAAAAGAAGAAGTATCACAATACTTGGAGGGGGTTTACCCCTCCACCCCCCTCAGAAAGCCATTCCCCTGCATGCCCCTATCCCACCCCCTCCCACACTGGTGAGTTTTATTAGAATTTGAGGGGCTTCACACCCACATCCACCCAAGTCCACCTTAACTCCTTCACACGTCCCACGTCCTTCCCCCTAGAGCATTACCCCTGAAGCTCAACCCTTTGTGACCCTTTGCATCATACACAAGGCTGTCTGAGGCCTGGGACATCCTTACATCCACCTTTCCCTCCCTAAATACCTCCCAGCCAGAGTCCTTCAGTCCTCTGGTTCTAACACTCTGCAAGTCAAACATTTCAACAAGCAAAGGGTCCACCACACTCATCCTCCCTCCCCCCTCTTCCCCTGGCACTTGCCACTATTGGCCCTCACAGCACTTGTCTGCACACACCCTTGGGGGCAGCCCACTCTTGCACTTCTCCTTCGCCCCTTTCACTTACCACCTTGTAATGCACTTACAGAGTTGGATTGTCACAAGGCCAATGTAACCATTTGTGTGTTCTAATTCCCATTCCCCCCACCCCCATCTTGTCTTGTGGCAGTTGCAAACACTTGTGTATAGGCACCATGCACATGTCCAATAGATAAACCACACACACACACAATGCAAACACACATATAATTACCAGCTCTCCCACCCTTCCATGCCACAAACATTCTCCCTCCTCCCTCACAGAAACAAACAGACTGACACACACAATCTCACAAAATCCCAAAACACTTACCTGGATGTCTACATCTTCCCTCCTCTGGCCCAATCATCCCTGTCAGCCCCTGTGCACTTGTGTGCAGCAGGGGCATGATATATTAATTCAGGAAGACCACTCAGTGCGGTCTTTGAGCGGTCTTTTAATACTGGACTTTTTTTAATTGGTCTTTATCAAATTAATTTGTCACTTACTACCATAAAGGATATGTGTTTATGAAGAAACAGAACAAAATTTGTATTAAAAACAAGATTATTTAGCACTGTCTCTTGGCAATGGGGTATTATCAGTATTGTTATCTAAAGTGCTAATGTGCATCAAATATAGTAGGAGATACATAATTCAAGTAACTAATTTCTATTATCATGTCCCTTGGAAACAATTCTTCAGAAATCTCTCAAGTTGTTTGATTCTAAGCAAGATGAAAAACATTCCAGCTCTTATGAGTATGGTTCTTCATTTTCTGAGAGAGCACGTCCGGTATTCTCTCAGTGAATTTGTGACCAGCTCGTTGGAGATAACCTAAATATAGGCTTTGAGAAAGTTCATCATTTTCCCTATGAGGAACCTACACTGTTTATCAAATCAATTATTGGTGAATTGTAAGTACAGGGTAGATTTGATGTTGGTTTGGCCACAATGGGAGATATTACATGTGTTATTTTCCCAAATGATTCATACGCCCCTGAAACCATGATTGTCCCAGAAGTCAGTACAAGTAAAAAGCTGGATAACAGTTACCTGTAGACACTTGGGATAGTGTAATCTTGATCTAAATTCTCCCAATGGGTATGTCATCTTGTATTAATCACAATCTTGTATTGACCACTCACAATGACTAGTGCCTTTCCTGATCGTATGCGCCAAGCTACCGTTGCCCATGTCCCTTCAGACACTCCTAACATCTATTGGCCATATGCCACCACTAAATCAAAACATGTACTCTCCCTGAAAAGGGCACTTGTGATCCCAAACTCACAAGACATCCTGCCATCTTCCTACCTTCCCAATGCATGGCCAGCCCTCACTTCTACCTTCCTGAGTTTGCCTCATACCCTAAGAAACCATGCTCTCTCAAGACGAGTAACAAACGCCAAGCTTCTTTCCTAACTTCTGGCCAAAAACAACTACCAACCACCACTCCATCTATCACCTGGAGAAATGAACGATTCAAATCAAGAACTAAAACCCGACAATGATTAGAAGCGAACACATCCTGAAGAGAAAAAGCTCATCACCTAGCCTATATGATCACATGAGTAACCCTGAGACCACAGGCTCCAATACAAAAGTACTCAAAGATGCAAGGGGTAGCCATTTCACCACCGTAGAACCTACACCCAAAAAAAAACACCCCTATAACCTAATACTAAAAAACGACCACACTGGACAACTTGAAATTGGATACCACAACTCACCTGAAGGGAGCCCTCATTAATGCCAGATCCTTCCTAGCTCATGCCCTTGGCAATGCAGACCTCATCACCATCAACAACCTAGACTTCCTAGCTATCTCCGAAACATCGCTGCAACCAGCCGCTGGCGCTGCCCTCTCGCTAGCCATCCCTGAGGGATATACTATATTCAGGAAAGACAGTGAGTTATCTAAAGGAGGCGGAGTAGATGTCATCACCAAAAACAACCTTCCATTCTGTGAAATTCCCAACCAAGCCATCTCCTTGTGTGAACTTATCTCACTCAAAATCTCCCTATCTGATACATCCACTCTTAACATCCACCTTATCTACAGACCCTCAGGCACACTGCGCTCTTTCGAGGAATACATCACACAATTCCTCTCAATCAACACCAAGCCCTCCTCAAAAATTATCGTTCTGAGGGACTTCAACTTAGGTCCCAATGACCCTGCAGTCGCCCAGGCGCTCGCTATTGCAAACACTATTGAAGCGCAAGGCTTTCTTTATCAAATATCCAACCCGACACAAGACAAAGGCCGCATTCTTGAGTGGTTAGCAGACTGCAATTGTCACATTTACATTCTAGCCAACAACCCATGCCCATGGTCAGATCACAATGTCATCCTTTACTCTATCAACGACACAACCCAGCTTAATGTCACGCCCCAACCTACCTCAGTGGTACCATCAAGAATCCCAGAAAACATCACCCTTAAAAGCATACTTCCCTTACTACTACCACTAACAACATAACCTCACACCAACTCTGATCCCACGGACATGGTAGCACTCTATAACCAAACCCTCCTTGATGCCATCAACAAAATTGCCCCTCTTGGCACCGCTCCCCAAACCAACTGCCCACCTAAATTGTTGGTACACCTATAGCCTCAAAGCCTTACAAACTGCAAAAAGAATTGCTGAAAGTGCCTGGAATCACCCCCCTCTCATGTGAACAAACAGCACTTCAACAACCTGACCATAGAATACAAACAAGCCATTCTCCAATCAAAAGACAACTCCTAAAATGAAAGAATTACATGAGTAAACTCAGGCACAAGAGCTCTTCAGGATTCTACGTGAATTAGAATACCCTGCCCTTCACCAGACCACTGTAACAAAGATCTAACCTGGTGCAAGAACATTCAAAAAGCCCTCCTGGGCAAAATCTCTTTACAAAACAAAATCAACACCAAAAAATCCAAACTAGCCTCAACTGTCCAGACCCTTGACATGCAACCTACACTGTCCAATCCCATGCCTAGATTCAAATTCACCCCTGTGACCATCACTGAAACTACCAAAATTATCAATCGACTGAAGCCTTCCAGATGTCAAGGAGACCGCTACCCAACCTCATTAAAGAAAGAGCTTTCCCCCTTCATCACAACCTTGATCAACAACTAATTATCCGCTAGCAATGTACCATGAAATCTCAAAGAAGCATAGGTATGCCCACTTCTCAAAAATCCTACACTACACTGGACCCCAACATCCCCACTAACTATCACCCCATCACAACAGTACCCTTCCTTCTGAAAATACTTGATAGAGAAGCCTACGTGCAAATACAAAAATACTTGGAAACGCACAACCTCCTTGGCCTCCGCCAATCAGGCTTTCACCCTGGTCACAGAACGGAAACTGCCCTCTTGGATCTCAAATTCCAAATGGATGAGATCAAGGACAAGGGTAATCTGACCATACTCCTCTTACTTGACCTCTCAGCAGCCTTTGACTTTGTAAACCACAATATACTCTACGCAAACACCTTGCCTTAGCTGCCCACTTCTCGGCCAAGGCCATGAAGTGGATCCAGTCCTTCTTATCCAACTGCACCATGATAGTATTCTCAACCACTGGGGCTGCCCCCTTAGACCCAGTAATGTGTGGAGTGCCCCAAGGCTCCTGTGTCTCACCAACACTGTACAACGTCTTTTCAAAACTCCTATACAAATTGGAGGTCACATACACTAACTACATGGATGATACCCAAATACTGCTACCCATCACCAGCATCTACGACATCGACTCCAATGTCCTGAGCAAAATGTACCTAACTATCCAAGCCTGGATGGTGCAAAATGAGCTTTGCCTTAATGACGAGAAAACAGAACTATCCTCATTGGCAGTCAATCTCGTCTAAATAACCTTTCCGACTCCTATAAATCCTTCACCATTGATGGCAACATTATCACCACAGCCTAAGAGGTGAAAACCTTAGGAGTTTATCTTGACTCGTCGCTGTCCCTGACAAGGCAAGGTAACGCAATCACGTTGGCAGTGGCTTACAAAGCCAAACTGATCAATGCTAGCAGACCCTTCCTGACCACCGTCAATTGCATCACCCTGGTTAGAGACCTTATACTCTTGAGAATCAACTATTGTAATTCCCTCTTTGCAGGCTATATCTCTCAAAACATTAACAAACTACAAATCATCCAGAACAGTGCTGCAAAAGTGGCATTCAACATTCCAAAAAAAGATCATATCTCAACAGCTAGACGAAAGATCCACTGGCTCCCGTCCGGGAACGCATCACATTCAAAACGTTATCTCTAACACAGAAATGCCTTTCAAATAGTGCCCCAATCAATCTAGCTAGACAAATCTCCAAAGTCCACTCCAATAGACCCACCCGGTCTGCATACTCCTTCCTCCTCGGTATTCCTCGATACAGATGCCTAAAAGAGGGAGGTTGTAGCTTCCTGGTGATTGCGGCCAAACAACGGAATTCCCTGCCCTTTGCACTGAGATCAGATCCCTCCCTCTGACTCTTCTGCAAAGGCCTCAAAACCTGGCTCTTCTGCCAAGGCAACTAGAAGCATAATAACCCTTCATTGAATGACATATCAGCAATCTTCCCGTACCTTTGTCTTGTCCTATCTACAAAGTAATAACTTACATGTATTCTACTGTATATATGCTCTAATATGATATAACCTTATCTACCAAGTCTTAACCTTCATGCAATTTAATTATGCAATTTACTACACAACTCTGTTTTATGATGTAACCTAATGCAATGTACAATGACTGAAACCTAATGTAATATGCAACTATGGCAACTGCCACTCTTATGTAACTAGCGTCTACATGCCTCCGGGTTAGGTGTGCTTAACAAATGTCAAAATAAATAAATTAATAAATTAGTGCAATTAGGACTTAACATGGATATTTAAGGGTGAGCATTATTTCTTCATAATAAGGATGATGGCAACAGGATAGTGGTCACTTTCAACTATTACTATGACCACCAGGTCTTCAGTTAAGTGGCAGTCCTTTGTACTTACAAAAATGTAATCTTGGTGGCTAAAGCGCTAAATCCTTGTATAGATATGGTTCCACATGTGGTATAACATGGGAAACAAACGTTGTATGCTATATATCCCAGTATACACCTAAACTGGGCAGCCTCCATTGATTGACGATCTCAATTTTTCAAGGTACAGGGTTCTCAAGGAAGAGATTCCCACAGTATATCTTTGTCCACAAACATGTTCAATAGTGTCTTGAGAGCTCAAAATGCAGATTTATACCACCTAAGATAATACAGATAATTTCTCCCTTCCTTTCAGAGTGATAACCATTGCTCTATATTCCCTATTAGATGCAATAGGGTCAGCAAACCCAGATACCCCAATGTCTGTTATAAACCTTTATAATGACCATGTTTAATGTACCCTTTTTTATCCCGGGCATATCATTAAAATGTTAGGAGAATTAGTTGGAATTCTAGAGCCAAATATATTAATAAGAAGCAGAATATCAAAGGTTTTTGAACTTCAGCCATCACTCTCTCTGGCTGGATTTAAGTTCCATCAAATGTTCCTTGAAAGTGCCTAATTGTTTTTTTTTAAATGTATTTACAGGATTGGTATACCGTAAAGAAAGGCCCATCTTGCCTTGTTCTAGACTCACATATCTCAACCAGGTAATAGGAGTATAGACATCACTTTCCATCAAGTACCATTCAAAATCCCTACTATGCTAGGCTGCAGGATCTACCCAAAGTGAGTATAGCTGGTTTTATTTTTATGGAATTATCCAAATAACCTACCTAAAGACCATGTGTATCACATAAGTAGGCGCTGTTGTTAGGAGTCTTAAGAGTTTTCTCAAAAAGGTGTTCTCTTGAGCTTCTACATGTATAGCATTTTTGCCAGCATATAATAGCATTTTGCCAGCATTTTGTCAGTCTATAATATAGCATTTTTTTTTTGCCTGTATATAATATATAGTGTTATTGCTAGCATACGAAGTACACAGCCAGGCCCAGTTTGAAACTCCAAATATTCAGAGCACACATAGAAAAAGTGTGCTGCCAGGTTCAAATAATGAGGTGCACAATGTATACGTCATGTGTGAAGACTACATTAGAATACATAACTGACTAAAATGACTAACCGAAATAAAGTACTAAGTGCTAATTTCTAACATGATAATGTAGTCTTCTATGCAAAATGAGGTACAGAACATGTGTTGGGTGCACTGTTTAAAATTCATATTTACATGAGAAAATGAGCACTAGAGTTTTCTTCAGCTCGTGGAAAACAGAAAATGTGCAAGATGCAGGAAGCAAAAACGAAACAGTTCCTTTGGATATGAAGATTTCATTGTTCTGAAAACAAAGGCTGGCACAGAGCACATTTTTTTAATTATGATTGGTAGGGGTTGTAGGCAGACAAGCCACGTCAATAAAGGGCTGAGTAAAAGTTTTCCTGAGAAAGAGAAAGGAGGAGGGTTGGCAGTTCATGCTGAGTTCACGAGATAGACGGACGGGGCTGTCTAAAGGGGCTTGAGCGCTGACTGAATCTAATCAGTTGGTGCTCCCCCACACAAGTTTACAGAGGAGTTTTGCGCTGACTCTGGGACTGCAAAAGACAGCAGGGTCATGCAGGAATCAGATTACTGGCCTTGGTAAGAGATTTGTGTCAAGTGAGGAATAATGTGTATGCCGTGCGTGTGTGGCTCGGATTTTTGTAGTGCAGAGAAGTTAGAAATCATTGCATGTTTATTTCTCTCTATATTCAAAGTGTGGGAACATTAATTCATGTTTGCAAAATACCTGCTTGTTCTGTTTTGTTCTTTTATTTTGCAGATGATGCTGTAAATATCATGGTAAGATTTGGTAACTTGTAAATGGCATGCAATACAAAATGTATATAAAAATGATTGAGACGTTTGTGTCATTCATGCAACTGTGAATCATTTATATGAGTGAAGTACAGAGAGGAGGTTTATACCAGTGCAGCAGAGTATTTACCAATGTATCACTGTCTCTAAAATAACAAATAAGAAAACTTCAGTAATAGACACATAGAAAGTAGAAAGTTGTGTGCGGTGTGAATTATGCTCCACGTCAATACAATCAATCACCGCAGCCAGGGGATTACAACCAAAGGATAGGTACACCCCGCCCCCGCCCCATATAAATCGAGTGTTCAGAAACAACTCAATAGGAATCACTATCCTGAGAGATATCAGAATAGATTTAACCAGGGGGAGAATAACCAATATCGGTGTAGGCTGCAGAGAGAAGATTCTAGAGAGATGGAAAGATTCTAGTGTCTCGAGGCCCAAGTAAAACTGTTGGCTGAACAAATAGAAAAGCTCTGCATGGCCCAAAAACAGCCATCAAGGGAGGGTGCAGAAGAACATAGTAGTGACTGGATGGCTTCCGATAATAAGTGACTAAATATTTATGACACCTGCAATGATAAAAAGACAGATTTCCCTGAACTGGTTTTGTATAATGACTCTGAGATGCTTAATGATTTAAAATTGAAAATACCAGCAAATGAACATGAGGCAGAAATTGGAAATACATCTAAAACAGAGGTTTAGTTTAACCTGGAGTTAAATCAAACATTGGAAATTTGCAAAAATGAAGAAGGAAAACAAGAAAAAACATGCAATTCCAACCTGGCCTGGGGCCTAAATACCTTCAACTCTCTCTTCCTAAATATCTTCCTTCCCGAGCCCTTCGCTCATCTGCTCCAACTCCCTCAGGGTCAGCCGCTTCTCGAAGCAAAGAGCTGAGGGTAGATCTCTCTCTGCGGCAGGGGCCTCCCTCTGGAACAGCCTTCCTGCCTCCCTGAAACTTGAGGAGAACCATCTTTGGTTCCGGAAGCACCTCAAAACCTTCTTCTTTGCTTCTGCTTTCTCTCTCCCTCTCCCCTGCTAATTCTTCATTGAAACTACACTGAACCTGCACCTGGGCCACTCTCACCGACCTCGGTCCTTGGCCCAGCCACTCTCCACTTGCACTGCCTCCCTGGCAACCCCTGCACTGCGGGACTGTCTCTACATCCCTTACAGCCCCCCCTCCCAGCACTTGTCTGCACTTACCTTGCACTTGCCACCAGCTGGCCCTACTTATTATTTATTTTTTATTCTACTTACCCTGTTCAGCACTTCCCCCTCTCCCCTTCCCCTTGCACTTTTTCCCTACCCCCTACCCCTGCACTTGCGCGATCTGAATGACACCTGGCCTAGTAGGATCGTTGTCTGTCTTTCCCCCCTGATCCCCCCTCCCTGCCTCGTCACGCCTTGAAACACTTGTGTATAGGCGCGTTACAAATGCCATATCATATCATAAAAGAACAAAGCAACAGATTTACGAAAGACAATTCATGCATTGGTAAATTAATTGATCAGTGAGTAAGTGTGGATGTTAAAACGCCTTCCCTAAACAATCAAGACGCTAATTAAATACAGGCAGGAAGAATAAGTACTCAAAAGGGGGGTACTGATATGTCACCTGAAGAGTTCTTTGAGCCACAGATTGTTGAGGAAGTTAAAAAGATTGGTACCATGCCAAATACCCACCAATGTCCAAAATTAGAAAATGACAGCTTATCATGTGCTGTTTATATGCATATTCAGTTGGAGGATTGTAGTGTGAACTCTGATGATCCCTGGATGGAAGGGCGAACAGTGGCCACACTCCAAAGGACCTCTGAATATGGGGAGATAAGTAAGGTTTCTCAAATGGAAATGGACAGAAAGGAAGGAAGAATGTTGTTTCATTTACTGATGTGCTTAGCCAAAAGTGAGACGGGTCTGAGAAAGGTGAATCCTGAAATCAATAAGAATTCACACTTTTTATGTGTGTTAGAAGAAGTTGAAGACAGATAATATGCTCCCATTACCGTGGATGAGAAGTGCAATACATTTGCCATGATTGACAGAGGCGCTTAGGCCACAATTATGGCCAAAGAATTGGTAAAATGATCAATGAAGGGAGATCTCCACAGAATCAGATCAAAGTGAGGCAGAGTAAAGGCCCAGAACATAACTTTAATGGTGGGGAGGTGCCTATAGAGGATGTCACTGAGGTTGACATAAAGGTAGGAAAACACAGAATGAAACAGGAAGTATTGATCACATCTATTTGTGAAATTACATTCTTGATGGGAACAGATTGCCTGATAAGATTGTCTCCTCTCATTGATGGGGTAAAAAACATTAAGGCCTAAGAAAATAAAGGCACACAACAGCAGTGTAAATGAATGCCATACTGTTGCCAAATGAAATGATGCAGTGGGGGTGTACCTAGGGAATAGCTGTGTGCCTAGTGTCACTGTCATGTTGATGTGTCAGGACAAAATTCAAAGTGAAAAAGGAAAAACTATCTATGCAGATTTATTTGGACCATAGGAAGAAAGGGCAAAATGAAATAGATGAACACACATTGTGCTTTTATATAAAGAAGAGAAGTGCAAACAGGATACCATTCCTAAAGCAGACACAGAAAAGCACATCACCACCCTTGCCGAAATACACATGGAATATAAGCAGCCATGGATTCACAGTGGTATAAATGGTCATTGTAAAATGATAAAATCCACGTTGGCGCTTGAACAGGAAAGGAGTTTTCTTAATGAGAAACTACTGAAGAGAATAATGGAAAGGGAGGAGATGCCAAAATTTAGAATTAAAAAACAATATGGCTCTGGTTTGGACAATCCAGATTTTGAAAATCGAATTGCAGGAAGGTGCATGCTAAAGATTAATATTGGACAAAAAAAACATCTACCACAATCTGCGGATAGTGAGTAGAATACACAATGATTTTTATATGGGCAATGATATCATGCATGGTGTCGGATTTCCTTCACCAAAAAATATGGACCTGACTAGTTGGGCCTGCACCCGAATTTGAAGATAAAAGAAAGGCTTATAATTGTGCACAATTGGTCCCATTTGCGATTGAATTACAGGTGAAGAAGGATGTTACTATCTCTGCATTCACCAAGCAGGTTGCTGTAACACTAAAGTGCAAGAATGGACAGCAAATGAAAGATTCTGATGCATTTGTGTGCTTGAATGAATCCATGAAACAGCAAGGCCTGGATTATGAATATACCCCATTGGTAGATGTTGGGGAGGGGTCTGTCAAAATTATGGTGGATAATAAAGGATATCAGGATATTCATTTAGAAGAGAACTCTTTATTATGAATGGCCATACAAAAATCACATTATACTGCAGATTTCAATAACATGGTGATTGGAAATATCCCTGAGAGATATGTAGATGCACAGGGTGTGTTGCCAGAGTGTCTGGAGTCTCAGCTCAAAGGGATCTTCAAAATTCAATCTGTATACCCTTATGATTCCAATGCGACAGTGTGCTGTCATCAGGAGAATTGTATAGTATTTGACTTAAATGAAAATGAAACAAAGGGTCGGCACAATGAAATGAAGGTTGATGTGCCAAAGTATTTAAAAGTGACAGCTTTGCAGAGAGATACAGCCACACAGTTAGAAGAGAGCACAGAAATTCCTCCACTGGAGGAGTTCCTAGAATTTTCAAAAATGGTAGAGGAACAGATTCTGTTAGCAGATGCATGTGATAGCGAAGAGGATAAGAATGAGTTGAGAAAAATATTTATGGAATTTAAAGAAGTATTTGACAAAGATCCATATGATTCTGGCCTAACTAGTTTACATGTTGCCACATTACCAGAGGGGTGTGGTAGAAATCCAGTATTGTGCGCTAATATTGATTGCCACTGGCATGCTTAGAGTCATTGGCAGAGATAATTAAGAACTTGGAGTCTAGGGGAATTATCAGACCCATTCAAAGTACCTCTAACACTCCTATTTTGGGTGTGTTAAAGCCAAATGGTCAATGGCGTCTGTGTGCAGACCTGAGGAAATTAAATAAAAGAGTGCCAGTGTCCAGATAGCCGCTGCCATTCATTGATCAAGGCCTTGCTCAAGTGCATGGGTCAACTGTGTTTACCACATTAGATCTTACATCTGGATATTGGTGTGTGCCACTGTCAGAGGACATTCAGAATTTATTTTCATTTTCATTTGATAAAACGTAATATGCGTGGGCTAGAACACCATTTGGGTATGTCAATAGTGGGCACGAATTTGGCATATTTTTGAGAAAGGCTATGCCAGATGCAGCTGAAAGAGGAATTATAGTTTATGTAGATGATGTCCTGATAAAAAATGAAAACTTGAAAAGTCATTTTGATGAAATTTTGGGTGCCAAAGTATCTTTACAGAATGCCCAATGGTGCAAGAAAAAGGTGAATTTCCTAGGCCATGAGTAACTGAACATGGGTTAAATCCACAAAAGAAAAAGGCGGAGACCATAAAGAAATTGAAAGATCCTGGAAATGTGAAAGGTTTAAAAAGTTTATTGGGAATGACGGGATATAACAGGACATTTATCGGAAATTATGCTGAAATTACTCAACCATTGACTAAACTATTGAAGCTGAATATGCCCTGGAAATGGGAAAAGGAGCAATCTGAGGCAGTTGCTAAATTGAAGGAATGTCTCATAAAGGCACCATGCTTAGCGTATCCATAATAAACAGAGATTTCTTTATAGAAATAGGTTTCACTGAAAATTGTATGTCAGCAGTGTTATCTCAAAAACATGATTTGAACCACAAAACTATTGCTTATGCAAGTAAGGCATTTTCTCAAGTTGAAATTAAATTCAGTGAATGTGAAAAGGCTCTTTTGACCATTGTGTGGGTGTTGCAACATATTCATCCTATTGTTCAGGGGGAGAAAGTAATCACTGAGACAAATCATCAACCATTGCAGTTTTTACAGAGTAAAAAGATTAGGTCAGGCAATCTGGCACAGTCCAGAATTACTTCATGGACATTGGCATTGCAAGGCTTTCCCGTAGAAGTGATGTATGCCCAGAATAAAAAGAGCCCAGTTGCTCAAAGATTAGCAGATTTACATGAAAAGTCACCACACAAAGCTTTTGATGAAAATACATGCAAGAATGTACCAACTGTATACGTTGATGCATGTGCTTTTCACATTGAAAATGACAGTAGTAAACAGTTGGTATCAGGGATAGGAAATGTCTGGTTGAAATGTGAGGACATTCCTAGTATAGGGATGAGAATTCGGGCTAGGAGTAGCCAGATAGCACAGTTGGCAGCCATTTATAAAGCAATTACTACTGCAGTTAAATACAAATTCAGTGAAGTTGTGCTGGTGACTGATTCTGATTATGCCCGAAATAGCTTTGTAGACTATTTGCCTGGTTGGAAAGCAAGAGGCATGCTTACATATAATAAAAAGCCCATCAAGCATGGGAAAATGATACAGACAAATTAGTGTTAGAGAATGATTTAACAGTATACTGGAGGAAAATTCGTGGACATTTGCAAACTCCAGGAGAAGATAAGGAGGGACATGATAAAGCAGATAATTTAGCCAAGATTGGGGCAGTTATGGGAGAGTTGCTACCCATTGAACACTTAAATGGTGAAATACAAATAGATGCATTTACACGCTCTAAAGCTCCAAAAGAGGTAGAACAACCAGTAGTGCAATGGAGTTATGATACACCAGATAAAGATTTGATTAAGGCGCAAAAAATGATCCAATAATGGGGATCTATTATAATCATTTGATGGACCCCGAAAAAAAATTCTTTAACTGAAAATGATTATACAAGAAAAGAAGAGTTGAGGGTGTTATTAAAGAATAAAAAATGGATTAGAATACAGGATGGACTTATGATCAGGGAATCCATAACAGGACAAATACAGTGGGTGGTACCTCTTTAATTCAGAGGGCTAATGTTACACCATGCACATGATGCAATAACTGCAGGACACAGAGGTTCACAAAAGACTTTAGAGATACTGAAAGATTATGCTTACTGAGCACACATGTCACAAGATGTGGAATTATATACCAGGGGGTGCCTGGTATGTGCCCAATTTAAACCCGCTTCACCAATGCCTAGAGCTCCACTGATGAAAAAAGGCTTAACCCTTCCATGGTCAGATTTGCAAATTGACTATGTAGGGCCTGTAAAGAGGTCGAGTAGGGGAAACCATTATCTTTTGACCGTGGTTTGTTTGATGTCAAAATGGGTAGAGTGTATCCTTGCACCAGATTGTAGTGCACAAACAGAAGCTACATTACTGGTAAATCATATATTTTCAAGATTTGGATTACCACAAAGAATAGAGTCAGACAGAGGAAGTCATTTCACAAGCACCTTAATGAGTAAGGTGTGGCAGATATTAGGGGTGAAAAGGAAACTGCATATTGCGTACCGGCCCGCCTCTTCTGGAAATATTGGACGTTGTAACAGGTCTGTTGTGGAGATATTAAAGAAGTTTGTAGCGGAGGCAGGTTCCAGTTGGGACTTACGATTGTCACTGGTATTGATGGCAATTAGATCGACTCCTGCTAATGCGACAGGTATTAGTCCTCATGAGGTGTTAACAGGAAGGAAAATCGTACTGCCACAACATGTATTATATAGGGCACATAAGCAGACACTGGTGAGTGTATCTACAGTTCCCAAATATGTGGAAGAACTGCATAAGGTGCACCAGCTAGGATGCTTATTTGCATACCTATCTGTAAGACGTGGGTGCATGCTCCGACCACATTAACGTTCCATAGCATATGATGCAGAGTGCTGATGTTACCAGGGCACAGAGGCACATATACACATGCCTGAACTTTCAGTAGGCACAAACATCCGTTCCCACATGCATTGCCAGGTGGTGGACAACAAGCAGCCATGTGGAGCCTGCTGTCTTGGTACGGATGTGTCCATTGTGATTGCGAGTATTCCGTAGAACACTTATCTTTTGCTTAGTTGCAAGCATTGCAAGAAGGACTGTGTGCCGCTGAGTCTGAGCGCAATTTCAGGAAAAAAAGCATACCACCTAAACACTTAGCAACACTATCATTATTAATGTTCACTTTTGTACATTCCTACAACCCATTAGGGAACCAAAGGGGAAGCACAATTCCATACTTACTGTGGGGAAATACAGATTTCTACAACTTGGTTGTTAGGGAAGGAAAAGATTTCTGTGTCACCGTCACGTCTCCCATGACATGAATTTTGAGGGGATGGCAGCCTGCGACATGGGGAAGGAGTATACATGCAGGTGTGCCACAATCATTTCATTTTGTCCAACACATTTGTTTGTACACAACTTATCTTACGGCTTTATATTATAAAAGTTAATAAAACATCTACTATATGTATATGAACAACAGATTTGTCATGTACTAACCTCACAGATTGCACTAAGTGCTTATATGAAATTAAATTACATTGCTAAACTTATGAAGGCAAACTATTGTTATTAACAATTTTTATATTATTTCATGAATAAAATATGTGATATGCAAATAATTGGTGAAGCCATGCTTTCTATTTTAAGTAGTTTGAGATACATGTTGGCCTCTAATTGAGTGGATTGAGAAAGGAGTAGTTGAATTGACCTGTTCACTTTTCAGTTACGAAACTTGTAAGGGGGCACAATTCCCCATTTTTTTTTTTTTGCCTTCCAGCCTCTTCTTTTTGCTATTTGCACAGTTTCTTTCCTTTGCTATGCGCAAATGGTGTTGTGCAAGGATTGCGTCTTCTACTACCTTGCTTTCCTTTCCAATATGTTTTCTTACGGAAAACAGAATGTGTTTGCTATACATGCAGGAATATATACTACATAATGTACGCTTCACACTACAGTGTGTACCAATGGGGTTACTGTACAAAGTCATTATATTATGAGGGACATTTCTTTCCTGCAACTTGAAGGTGCTTGGCATTGCCGCGTTTCATAAACAAACATTACACATATGTACTATTGCATACTGCAACACCTGTGCAATCATTAGAGACTGTTCTGCTTCTTTACTACATTGTACCAATGTTTTGCTGGAAGCTCTTGCCAGTCTTTACTCTGCCCCTTACTTCTTTGTTCCCATGTACAGTAGCAGCGCAGTACGATTGGTGAAGGGAGACGTTAATTCTGTTGTTGATACATTGCCTTATGGTTTCTTTCATCTGTTTGTTTTGTACGTACACATTTTCTACACCTACTCCATTTTGTCTTGCCATTTTTTGACATCCTGCTGTTTTCATATATTTTTTGCGTTTGGTGATTGGCACCACTATGTAAGAGAGCAGGTGCCTTCCTGAGTAGATTGCATGCCAGCTAATGTGTGCAACCAGACACATAGTTTGCGACTGCTGTCTGCGTTACCATGCTGCCAGTAGTTTCACTATGTTGGAGAGTTCTTCTTTACAAACTAAGCATATCCTGCTAAAAACCAATGAAATTTGCTGGCAAAAAACGTTGTTAAAGAAACGTTATGATTATATGTATATTATATATATATATTATGTATATGATAACAAAAACCTATGCAATTCAATAGACATACATTGTTACAGGGACATTATGATTACAGATAAAACTGGAGAAAAAAAACGAAATTTGCAAGTTATGGTAAGATAAGCAACCATAACTCACGCCACCAATGTGCACTGCAAGGACTAACACCCATGACATCAAAGATGCCATCACAAATCTCATTTATGACATCACTAATGACATCACATGTGCATTTAGTTTTCATGGGAAGCCTCCACAAGGGATTGTTATTGTTATGGTGGCATAAAAAAAATATCAAACATCATTGGAAGAACTACCAAGAGAGAAGTAGGTCATTAAGCAATGCATAGTTACATGCCCCATTGAATTACACACTTCTTTGCAGTACATGAACCAACTCATGTGGAAACAAAGCCATTCTCTGCACAATGTCCCATTGAAGTGTAATATTGAAAATGTTCCCATGTCACATAGTGACATCATGAATGCTTTCGTTTTACAGTTTTGGGTACTGTGAAATATGTAAGAAGTAGCTACCATTCTCTTAATAACTACATAATTGCACTGTTGTACAGAAAACATAAAGATAACACAATGCATACCGATAAGCGCATATACAGGCAAATTAAAGTAAGCAAAAAAGGAGCACTATTACCAAAAACTGGTCATAACATAACTGATTATCTTCATGCACAGAAATGCTGTGTTTTATGCTTTCCTCTTCCCCTATATGTATATGTATGACATCATATGAGTGTACCCTAAGGAAAGTAGTGTACCAACATATGAGAAGGGTGCTGTACACAAAGACAAAACCTTTTCAACTCTTAGTTACTGACTGTTAGTGAAGAAAAGCACCTGACCTACTTATGTCAGTGAACAAAAAAGAGGGAGCCACACATGTGATGTCATCAGTGATGTCATGAATAAGATTTGTGATGGCATCTTTGATGTCATGGGTGTTAGTCCTTGCTGTGCACCCTGGTGGTGTGAGTTATGGTTGCTTAGCTTACCATGACTTGCGAATTTCCGTTTTTTTTTGTTGGTTTTACCTGTAACCATAATGTCCCTGTAACAACGTTTGTCCATTGAATTACATAGGTTTTTGCTAGTGCAACTTTGCCAGTGTGTGTGTATGTTTGTGTGTATGTGCATATATATATATATATATATATATATAGATTCAGTGAAACAACTTTGTTAAAAGTATGTTATGGTTACAAGTAAAATTAGCCTCTGTGCACTGCTAAGACTAACTCCCATCATGGGGCCACACCTGTGCGGCGTGATGGCGGCATCTGCAAATGGTGTCCGTGGTCGCGGACAATTTAAATGTGCTTCTCCAGATAATCTAGGGTTTTTCAAGTTGAAACATTACCCTAGCACGGCTCCCAGACACATTCAATGTTGATCTGGCAATTTTTTACAACTTTCAAGGCCTTTTTGCAACTCAGTTGTTGGCGGACAGTATGACTGTCTGTGGTTGGTTCCTCTAAAGGAACCCACCCATTACTTTTCCTCATCCTCAATCTGGCTATGCAGATCGGTTTTGAAGAACTTACTGGAGACCAGCATGGCATCTGTAATGGCCATTCCTCCTTCACAGCCATACCCATCACCACCACCTCAACAACCTGCACAGCCTGGAGAGGGGAACAGATGCAGTGATGCAGAAGAGGAAGATCAAGAAGAAGAGGATGAAGTGGAGGAAGTCCCTGTCACCAGTATTCAGAATGAGTCCTGGATGTGGCAATTGTTCACGACTGTAGGAAATGTCCCAAAGTCACATGCAAGCAAGGCTTGATGCACTGAGTGAAAAGTTATACTGAGTCACATGAAACCTGGCTTGTATTCCTAATGCACTACTTCCATGAGGCGCCACACCAAATCGGCACACTGGCATGCTCTGAGGAAGGCAATACCTTTCTCGGGTAAGAATAGGTAGACTTTCTCCACCCCATCATCTTCATCTGCTCCTGTCACCACAAAGGATACACTATAAGGAAAAAGGGAAACACAGACTACCCCTTTCTCCTGTATTTTTCAAAGTATAGACCACACACTATGACATATAAGTGACTTATATCATTATAAAATACCCAGACTCAGAACTCTTATAATTATATCAAGGAAGCATATTGCTACATTTATTTTTCAACAGTGGTCTCCTCATTATAACATTTCTTGTATAAAAACATAACAAACAATATAATGATCACAGTACAAAAAGCATTTTCTGAGGGTTAATATGCACATGGAATGGCTTTCTTTATGTGCCATCTTGTTACAAAAATCTACATTCATTCAATGGGGAGTTTTTCCTCACACATTTTTCTAAATTCAAAAAAGGGGTCATTTCCCAAAATAATTTGTCTTCAGGATGATATGTCAATGCGTTTTGGCCTATTTGTGTGTGATAAACCCCACCTTGGATAGGTTTTCCCAGTGTTGTTTGTAAGGCCTTCGACAGGACAAGTGATGTTTTTTTTTTCAGTGAGGCTTATTTGTCTTCTAACCCTTAATATATCATGTTCTACAACATTAAAAACAAAAAGTGAGTCAATGGGCTGGTCAATTTAGTTTAAAAAGTTCTATGGGTCAAGGTGGGTCTAGTCTACTAACCTTATTTTTGTTTTTGGTAGACTTGAACGGGGACAGATTTTACAGGTCTCATTAGATGGGGACAGTGATTTTGGCTGTTGAAAAAACATACAAGGTATCTCTTTTAGTTGTCATGTAGATACATTACTTGTGTCAATAAATCTGCTTTTTGTCTTGTAGGCAGATTAACATACCTTATAAAATCGATGGATTTCCCACTATCGTTAAGCATGTCATACTGGCTTGCTTCTCTTCTTATTGGGTTCCTGAAAGTGGGACAGAAATCACATTTCCCTCCCAATGTTTCATAATGCACATGGCCTTGCGAGAGGCATTTACGTTGTTCCTTATCTAACTCAAATATGGTGGAGGATTATTGGTGTAACACCTTGTGTGCATTAGCCATATATCCACTGCCTAAGCACTGTTTCTCTAAATTGCTTTATAGTTATAATGATTGGTCAAAGTAAGAAATGGCCTATCTAATTCTGTCCTACCTCGGGATATATCACTACAATCGTTTTCTAGCCAAAATAATATATCTATAATATCCCAGCCAGACACATAAGTATATATATATTTTTTTTCGTGAATAATAGTATTCTTTGTTATAGTCTGTTATGGTCCTCTGCCATTACTTTTCTTATATAGGTTAATCGTATGGGAGATGCCAGTCACAAGGGGTTCTCTTGATCGATTTAGGTTCCAAAACCTGTGGAGCATGCCCTGCTGGTACTGAGGAGTGAAACCTCTTCCCTCGACATCCAAATATTTCGGGCATGGGACAGTTGGAATCATTGTAATGGTTTTGCATTCACAAAGGGTGGCTGTTCAGAACCATTTTGTTTTTTTTTTGGTTTTATATATTTTTTTAAATGTTTGTTTTTACAAACTGAACTAAGAAAACATTTCACTAATTTTCATTATTTCTTCTCACTTTCACGCAATCTGATTCAAAGCATTTTGAAAGTTTTCCACACCTACCAAATGTAATGTTTTCATTATGAAACAATGTCATGCCAACATCGCAAACATAAGAACACACAGCTTTATTGACGTTGCACCTCATTTTTTCCATTTACAGACCAAATGAACTGGAACGCATCCACATCTGTCTCTGCGCAATGCGTGAAAAAAATATTTTGGAATTAGTGAACATGTCCTTCAACTTTCCCAAACTGCAAAGAAATTCCAGTCACATTCCCCAAACTGTTCCCACCACAATTAATTATAATAATGTCTGGATGCTTCAATTTTCAGAAAATGGGAGCAAATCCACCCGCTTCCAGCCACACACTCCATAGCAGAACTCTTCCAATTCAGGTAATACAAGATTTTTGGCAATTCCACAATGTTTAGCATACACTATCACCCAATGGGCACAAGAGTCCCCCAAAATCCAAACACTCTGCCTCCTGACAGACATTGCAATGGCCATTTTCAATACTCTCACAACTCTTACTAACAAAACTCCTGCTTGGCTGCTCCTCTGATGTCCGCAGACACCATGACTGTCTGCAGCCTCCACAGTCCCCTTTCCATGCCAGGCAACCTCAAAAGACCCGGATGTGGCACATCCCATCCGTGGACTACTGCAGTGTCCACAGACAGATCATCGAATTAAAGGGGGTGAGGAGGGTCACACTTAATTTAAACAATTTTTCGAGCACTGGTGGCTCTTAAAAGAGCCTTTTTTGTTTTTTTCAGTTTTGATTTTTTTCTTTGCCTTTCTGATTTGTATTTACTAAAACTACATGCAAATGTTTTCATATACACTGTACATCTTTTATACATAAACTTTCTCAGTGCAATTTGAATATTTACAAGGAACATCTGATTGCCATAATCAGTAAAATTCACTCAATCTCTCAGAAAATTGTTTGCAGCATTCACATTGATGTTTTCATTTTCAAGAGATGCCATGCTCATGCCATTCAAAAAAACACATATACCTTTATTTACAAGGTGCCTACCTTGTTCTAGTTGTGCTCAAAACTCATTTTGGCATCTCCCTACACTTCCCTTGGGTTCATTGCTGAAAAAAAACCTTTGCACATGGAAATAGTTCCATTATGCCTTGGAACATATCGTTTAATGCAACCTGCAAATATAGTGGAGTAACGTACCCCAAACTATTTCCTCCACAATGAAGAACAAGAATATGTGGGCATTGAAAGTGACCCATAGTCTTACAAAACTATAGTACACTCACCCAGTTTAGCCCAGACACTGCATAGCAGGAAAAATCCACTCCTTCTAAACCAATAGTACCAGAGATGCAACACAACTCACTGCACCTTTTCAAATTATTCACCCAACAATCTACCACCATCCGCAGAGCAAACGGTTCATAAGCACTTGCTATGATGAATCAACTTCCGGGGGACCAGTGGCCTAGGGATTAACATTGGTTTCTAAACCATCAATCCACCCAACACCTCTAGTACAGCAGAAGGGAGCTGAACAGATTGGAATACAAGTGAATTATAAGACCTCCTTGTCCAATTTTGATAACATGGATGGAACGTCAGGCTTATCTCCGCAAGGTCGTAAATCATTGGTTAGTTGCAACATAGCAAAAATACAATTATTCCCCAATGATAAAAGGGAGTGCCCAGTCAAGGTTGTATAAAAATATCTATTTTATTATTACTACAACAGACAGTTCTAGCAAACTACACAATACAACCCACCCTGTAACGGAACACAGATGACAGAGAGTTTCATGAAGGAAGGGGATGCACTGTGGATAATGACAGGTGGGTATTTGGTAGCAGTAATCCGTCTTACTGATGAAGGTTATTGGTTTCAGCACCAAGGGGCAAAGCGGCATAACTATTCAAGGGGCCTTTGGAGAAGGACCGGAGGGGCAGAAACACAATGTACTTGGTTCAGAAGATTGTCTTGGTGCTTGACAGCATGGAGGTGGTTCCAGGGCATTCTGCAGCCCTTGACACAGAATTAGTGGTGAGAGACAGCTGCATGTGCCAGGTGTCAGGCAGTTTGACAAGTGAGGCTGGACAGACATCTGCAGGCTGTGCGGCGTGGTGGCTAGGTCCAAGAATTGTTTTCTCTGTCCTGTTGGCGGATCTGGAACGCTGGTCGAGGCGTCTCGAGCAGCTCTGGTGACTGCGGCGTTACAACAGTGAGCGGTGCAGCCCGATACGGTTTGAGGACTCGACTGACTCAAAAATGTCCATAAAAGATGGATACTGGATGATGCTTGTGTGACACTCCTCCTATCTTCTTCACAGGGCTTGTGTCCTTTCTAGGCGGATGGCCCAAAGCTCAGGAGAGTGTTTTTCAGGCAACAGCCTTGTCCTTTGTTCAGATACTCTCCGTCACTTCCCACATAGGAAACTTGCTGGCAAAATTTAGGAGGGCATGCTGTGTGCTGGCTGTGTACCAGTTCTGGAGCTGCTTGATGTGTCCTCTGAGTCTGATATCTCCCTCTGTTCCCTGGGAGATGTTATGCGAGGGATCTTGCTTCCCTCTTGGAACTCCTGGACTTGCTTCACTGGCAGAAGGTGTACGCTAGACTATACCTTCAGCTCAGGTCCAAATGAGTCCTTCTGCTTACTCTTTTCAAAGTCTTCAGATGATCTTCTAAGTGAGGGGCTGAGCTCTCTTTTAAAGCCAAATGGGCCCCAGTGATTGGTGCAGACTAAGCCCACCTTAATAAACCAATCATGGGTCCCCACCAACACTCTTCTTTTATGCACGAAGCCAGGATCAGAGTGCTGTGCAACAGGACATGTAAGGGGGTGAAAACCAATACCTAAATCCCACCCACCTGTCTGTTGTAGAGTGAAGTGTCTCTCTGGTTAATTGAGCCCTTTGTGATTCAAGCACAGGGTTCCCTTGAAGTGTGTGCAGGGAGCAGACTTCCTGTCTCTGAAAACCACATATGTATCCCCTCTGAAAGGTGTCAGCCCTGCAGAGGTTGCCTATGGTAAATAGTGCACCCAGACATGCATTTCACTGCCTTTCATAAAGAGGGGTGGGAGCTAGCTTCAAGTTGTACCATGTACTTTGCCATTTAAGACCGAAGGCCGAGTACATAGTCCACCACATCTCGTGACGGGGATGAGGGTTTGCTTTCACATCCCTCCTTCACTAGACTGAAGGGACCTCATACAGGGTGTCCAAACAGAAGTTCACTAACCACATACTTCTCCATGCTGAAACGTGTTAGCCCTGCAAGGGTTTGCCTACGGTAAATAGTGCACCCAGACATGCATCTCACTGTCTTTCATACAGAGGGGTAGGAAATAGCTTCAAGTTGTACCATGTACTTTGCCATTCAAGACCGACGGCAGAGTACATAGTCCACCACATCTTGTCACGGGGATGAGGGTTTACTTTCACATCCCTCCTTCACTAGACTGAGTGGACCTTATACAGGGTATCCAAACAGAAGCTCAAATGGGCTAAACCCTACTCCATTGTGTGGAACCTCCCTGTAGGCAAATAGAAGGCATGGTAGGAGAATATCCCATGTTATGCCTTTCCGGGTATTGTTGAACCACTCAAAAATTAATTGGTTTGTAGATGGAAGAAGGAAGAGAACCGGTAGGTGACTCCACAGTCTTCCCACATAGCCTTCATATATGCAGATATGAAGTTTGATCACCTGTCAAAAACAACTTCCTTGGGGAATCCAACACAGGAGAATATCCCAATGAGATCCTTCGCAAACCTCTGGGGCATTGATGTTCCTCAGAAGAACAGCCTCAGGGTATCTCGTGGCGTGGTCCACATCCACCAAGAAATATCTGTTCGCAGAGCTGGTTTGAGGATCCAAAGGACCCACAATATCCATGAATATTCTCTCAAAAGCCACCCAACCAATGGTAGCAGAATTAAGGGGGCCTTTGTGGTGCCACCTGACCTGCCAGAAGCTTGACAAGTCGGGCAGATTCAGACAAATTCCTTAACTATTATGCCAAACTACAGCCAATAAAAAAGCACAGACAACCGGTCTGATGTCTTAGTCATTCTATAGGAAATTGGTGAGCCAATCCAAAATGAACTTTCTGTGGCATTGGGGAACCACCAACCTTCTGGTTTCCTTGCTCTCAGAATTCTTTGGCTCACTGTAGAGGAGTGCATCCTCCCAGTACACTTTGAACAGTCCAGGGTCCTTGCCATTTGCATGCTCCGCTGCCTGCTTCCACAAAACACAACAGAGTGGGACACTCTTTCTGGGCTGTGTAGATGTCAGCTTGATCTGTGCCCCCAGCTGATGTGAACTCATCCAGCTTGAGCAGACTCTTCAGAAAAATATAAAGCCCTCTGTGTCTAGTAGCCTCTCTCCCACAGAATTAGGTGACTCAGTAGTCTTTGGAACTGGACTAGGGGCTACCAGCCACACGTGTCCTTTCACGTGTTCTTCCAACACACCCTCTGTAACACTCCAGGCCCTAAGGCTCTGAGAGCTTTCAAACAAGCAATCTCTTTGGCTCTTGATCATGTAGCCGCTGCAACTTTTTCAGGATCAGGAAAATCATTTCCCAACATACATGGGACAGGATGGAGTCTTTCACTTCTACATGGCACTGGGTTGTTTCATCTGGCCAGCTAAACTCTACTATCGCCAAGGGATACTTACTCTTAACATCACATCAACTTACACACAAATCAGGCCCAGCAATATACTGGCCTGGCTGTACCCACTGCCGGGTGACAGTGGTGATGCTAGCCACAGTGTCTCAGATGGCAGGGGTTTGGTGTCCATTGATGTACAAGTGCTCTAGATAGAGACGACTATTATTGGGAACTGGGGTCTCTTCTGGAGATCCGGTACCGTTCCTACTCAGTGTAACCAATCCACATTCGGAAACACCCTGGCCTAGTGGAAAATCACCCTCTGAGAGGCCCACAACAATGATGGCCTCTTCCACGAGTCCAACATTCACTATGGCTTGCTTGGGTAAGCCCTTGCAAGCAGGATCCGCTTTCCTGTGGCCCAGCTACTTACACATGAAACTACTGCTGGGTAATGAGGACGCAGGTGTCCCAATGTTAGGGTGCATACACTCTTCTTTTTGTTGTGCATGGCTGAACTACAGTTTTTGGGTTTCCCTTTGTTCTTTTGGGGACCTGACTTTGAAGAGTTTTGGGTTGGACCTTTGTCCTTCCCATCCTTGTTTACTTTTTTGTCCGTCGATTACTTTTTCGGTTTGGGTTTGCTCGCCTGAGGCTTTTTCTGGACTCGAGTACTCACAAACATGTCGGCAGCCTTCACAAACTCCCCAGAGTATTTGGTAGTCTTGTCCACAATATGCTGCTGAAGCTCAACCTCACGATTTTTCAACACATATTCACACGCAATCAAATTGCACATCCTTTTAAATGTGTCAACATTGTTACCAGTCACCCACCCGCTCAGATATTTCAATGACAAGTGTGTGAATGCTTCAAATGTCTAGTCACATTTCTTTCTTAGCTCTCTGAAACAAGTTAGATATTGTTCTGGGGTTTTACAGAACTTCCTGAGAAGGGCTGCCTTCATGCTCTCATAAGCGGGCCTTTCCCCAAGAATTTACTGAAGAATTGGTGTTGGTATGCGACTCATCAGGGCTGCACCCCGGAGTACCTCATGCACCTCCTGAGCACTTCAAACCAGTCGAAAATATCCTTCCACGCCTCATAATCCTGTACTAAGTCTTTGGTGATGTGCCTCTCTTCCTGTAAACTACAACCAAAACACTGCATTGACACTGCATTGGCCACAGTCCCCTTTCTATGCCAGGCAACCTTAAAAGACCTGACCGTGGCATGTGCCATCCGCAGACACTGTGGTAGTCCGTGGGTGTTGTGTGCCGCATTCGGGTCTTGGTGTGGCCAATCAGAAGGAAGGGGGGAAATTAAACACAATTTAAGTTATTTAATATTTAGTGTTGGCTCTGAAAAGAACAATTTCTTTTAGGTTTGTGTCATTGTCATTGGAAAAGGGTCCAGGCCTTCATCAACCCCAGGGCCCAAATTGACCCAGTTCTGGCACCTTTGGCGCCAGGCTCATGGAAAAGTGTGCTTTGCACACTCTGTGCCTGGGGCACTTGCATCAGGGCCGGGAGTGGCCATAGATTATGCAAGAGTCCTTGGGAGGGGCAAGGTGGAGCCACAAGTGGGGCCAAAGGGAGCGGCCAGGACCAGCCTATTTAAGGCCAACCCACCCAAATGCCTCTGCTTCGTGTTATTCTGCTTTCAGCAGCGTAACATTTACCGCTGTCCTTACATGTTCTTCATCTCGTCGTGCATCCACTTGATTCCCGGTACTCCATCGCTGGAGGTGCCTCTTACCTGAATCCAGCTACTCCATCACTGAAGGCGTATCTTACCTGATTCCAGCTACTCCATCGCTGAAGGCGCCTCTTACCTGAATCCAGCTACTCCATCACTGAAGGCGCTCCTTACCTGATGCCAGCTGCTCCATCGCTGAAGGCGCTCCTTAATTGATTCTAGCCGCTCCATCGCTGGGCTCGCATCTTACCTGCATCCCATCGCTATCGGAGTCAGAGCCTTTCCTCACCTGATCTGGCTTCCAGCAACGTGGAGCACCACTTCCTTTCTTCATCTTCGTGGTACCTTCATCCGCAGCCGTGGAGCTACTCTCGAACCTCCAAACTCTGCTCTATGCTACCAGTGTTCTCCTACAAGGGAAAAAGAACACAACAGGTTAGAAACCATATAAATAATGAACGCTTGGCCGTGCCATACCTGAGTCTAGAGTTCCATTATAAAGGCCAACTTACCAGCTAATTCGGGAGCTCCATCATCCTCAAGGAAATCGCCAGACTCGCTCCACGACTCCGATTGGCCATCTTCACACCTATTGGGAAAGAGATAAGACATTGCAAGAATTACCATTAATAATCAAGGCAAAAGACATTATAAAGAAAACGAACATTAATCATAACCAAAAGACTTACCTTCTAAGTGGATTGGTCGCAGCCGGTCTGGATCACCACTTCCACGGACTAGTGAAGCAACTAGGTCCACTCTACGCGCCCCTGCTTCACGAAGCAGGATGGAGAGCTCAGCGTTACAAAACCACAGGTGAGCTTGCATGGGAAAATGCTTGCGCACTTCATTTTGGCACGGGAGGGTCGAGGGAATTCACAACACCACCACACCATTCTCATTGCCTCTCATCTTCTCTCAGGGGCAATACCAGCATCCAGAACAGCAGGCTCAGCAGCAGCTGGGGGAGAGAGTCTATCCAAGGGAGCCAAGTCGAAGGAAAGCTCCAACCGTACCCCAACATCCCCACAGAGACCAGGTGAGCGTAACAATTTGTTAACAAACACTTTTCCCCCTTTCCTTTTATTTACTATAGTACTGTACACTGTACATCTTCCTTTACAATTTCCTTACAGGAACTTCTTCAATGCATTCCTAAGATTGTAAAGGAAAAATGAATTTCTGACATCTGTGAAGTGAACTCCATCGTCACACAAAAAATTGCACCATGAGGAATTATATTATCATTCTCAAAAGATGACATTCGTCGCCATTACTGAATCCTGGCTCCATGAGGCAGCAGGTCCAGCACTTACGCTAGCAGTCCCAGACAACTATACTATCCTTAGAGCTGATAGACTAGACGCACGAGGTGGAGGAATAGCGATCATCGCCAAAACTAATCTCTCCATGAGAGTCACCTCTACACCTAACCTTAAATCATGTGAATCTCTCTCCATTAAACTACCCACTGCCAATTCTCAAACCTTAAATATCCATCTCCTCTACAGATCCCCAGGCCCAAGCAGCACATTTAATGAAGATTTTACTACTATTATCTCTGAGAAGTTAATAAATTCCTCACAAACATTAGTGCTAGGAGATTTTAACTTAGGTTACAATGATATCAATGATCTCCAAGCCACCACTGTAGCCAACATCCTGTCAGAACTAGGCTTCACGCAGAAAGTGAATATGTCCACCCATACTAAAGGGAGAACTCTAGACTGGATTGCCAGACTGGATTGCCAGTCACAACTGCAACCTCTCCATTACCTCCATCGCCCCCCAAATATGGACGGACCACCACTTAATTTCCTTTACTCTCAATACCAAAAGACCCACTGCTCTAACACTACCTCTCGCCACTCCTACCTTAACTAGAAACAAGAAAAATATCACAGTAGACAATATCCTGCCCCACATCCTACCGAATCTTAACTCCCTACCAGACCATACTGACCCAGGCCTCCTAGTGGAGGAATTCAATAAAGCCATGACCACGGCCCTCGACAGCACTGCTCCACTTAAATTTAGGAACAGTAAACCTAAACAGCATCTTAACTCTTGGTTTACACCCCACCTAAAAAACCTAAGACTACAGAAAAGAAAATGCGAAACGGCATGGAACCTACATCCTACCGCAAAAAAACAAAACTAATCTAATAAATATCTCAACGCAATACAAAAAGGATATCATTTTGGCCAAACAAGACAGTATAATAATAGGATTTCCCAAGCCAATTCCAGTATGAAAGAGCTCTTCTCTATTCTAAAGGAACTGGAAACCCCTATTGCAGTTCTGGATGATTCTATTAAAGATAAAACTTGGTGCACAAACATACAGTTGGCACTAACCAACAAAGTAGCCAACCTCCAAAGAAAAATTGCTCTAAAAAAAAGTCTCATTATCACCCCAAACCCAAACCCAAATCCCCCTTAACAAAATATCTATACCTAAACCTAAAGAACTCACACAATTCAACTTCTCTAAGGTCTCAGTGATCGAGGTAGAGAAAACCATTCTTGAACTTAAACCATCTAATTGCAAAGGCGACCAATACCCAGCACAATTGATCAAGGACGCTGCTAGAGATCTAGCTCCCTTCATCACCAAACTTATTAATGCCTCCTTCACTACTGGCATCATCCCGCGCAACCTAAAGGAATCATGGGTACTCCCCCTTCAGAAAAAACAAACACTGGACCCCAACATTCCCACAAACTACAGGCCCATCACCACGGTGCCATTCGTACTAAAAATACTAGATAAGGTAGCATACACCCAAATTCAGAATTTCCTCGAGGTGAACCATTTCCTTGGCGCCCGCCAATCTGGTTTCCGCTCTCAACACGGCACAGAGACTGCCCTCATTGATTTAAAGGCCCAAATAGACGCACTCAGAGATGAGGGTAAATTAGCACTCCTCCTCCTACTAGACCTCTCAGCTGCCTTTGATCTGGTGGACCATAGGGTCCTGTGTAATCACCTTGACTCTGCGGCCCACTTTTCAGGGGAAGCTATAGTCAGGATACAGTCATTCCTCAGTGACAGGACCATGAGGGTATTCTCGCCCCTGGCGGCAGCAGACCCGATACCCATTACATGTGGAGTGCCCCAGGGATCTTGTGTCTTGCCTACACTATGCAACATTTTCACCAAGCCACTCTTTGACAATCTTGATAATCTGGGTATCACCTACACCAATTACGCAGACAATACCCAGATTCTCCTACCACTTACTGGGGATTACGGGGAAGATCTGGCTTTGGTGAACAGAGTCTATAGCATCGTTCAGGCATGGATGGCCAACCATGGCCTATGCCTGAACGATGACAAAACGGAGCTCATCATCATGGGCACCATTGCTCGCATTTCTAATCTCAACCCAAATTACTCAGCTTTTATCATTGATGGGAACACTATCAAGGTCGCTAGAGAAGTAAAAACGTTAGGTTTCTACCTTGACTCAACCCTATCCCTCACTAAACAGGTCAACTCACTGGCCTCATCTACGGCCTATACATGTAAATTAATACGAGCCGGGAAACAATTCCTTTCAGATGAAAGTTGCCTTATCCTATCCAGAGCACTTATCCTATCAAAATTAGATTATTGCAACTCCCTCTACATAGGGGCAACTAAACAAACCATCCACAGAATACAAGTGCTCCAAAATAATGCACTCAGAGCGGCTCTAAGTATTCCTAGAAGAGTACACATTTCAGAAATAAGACGGAAACATAAATGGCTTTCTACCCAGGAAGAAATTAACCTCAAATCTGCCTCCCTTATCCACAAATGTTTAAATAACAAAGCCCCTCGCTACCTAACAGAACGCTTTACCAGAAAAACCACCACTAGACCTACAAGAACAGTCAGTCCTAACTGCCTCCTAGTGCCCAGATATAAACTGACCACTATTGGAGGATCTAGCTTCCCTGTCAGGGCAGCTCAATTGTGGAACTCCCTACCCCACACTCTCAGAGCTGACCAAACGTTCGACAAATTTAGAAAGAACACAATAAAATGTCTCATTGAGAATGCTATGTAACTGCACCTGCTATAGATTTGCTACTTTGTTAACGTCAACTTCATGATGACCTGCTGTCTGCAAACCGTTTTTTATATGTACCCTACTGCCTCACCTCCACCTGTGGAGCTAAGAGAACTGCTTCTACTATACTCTGTACAGATATAACTTCTGTAACCATTTTTGTATATGTACGTCACTGCCTTACCTTCACCCTGTGGAGCTAAGAAAATTTGTCTCTCCATGCTCTGTATTTTTGTAACTTCTGTAACCAAGCTGTAAGCCCTCTTGACAAATGCGCCCTGCTACCTCAGGGTCCGGCGCGCACAATAAATAAACAACAAACAAACAAACAAACATTCCTGCAGCATATAAAAAAGCAGATACATCGTTATTGACAAACTGCCAGGATTCTTCAAATTGAGGACTGAAAAAGTTTTTGGGACATATCTACGTGTGGCTCTGATTTATTTCCAAAAACATAATCTGAGCAGCAGGAAACAGTTACATTAGGTTTTTAAAGAAATCCCTCAGCACAACCTGCAAAGACACTGGAGACAAAAACCCCAAACTGTCCCCTCCACAATACACAATCATAATGTCTGGACATTTAAGGGGTCGATTCATGGAGCAAACGTGCGCCGAAAAACCCAGCGCAAGCAGGCACAAGGTAGCGCAAGCGCGAGAAATGCAGCGCACGGGCACGTGTGCGATTCAAGTAAGACGCTGCACGTATTTCCCGCTGTCCGTGCGCCCAATCCAGCCATGGCGCACGCAGGCATACACGGCGTGCGCTACGCGCACAGCAAAAGTGCACATGGTGCGGCGCACACAAACAAAGTGGGCGGAACAGTGGGCGTAACACGCGTAATGGGGAATAACACGTGAAAAAGAAGGCGTAACTGGGGAAGTACTGCAGGGAACTACACGGAACGCCCACACGCACGTGAACAACCCGTATTCATGGATTTGAATACGGGAAACCCGCGCACAGCAAAAGACGCACACAGGCGTCAACGCGTCCACCACACGAAGGCAGGCGGAAGCGTCCCCGCGCACAGTATAAAAGTGCGCGCAAACAACAAACACGTATATACAGCTACGATGAATGCCCCATTTGTCGCAGCACTGATCGTGGGACACCGCAGGAGGAGGAGAATAGCCAGGGCACGCATTTTCGCACCACCGACAAGCCTTTTTGGGATGCCTGACGACCAGGTCTATGGCAGGTATAGGTTTCCACCCCACATCATCCTAGACCTGGTCAGGGAGTGGGAAGATGACCTTACATCCCCCACCCTTTGCTCCCAAGCATTGAGCCCCTTGGAGATCCTGCTCAATGTCCTGCATTTTTTGGCCACTGGGTCATTTCAGCGGACTACTGCCATAGTGTGGGGGGTCTCACAGGCCACGCAGTCACGCTGCCTACACCAGGTACTGGCAATCATGACAGCGCGCCCCTCAGTCCGCAGGCACATATACATGCCCAGAACACCCTCAGAAAGGCAGGCCGTTGTCCTGGATTTTTTCAGGGTGGCACACTTCCCCAAAGTGCTCGGTGCCATAGATTGCACCCATGTGGCCCTACGTCCACCTAGGGCCACTGAGCACATCTACCGAAACCACAAGCACTGGCATTCCATCAATGTGCAGGTGGTATGCGATGCAAAGGGAATCATCACCTCTGTCTATGCAAACTACCCTGGCTCCACCCATGACAGTTCCATATACAGAATGTCCGCCCTGAGCCGGGCCTTGGAAGCTGGGCAGCATGGTGACACATGGCTCCTAGGTGAGTACAAATGCCCGTGCACATGCATGCATGTCACACACACACAAATACACAAACCCCAATAATCACAACCATCATCACCTCTCCAGGGGACAGTGCCTACCCTCTGAGCAACCACATGATGACGCCAACCCGGAACCCCACCACACCACCCCAGGTAAGATACAACGCCGCCCATATTGCAACCAGGGCCATAGTGGAGCGCACATTCGGAGTGCTCAAGTCACGTTTCCGCTCCCTTGACCGCTCTGGCGGGCAGCTACTCTATGCACCACCAGTAGTGTGCAGGATCATTGTGGCAGCATGTGTCCTGCACAATGTTGCAACACGGCAGGGCGTCCCGGTGGACATGGTGGTGCCCCCACATCCCCAACCACAGGCACAGGCGCTGCCCATGGGAGGGGACAGGGCACGTGGCGAGGAAGCCCAGACCCAGCTTGTGGCCACATTGTTCACCTAAACTCCCACCCCTGAGGAGTGCACACAGGCCTGGCACATACCAGGTGACAATCGATGATGACAAAGAGACAGTCAACTGTCACAACCCTACCACCCTGAGATAGTTGCCATGGAAGTGCCACATTGTCTGCATCCCTAGCTACTTAAACACAAGCTATCCTGTGTGACCAAAAGGCACACATATGACATGACATGATATGGCCTATACACAAGTATTTCAAGGTGCGATGAGGCAGGGAGAGGGGAACAAGGAAAGACAGACAACGGTACTACTAGGCCAGGTGTCATTTAGATTGTGCAAGTGCAGGGGTAGGGGGAAGGGAAACGTGCAAGGGGAAGGGGAGGTGGGGGAGTGCAGTACAGGGTAAGTAGACCAAAAAAAAAATACATAGGCCAGCTGGTGGCAACTGCAAAGGTAAGTGCAGACAAGTGCTGGGAAGGGGGGCTGTAGGGATAGAGAGACAGTACCGCAGTGCAGGGGTTGCCAGGGAGGCAGTGCAAGTGGAGAGTGGCTGAGCCAGGGACCGAGGTCGGTGAGAGTGGCCCAGTTGCAGATTCAGTGCAGTTCCAGTGAAGAATGTAGCAAGGGAGAGGCAGAGAGAAAGCAGAAGCAAAGAGGAAGGTCTTGAGGTGCTTCCCGAACCGGAGATGGTTCTCCTCAAGTTCCAGTGAGACAGGAAGACTGTTCCAGAGGGAGGGCCCTGCCGCGGAGAGAGATCTACCCCCAGCTAGTTGCTTTGAGAAGCGGATGACCCTGACATGCAAGGTGTGAATCACACACACCTGCAAAACAGGCCATGGCCATCACTGTTATGTCACTCAAACCCTCCCAAACCACAACATGACATGGCAAGCAATACCCATACACCAACACAGTAACAATAAGGTACACATTGCCATGTCCAAAATGTACAGTGGCATCAGACAATGATGCCTGACCTGGAATCAGATGAAATGACTGACCAACAACCTCCCACCCAAAATAAGTCATTTCCAAATGCATTACAAGAGTTGTAGACGTAACATAACAATGAATGCCTGTCTACATGCACATTGTGCATTGCAAAATCAACACTGCAGCTTCTGTGTGCTGTGTCCTAGTCCTGCAACACACTGCTCAGCGCACAGCACAGTGAACAGCCATTGTGTGTGATGCACACCCTGAGCATCACATCTAAGCGACAGACCACATCAAAACGCAAATTAGGCATGTACAGGATCCATAATTGGTCACAGAACATGTGCTGCAGGGACACAGTGAGCACCAGAAGGCAAACAGTGTACACGTGGATATGCAAGGGTGGTTGTACATGTAGTGCATCAGAGTGCAAGTGTGTGGGTCAGCAAGGACATGTGCAATCAAGTGACCATCAGTGTTCTCTACACATCACATGTGTACATTCACCATGTGTACACCCCAGCATGTCAAACCACAACTATCCCCTTGCACCTGAAAGGTAAACACAACACATGAACAGGCATTGATCAGCAGAGCACAACATGTACATAGGATACCACCATTACAATGTCAGGGTTCCCATCACACTGCAGGGCATGGCAACTATCAACAACAACCCCCCCCCCTCCCTCACAAATGACCATGACCCACTGAACAACTGCACCTGGGTCATGGAGCCATCAACACTCAATTCCACCTGGCCACAGGATCACCTTTCCCCTTCGTCACCATCTCCCACCTTGTGTGTAAAAAGGTGCCTGCACCCTCAGAATCCACACTCATTTCCAAAATCACAAAATCCAAGCCAGAAAAACGAACCAGAACACTCCAGTAGATGACTTGACGTAGCAGTACCTCACAAAGGCCAAGTACTACCACAATGATGCAACAACCAAGGTAGCACAGTAAAACAATGTCACAACAGGATGTGAACCATGTGTGGTACATAACATAGAATGATGCACCATGAACGGATGTGTACTGTCACAGGTCCCGTGTACAGGCGCGGGAGTGTCACGAAACAACCACCCCCACGGTGTCCCGGGTGCCTGCAAGGTCAAACTCACACAGGCCCCTGAGACCCTGGTGGGGAAGGAGGGTCAGGGATATGCAGTCGGGACAGGTGTTGGCAAACTGGATAACTGGATTCCGGGTGTTTAGGGGGAAAAAAACATACCAAATTGAATTACACATTCATCCATGCATTAGTGCATCCCCCAGCAAGCCTATGCAGAGCAGTTTGAAAGAAAAACAACAAGACACTTAGCTCTGGTTTTGAGTGCTGGCCTCCTGCCTGCGCACTCTCAGGTCCGGTTACAAGAGCACTGCAATGCTGCAAAGAGAACCACAGTCAACAACATGTACGTGCCAATTACACAAAAACACACCACCAAACATGCCCCATAGCAACAAACTACTCTACAAACAGACAATCTGGTGTAGATGCTTCGTACCCATATATAACATTACCCCTGTGATGGGTCATACACAGTCAATGCAGTAAGTCAGCCGCCGGTGGGTGCGTGGAAAATGGAACACCAATGTGTCACAATTCACACAACATGCAATGTTCCCTGGGTAAGCAGACATACCCATATAGCAAGCCATGACTTCAGAGCAAGTTGCGTACCACCATGACCGAAACAAAGTTGGCAGTGCATTTATCATAATGTACATGGAAATGAAACGCACTGCACCTGAGTATGTCCCTTGCTGTATGTCCCTGTGAGCTGCCCCTTTCCATGTCTCGGAAGCCTACATGGTTGATACAAGTGCCTCGATGGACCTTGGTGTACCGGAGGGTATGTGCCACTGCCCCTGCAGGTGTCCCAGACAACCTTACAATCAACAGCCATCAGTCCACCAACACATCTGAGCTGCATTGTGTGCTTCAACACCAATATTCGTCCAAGCTCACCCTCAGTGCTGTGACTAAGCCTGCATGTGCAACTCGCCATGTGCAAGCTTTGCTGTGTTGTGGCCCCCCTGTGCTGCTCACCTTGCCTGGAGTTCCTTGGAACACGTCAGCAGTTCTAGGATGTAGGTCTGCAATCCCTGTGCCTCTGCTTGTGCACACATGTGCATGTGGGCACCAACAAACGTCTCCAGAATTCCGTCGTCCAATGGGCCATGCCTGCTGGAAAAGGTGCTCTGGAGGCTCATCCCCCTGCAGAAAGGGCATGAAACACATGATTAATGCTTCAAAGTCATCTGTGTGTGCCTCTTCAGGCATCTCATTACTTGACCATGTCAGAGAGTCACATCATAAATCACACCATGAGTCCGTCTTTCACATCCAAAGTGTGGAACACTATCTACGGCATGAATTGCAACAAGCACGTGTACAGTAAAGATAAGAAACATACTACACAATGCATAGCAATGAATGTACACATTAATCATGAAACACCCCATCTAGCAAAAGCTAAACAGTGGACAATAACACCAAAATCATCCCCACTAGGGGTATAAACACAAGTCACACAGCACCAGACATGCCACAGATATGACAGTCCAAAGCCCTTGTGTAAAAGGTTGTGACACCGAACCATCCTTACGAGCCCATGGATAAGGGAGGCAGGAGTGGCATATGTGAGTCAAGGACCCCAAGCAGCAAACACATACACAAGACAAGCCTGAAGGGCCCAGCTGGAACAAACAGTGGATGCCTTCAAAAGCCACAAAGCACCGCACCGTCGCATGAAAGCACAATAGACAAGCAATTTTAAACTATATTAGCTAATTACACTAACTATGGAAAACCTACATTACCTAATTAAACTAACTATCAAACAGAAACTTAACTAACTAAACTAAAAGAAAAATCAGAAATGGCCACATACGACCCGGGGGGAGAGGAGGCACCCAGGAGGGGGGAGGTACAGGGTGCTGCTCAACATCCACATGCGATGATGCTGAGCCAAAAAAAAAACCTCCATGTGGGAGATAGATGGTCGTCCGAGTCTGGCTAATCCTGGAAAGGAGGACGTGGCACAGTAGCCTGGCCATGCCTAGCCACAGCTTGCCCCTCGTCGGCAGCAAGTCTGCCGGACAGGTGAGCCTGGTTCTGTGTGGCGATGTGACGTAGGTCTGCATGCAGAACCTCACGTGATACACGTGCTTCCTCTTGCAAGGTAGCACGTGTAACACGGAGTTCCTCCTGCATGGCCTGGCTGGACAACCGCTGCACCTCCCGGCAAGCCTGTAGCTCAGCCGAGATGGTATGCTCAAGCTGTGCAAACCTCTCCTCTGCCCGCTGCCTCTGGGACATCATAAGGACACCCAGAGTGGATTTGAGGGAAGCGTACTCCTCCCTCAGGGCATACATGTGCGCCTCTGCGTGAGCAGCAATTGCTTGACGCAGAGACGACATTTCAGCCTGGCGTGCCCTGTCTGAGGCCGCCATGCCCAGCCTGAGCGAGTGGGCCGTGGACCGTGCAGCCTGCTGCTGGAGAAGCACCTGCCTAGCAAGGGGGAGCACAGATCGGGCCACACGCTCCATGCTCTCAGCGATGTTCTCCATTGCTGCCCCCTGCCGTTCTGAATTGGCAGTCATGTCTTGCTCCCACTCAGTATACTGCGGTTGCGCGCAGCGACCGCGTTGCCGGGCTTGACCCCTGCGGGACCCAAGGACTGGGGGTCCTCGCTGTGTTGGCACCGCTCACGGCTGCACGACTACATGCCCACGTCGACGTGATGTCCCAGGCACATCAGTGACTGGTGTGGAGGGTGACCCTGCATCCCGATCCACCACGGGCTGAGGAGCCAAGACTGTCTGATCCCTCAGTGCAGGTGTCGCGGACAGAGGAGTGTCCACATCAGAATCACTCACCCCTGACACATGGACTTGATGCTCATCCAACTCAACATGGACGTCAGAGTCGTCATCAAGGCTGGACTCATAGGCAGCCAGAGACAAGATGGACTGTAGCACTTGGGGGTTTTCGTGGCCTACCACCCCACAACCCCCACTATTGCCGGGTTGATGTAGTGGTAACAACCCTGTGTCTGGCATGACAACACCATCCTCCGCCTCCATTGCATCATCACCTGAAAAATAGAGAGAAAAAAGGTCACTACACATGTCAGAAGCACACAACACACACACACACCGACAGCAAACGCATCAGGCAGACATGTGACACACAACATATAACCTGGCATGCATGCTGGGTCAACTTTGAATTGCTTCTGTGATCAGACCTGTTGAAAGGTGGCAGTTTCCATGGAAGTGGGTCTTTGCAGTGCAGAAAATGTGAACGCCACTCACTACCTACATGTACAAGGACTCCATGGTGTGTGCCAGGAAATGTGAAGGCAGTGCAATGTCAAATTCAGACATCACGTGCATTGTGCATGCAATGTGTACCATATCTTGAAGCCAAGCACCCCTCCACCCCAGTACCAAAGCAGGGATGCCTAGCATGGTATCAAAAGGCTGACCATACACCTGTGTATTGACAGGCAGTGTTGACTGGCATCAACAGCTTAATGTGATTCAAGTGACAACACTGCAAATGATGCTGGAACAGTAAGCAGGACACATGATGAAAACACTGGATGCCGCCCATGTGTGAAGAAGACACAACAACAGTTGGACAGAGTCATTGGCCATTAAACAGGCTGAGGCCTGTGAGCCACACAGATTGTCAGACCCTAAACATGTGTGCAACGCAGGACTGAGCCACAGTTGACATGGGAAGGCTGATGAGATGCCAGGCAATGTATGTAACCAAGGACTTGTATTACAGTGATCATCCAGTCAAGGACACATAGGGGCATGCGTGCAATGCACATGGAGCATGAATGGGCACTCATGTCCCTGCGGGACATCTGACCTATGCACAGTACAAGTGAGATACCCTGCATCAAGTACTAAGGCTGTACCACACGGCATATGTCTGGCAGATTCTACGCTGGAAGTTAGCATCTACACAGGACGCATGAACAAGAAAGTACACATTGGCAAGATTGAAGAAGACCAATGCAAAGGTGGAACTGGGGTGCAGAGTGGCGGAGGAGGGGCAAGGGAGCATGCCTACATGGAGTCCCCACATGCAGGCAGAGGAGACATGCATCACGGAAGCATTGCATTACTTACACATCAGAACCATGTACATGTCACATGTAGTGGCAATCATGCACAACACATCCCACAAGTGAAACACACACGTCCTCAACAAACACGCATCAACACTCAATGGACTGGGCATCAAAGTCCAGCATCTCTCCCACTCCTTCGACCAATTCAGGTGGTATGAACTCCGCAACGAGTGCCTCATGCGGAGTGAGCACTTCCTCCTCTGGTGCAGGCCCACCGCCAGTCACTAGAGTCAAGTTGTAATTAGAGGCAGGCTTAGCCTTAGTGCTGCGTTTGATGTCATTCCAACGCTTTTTGCACTCTTGCGCCGTGCACACCTCATGGCCGAATGAACTGACATGTTCCGCAACATGCTTACAGTGGGTGTCACGTTGGGCAGCCGTAGTCTGATTATTGGCACCCACTAGCATGTCACGGCTGTGGCCCCGCACGTAGACCACGAGGAAGTCCAGTTCCTGCTTGCAGAAAGGCTTCTTCCTCGACGTGCAGGAGGTCGTGGCTGTGTGTGGGGTCCCAGCCTGTGCTGCAGGTGCAACCTTCCTCCTCTTGGACTGTGGCGCAGACCCTGGCTGGCTAATGCCGCCCTGACCAGTATAGCCAGTGGGTTCGGTGGATTGAGTCAAGGGAGTGGCAGGTGGAGGGACGACCAAAGGCCTGACTTGTGACAGTGGCAGCTGGGTGCCCTCTAATGGACCCTGCGCAGCAACATCAGCTGTGGCAGGGTCATTGACCGCAACAGTCCTGGTTGGCAGACTCACAACCGGGGTGTTGTTGGGTGCATCTGCCCCTGCACTTGCCAACACCCGTCTGTTCGGGGCAGCAGATGACATGACTGCCCCAGGGACACGTGTCTTGGTCTGAGCAGCCTGGCCTGCCCCTATGGTTTCCCTCCTGGCCTGTTGGAGATCTACCAAGGGCTCCTCAAGTGCCAACGCAGCCTGCGCTGGCAGACCCTGAGCCTGGGTGGCAGTGTCCACAGCTGCACCTGCAGCTACCACTACCGTTGGGCCCGTGGCAGTCGATGGAACAGACTGCCGGGTCACACGGGCGCCTGTGCCAGATGCAGAAGCTGCATCCCCTGGAACCACAGGGGGTGGTGGCATGACTGCACCGACACATGGCACAACATTGTGCTCAAGTGGCGGACCCCTGCCTCTTCCCCCTCTGTGGCCGCCCTGGTCACCCTCGAGTCCCCCTACTCCCTGGTCACCACGGCCACATCCCCAACCACGCCAGACACGAGGAGGACACCCAGCTGAGGCGCCCCTCACCTTTGGTGGCCTCCCAACCATGGCACAGATGCAGTAGTGCCGGCACAGATGGAGTGGTGCCAATGGGAGGTGTACACCACAATTGACCTGGGCAATTGGGGCAAAGGGGGTGGGAAGCAAGATGTTAACAGCCCTCCTGCACCTGCAAGGCTGTATGTGACCCTGGTGATGTAGTGACGGGTCATGCAATGCTCAGGCACCACAAAACTGCAGTAAAACTGTGCACGCAACCCTGCAGCCTACGTGCGTGGATTCAACCTCCCGCAGTACGCGGTGGCACCCAGTAACACGAATAACGCGTGCACGTGGGACACGCAGGCTACTATGACATCGAAAATGGGTGCGATACACAGGGGCACCCGCAGTGGGAAAAAGAGCGTGTGAGACTTACCGTCTGACTAGCGCGATGCAGAAAAACACGCGTAGCCAATACCCCCGCCAAAAGAAGAGATACGTCCTTGATAGCTGTGAAGTTGTGATGGCGCGCGAAACAACAGGAAGCAGCAACACACGTCGGTCTCCATGAAAGGCACGTACAGCGAACTGCTGGGCCCGCTCACCTTTAACCCTTGCTGAGGGAAACGCCTGCACGCGCATGGGCCCTTTCCTCGGATTGCACGCGTACGTGCAGTTTTTCACGCGCGCTGAAATGCCCATGCAAGCCTGCGCGCGTCACATCACAGTGGCGCTTGCGCTTGAGGGGCCTTCTGTCCAATGAAATTGCGTATGCGTGCAGACGCGCTTACGCGCTATGGGCCTTTCCTCTAATTACACGCTGACGTGCAGAATTTTCACGTGCCAAATCACTCCGTATCAAGCTGGCCACGCATAAGCACACGGAAGACCACGCTCCTCCCCAGAAGGCCGAATTACTGCCCCCCAGAGCCCCGAGCACGCTCCCACCTGCCATCTGCTGCTGCCTGACTGCCTGCTGCCCTCGTGCCCTGCCATTTGCTGCCTGCACATCAGCCAGGGATGCTGTTGCTGTGACCACCCCTGCTGGAACCGAAGACTCCCAACTGGGATTCCATCGCTCCACAGCCCAGCCCCAGGACCCAGTTGCCCACCCTGGGGCAGTATGATGCCCTCTTCGGAGGTTCCCGCGCTGACAAGGAAGGACAGACTCGGATCTGGACGGACATCGTGACTGCCATCAACGCGGAGGGGGTGGCAGTCCGCGACTTCCTACATGTCAAGAAGCGCTGGGAGGACTTCAGGTCCAGGACCCTGAACAAGGCCCGGCGCCTCTTGAAGGCAGCGGATGCTAAGGGGCGCCGGGGCCACTTGTCGGAAGATCAGATGAGGGTCCTGGAACGCATATCCCCAGCGCTCCACGTCCAGGTCCTTGAGAGGCAGACCCGTCTGGAGTCGAGCGGTAAGTGTACATGCATCCTGATTGTGAGCTGTGCGTGTGGTGATGTTTCAGTAGTGTGCAGGTTGCACATCTGTTTGTATGGGGTCGAGTATGGGTAGGGGTGTACAGGGCCGTGAGGCTAACACATGCAAGGGCTGTAATGTGTGAGACATGGATGGTCCTTGTGTGTGTAGGCTTGCATGCCAAATGCAGTTGTGTGGGCACACATGTTTGGATGAATGTGTATGTAAGTAGACATGTTTGTGATGTCACGCATGTATGTTGTTTTCAGCTGCATGTATCAGCACTGTGTACATGTGCATGTGTGTGTATTTGACAAGGGTGCAAAAGTGATGCAACATGGATGCATGCGACAGCGGGATGTGGATGCCTGATTGGCAGATGTGACATGGATGCCCATCTGAACACTGCGACACTTGGCAGAGGTGTACACATGCATGCAAGTGTGGTGGTGTGTGTACATGTGTAGTGCACTTCCTGTGTTGCATGTGATGTCTGGCTCAGCTTTGCCTGCTCATGCTGTTGTATGTGTATGGATGGTGCTGGCAGTTGCGATATGGCTGTGGTATGGCTCATGTGTGCGAGTTGAAATTACATGTGTGTTGGGGATTGTGATGGCATGTCTGAGGTTTGCCAATGCCACTCATGTACAACTGTCATGTGTGTATGTGTCCATTGTACAGTGCCCTGATGCCTGTGTTTTATTTCTCCCTGTCTGCAGCGTCAACTGATGAAGAGGGCGGAGAAGGTGCTGTGGAGCACAGCGGCGGGGATCCCACCGCCAGCCAGAGACGCAAGGCCCGGCTCCCCTCCCAGGTTGTGATCTCGTCGGGGAGTGAGGAGTCCGGTGCCGTGTCCCAGGCCGCAGCTGCCGGGGGGAGGTCCAAGAGGCGGAGGTTAGAGTTGGACTTCTCGGCAGCAGAAGGGGCAGCTGGGACCCCACAGGGCCCAATGGGGGAAGATGGCATGGAGTCATCCAGGTTGGTGGGGGGTTTGGTGGAGGGGGAGGCCGTGCAAGCAACAGAGACGGGGTCTGGAGGTGGGGATTCCACTGGTGCTAGTGGTGCAGTGCAGGACCAGGGACAGGAGGCAGCACAGGCCGTCGCGGAGGTGCCTGTGTGCAATCCTGTCCCTGATCCTGTCCCTGCATCATCTTGCACCAGCAGGGATGGCTAGTCCAGACCCGTTTTCAGGCAGGGGATGAGCTCACGACAACTGGCCTTCCTCTGCCTGCGGACGTGGCTATCCGGGTCCGGGTTGAGGCTGTCCTGAGCGGTGTGGCATTGCGTCACCGGGCCATGAGAGGTGACCTGCAGTCTTTTCATGAGGAGACAGCACGTCATCTCGAATGGCTCGTTGACCACGTTGGCCTACTGGGACAGGTCACCCAGGCCGGATTCCTCCGTTTGATGGGGCTTGCTGCGATCCCCTCCTCAACTGAACCCCCTATGTGCCAGTCGTCCTCCGTGCCATCTTCCCACCCATCAGTCACCTGGGTGCCCTGTGGAGCTGCCTCTGACGGTGCGGCCAGGCTGGTGGAGGAGGCATCCCTGCCACAGTCGGGAGTCAGACGTCCAGCAGGGGTGGCCACATCAACGACTGCACCCCAGCCAGCGGAGGATGTGCAGGAAGCAGGAGGCAGTGCACGGGCAGAGGAACAGCAGCAGCAGCAACGTGGTGGGAGCCATGAAGGCTCGGGGCCTTCGACATCGGAGGGGCAGGCATCGGCCGGAGGGCATGAGGACCCAGGACAGAAAGTGTCTTCCGTGTAGCAGCGGTTGGGCCACGCCATAGATGCGGAGCGGCAGCGGGCGGAAGAGGCACGGCTCACAATGGTCAGGGCGGAGAACTCCATGCGGAGGGCCCTGAGGCGGGCCGAGTGCCTCGAGGCAATCCGCAGGAGGTTGGAGGTGGACAAGTCGACGGCCCTGCGGACCCTCGAGGCCATGGAGGAGGACCGCCTCCGGGACATTGAGCAGGAGTTCGATGATGCCCTGGCCCGGGACATCCAAAAGTGAGCCGTCGGACTAGCCCGCTGCCCTTGTACATAGTTCTGTAGTTAGTGTTAGGTTTCCTTTGTTTTTGCATTTTTGTTGGACCTTTTAGACAATGGGCCACATTTTTGTATATAGTTTTTTTTTATTAGGTAGTGTTGTTAGATAGGTTTTATTTCTTTTGTTGGGATCATGGACCCTGGCTTGTTCATCTGTCCATAGTTGACTGTTGGATTTTCTTTTTATTTTACAATTTACCCATGGAGCAATGGCTTTCAATTATAATTTTCCATTGGATTTTCTTTTGTGGACTGTGACTTTGGACACCATTCCTTTGGATTATGATTTTTGGTTTTGCATTTTTTCACGGACATGCTTCTTTTTATTTTTTTACATTCCCATTTCTGTTTGTTTATTTTTGATTCAATTTATGTTTCCTTTAATACATATTTTTTGTTCAAACTTCAATGTGTAGTATCATCTCATTGGTTTCATGCATATCATGATATGGGTTTTGAGATTCACTGATGACCCCATTGGGTGTATGTGAGGGACATGTGTTTGTTTCCAAACTTGCAATTGGTGTTCTATCATGTTATTGCCATTTCTAAGTGGGTGGATGCAATACTCGGGTGGGTGTTTTGCATTTGGAGGCTGACCATAGAGACCAGGGGTCAAGATTGTGATGACATGTTGGCTGGGGAACATGAGTTGGGGCCTGGTGGAGGGTGCACCACAGTGCTGGGGGGTGGGGGTGATGGGAGACATGAGTTGGACATGAGTGGGGGCCTGCTGGCAGGTGCCCCACAGTGCTGGGGGGTGGGGGTGCAGGGGAACATGAGTTGGACATGAGTGGGGGCCTGCTGGCAGGTGCCCCACAGTGCTGGGGGGTGGGGGTGCAGGGGAACATGAGTTGGACATGGTTGGGGGCCTGGTGGAGGGTGCACCACAGTGCTGGGGGGTGGGGGTGCAGGGGAACATGAGTTGGGGCCTGGTGGAGGGTGCACCACAGTGCTGGGGGGTGGGGGTGCAGGGGAACATGAGTTGGGGCCTTGTGGAGGGTGCACCACAGTGCTGGGGGGTGGGGGTGCAGGGGGACATGAGTTGGACATGAGTGGGGGCCTGGTGGATGGTGCACCACAGTGCTGGGGGGTGGGGGTGCAGGGGAACATGAGTAAGGGACCTGATGGAGGGTGCACCACAGTGCTGGGGGGTGGGGGTGATGGGAGACATGAGTGGGAGCCTTGTGGAGGGTGCACCACAGTGCTGGGGGGTGGGGCTGCAGGGGAACATGAGTTGGACATGAGTGGGGGCCTGCTGGCAGGTGCCCCACAGTGCTGGGGAGTGGGGGTGCAGGGGAACATGAGTTGGGGCCTGGTGGAGGGTGCACCACAGTGCTGGGGGGTGGGGGTGCAGGGGAACATGAGTTGGGGCCTGGTGGATGGTGCACCACAGTGCTGGGGGGTGGGGGTGCAGGGGAACATGAGTTGGGGCCTGGTGGAGGGTGCACCACAGTGCTGGGGGGTCGGGGTGCAGGGGAACATGAGTTGGGGCCTGGTGGAGGGTGCACCACAGTTCTGGGGGGTGGAGGTGCAGGGGGACATGAGTTGGACATGAGTGGGGGCCTGGTGGATGGTGCACCACAGTGCTGGGGGGTGGGGGTGATGGGAGACATGAGTGGGAGCCTGGTGGAGGGTGCACCACTGTACTGGGGGGTGGGGGTGCAGGGGAACATGAGTTGGGGCCTGGTGGAGGGTGCACCACAGTGCTGGGGGGTGGGGGTGCAGGGGAACATGAGTTGGGGCCTGGTGGAGGGTGCACCACAGTGCTGGGGGGTGGGGGCGATGAGAGACATGAGTAGGGGCCTGGTGGAGGGTACACCACAGTGCTGGGGGGTGGGGGTGATGGGAGACATGAGTGGGAGCCTGGTGGAGGGTGCACCACAGTGCTGGGGGGTGGGGCTGCAGGGGAACATGAGTTGGGGCCTGGTGGATGGTGCACCACAGTGCTGGGGGGTGGGGGTGATGGGAGACATGAGTGGGAGCCTGGTGGAGGGTGCACCACTGTGCTGGGGGGTGGGGGTGCAGGGGAACATGAGTTGGGGCCTGGTGGAGGGTGCACCACAGTGCTGGGGGGTGGGGGTGCAGGGGAACATGAGTTGGGGCCTGGTGGAGGGTGCACCACAGTGCTGGGGGGTGGGGGCGATGGGAGACATGAGTGGGGGCCTGGTGGAGGGTACATCACAGTGCTGGGGGGTGGGGGTGATGGGAGACATGAGTGGGAGCCTGGTGGAGGGTGCACCATAGTGCTGGGGGGTGGGGGTGCAGGGGGACATGAGTGGGGGTGCAGGCTAGTCCCCCGTGGTGTGGGCTGCCTGCAGGGGCCGTGGAGGTTGTGGAGCGAACACCTGGGAGGACCCACATGGCCAATTCACATGTAGTACTCCACGGAACCCCTGAAATACACATACCCTGCTGATGTCGCATGTGAAACTTCCCACGCACCCCAAGATACACGTACCCAGGACATTTGCTTGTGGAACTTCCAGCGCACCCCTGAAATACACGTACCCTGCTGATATCGCGTGTGAAACTTCCCGCGCACCCCAAGATACACGTAGCCAGGACAATCGCGTGTGGAACTTCCAGCGCACCCCTGGAATACACGTACCCTGCTGATATCGCCTGTGAAACTTCCCGCGCACCCCAAGATACACGTAGCCAGGACATTCGCGGGTGGAACTTCCAGCGCACCCCAGTAATAAATGTACCCTGCTGATATCGCATGTGAAACTTCCCGCGCACCCCAAGATACACGTAGCCAGGACATTCGCGTGTGGAACTTCCAGCGCACCCCAGTAATACACGTACCCTGCTGATATCGCGTGTGAAACTTCCCGCGCACCCCGAAATACACATACCCAGGACATTCACGTGTGGAACTTCCCGCGCACCCCTGATATACACGTACCCTGCTGAATTCACGTGTGAAACTTCCCACGCACCCCTGATGTACATGTACCCTGATGGAATCGCGTGTGGAACTTCCAGCGCACCCCTGAAATATATGTACCCAGCTGAATTGACGTGAGGTACTTCCCGCGCACCCCAGTGATACACGTAGCCCGCTTGCCTTGCTGATACAGGGTTAGCGCAGCCCTTTGCGCTGGATTGGGGATTTTGATGGCTTTTCCCTGCGCAAGGGGTGTTCTTGGGGGCGTAACTGGCGCTGCTGCAGGGTGGCTGCGCCACTGTGCGCCACGGCTGGTTTTGGTGGCTGGAATCCATGAATACGCTGTGCGCGGAAATGTATTTTGGTGCACGTGGATGGCGCAGGGATTCGCACGCGCACACTGTGCTCCAGCCGCGTGTGCCACTTGTGCGCTGAATTCCATGAATGACCCCCTTAAAGTGAGCCATACTCTCACAGAATGAAAGCAAGCTTGCCCAGTTTAAACCACAAACTGCATGCCAGAAAATGTCCACTTCTGCCAATCCAATATTTCCAAGGATGCCATGATTATCAGCATACACCTTCAATGACTCAATTGAAGAGTCCCCCAGAATTCACACAGTCTACCTTCTCAAACACACAGTCATAGCCATTGTCACTGCTCTCACAACTCCTACAAACAAAGCTCATACTGCCCTCTCTTTCTGTACACTACACCCAGCAAACCTGATTGGCAAATGTGCACAGTCCCATTTCTATGCCAGGCATCCTCAAAAGACCTGGATGTGGCATGTGCCGTCCGCAGACTACTGCAGTGTCTGTGGACCCCATAGCACAGGGGTAGCCCTTCTACCCTTTCCACTTTCATGTTCTCAACACCCCCTCATTGGCTGATTTCAAAGAGTCACACATCCATCCACCAATGACATCCAAAACCTCTGCACCTAACCCTGCCATCTCACTTCAACATTTCAGATGTCCACTTGAACTCTCAGAGTACATATCTCCGGTTAATGAAAGACATCTGCATGAAAAACTACTGTGCAACTGCCCAAGATTTCTTTTTCCATATTCAACAAGATCTGAATCTAACAAAACATACTACAGGTATGCTTATATATTAAAAAAGATTTCTTGAACTCTTTCACAAATATATATATACAAATATATATATATTCAGTAAAAACACTTTGTTAAAGGGACGATATGTTTAAGTTGCGCTACTAAAAACCTATGAAACTCAGTAAAAAACTTTTTTTAAAGGGACGTTATGGTTCCAAGTAAAACCGAAAACCCCCTGAAATTCCCTAGTTATGGTAAGCTAAGCAACCATAACTCGCGCCACCACCGTGCATTGCTAAGACTAACACCCAGGACATCACAGATGACATCACAAATGTCATTGATGACATCACATGTCTGGATGCCGCTTTTTTTCTTTAGTGATATATCTTAGCCAGTAATACTTAGGAACAAAAAAAATCAAAAAGTACTATATTTGCAGACTTATACTTCAAATATGTTCTTACAGTAATTCACTTGGGGTTCACTCACAGCATATGAAACATATACATATGGAGAACACACACTTGAAAGATAGCAATGCTTTCTGTGTATGAAGATAATCAGTAAGGTTATCAACACTCAGGGGGTATCTTAGATTGTTCTATCATGCCATATAAACACTGAACAAGTTCAAAAAGCAGCACATAAACACATTATTTGTAACAATAAATAAGAAGTGCAACCTATATATGTAACACATCAACCATCCATTTAAATAGCATGTGTACTAAAATGGAATATACCAAAACAAAAAAGATATGCTTCTAACATAATTACATCACAGAAACTGCACAGCTAGGAGCAACAGCAGACCTACACAACAGTAAGAACACAATTTACCAGAAACTTGTAATTAAACTTCATTTTTCTTATATATTTCTAAACTTTCTGTATTTGGTACACTAAAAGTAATATTTTTTTTTTACACAGAAATGTCCAGTACTTTGGAATGACTTGAAGAAAATTTCCCACTTGAGGAAATGTGTGAAGACAGTGATAGACACTTCTCCATATAAGAAAATGAATAATCATTACTTTATGCGTACTTAACATATATATATATATTTTTTTAACAGACCATACAAACACTGAAAATAATACACCAAAAGAGACATTAGAAAATACTCTACAGCGCATGGAACAAATAATGGATATGCTTATGGAAAATGTCAATCTTTTGAAACATTTTGTAGAGGACCACATAAAAAAAAAAAATTAAATATCATTGTCCCATATGCACCTATTCCCCCTCTCCATGTCCCAGTCAACTATCCCCAAACCCTCACCACCAAGAAAAAACGTTATGATCAAACTTCTACAAACCCCTAATTCACCTGTATTTGTGTCAGTTTCTGCTTCCCCCTCTCTTTCATAAATGTTATATATCTGTACATAATAATAAAATATTATATGTGTTGTTACTTCATTCGTTTTTTTTTAAAGGCGGTTAGGGTGTCTGCGGACAGTGCGGGTGTCTGGAATGTCCGCAATTAACCAAAAATGGGGGTGTCCTGAGGACACTATACCTGTCCATACTGTCCGCAAGCAAGATGGAACTGTTCCTAGAACACATTTGGTTTCCGGAATGTCTGTAATTGACAAAATAGAGATGTTCTAAGGAAACCATACATGTCTGTACTGTCTGCAAGCAAGATGAAACTGTTCTTAGAACACACCAGGTGTCCGGAGTGTCCGCAATTAACCAAAATGGAGGTGTCCTAAGGACACTTTACCTGTCCGTACTGTCCGCAAGCAAGATGGAACTGTTCTTAGAACTTACTCGGTGTCCAGAATGTCTGCAATTAATCAAAATGGCGGTGTCCTGAGGACACTATACCTGTCCGCACTGTTTGCAAGCAAGATGGAACTGTTCTTAGAACACACTTGGTGTCCGGAATATCCGCAATTAACCATAATGGAGGTGTCCTAAGGAAACCATACCTGTCTGTACTCTCCATAGAACATCTACGCACATGCGCACCACACCCATAAGTCCTATGAACATCACGCCTGTCCGTAACTGTCTGTCTCACATGTGTCGTACTTTTAATTAGTTTGAGGACCCGAACACTGTCCGTAGAACACCCGGGCTCATGTGCAGGACCGTTCCTACGCATTTGGTGTCTTGCGGACACCCGTCCCATTCGCGGACGTGTTGGCAACGTCATCATGTGACCGCACCCACGCTGAGCATGTGTCTTGATTTCCGGACACTGTCCGGGTCCCTGAACATTTAAAAATTACTTTTTGGGACAATCCAAGTATTTTACAGTTAAAATTCAACATTGCACATGTCCCAGACAATGACTCTGGCTTTCTACATACTTTTTGGAACTTTTTGAGCCTTTTTGGGTGTTTGATTTGTCCGCGGATGGGACCTGCACCCCTATAAAAGGCCACACCACAGAGCTCATCTTCATTCTGTCTTTCTACTATTGAATATTGACCTGCTTTTGCTGCCTTTGCTGTTGCATCATCAAACCTGATGGCATCCATGGCTGCTTTTCTTCCAGCTGGTGCTGCTTCTGCCTCAGCACCACCCCTAACCCCTCCACCACCACCACCTCCCCAGGGGCCGGCAGAGGGGACAGGTGTGAGGATGTAGAGGAGGAGGATGAAGAGGATGAAGAGGATGAGGTAGTGGAAGTCCCTACTACCAGCACTCGCCGTGAGTCTTGAGTGTGATGGTTGTTTACCATTCATGGTGACGTACAAAAAGCATGTGTTAACAAGGTCACCTGCAACCAGTGCAAAATGGTGCTGAGTCATGGGAAGCCTGCTTCGTACAGCTTAGGTACGACATCCATGAAGCGACACCTAAGGCTGTTCCACGGTGGGGTCGTTCGCAAGGTTGTACATTGTGATAAACGTAGTAGGTTGAGTTCCTCTACAACATCCTCTGTTTTCGCTCCTGTCACCACAAGTGACACTCCTGTGGGACACTGCATCCCTCCAGCTGCCCCACAGGCCATCCATGATGCTGTTGACCCTTACCTTTCGAGGGTCACAATATTGTTTATGTACTGCGACGAAGTACTCTGCAGGGGGGAAAGTCTTCGGAGTGCTTTCGAGGTGGTGGTGACAGAGCATGAGAAGGTCTGCCCACTACCTAAATAAGGCCCACCCTACATTTTCCTCTCTCCACCTGCCCTTTCTTATCCCCGTGGTTGGTGTCCCTCCCTTAGCCTCCTTTCCCCTCCTTTCCTTGTGTGTCGTGTGTAAAAAACCAAAAAAATATAAAACAACAAAAACAAAAAAAGCCTCTTTTACTATCTGCCTTTCACAATAAAGAATAATAAAATAGAATAAATAATTAAAAATAGAAGTGGCAAATAAATGGAGCAGGGCCCTGTGCATTTTTTCGAAGTCTGCGGACAGTTCGTGGACATATAAAATTATGGGGGGCTGCCCTATCAAAACCATTTCACTTTTCTCTGCGAGGAAGTGGTGGCTCTGAAAAGAGCCTTTTGGTGGTGTTTGTTTGTGATTGAAAAACTTCAAATGGTCAACACCTACTGCAAAATGGATGGCTGTAATTCCACAAAAGGTCGCAATGCATTTTGTACATTTCTCAGAAAAATATGATTGCCAGCATAAGTAAGATGGACTCCATCTCTGCGAAAAATGTATGTGCTACGAAACATAATATTTGAATTGTGAAAGGATGACATGCAAACATCCCTTAAAAAGGCACAAACAGCCTTATTGACATTGCACCTTGCTTTCGCCATTTATGGACCAAACGAAGAAGAACGCAGCCACATTTGTCTCTGCGCAATACAAGAAAATATTACTTGAGAATTTGGAAACATGTCCATGACCTTCCCAAGTCCTTCTTTCATTGCAAGTTGCAAAGAAATTCCAGACACATATCCTAAACTGTTCCCTCCACAATGAATTATAATTATGTCTGGATGATGCTGTGTCTCCAAAGTAGCACAGAGAGGTACCAAGTCCAGCCACTTCATTCCACGCACTCCATGCCAATGCACTTCCACATAAGGGAATCCAAGATCTGCAGCTACTCCAAAGCGTTCTGCTTGCACATCCAACCAATGTATCCATGAGTCTCCCAAAATCCAGATAATCTGTTTTCTGAAACACACAGCCATAGCTATCTGTTCTTCTATGAGAAAAAATACTTTCTAACAAACTCTATCCTTAGACAACACACCCAGTAAACTTTATTGACCAATCCCTTACTCTACTCATTCTCATGTGCATGCCTCTCACCCCAAAATCCCTGTATGTAATATGCAGTGTCCGCGGACTACCGCATGTCCGCGGACATTTCAGAAATCTGAGCGTGGTGAATGTAAATTTGAATAGTGTGCTCCATTTCCCCTTTGAGGATGGCTCTGAAAAGAGCATTTCTTTTTTTTGCAGATGCTTGACAGACACAACCCTTACATTCCAGCACAGCATAATATTCTCATTATTACAGAAGAACATACCAGCTCTAAGCATGAAAGCACACATGCCTCGGTTGATTGCAGACCTAGCAATGTTTTGCTGAGGACAAAAAAGATAACTATTGTCCCATATTGCACTAGGTACTAATCCAGAAAAAATAAGTTTGGCATTTGGAAGGATGTTCATTACTGCTTGAACCAAGTGTTCCAAATCTGCCAACAAAGTAGGGGCACTGACATAGCCCAATTGGAAAGCACCACAGTGCAAAACTACCACATGGGGACTGTTCATCCTGTCCATATCTTTACAAACTTGTACAATTCCCTGTACATTGCAATCTGGCAGAGTGCTCCACACAACCTCCACTCCTTTAACATCAGAATTGTTTGCCACATGCATGCATTGAGCATACTGCTGTAAACCATGAACAAACATATCTCCAAGCACCAACACCCTGACTTTCTCCACCTCTGCCACCTTCACTACACACAGACTCTTTCAACACAAATCCACAACCTCAACACCTGATTGGCTAATCCCTACAGTCCCCTTTCCATGCTGGATTTGCTGGAAAACCGCGGATGTGGCACACCCTGTCCGCGGACAGCGTTTTGTCCGCGGACCGCGTAACTCTTGGACAGCCCTTTTACCCTTTCCACTTCACTCTCTGTTCCATTCCCTCATTCGATACAGCTAAGCATTCACACAACCATCTACCAATCACATCCAAGAACTCTACATCTAACTCTATCATCAGAGTTCAGCACGTCAAATGTACTGTTGATCACTCTGAGTACAAGTCTCATATCATTGGAAAGCAGCTACTACAAAAACTACTGTACAAGTCCCCAAGATTTCTACTTGCAGCTGCATGCATATCCACATGCATGAATACAAAACACATGTATGCATATTTTATGCAGAGTACATGTACAAATCTTATAAATGCATATAAACAAAGTAACTGCCACTTAACCTGTATAACCTATAAAATGAACTTACTATTATTTTTCCCATCTGCTATAATCAACCGTCAATTCCAAACCTGTGTGCTATCTAAAATATGTTTTTAGACACACAACCATCTAAAAAATTATAATATTAAAAGATGGGAGAAATAACAGTATAATTGTAGAAAAAACACTTAGTAGTGTATTATAAAATTACACAAAGCCAGGATAAGTTCATGCATCTTTATACACTCACACAGATAGACACTATCATTGAAAAGCTCACAGCTGAAATAGCACCACTCCCTTTACATCACATCCTTCTGCGTTATTACCCAGACATTCACAAACACATACATTCTATGCTTTTCTATACAGTTTCTGCCATTTACCTTACAAAAATTGAAAAATAAAAACATCATTATTTCTTCTATATCCTAACATGCAGTAACACAGCCCTAAGAAACCAAATGATTTTCATATACTTAGTATTCTACTCATTTGCAAAGCATGTTGAACTAACATATTGTAAGTAAAATATAAAGGCTGCACATGGTCAAAGGAAACTGCATGCACACACTATGTTCAGTTATCAAACAAGAATACTACTACAAAAACATAAACATCAACATCTAAATTAACATCAATGCTATAAACACACAAAGTTACTAACTTCTTTCTTTTACAATTGCAGTGAAGACCACTCTCCTGAAAAGCAGCAGCCTCTAAAGTACAAACAACAACTCAGAAGAAACCTGATCATTCCAAACAAAAAAAATAAGTACAATACTCCCATAATATTCTTACTGTTACTGAAACACACTGTGGGGTTGATTCAAGGAATGTATGTGCCAAAAAACAGAGATTTGTGCACCATTCTGCCCACAAATCCCCATTCAATAAATAGGGATTTTCAGGCATAATGGTGCACAAATTCCTGTTTTGCAGCCCCAAATGATATTACTCAGCCCCTAGAATGTTAGTATTGCAGAACAAAGAACTATTTTAATTCTATACCATTATATTTACTATTAGTGCTTCTCCTCACCACTAGCTTACTTTCTACTGTCGTCTGAACCCCAGGATACTAACACACAAATACAAGAATTGCCTTCCCAACTAGTTGTAGCTGTCCAATGCACAATGACACACCACCACATATATCCTTAAAATCATACTCAGACACTCATGCACACAGCACACATACATTGAAGAACAGCCCAACCCTTACCTTCTTTTTTTTTCAACAGACCCCAAAGAATGTGTACCAAAAAGCAAGTCCGTAGAAAGCAACATAGAAGTAGAGAAAATTAAAATAAAAGTGTCGAAAATAAGCATCCATCTCTAGCAGAATTTTTACAAAAAGTTCAAACAAAAGATCTAATAGAGTCATTGAGCAAAACAAAACAAGCTTCCAGTACAAAAACTTTCCCTCCTCTTTCAAAATGTAAAACAAAACAGAAAGTGATTAACAAGAATTCAGCTACCACTACTGCTAACACTGCTCCTATAAATCTTGATGTAGTGGCAAGTACCCATACCAAAAAAAGAAGTATTTTAGAAAAAATGTTCCGGCACAGAGACCTTCAGAATCTTATAAAAACAGGAGAGAAATCATGCACAGCTCTTGAAACCTGCCATAGAAAATTAATCTTAGAAGCTCTCATAGGCAGTGCAATCCTTCTCAAAAGGAGGTTATTTATTTTAGTGTTAAACAGAATGAAACCACTAACCTACTAAATTGCAAAAAAGACTTCTCAATAAACGGAGTGTCATCAAAAATAACTTTTTAAATATCTGTGGACGTGAATGGAGTCACCACGAGCACAGAACCATATTTCAAAGAAGAAGCATACAAACAAAAGCAAACAAACACAATTGCCATACATAGCAGTGGACGAGGGTATGAACAACTTAATAATACCATAATGCAACAAGAAATACTGCTTACAAAAATATCCCCAGAAAACTCATTATCACCTCTCCATTCGACTGAAACAGAACGTCCAGTATACATATGGCCGTACACGTCAATGTGTAACATTGCCAAAAAACTTTCAAATCTTTACACCAGCTCCTTAAGCAGTATGTGAAATGCAAAGACAAAATCAAAATGAAAGGACTATAAAATATAGATACCTGTCCAGTGTGCAAATACACAGGATTACAAGGAGATTTATGAGCCTGCATTTCAGGACCTATTTGCAAAAGCACCTTCCATCATATCAAAATGATATCAACACATCATTCAACTATAAGAAATCCTGTCTATAAACTCTACTATGCTAAAAGTCCCGCCTTAGCACTAGCCAACTTAAATAACAATCTTCTTCATGGTGCAGCCAAAGACCTACTCGAAGAAATAGAGCATATCCAGAGAAAATATTTTGGAAGTGAAAGCCACTTACAAAATGCAATAGCTTTACAACAGGCTAGCAACAATTCTACGCATGGCAACCTTCTACTACACACATACAAAAAAGAAATACTGAAATTTGAAAGTACATCTGCTGACGTACCAAACGATGTGTGTGTGTGTTGCCGCAGAACTTTTTATAAAGGTAACACAAAAACTGTAAACCTAACATACAAAATAGAAGACAATGAAGATTCCAAATGGTTTTAATTAACTCTCTACCTTATAGCAGAAAGCAAATATGAAATAACTGACCCCTTAATACGTTGCACTTACTGCTCTACAAAACTTGACAACAACCAAACTCCTTCACGTGCTATCACGAATAACTCAGAATTATTCCCACTGCCAAAAACCCTGCAACAACTCAATTTATATGAGAGCATCATAATTCAAACAGTGCACCCATTTCAAGCAATAATACACCTTCAACCAAAAACAGCAAAATTACCTCGATCTGAATTTGTGAAAGGCATTTGTGGCAAAGTAGTTTATTTACCATTAGATCTGAAAGAAAATGTTCACACTCTGGGAGTGCAACGTCCAATAGAGCAATCTTTAATTGTCTTAGTAAATGGTGTACCTACAAAAGACAAAAGAATTGGCAACAACTGGTAGACTTACATAAAGTTAGACAAGCCTTGAAATATCTGAAAGACAATAATGAATACTACAAAGAAATTTATATTGAAGAAAACTTAAGCGAAACCACTGAAATAATTCAAGAGTCACCAGAAACTGGTCAATTTGAACTTCTAGACCCTGCTACAGTATCCAATATTTTAGACCATTATACAATTCATCCATTACACTCCAAAGACACCATAGATGATGCACTAGAAACGTACCAAATGCGACAAACCAAAGGATCACCAGCCATTATATGGGAAAAAAGTATAGAAGCACGTGCTTTTCCTCAACTCTTTCCTACTGGTAAAGGAGGAAGGTATGATGATAGACCCATTCAGATAACAGCATCAGAATACCTCTCGTTGCAAATGCATTCTGAAGATCACAGATTTAGACAAAATGTGGAATACATATTCCACCTACTCTTTGAAAGTGAACTAGCAACTCTATACTACGGAGTTGCACACACATTGAAATCAGGTAGCCACTTTCAAAATAAGTCAGCTACGGAATTACTACAAAAAGTGCAAGAAAAAGATGAGGTTTTACAATCAAGCATTACAAATCTGTTAGCAAACATGTGTGGTACTAAAGAATACTGGTTCCAACGTCACGGAGATGTACGTTGTATGATAAGAAACATTGGCCTGCCCGTTTGGTTTGTTACATTAAGCTGTGCAGAATATGCATGGGAAGATTTACATGATTTCCTATGCATATCAAACAAAAACAAAATAAACATAGATATACTAACACCTGGAGAACTTTGCTCTCTAGACCCTGTTAATGTTTCAAGATATTTCCATCATCGATTCATTGCTATGCTACACTTCATAAAACTGGTCCTCCCCTCGGAGAAGTGCAACACTTCTTTTGGAGACAAGAATACCAAGCCAGCGGAGCACCACATATCCACATGCTTTTATGGATTAAAGATGCTCTTAAATTTGGTCAAGACAGTGATTCCACTGTCTTACAGTTTATCAAAAAATATGTCACTTGTAAAATTCCATCAGAAGCAACAAATAGTGATTTTCATGCACAAATTGTACAATTTCAAAGACACAAATGTGGCAAATATTGTTGTCGCAAATACAAAAACAAAGGGAAATACTACACCAAATGCCGCTTTGGTTTCCCTAGACCTGTCACAGAAACAGGTGAAGGGAACAACTTCATGTCTTCAGTTAGACATTGGGCCTCATTACAACCCAGGCGTTAAGGGTTAATGCCATCGTTAACCCTTAACGCCTGATTCCAATTTTAACGGCTGCTTTTAGCAGCCGTTAAAATCCATGGCGCTAAACCGCATTGGTGCTAATTACGGCACCGCAATTTACGGTGCTGTAATTAGCGCCTTCCCCACTCCCATTATGCCCTATGGGGCAAAAATGGGAATGGGGAAGGGTAAATGGGAAATGGGGATTTACCGCCCCACTCACCTTGGAATGGGGCGGTAAATCCGCCATCCACCATGGTGTAAACATAGTTTACACCATGGTGGTAAAGTTGGTGTACTTACCGCCTGGGTCGTAATGACCCCAATAGTGTTAAAAGTAAATCACCTAAGAACACATATTACATAAAAAGAACAGAAGAAGCAAAATATAGCAATGATTACAATGCAATCATTGCCCTCTTATGGAATGCAAACATAGATGTGCAGTACATTGCAGACACAGTTGCATGATATGTTACAGCCTTCTTAACAAAAGCAGGAAAAACAGAGCTTCAAGACCTCTGGGATTACCTATAATCGGACAAAACACTGGCTCAGAAATTGTACAGTTTAGGCATAAAAATGCTCTCTCATAGAGAATGTGGCTGCTATGAAGCTGCAGATTGTTTAAACAGTACTGCTTTGTATGGAAAATCTGAAAATATAGTATGGCTAAGTCTTGGTCCTGCTAAATCTAGAGAAATAGTTCTCAAATCATACAATGACATAGAAACAATAGCCAAAAATGATCCTAACAGCCAAGACATTTTGAAAAATAATTTACTGGCACATACTACCCAAACTGAAGTACCACTTTGGAAACCCTGGGCCCCATTACGAGAATGGCTGCCTCCGTTCCAGGCTCCATTACGGTTTCCTGCAATGGTCCCATTCCCATTTGAACCCCCTTAAGGTCCGGGGTCCCTGAATGGGGATTTACTGGTTCATTCCAACCTTGGAGGACCCGGTAAATCCCCATTCAGAAAACTATTCCCCATTCCCATTTGAGCCCCCATAGGGCTCAATGGGAATGGGGAAGGAGCTAATAACGGGCCTGCAAATTGCAGGCCCGTTATTATTTCCATGGTCCCTTAATAGATCCTGCTAAAACAGGCTGGTAAAACAGCCAGTCCTGGTAGGACCCACTAAGGGACCTCATAATAGGGTGGTAGGGGGTTAACGGTACCGGTATCCTTACCGGTGCCATTAACCCCCTACCGCCAGGGTCAGAATGACCCCCATTGTCTGTAAGAGGAACCACTTCCCTAGCCCCAGAGAATCATTGTGTATTCATGGAATCACCTGACAACCTAAATGTTCCCTCTTGAATGCAGGACCTAGCCGCTCCTGTGCCTACAAGAAAGGAAAATGTTTTGTCACCTATCGCCATCCCTATGTGTGGTTCCTCAGCAGGGTTGGGTGTGATCGACAGAATGGAATACATCAAGTCCATCTGTAGAGTGTCCTATTGATGGTATAAGGACATTCCATTCCTAGAAAATGGATTGTTCACCACCATGGTGACCCTCCATGTTTCAAATGCAGGCCATTGCTATGGTGTCCATGTATGACACTGTGCGTTGTGTCGCTGCATACTGTTCTGTATCTGTGGCACCTGCTGCATGCTGCTTCGAGTCTTGTGTGATTGTAAATACTGTGGTCTCTTTGTCATGGGCTGGTGTGCCTGCGGATGTGCACTCTGTGTCTGTCCTTGCTGTAGCTGTGGCTGGTCATGTGTGTAATAGTCATCTTGGTGGCCCTGATATGCTTGCTGGGAGTGTGCTCCCCAATTCTTCTGAGTCTCCCTGTTTCTGCACACTCTCGAAATGTGCCCCATCTGCCTGCATGACCAGCACTGTGGTGGCTCCCTCCCTTGCCCTTGGAAAACCCCTGCATAATCCCATGGGCCCTGCTGCACCTGTTGCCCATATACTTGAAACCCTCTTGGGAAACCCGCTTGGTAGTGATGTATCTGTGGCTCATACCCGCATCCTCTGGATGGCCCCCCTCTCCCTTTGAACCCATGTTGCATGTTCCCCTTCCCCATGAATCCTCGACCTGTGGGTGGCAGTGTGTACTGCTGCTGCTGTGTCCCCTGTGTACCACCTCTTGTCAGTGCCTCCCCTTCCAATGCATACTTTGATAGTTTCATCTGTACTCATTTCTCTTCCTCTAGCTTTCTTTCCTCAGCCTTCTTCCGTATTTTCTCCTGCAATAGCCTACAGTCGTGTACTACTGGGAGCTGTATTTCTGGCCAAGGTTTTACCTCCATGCCTACTAACTTCTTCAGCTGTTTCTGAACCAGTTCTGGAAGTCCCTGGCATAATAGGTGGTAAAATGTTGCTACTGTTTTGTCCCATAGTTCTCGCGTTTTAAGGTGCTAAAGCTCTTAGATCGCATGAGTATAGATTTGGATTAATATACTTGGCTTTGAGGGTGGTCTTTCTTTGCACCTTGATGAGGGATAATTCAGCTTCTCATGTTTTTTTTGCCTTGAGAACAGATAACCTATTCTTGGCTGCCTTTAGTCTTGACACCAGGCCAGACAGCCCTTTTCCCTTCAAGTCTGCGATCTTCGGCTAATTCTTTGCTGCGACACGCTCAGCTCTCAATCCTTCTTTCTCTGCAGGATTATACTTACTAGAATTGTGACAATCATGTCCAGTTTCTTCTTATATAATGGCTGTTTCACCTGCCGTCTATTTACTATGTATAGCCAGCTTCTATGATCACTTAGTCTACTTGCGTTGCTGCATCTGTACATTTATTGAACAGTTTGCATTGTCTTTCATGCATCACATATACACATAGAATCTTCTTCCTGGCACAGGAACGTTCACTCGATTCCTTATTTCGTCATCAGGTTCTATGTGGTCCATACATCTTCTTTTTTGAGCACCACTCTTACTTTGTGTGATGTCACAAGCTTCTCTTTTTCACATTTTCATATTCCTTTGGGGACATTTTCCAAGAGATTATCATCTCTTTGGGCATACATCTGGTATGGCTTTCTTAACGGATACCGTTTCTCGAACATTTGTCGCAGCATGATCAAAATTACTGGTGTCAAACTAGGTGCATGTTCAGGCTTCCAACATACAGGCAGTAATGGGGCGGGACTTCCTGTAGAGGCATTCGGCTGCTCCTCTATAATGGCAAAGTATGGTTTTATTAATGATCTAAAACAGGGAGTTTACAACAAACATCTCAATTGACATACACTCAGTCTCTCAGCGATCTTCAAACAAATCATAGCTTTTATATCAGAAATATGTCCGAGCTGACGTCATACTATATGGCAATCAAAAAAAAAACATCAAGGGTCAGGATTGAAGGGGAACATCAAAGTACACTTTTCTATAAGGACTAGAATCATGAATCGTGATTGGCTGCCCACTGTCAGGTGAACAACATATGCCTACCTCTAAAACATGTAATCTTCAGAAACATTAGATACACTGTTTCTTATTGGTTTTCAAACTATAAGGTCCTTTTTTATATGGACTACTACAATTGATTGGCACACTTGTGCCAGGTCTGGAACATTTGGTTCACTTAGAAGCATGTAAGCCCAGACTCAGGTGCAAGGAGATGGGGCATGACGCTACCTTCACACCCAATTAGCCCGGAATCTCTCATCGCCAATGCCTTCTGCCATGAAGACTGTCTTTGAACATGGCCTTGCAATGTATCATTGTCTCTTAAAATACATGGGAGTGAGAGCACTCACTATTGTGTTCTGGGACTCCAAGTTCAAACTCTATTTTCATCCTTTGTTCACGATACAGGAGACCACGATTGGTTCATTTTTGCAGCTTTTAAATGCTTTAAACAAATTAATCTTGCTACTCTTGGTGTTCTTTCTTTACACCTTAACAAGGGAAGATTCATCTTTCGCACATTATCTAATTTCCAGAATAGATAGACGACCTTGGCTGTGTGAGTCTTGACTCCAGGAGAAAAATACTTGTCTTGCAGCTCCCTGATTCTGCCTATTCTTGCTGCAACACAGTTTTCCCTTCCCGCCTCATCGGTCCTGGTTTAAGAGATTCATGATACCGATGTCCAGCTTCTATGATAACTTAGTCTAACATTTCAGAGTCTGTACATTTATTGAACGGTTGATTTTCTACAGCACTTTGCGCATGCATAATCGTCTTTTTAATAATTAAAGGTTCACTTGATTCTTTACTTCGTCATTCATTTCTGTAGGATCTATACATCCTCTTCAGTCAATATCTTGGGATGTTGTATATATTCTTTGTGATGTCACTAGCTTCTTTTCTTGTCACTTTCTTATATTCCTTCAGGTAGTTCTTCCCTTAGGTTGTCATCACTACAGGGGATACATTCGGCAGGGTTGTATCAAAGGGTATCTTCTTTTGAACACACGCTGCGGTATTGGCACAAGTGCTGGTGTCAAACACGGTACAATCTCAGGTCTCGAAGGGGGGCAGGATTTCCTGTAGAGGCATGCAGCTGCTCCTCTACATCATCACGTGCTTTCACTAATAACTTAGAAATATTCCCACTTCCAAAATCTCTCCAACAGCTTAACTTGTACAAGAGCATTATAATACAAACAGTGCACCAATTTCACCCTATAATATGCCTTCAACCAAAATAAGCCAAATTACCTCCATCCGAGTTACTAAAAGGCATCCATAGCAAAGTAGTATATTTACCATTGTATCTAATAGAAAAAGTTCAAACTCTAGGACTGCAACGGCCAATAGATCAATCTTTCATTGTACTAGTTAATGGTGTGCCAACAAAAGACAAAAGAATGTGGCAACAACTAGTCGACTTAAACAAAGTTAGACAAAGCCCTACAATATCTAAAACAAAACAATCAATACTACAAATATATAAAAATGGAGGATAACTTAAGAGAAACCACCAACATTATTCAAGAGTCAACAGAAACTGCCTAATTTCAACATGTAGATCCTGTTACAGCAGCCAACATTTTAGACCAGTATGCCATTTGCCCACTGCACTCCAAAGACACAATTGACGATGCATTAGAAACATATCAAATGCATCAAGCCAAAGGATCCCCAATAAGCAAATGAGAAAAAAGTGTGGAAGCATGTTCTTTTCCTCTACTATTTCCTACAGGTAAAGGAGGAAGATAAGATAAAAGGTCCACACATATTAGTGCATCAGAATATTGTTCTTTACAAATGTATTCTGAAGACACCAGAACCAGGCAAAATGTTGAATACATTTTTCACCTCCTCTTTGAAAGGGAACTAGCAACTCTATGTCATGGAGTTGCACACACATTAAAAAACAGGCCCTAACCTTTTAAACATATCAGCTACCCAAATGCTTCAACAAATAAAAGACAAATATTAGGTTTTGCAGTCAAGTAGAACAAATCTCTTGGCAAACATGCATGGTACAAAAGAATAATGGTTCCTACGTCACACTGATGTACGTTGTATGCTAAGGAACCTAGGCCGACCCACATGGTTTGTTACTTTAAGTTGTACAGAGTATGCATGGGATGACTTTCATGACTTCTGATGCACTGCAAACCAAAATAAACATGGAATAGATATAACAACGCAAGGAGAACTCTGTTTCTCTTGACCCTGCAAATGTATCAAGGTGCTTTCACCATTGCTTGATTGCCATGCTGCATTCTATCTGCAATAAAACAGCCCATACGCTCGGTGAAATGCATCAATTCTTATGGAGAAAAGAATATCAGTCCAGAGGACCACCACATGTCCACATGCTTTTGTGGATAAAAGATGCTCCAAAATTTGGGCATGATATTGAGGCCACTGTTTTACAGTTTATTGAAAAACATCCATTCAGAAACCATTGGTAGTGACCTACATGCACAAGTGTTATGCTCATAAATGTAACACATACTGCTGACTTAGATATAAAAACAAAGCGAGTTACTATACCGAATGTAGTTTTGGCTTCCCTAGACAAGTTTGCAAAAAAGGACACTTAAATAGCTTGATGTCTTCTGTTAGACACAGTGTAAAAGGCAAATATTCTAAAAATGCGTACAACTCTAAAAGCATCCATGTACATCAATGATTACAATGCAATCATTGCCCTCTTGTGGAATGAAAACATAAACGTACAATACATTACAGACATTCCACTGCATTTGTAAAATATGTCATCACAATTGACAAAACAGAATTAAAGGATCTGTGGGATGACATATCATCTGACAAAAAATGATCTCAGAAATGGTATGGCATTAGTGTAAAAATGCTCCCCTACAGAGAATGCGGGTACTACTGTCGGAATTGAAACAATATTTTGCCTCCTATCGTAACAAATGTATATGTATTGGCCTAAGCCAAGTTGTCTAAACATCGTATGCGAACAAACTCCACGGCAAGGTCTTAATCTTAGAGAAAGTAATGTAAGTCGCCATCTTGGATTAAGCCGCCATTTTAGGTTCTCTTGTTATATGGAAGTCACCCTGAACATCAAAATGGAGGCCGGATGACATTCTGAATAAGACTCTGGCCGTTGTGACCTCCGTACACATGAATAATTAATATGCCTGCAGGCCACTTGTCGGGGTCGCGAACTGAGACCTTGTCCTACCGTTGACCTATATGTAAATGTACAACTATATCAGTGAAACTAATCAAAATGCATATATTAAAGGATTGACCTGGCAAGAAACCCATAGGCCCGGCTCACAGAATGGTTAACCCGCGAGAGGGTTGGCCAAGGACTGGAAAAACTGAATAAAAGACCCAAGTATTCCAATGTGCGGCCTCTCTCACTAACGCATCGAACCCTCGTTGAAGTTCGTTATGTTACTCTGAGAGCCGAATAGCTATCCGTTTGTCAATTGACTTTGGTAACTGTGTAGCTTTTAAATAAAGCACTTGTATGTTCTTTGTAACCTGTGTTGGTGTGTTTCTTTCTGGGCTTCCCGGCATCATATTATTTTTTCTATTTCCACAGTTGGCGCCCGAACAGGGACCCTCAAGATTGATGCCGGATCATTGAAGGTTGACGCAGACTATCGAACCAGAATCGGACGGTGTGATACTGCGGGCCCGACTGAACGAGACGCGATACCTCGGCAGCGCTGCACGATCCGATCCTTGGACGATAGTCGTGTGGTCTGACACGGCATCTTGACGAGGGTCCATTTTTGAGGCGGGCAGATTTGTCGAAACCACCAAACACAAGGTAAAATTTGTTAGGTAAGTTCTTTGGTAAACCGTACGGTCCTCCTAAGGTTTGGTCAGGTGCAGTCGTGACCCGGCTCTTAATTTAATCCTGACCATTTGAATTTGGCGTATTGTATCTGCAGACACAATTATTGACCAGGTAACACCAATTTTTTGTGAAATGCCTGGGAAATTGTCTAGCTGCTTTAGGGCTTTGTTCAGCAGCGATCGACAATCTTTGGAATTTAGCCGCCCGGCACCACTGGAGGGGTCGCCGGCATGTACTATGTACTGTAAGTATGGCATTGGAAGTATAGTATTTAATGATATTTGGCACAGACAAACCAGACATGCCTCCGAATTTCAGTGGCCAATCAATGGTAGTTTCGAGATCCCCCTTATTGAATATCTAGAATCGGTCTTGCTAAAAAAGAAGGCCAGACCTGCAGCATTTGATGTTTTGCAGAATTGGAAAAAAGAAGCGTTGCAGCAGCTTAAAAGTAGAGATAAACATGCACGCCGTCATAAAACAAATGCCGAAAAGGCATTGTTATATGATAAGGAAAAAAACGTTCGGAGTCAGTCAAAAATATGGATAGAGCTTTCTCACTCGGTAGCCAGAAAATGTATCCCTCTAAAGATTTTCATGCTTCTGAAGAATTTATTGAAAAATTGTTAAACAAACGCAGGCCTGGTGCCTCTGCGCCACCTCCGTCTGATCCTCTCCCTGGTGCTCTGCCCATTCCTGCTGTTGTTCCTGCTGTTATTCCTGTTCTCCCTGTACAACCTACTGTTCCTATTCCTCCAGTTGTTGTTCCTCCACCTATCCTACCATCCTTTCCTCTTGCGCCGATAGTTGCACCCTTATTGAATTTGCCCACGCCTCCGCTCCCGAGTGGTTCTGTATTGACTGAAGTTGATCGGGGTGCGGGGTCAAAGATTGTCACTCGAAATACTGTTTCTGCAGACAAGAAACAGGAATTATTTGCATGGGCTAAGCACTGTATGGAGAGAGGTGATCAAGCTAACGTTTTTTCCACATTATCAAATATGGGCAATTTTCCCGAGAAAAATGTTTTTATCGAAGGTTTGGGGACTGATTTATGTGTAATGTGGGGTAGATTACATAATACAGATCTCCCACAAGGGGTGAGGGATCGAAATACTTTAGCATTTTCGAGGGACACAGAGGAGAAAGTACATGGTCATGTTGAGAGATTGTTTGAGTATAGGAGGGACTTTGAGAAATTACGGGATGAGGATGGTGAAGACGACAGTATGTATGTGCAGAAACGGTTCCTTCCGTGTCGTAGATCGGCATCTGAGGAAGTACAAATTTGTACCAAAGATGCGATTCGATGGATCTCGGATTCATCGATACTGCCGGATGAAGTATACGACACATATAGTCAGTATACAGTAGAAATGCAGAGGAAGGTGATTCAGGTAATGGTACAGTACCTGCAGGAAGAATGTGTAAAGAAGAAGGTTAGTTGTTCTATAGAGTTATTGGGTATTTATAATAGGGCTTTTTTGCCCGACACTTCTTCGACTGCCTTAGCGCTCGACCTGGCTTTGTTACTTAGTAAGCGGTCAGAGTTACCTGTATCTCAGTTGCCTATGAGAGAGGTTCCTCTGACATTTGTCCCAAAGGTTGAGATTCCCGCTAACGCTGGGACAGGTGCACCCGCTGTGGACATCCCTGCACATTATGTATCGCAATTTGTTCACGTCTCATTTTCACTACTGGAAGTGAACACTATTAGACAATCAATTCCCGATATTAGGAAAAACCCGACAGGATTCTACAAAGAGATAGAGTCCGTTTTGCAGTCCTCTGTGTTCACCTTAAGTGATATTGACTTGCTATTCCCTGTACTCTTGCCCGTAGATTTATGGAAGCAGGTTCAAACAATAGACGATGTGCCAGGGTTGGGAGATACGTGGGCTAACATGATTAGGTTTGATGAGGAAAGACCAGCTGGTGAGAAACCACCTCAGGTAATACTTACTTTGCCTGATAGAATTGTCGCAAAATTGAAAACCATAATTCCTGAGAAAATAATTATTTGGGACAAGCTTACGGCCTGTGTTCAAGGAAAAACTGAAGGTGCCACTGAGTTCTTTAATAGATTCGAACAGGTATTCTCTGACTTCAGTGGACAGGACCTGGGCACAGAGTCTGGGAAAAGGTTGTTTGTGGACAAATTTGTACGTGGATTGTTGCCAGACATCCAGTCACAGATTATGTCCTCTGAGAGCGCTTGGCAGGCGAAATCCCAATCTGAAGTTTTGCACATGGCTCAGTATTATGAGAACCGTGTTAATAATGAAAATGAGAAAATAGAGAAGAGGAAAGGAGATTTGAAGACTAAAGTATTGTTACAACAAATTGTTAGAAATCCCAGAGAAGGTACTTCACAGACCAGAGGTCAGTATGTCCCAAAAGGAAACGCTCCTTTGGGTCCTGTGAATGTTAATCAATGTGCCCATTGCCGCCAGGAAGGTCATTGGCGAGCACAGTGCCCCGTCCTTTGCCAAAGGTCAAACAATGCATTTGGGAGTATGGGTAGACGACCTAGAGGTCGCCCCGGAGCGGGGGGCCCTGATAGATGTCAGTTCTCGCAAGATCCTCAGCAACCTTTTTCACGGGAAAATCAGACTTCGAGTGTGGACACGAGAAACATATTTGATCACCCTTCTGCTGCCTACCTTTCTGAAGAGCTTCCTTCCGACAACATTTTATTTCGTTAGGACTGCCCGAAGCAGGGTTTGGAACCTTCACCTATTCCCGTTAATCAGAAAGGTCCCTACGTTGAATTGTTAGTGGGGAATAGGAAACATCAGTTTTTGATAGACACTGGAGCACAGAAGTGCTCCATTGATCATTCCCGGGTTCCAAACATTCCACTGTCAAGGCAAACAAATGTTTCTGTAGGGTTTTCTGGCATACCAATTGCTTTCCCGGTTTCTTTGCTGGTGTCTGTTTCTTTGGGTCCCTTTACGGACCATTGTGCCTTCCTCCTGACTTCGAACTGTGGAGAGAATTTGCTGGGGTTAAATTTGTTGAAGAAACTGAATGCAGTAATTCACTGTTCCTCTGACGGAGTGCGACTGACGGTTTCACCACAGCAACTTCCCAATTCTCAGTTTTTGACTCGACCATTGCCTCCAGAGTTTAGTGTTGTTCCGGAATATTTGTGGGCGGTTGACGACAATGATGTCGGGGTGCTACAGATTGAGCCTGTTAAAATAGTTTTGAAACATGGAGTTAAACTACCACGCATTCCGCAATATAAAATATCAGTTGAGGGCGAGCGTGCTCTGAAGTGCATTGTCTCCGATTTTGTGCATCGAGGAGTGAGTGAAGAGATTGCAGGTAGTTTTTGTAACAGCCCGATTTTGCCTGTATACAAGAAAGGCGACAATGCAATCCCATACCGTTTCATAATTGATCTACGTGCTATTAACAAAGTTGTCGCCCCACAATTTCCTATTGTGCCTGATGTAACAACGATACTAACAATGATCCCTGCTACAGCTACGCACTTTAGTGTTGTGGATCTAACGAATGCTTTCTTTAGTATTCCTATACACAAGGAGAGTAGATATTTGTTCGCGTTCACCTTGGGGGGGTCGTTCGTTCACATTTACTCATGCACCTCAAGGGTATACTGAAAGTCCAAGCATTTATAGTAGAGCTTTGAAAGAGCATCTTGATACCCTTGAATTGCCACCTACTTGTACACTGCTTCAGTATGTCAATGACTTGCTTTTGGCTGCAGATTCTGAAAGTGCTTGAAAGAAGGCACTGTATTGTTGCTTGTTCATCTGGCTAAAAACGGTCATAAAGCTTTGCTCAAAAAATGTCAATATTGTTGTCAGGAGGTCGCCTATTTAGGCTACCTCCTGTCAAAGGAGGGGAGAAGATTGGCACCTGAAAGAATAAAACACATTTCTGGCATGTCTGTTCCAAATACACAGAAGGAAGTCAGAGCCTTAATAGGTATGGCTTCTTACTGTACGATGTGGATCCCAAACTTCTCACTAGTGATAAAACCGATGTTGGCTTTGACAAAGAAGGGCATTTCTTTGCCGCTGCCATGGAAATCAGAACATCAACGATCATTTGAGCTTCTCAAAACTGTGTTATGCTCTGCACCGGTTCTCGGAACTCCAAATTATGACAAGGCCTTTGTGTTGTTTGTGCATGAATGTGATGGATGTGCTTTGGCTGTGTTAACACAGGAACACGGAGGGAAGAATAGGCCGTGCAGCTACTACTCTTCTGCCCTTGATCTTGTCGCATGCGCTTTGCCAAGATGTTTGCGAGCTGTCGCTGCTGCTGCCGCGTCTGTAAAACAGAGTGAGGGAATAGTTTTAGGCCATGATTTAATTTTGATGGTACCTCACTCTGTAGATGTTCTATTGAATAAAACCCAAACGCAACACCTCACCTCTGCATGGCTGACGAGGTATGAATTAATTCTGTTTGCCCCTCACATTCAAATTAAGAGGTGTTGTGTTCTTAATCCGGCTGAACTCCTACCTTTCCCGCAAAATACTGTTTGCGGTGACGAAGAATTACATGACTGCCTGTATACTACTGAACAGGAAACAAAGGGCAGGATAGACCTTATAGATACTCCTTTGGGCAATGCAGAAGGGGAGCTGTTTTGTGATGGCTCCTGCTTCAAACTCCCAGATGGTACATCTACAGCTGCCTATGCAGTTACTACGTTGAGTACGGTCGTTGAAACTAAGAGAATTCTGCATAACTCTGTGCAGGCCACAGAGATTATAGCGTTGACCCGAGCTTGTGAACTCTCCGAAGGGCATACAGTAAACATATATACTGATAGCCAGTACGCCTTTGGGGTGGCTCACAACTTTGGGAGGCTCTGGTCGGAAAGAGGGTTCCTAACCTCACATGGGACCAAGATTCAGCATGGTCCCTTGATAGTGCAATTGCTCTCGGCACTCTCGCTCCCTAGTCAGTTAGCGATCATGCAATGTGCAGCACATCGTAAGGTCATAGATGATGTGGGAAAGGGGAACGCGTTTGCTGACCAGATAGCCAGGCAAACGGCCACAGACCTTAGCACAGACATGTATGCTCTAAGGGAAACAAAAGATGCCTATGTAATGGGTGAGGGTATCAGGTCTGTGCGAGATATCCAA